>NC_137943.1:5323526-5985808 GCF_963969265.1 Rhamphochromis sp. 'chilingali' | reverse complement strand
ATCTTAGCTCAAACAGCTGCAAAACCTGTTTTCCCAGCACGGGAACCTTGAGTTCTATAAGATAAAGCCATAAACATGTGTATCCGAGTCTTCTATCAAAAGTTACAACTATTCATATGAAGTTGTATAAAATAGCTTTCTTTCACCAAGACAGTGCGTTTCTCACTGTTACATGCATTTGAATGGGGAACTCGACCGAAACAAAGTATAGGTTTTCATTATGTGAATAACTTGGAAATCTTAGCTCAAACAGCTGCAAAACCTGTTTGCCCAGCACGGGAACCTTGAGTTCTATAAGATAAAGCCATAAACATGTGTATCCGAGTCTTCTATCAAAAGTTACAACTATTCATATGAAGTTGTACAAAATAGCTTTCTTTCACCAAGACAGTGCGTTTCTCACTGTTACATGCATTTGAATGGGGAACTCGACCGAAACAAAGTATAGGTTTTCATTATGTGAATAACTTGGAAATCTTAGCTCAAACAGCTGCAAAACCTGTTTGCCCAGCACGGGAACCTTGAGTTCTATAAGATAAAGCCATAAACATGTTTGTCTGATTCTTCTATCAAAAGTTACAGCTATTTATATGAAGTTGTACAAAAACGCTTTCTTTCGCCAAGACAGTGCGTTTCTCACTGTTACATGCATTTGAATGGGGAACTCGACCGAAACAAAGTATAGGTTTTCATTATGTGAATAACTTGGAAATCTTAGCTCAAACAGCTGCAAAACCTGTTTGCCCAGCACGGGAACCTTGAGTTCTATAAGATAAAGCCATAAACATGTGTATCCGAGTCTTCTATCAAAAGTTACAGCTATTTATATGAAGTTGTACAAAAACGCTTTCTTTCGCCAAGACAGTGCGTTTCTCACTGTTACATGCATTTGAATGGGGAACTCGACCGAAACAAAGTATAGGTTTTCATTATGTGAATAACTTGGAAATCTTAGCTCAAACAGCTGCAAAACCTGTTTGCCCAGCACGGGAACCTTGAGTTCTATAAGATAAAGCCATAAACATGTGTATCCGAGTCTTCTATCAAAAGTTACAACTATTCATATGAAGTTGTACAAAATAGCTTTCTTTCACCAAGACAGTGCGTTTCTCACTGTTACATGCATTTGAATGGAATGGGGAACTCGACCGAAACAAAGTATAAGTTTTCATTATGTGAATAACTTGGAAATCTTAGCTCAAACAGCTGCAAAACCTGTTTGCCCAGCACGGGAACCTTGAGTTCTATAAGATAAAGCCATAAACATGTGTATCCGAGACTTCTATCAAAAGTTACAGCTATTTATATGAAGTTGTACAAAAACGCTTTCTTTCGCCAAGACAGTGCGTTTCTCACTGTTACATGCATTTTGAATGGGGAACTCGACCGAAACAAAGTATAAGTTTTCATTATGTGAATAACTTGGAAATCTTAGCTCAAACAGCTGCAAAACCTGTTTTCCCAGCACAGGAACCTTGAGTTCTATAAGATAAAGCCATAAACATGTGTATCCGAGTCTTCTATCAAAAGTTACAGCTATTTATATGAAGTTGTACAAAAACGCTTTCTTTCGCCAAGACAGTGCGTTTCTCACTGTTACATGCATTTGAATGGGGAACTCGACCGAAACAAAGTATAAGTTTTCATTATGTGAATAACTTGGAAATCTTAGCTCAAAGAGCTGCAAAACCTGTTTGCCCAGCACGGGAACCTTGAGTTCTATAAGATAAAGCCATAAACATGTGTATCCGAGTCTTCTATCAAAAGTTACAACTATTCATATGAAGTTGTACAAAATAGCTTTCTTTCACCAAGACAGTGCGTTTCTCACTGTTACATGCATTTGAATGGGGAACTCGACCGAAACAAAGTATAAGTTTTCATTATGTGAATAACTTGGAAATCTTAGCTCAAACAGCTGCAAAACCTGTTTGCCCAGCACGGGAACCTTGAGTTCTATAAGATAAAGCCATAAACATGTGTATCCGAGTCTTCTATCAAAAGTTACAGCTATTTATATGAAGTTGTACAAAAACGCTTTCTTTCGCCAAGACAGTGCGTTTCTCACTGTTACATGCATTTGAATGGGGAACTCGACCGAAACAAAGTATAAGTTTTCATTATGTGAATAACTTGGAAATCTTAGCTCAAACAGCTGCAAAACCTGTTTTCCCAGCACGGGAACCTTGAGTTCTATAAGATAAAGCCATAAACATGTGTATCCGAGTCTTCTATCAAAAGTTACAGCTATTTATATGAAGTTGTACAAAAACGCTTTCTTTCGCCAAGACAGTGCGTTTCTCACTGTTACATGCATTTGAATGGGGAACTCGACCGAAACAAAGTATAGGTTTTCATTATGTGAATAACTTGGAAATCTTAGCTCAAACAGCTGCAAAACCTGTTTGCCCAGCACGGGAACCTTGAGTTCTATAAGATAAAGCCATAAACATGTGTATCCGAGTCTTCTATCAAAAGTTACAACTATTCATATGAAGTTGTACAAAATAGCTTTCTTTCACCAAGACAGTGCGTTTCTCACTGTTACATGCATTTGAATGGGGAACTCGACCGAAACAAAGTATAAGTTTTCATTATGTGAATAACTTGGAAATCTTAGCTCAAACAGCTGCAAAACCTGTTTTACCAGCACGGAGACCTTGAGTTCTATAAGATAAAGCCATAAACATGTGTATCCGAGTCTTCTATCAAAAGTTACAGCTATTTATTTATATGAAGTTGTACAAAAACGCTTTCTTTCACCAAGACAGTGCGTTTCTCACTGTTACATGCATTTGAATGGGAACTCGACCGAAACAAAGTATAGGTTTTCATTATGTGAATAACTTGGAAATCTTAGCTCAAACAGCTGCAAAACCTGTTTTCCCAGCACGGAGACCTTGAGTTCTATAAGATAAAGCCATAAACATGTGTATCCGAGTCTTCTATCAAAAGTTACAGCTATTTATTTATATGAAGTTGTACAAAAACGCTTTCTTTCACCAAGACAGTGCGTTTCTCACTGTTACATGCATTTGAATGGGAACTCGACCGAAACAAAGTATAGGTTTTCATTATGTGAATAACTTGGAAATCTTAGCTCAAACAGCTGCAAAACCTGTTTGCCCAGCACGGGAACCTTGAGTTCTATAAGATAAAGCCATAAACATGTTTGTCTGAGTCTTCTATCAAAAGTTACAGCTATTTATATGAAGTTGTACAAAAACGCTTTCTTTCGCCAAGACAGTGCGTTTCGCACTGTTACATGCATTTGAATGGGGAACTCGACCGAAACAAAGTATAAGTTTTCATTATGTGAATAACTTGGAAATCTTAGCTCAAACAGCTGCAAAACCTGTTTTCCCAGCACGGGAACCTTGAGTTCTATAAGATAAAGCCATAAACATGTGTATCCGAGTCTTCTATCAAAAGTTACAGCTATTTCTATGAAGTTGTACAAAAACGCTTTCTTTCGCCAAGACAGTGCGTTTCTCACTGTTACATGCATTTGAATGGGGAACTCGACCGAAACAAAGTATAGGTTTTCATTATGTGAATAACTTGGAAATCTTAGCTCAAACAGCTGCAAAACCTGTTTGCCCAGCACGGGAACCTTGAGTTCTATAAGATAAAGCCATAAACATGTGTATCCGAGTCTTCTATCAAAAGTTACAGCTATTTATATGAAGTTGTACAAAAACGCTTTCTTTCGCCAAGACAGTGCGTTTCTCACTGTTACATGCATTTGAATGGGGAACTCGACCGAAACAAAGTATAGGTTTTCATTATGTGAATAACTTGGAAATCTTAGCTCAAACAGCTGCAAAACCTGTTTGCCCAGCACGGGAACCTTGAGTTCTATAAGATAAAGCCATAAACATGTGTATCCGAGTCTTCTATCAAAAGTTACAGCTATTTATATGAAGTTGTACAAAAACGCTTTCTTTCGCCAAGACAGTGCGTTTCTCACTGTTACATGCATTTGAATGGGGAACTCGACCGAAACAAAGTATAGGTTTTCATTATGTGAATAACTTGGAAATCTTAGCTCAAACAGCTGCAAAACCTGTTTTCCCAGCACGGAGACCTTGAGTTCTATAAGATAAAGCCATAAACATGTGTATCCGAGTCTTCTATCAAAAGTTACAGCTATTTATATGAAGTTGTACAAAAACGCTTTCTTTCGCCAAGACAGTGCGTTTCTCACTGTTACATGCATTTGAATGGGGAACTCGACCGAAACAAAGTATAGGTTTTCATTATGTGAATAACTTGGAAATCTTAGCTCAAACAGCTGCAAAACCTGTTTGCCCAGCACGGGAACCTTGAGTTCTATAAGATAAAGCCATAAACATGTGTATCCGAGACTTCTATCAAAAGTTACAGCTATTTATATGAAGTTGTACAAAAACGCTTTCTTTCGCCAAGACAGTGCGTTTCTCACTGTTACATGCATTTTGAATGGGGAACTCGACCGAAACAAAGTATAAGTTTTCATTATGTGAATAACTTGGAAATCTTAGCTCAAACAGCTGCAAAACCTGTTTTCCCAGCACGGGAACCTTGAGTTCTATAAGATAAAGCCATAAACATGTGTATCCGAGTCTTCTATCAAAAGTTACAGCTATTTATATGAAGTTGTACAAAAACGCTTTCTTTCGCCAAGACAGTGCGTTTCTCACTGTTACATGCATTTGAATGGGGAACTCGACCGAAACAAAGTATAAGTTTTCATTATGTGAATAACTTGGAAATCTTAGCTCAAACAGCTGCAAAACCTGTTTTCCCAGCACGGAGACCTTGAGTTCTATAAGATAAAGCCATAAACATGTTTGTCTGAGTCTTCTATCAAAAGTTACAGCTATTTATATGAAGTTGTACAAAAACGCTTTCTTTCGCCAAGACAGTGCGTTTCTCACTGTTACATGCATTTGAATGGGGAACTCGACCGAAACAAAGTATAGGTTTTCATTATGTGAATAACTTGGAAATCTTAGCTCAAACAGCTGCAAAACCTGTTTGCCCAGCACGGGAACCTTGAGTTCTATAAGATAAAGCCATAAACATGTGTATCCGAGTCTTCTATCAAAAGTTACAACTATTCATATGAAGTTGTACAAAATAGCTTTCTTTCACCAAGACAGTGCGTTTCTCACTGTTACATGCATTTGAATGGGGAACTCGACCGAAACAAAGTATAGGTTTTCATTATGTGAATAACTTGGAAATCTTAGCTCAAACAGCTGCAAAACCTGTTTGCCCAGCACGGGAACCTTGAGTTCTATAAGATAAAGCCATAAACATGTGTATCCGAGTCTTCTATCAAAAGTTACAACTATTCATATGAAGTTGTACAAAATAGCTTTCTTTCACCAAGACAGTGCGTTTCTCACTGTTACATGCATTTGAATGGGGAACTCGACCGAAACAAAGTATAAGTTTTCATTATGTGAATAACTTGGAAATCTTAGCTCAAACAGCTGCAAAACCTGTTTTCCCAGCACGGAGACCTTGAGTTCTATAAGATAAAGCCATAAACATGTTTGTCTGAGTCTTCTATCAAAAGTTACAGCTATTTATATGAAGTTGTACAAAAACGCTTTCTTTCACCAAGACAGTGCGTTTCTCACTGTTACATGCATTTGAATGGGGAACTCGACCGAAACAAAGTATAAGTTTTCATTATGTGAATAACTTGGAAATCTTAGCTCAAACAGCTGCAAAACCTGTTTTCCCAGCACGGAGACCTTGAGTTCTATAAGATAAAGCCATAAACATGTTTGTCTGAGTCTTCTATCAAAAGTTACAGCTATTTATATGAAGTTGTACAAAAACGCTTTCTTTCGCCAAGACAGTGCGTTTCTCACTGTTACATGCATTTGAATGGGGAACTCGACCGAAACAAAGTATAAGTTTTCATTATGTGAATAACTTGGAAATCTTAGCTCAAACAGCTGCAAAACCTGTTTTCCCAGCACGGGAACCTTGAGTTCTATAAGATAAAGCCATAAACATGTGTATCCGAGTCTTCTATCAAAAGTTACAGCTATTTATATGAAGTTGTACAAAAACGCTTTCTTTCGCCAAGACAGTGCGTTTCTCACTGTTACATGCATTTGAATGGGGAACTCGACCGAAACAAAGTATAGGTTTTCATTATGTGAATAACTTGGAAATCTTAGCTCAAACAGCTGCAAAACCTGTTTGCCCAGCACGGGAACCTTGAGTTCTATAAGATAAAGCCATAAACATGTTTGTCTGAGTCTTCTATCAAAAGTTACAGCTATTTATATGAAGTTGTACAAAAACGCTTTCTTTCGCCAAGACAGTGCGTTTCTCACTGTTACATGCATTTGAATGGGGAACTCGACCGAAACAAAGTATAAGTTTTCATTATGTGAATAACTTGGAAATCTTAGCTCAAACAGCTGCAAAACCTGTTTTCCCAGCACGGGAACCTTGAGTTCTATAAGATAAAGCCATAAACATGTGTATCCGAGTCTTCTATCAAAAGTTACAGCTATTTATATGAAGTTGTACAAAAACGCTTTCTTTCGCCAAGACAGTGCGTTTCTCACTGTTACATGCATTTGAATGGGGAACTCGACCGAAACAAAGTATACGTTTTCATTATGTGAATAACTTGGAAATCTTAGCTCAAACAGCTGCAAAACCTGTTTTCCCAGCACGGGAACCTTGAGTTCTATAAGATAAAGCCATAAACATGTGTATCCGAGTCTTCTATCAAAAGTTACAGCTATTTATTTATATGAAGTTGTACAAAAACGCTTTCTTTCACCAAGACAGTGCGTTTCTCGCTGTTACATGCATTTGAATGGGAACTCGACCGAAACAAAGTATAGGTTTTCATTATGTGAATAACTTGGAAATCTTAGCTCAAACAGCTGCAAAACCTGTTTGCCCAGCACGGGAACCTTGAGTTCTATAAGATAAAGCCATAAACATGTTTGTCTGAGTCTTCTATCAAAAGTTACAGCTATTTATATGAAGTTGTACAAAAACGCTTTCTTTCGCCAAGACAGTGCGTTTCGCACTGTTACATGCATTTGAATGGGGAACTCGACCGAAACAAAGTATAATTTTTCATTATGTGAATAACTTGGAAATCTTAGCTCAAACAGCTGCAAAACCTGTTTTCCCAGCACGGGAACCTTGAGTTCTATAAGATAAAGCCATAAACATGTGTATCCGAGTCTTCTATCAAAAGTTACAGCTATTTCTATGAAGTTGTACAAAAACGCTTTCTTTCGCCAAGACAGTGCGTTTCTCACTGTTACATGCATTTGAATGGGGAACTCGACCGAAACAAAGTATAGGTTTTCATTATGTGAATAACTTGGAAATCTTAGCTCAAACAGCTGCAAAACCTGTTTGCCCAGCACGGGAACCTTGAGTTCTATAAGATAAAGCCATAAACATGTGTATCCGAGTCTTCTATCAAAAGTTACAGCTATTTATATGAAGTTGTACAAAAACGCTTTCTTTCGCCAAGACAGTGCGTTTCTCACTGTTACATGCATTTGAATGGGGAACTCGACCGAAACAAAGTATAGGTTTTCATTATGTGAATAACTTGGAAATCTTAGCTCAAACAGCTGCAAAACCTGTTTGCCCAGCACGGGAACCTTGAGTTCTATAAGATAAAGCCATAAACATGTGTATCCGAGTCTTCTATCAAAAGTTACAGCTATTTATATGAAGTTGTACAAAAACGCTTTCTTTCGCCAAGACAGTGCGTTTCTCACTGTTACATGCATTTGAATGGGGAACTCGACCGAAACAAAGTATAGGTTTTCATTATGTGAATAACTTGGAAATCTTAGCTCAAACAGCTGCAAAACCTGTTTGCCCAGCACGGGAACCTTGAGTTCTATAAGATAAAGCCATAAACATGTTTGTCTGAGTCTTCTATCAAAAGTTACAGCTATTTATATGAAGTTGTACAAAAACGCTTTCTTTCGCCAAGACAGTGCGTTTCTCACTGTTACATGCATTTGAATGGGGAACTCGACCGAAACAAAGTATAAGTTTTCATTATGTGAATAACTTGGAAATCTTAGCTCAAACAGCTGCAAAACCTGTTTTCCCAGCACGGGAACCTTGAGTTCTATAAGATAAAGCCATAAACATGTGTATCCGAGTCTTCTATCAAAAGTTACAGCTATTTATATGAAGTTGTACAAAAACGCTTTCTTTCGCCAAGACAGTGCGTTTCTCACTGTTACATGCATTTTGAATGGGGAACTCGACCGAAACAAAGTATAAGTTTTCATTATGTGAATAACTTGGAAATCTTAGCTCAAACAGCTGCAAAACCTGTTTTCCCAGCACGGGAACCTTGAGTTCTATAAGATAAAGCCATAAACATGTGTATCCGAGTCTTCTATCAAAAGTTACAGCTATTTATATGAAGTTGTACAAAAACGCTTTCTTTCGCCAAGACAGTGCGTTTCTCACTGTTACATGCATTTGAATGGGGAACTCGACCGAAACAAAGTATAAGTTTTCATTATGTGAATAACTTGGAAATCTTAGCTCAAACAGCTGCAAAACCTGTTTTCCCAGCACGGAGACCTTGAGTTCTATAAGATAAAGCCATAAACATGTTTGTCTGAGTCTTCTATCAAAAGTTACAGCTATTTATATGAAGTTGTACAAAAACGCTTTCTTTCGCCAAGACAGTGCGTTTCTCACTGTTACATGCATTTGAATGGGGAACTCGACCGAAACAAAGTATAGGTTTTCATTATGTGAATAACTTGGAAATCTTAGCTCAAACAGCTGCAAAACCTGTTTGCCCAGCACGGGAACCTTGAGTTCTATAAGATAAAGCCATAAACATGTGTATCCGAGTCTTCTATCAAAAGTTACAACTATTCATATGAAGTTGTACAAAATAGCTTTCTTTCACCAAGACAGTGCGTTTCTCACTGTTACATGCATTTGAATGGGGAACTCGACCGAAACAAAGTATAGGTTTTCATTATGTGAATAACTTGGAAATCTTAGCTCAAACAGCTGCAAAACCTGTTTGCCCAGCACGGGAACCTTGAGTTCTATAAGATAAAGCCATAAACATGTGTATCCGAGTCTTCTATCAAAAGTTACAACTATTCATATGAAGTTGTACAAAATAGCTTTCTTTCACCAAGACAGTGCGTTTCTCACTGTTACATGCATTTGAATGGGGAACTCGACCGAAACAAAGTATAAGTTTTCATTATGTGAATAACTTGGAAATCTTAGCTCAAACAGCTGCAAAACCTGTTTTCCCAGCACGGGAACCTTGAGTTCTATAAGATAAAGCCATAAACATGTTTGTCTGAGTCTTCTATCAAAAGTTACAGCTATTTATATGAAGTTGTACAAAAACGCTTTCTTTCGCCAAGACAGTGCGTTTCTCACTGTTACATGCATTTGAATGGGGAACTCGACCGAAACAAAGTATAAGTTTTCATTATGTGAATAACTTGGAAATCTTAGCTCAAACAGCTGCAAAACCTGTTTTCCCAGCACGGGAACCTTGAGTTCTATAAGATAAAGCCATAAACATGTGTATCCGAGTCTTCTATCAAAAGTTACAGCTATTTATATGAAGTTGTACAAAAACGCTTTCTTTCGCCAAGACAGTGCGTTTCTCACTGTTACATGCATTTGAATGGGGAACTCGACCGAAACAAAGTATACGTTTTCATTATGTGAATAACTTGGAAATCTTAGCTCAAACAGCTGCAAAACCTGTTTGCCCAGCACGGGAACCTTGAGTTCTATAAGATAAAGCCATAAACATGTTTGTCTGAGTCTTCTATCAAAAGTTACAGCTATTTATATGAAGTTGTACAAAAACGCTTTCTTTCGCCAAGACAGTGCGTTTCGCACTGTTACATGCATTTGAATGGGGAACTCGACCGAAACAAAGTATAATTTTTCATTATGTGAATAACTTGGAAATCTTAGCTCAAACAGCTGCAAAACCTGTTTTCCCAGCACGGGAACCTTGAGTTCTATAAGATAAAGCCATAAACATGTGTATCCGAGTCTTCTATCAAAAGTTACAGCTATTTATATGAAGTTGTACAAAAACGCTTTCTTTCGCCAAGACAGTGCGTTTCTCACTGTTACATGCATTTGAATGGGGAACTCGACCGAAACAAAGTATAGGTTTTCATTATGTGAATAACTTGGAAATCTTAGCTCAAACAGCTGCAAAACCTGTTTGCCCAGCACGGGAACCTTGAGTTCTATAAGATAAAGCCATAAACATGTGTATCCGAGTCTTCTATCAAAAGTTACAGCTATTTCTATGAAGTTGTACAAAAACGCTTTCTTTCGCCAAGACAGTGCGTTTCTCACTGTTACATGCATTTGAATGGGGAACTCGACCGAAACAAAGTATAGGTTTTCATTATGTGAATAACTTGGAAATCTTAGCTCAAACAGCTGCAAAACCTGTTTGCCCAGCACGGGAACCTTGAGTTCTATAAGATAAAGCCATAAACATGTGTATCCGAGTCTTCTATCAAAAGTTACAGCTATTTATATGAAGTTGTACAAAAACGCTTTCTTTCGCCAAGACAGTGCGTTTCTCACTGTTACATGCATTTGAATGGGGAACTCGACCGAAACAAAGTATAGGTTTTCATTATGTGAATAACTTGGAAATCTTAGCTCAAACAGCTGCAAAACCTGTTTGCCCAGCACGGGAACCTTGAGTTCTATAAGATAAAGCCATAAACATGTTTGTCTGAGTCTTCTATCAAAAGTTACAGCTATTTATATGAAGTTGTACAAAAACGCTTTCTTTCGCCAAGACAGTGCGTTTCTCACTGTTACATGCATTTGAATGGGGAACTCGACCGAAACAAAGTATAAGTTTTCATTATGTGAATAACTTGGAAATCTTAGCTCAAACAGCTGCAAAACCTGTTTTCCCAGCACGGGAACCTTGAGTTCTATAAGATAAAGCCATAAACATGTGTATCCGAGTCTTCTATCAAAAGTTACAGCTATTTATATGAAGTTGTACAAAAACGCTTTCTTTCGCCAAGACAGTGCGTTTCTCACTGTTACATGCATTTGAATGGGGAACTCGACCGAAACAAAGTATAGGTTTTCATTATGTGAATAACTTGGAAATCTTAGCTCAAACAGCTGCAAAACCTGTTTGCCCAGCACGGGAACCTTGAGTTCTATAAGATAAAGCCATAAACATGTGTATCCGAGACTTCTATCAAAAGTTACAGCTATTTATATGAAGTTGTACAAAAACGCTTTCTTTCGCCAAGACAGTGCGTTTCTCACTGTTACATGCATTTTGAATGGGGAACTCGACCGAAACAAAGTATAAGTTTTCATTATGTGAATAACTTGGAAATCTTAGCTCAAACAGCTGCAAAACCTGTTTTCCCAGCACGGGAACCTTGAGTTCTATAAGATAAAGCCATAAACATGTGTATCCGAGTCTTCTATCAAAAGTTACAGCTATTTATATGAAGTTGTACAAAAACGCTTTCTTTCGCCAAGACAGTGCGTTTCTCACTGTTACATGCATTTGAATGGGGAACTCGACCGAAACAAAGTATAAGTTTTCATTATGTGAATAACTTGGAAATCTTAGCTCAAACAGCTGCAAAACCTGTTTTCCCAGCACGGAGACCTTGAGTTCTATAAGATAAAGCCATAAACATGTTTGTCTGAGTCTTCTATCAAAAGTTACAGCTATTTATATGAAGTTGTACAAAAACGCTTTCTTTCGCCAAGACAGTGCGTTTCTCACTGTTACATGCATTTGAATGGGGAACTCGACCGAAACAAAGTATAGGTTTTCATTATGTGAATAACTTGGAAATCTTAGCTCAAACAGCTGCAAAACCTGTTTGCCCAGCACGGGAACCTTGAGTTCTATAAGATAAAGCCATAAACATGTGTATCCGAGTCTTCTATCAAAAGTTACAACTATTCATATGAAGTTGTACAAAATAGCTTTCTTTCACCAAGACAGTGCGTTTCTCACTGTTACATGCATTTGAATGGGGAACTCGACCGAAACAAAGTATAGGTTTTCATTATGTGAATAACTTGGAAATCTTAGCTCAAACAGCTGCAAAACCTGTTTGCCCAGCACGGGAACCTTGAGTTCTATAAGATAAAGCCATAAACATGTGTATCCGAGTCTTCT
Organism: Rhamphochromis sp. 'chilingali'; assembly: GCF_963969265.1. Classification (NCBI taxonomy): domain Eukaryota; kingdom Metazoa; phylum Chordata; class Actinopteri; order Cichliformes; family Cichlidae; genus Rhamphochromis; species Rhamphochromis sp. 'chilingali'. Next base: position 5,973,609 of record NC_137943.1, on the reverse strand, counting down.
ATCAAAAGTTACAACTATTCATATGAAGTTGTACAAAATAGCTTTCTTTCACCAAGACAGTGCGTTTCTCACTGTTACATGCATTTGAATGGGGAACTCGACCGAAACAAAGTATAAGTTTTCATTATGTGAATAACTTGGAAATCTTAGCTCAAACAGCTGCAAAACCTGTTTTCCCAGCACGGAGACCTTGAGTTCTATAAGATAAAGCCATAAACATGTTTGTCTGAGTCTTCTATCAAAAGTTACAGCTATTTATATGAAGTTGTACAAAAACGCTTTCTTTCGCCAAGACAGTGCGTTTCTCACTGTTACATGCATTTGAATGGGGAACTCGACCGAAACAAAGTATAAGTTTTCATTATGTGAATAACTTGGAAATCTTAGCTCAAACAGCTGCAAAACCTGTTTTCCCAGCACGGGAACCTTGAGTTCTATAAGATAAAGCCATAAACATGTGTATCCGAGTCTTCTATCAAAAGTTACAGCTATTTATATGAAGTTGTACAAAAACGCTTTCTTTCGCCAAGACAGTGCGTTTCTCACTGTTACATGCATTTGAATGGGGAACTCGACCGAAACAAAGTATAGGTTTTCATTATGTGAATAACTTGGAAATCTTAGCTCAAACAGCTGCAAAACCTGTTTGCCCAGCACGGGAACCTTGAGTTCTATAAGATAAAGCCATAAACATGTTTGTCTGAGTCTTCTATCAAAAGTTACAGCTATTTATATGAAGTTGTACAAAAACGCTTTCTTTCGCCAAGACAGTGCGTTTCTCACTGTTACATGCATTTGAATGGGGAACTCGACCGAAACAAAGTATAAGTTTTCATTATGTGAATAACTTGGAAATCTTAGCTCAAACAGCTGCAAAACCTGTTTTCCCAGCACGGGAACCTTGAGTTCTATAAGATAAAGCCATAAACATGTGTATCCGAGTCTTCTATCAAAAGTTACAGCTATTTATATGAAGTTGTACAAAAACGCTTTCTTTCGCCAAGACAGTGCGTTTCTCACTGTTACATGCATTTGAATGGGGAACTCGACCGAAACAAAGTATAAGTTTTCATTATGTGAATAACTTGGAAATCTTAGCTCAAACAGCTGCAAAACCTGTTTGCCCAGCACGGGAACCTTGAGTTCTATAAGATAAAGCCATAAACATGTGTATCCGAGTCTTCTATCAAAAGTTACAGCTATTTATATGAAGTTGTACAAAAACGCTTTCTTTCGCCAAGACAGTGCGTTTCTCACTGTTACATGCATTTGAATGGGGAACTCGACCGAAACAAAGTATAGGTTTTCATTATGTGAATAACTTGGAAATCTTAGCTCAAACAGCTGCAAAACCTGTTTGCCCAGCACGGGAACCTTGAGTTCTATAAGATAAAGCCATAAACATGTGTATCCGAGTCTTCTATCAAAAGTTACAGCTATTTATATGAAGTTGTACAAAAACGCTTTCTTTCGCCAAGACAGTGCGTTTCTCACTGTTACATGCATTTGAATGGGGAACTCGACCGAAACAAAGTATAGGTTTTCATTATGTGAATAACTTGGAAATCTTAGCTCAAACAGCTGCAAAACCTGTTTTCCCAGCACGGGAACCTTGAGTTCTATAAGATAAAGCCATAAACATGTGTATCCGAGTCTTCTATCAAAAGTTACAACTATTCATATGAAGTTGTACAAAATAGCTTTCTTTCACCAAGACAGTGCGTTTCTCACTGTTACATGCATTTGAATGGGGAACTCGACCGAAACAAAGTACAAGTTTTCATTATGTGAATAACTTGGAAATCTTAGCTCAAACAGCTGCAAAACCTGTTTTCCCAGCACAGAGACCTTGAGTTCTATAAGATAAAGCCATAAACATGTTTGTCTGAGTCTTCTATCAAAAGTTACAGCTATTTATATGAAGTTGTACAAAAACGCTTTCTTTCGCCAAGACAGTGCGTTTCTCACTGTTACATGCATTTTGAATGGGGAACTCGACCGAAACAAAGTATAAGTTTTCATTATGTGAATAACTTGGAAATCTTAGCTCAAACAGCTGCAAAACCTGTTTTCCCAGCACGGGAACCTTGAGTTCTATAAGATAAAGCCATAAACATGTGTATCCGAGTCTTCTATCAAAAGTTACAGCTATTTATATGAAGTTGTACAAAAACGCTTTCTTTCGCCAAGACAGTGCGTTTCTCACTGTTACATGCATTTGAATGGGGAACTCGACCGAAACAAAGTATAGGTTTTCATTATGTGAATAACTTGGAAATCTTAGCTCAAACAGCTGCAAAACCTGTTTGCCCAGCACGGGAACCTTGAGTTCTATAAGATAAAGCCATAAACATGTGTATCCGAGTCTTCTATCAAAAGTTACAACTATTCATATGAAGTTGTACAAAATAGCTTTCTTTCACCAAGACAGTGCGTTTCTCACTGTTACATGCATTTGAATGGGGAACTCGACCGAAACAAAGTATAAGTTTTCATTATGTGAATAACTTGGAAATCTTAGCTCAAACAGCTGCAAAACCTGTTTTCCCAGCACGGAGACCTTGAGTTCTATAAGATAAAGCCATAAACATGTTTGTCTGAGTCTTCTATCAAAAGTTACAGCTATTTATATGAAGTTGTACAAAAACGCTTTCTTTCGCCAAGACAGTGCGTTTCTCACTGTTACATGCATTTGAATGGGGAACTCGACCGAAACAAAGTATAAGTTTTCCTTATGTGAATAACTTGGAAATCTTAGCTCAAACAGCTGCAAAACCTGTTTTCCCAGCACGGGAACCTTGAGTTCTATAAGATAAAGCCATAAACATGTGTATCCGAGTCTTCTATCAAAAGTTACAGCTATTTATATGAAGTTGTACAAAAACGCTTTCTTTCGCCAAGACAGTGCGTTTCTCACTGTTACATGCATTTGAATGGGGAACTCAACCGAAACAAAGTATAAGTTTTCATTATGTGAATAACTTGGAAATCTTAGCTCAAACAGCTGCAAAACCTGTTTTCCCAGCACGGGAACCTTGAGTTCTATAAGATAAAGCCATAAACATGTGTATCCGAGACTTCTATCAAAAGTTACAGCTATTTATATGAAGTTGTACAAAAACGCTTTCTTTCGCCAAGACAGTGCGTTTCTCACTGTTACATGCATTTTGAATGGGGAACTCGACCGAAACAAAGTATAAGTTTTCATTATGTGAATAACTTGGAAATCTTAGCTCAAACAGCTGCAAAACCTGTTTTCCCAGCACGGAGACCTTGAGTTCTATAAGATAAAGCCATAAACATGTTTGTCTGAGTCTTCTATCAAAAGTTATAGCTATTTATATGAAGTTGTACAAAAACGCTTTCTTTCGCCAAGACAGTGCGTTTCTCACTGTTACATGCATTTGAATGGGGAACTCGACCGAAACAAAGTATAAGTTTTCATTATGTGAATAACTTGGAAATCTTAGCTCAAACAGCTGCAAAACCTGTTTTCCCAGCACGGGAACCTTGAGTTCTATAAGATAAAGCCATAAACATGTGTATCCGAGTCTTCTATCAAAAGTTACAGCTATTTATATGAAGTTGTACAAAAACGCTTTCTTTCGCCAAGACAGTGCGTTTCTCACTGTTACATGCATTTGAATGGGGAACTCGACCGAAACAAAGTATAGGTTTTCATTATGTGAATAACTTGGAAATCTTAGCTCAAATAGCTGCAAAACCTGTTTGCCCAGCACGGGAACCTTGAGTTCTATAAGATAAAGCCATAAACATGTGTATCCGAGTCTTCTATCAAAAGTTACAGCTATTTATATGAAGTTGTACAAAAACGCTTTCTTTCGCCAAGACAGTGCATTTCTCACTGTTACATGCATTTGAATGGGGAACTCGACCGAAACAAAGTATAGGTTTTCATTATGTGAATAACTTGGAAATCTTAGCTCAAACAGCTGCAAAACCTGTTTTCCCAGCACGGGAACCTTGAGTTCTATAAGATAAAGCCATAAACATGTGTATCCGAGTCTTCTATCAAAAGTTACAGCTATTTATATGAAGTTGTACAAAAACGCTTTCTTTCGCCAAGACAGTGCGTTTCTCACTGTTACATGCATTTGAATGGGGAACTCGACCGAAACAAAGTATAGGTTTTCATTATGTGAATAACTTGGAAATCTTAGCTCAAATAGCTGCAAAACCTGTTTGCCCAGCACGGGAACCTTGAGTTCTATAAGATAAAGCCATAAACATGTGTATCCGAGTCTTCTATCAAAAGTTACAGCTATTTATATGAAGTTGTACAAAAACGCTTTCTTTCGCCAAGACAGTGCGTTTCTCACTGTTACATGCATTTGAATGGGGAACTCGACCGAAACAAAGTATAGGTTTTCATTATGTGAATAACTTGGAAATCTTAGCTCAAACAGCTGCAAAACCTGTTTTCCCAGCACGGGAACCTTGAGTTCTATAAGATAAAGCCATAAACATGTGTATCCGAGACTTCTATCAAAAGTTACAGCTATTTATATGAAGTTGTACAAAAACGCTTTCTTTCGCCAAGACAGTGCGTTTCTCACTGTTACATGCATTTTGAATGGGGAACTCGACCGAAACAAAGTATAAGTTTTCATTATGTGAATAACTTGGAAATCTTAGCTCAAACAGCTGCAAAACCTGTTTTCCCAGCACGGGAACCTTGAGTTCTATAAGATAAAGCCATAAACATGTGTATCCGAGTCTTCTATCAAAAGTTACAGCTATTTATATGAAGTTGTACAAAAACGCTTTCTTTCGCCAAGACAGTGCGTTTCTCACTGTTACATGCATTTGAATGGGGAACTCGACCGAAACAAAGTATAGGTTTTCATTATGTGAATAACTTGGAAATCTTAGCTCAAACAGCTGCAAAACCTGTTTGCCCAGCACGGGAACCTTGAGTTCTATAAGATAAAGCCATAAACATGTGTATCCGAGTCTTCTATCAAAAGTTACAGCTATTTATATGAAGTTGTACAAAAACGCTTTCTTTCGCCAAGACAGTGCGTTTCTCACTGTTACATGCATTTGAATGGGGAACTCGACCGAAACAAAGTATAGGTTTTCATTATGTGAATAACTTGGAAATCTTAGCTCAAACAGCTGCAAAACCTGTTTTCCCAGCACGGGAACCTTGAGTTCTATAAGATAAAGCCATAAACATGTGTATCCGAGTCTTCTATCAAAAGTTACAACTATTCATATGAAGTTGTACAAAATAGCTTTCTTTCACCAAGACAGTGCGTTTCTCACTGTTACATGCATTTGAATGGGGAACTCGACCGAAACAAAGTACAAGTTTTCATTATGTGAATAACTTGGAAATCTTAGCTCAAACAGCTGCAAAACCTGTTTTCCCAGCACAGAGACCTTGAGTTCTATAAGATAAAGCCATAAACATGTTTGTCTGAGTCTTCTATCAAAAGTTACAGCTATTTATATGAAGTTGTACAAAAACGCTTTCTTTCGCCAAGACAGTGCGTTTCTCACTGTTACATGCATTTGAATGGGGAACTCGACCGAAACAAAGTATAAGTTTTCATTATGTGAATAACTTGGAAATCTTAGCTCAAACAGCTGCAAAACCTGTTTGCCCAGCACGGGAACCTTGAGTTCTATAAGATAAAGCCATAAACATGTGTATCCGAGTCTTCTATCAAAAGTTACAGCTATTTATATGAAGTTGTACAAAAACGCTTTCTTTCGCCAAGACAGTGCGTTTCTCACTGTTACATGCATTTGAATGGGGAACTCGACCGAAACAAAGTATAGGTTTTCATTATGTGAATAACTTGGAAATCTTAGCTCAAACAGCTGCAAAACCTGTTTTCCCAGCACGGGAACCTTGAGTTCTATAAGATAAAGCCATAAACATGTGTATCCGAGTCTTCTATCAAAAGTTACAACTATTCATATGAAGTTGTACAAAATAGCTTTCTTTCACCAAGACAGTGCGTTTCTCACTGTTACATGCATTTGAATGGGGAACTCGACCGAAACAAAGTACAAGTTTTCATTATGTGAATAACTTGGAAATCTTAGCTCAAACAGCTGCAAAACCTGTTTTCCCAGCACGGAGACCTTGAGTTCTATAAGATAAAGCCATAAACATGTTTGTCTGAGTCTTCTATCAAAAGTTACAGCTATTTATATGAAGTTGTACAAAAACGCTTTCTTTCGCCAAGACAGTGCGTTTCTCACTGTTACATGCATTTTGAATGGGGAACTCGACCGAAACAAAGTATAAGTTTTCATTATGTGAATAACTTGGAAATCTTAGCTCAAACAGCTGCAAAACCTGTTTTCCCAGCACGGGAACCTTGAGTTCTATAAGATAAAGCCATAAACATGTGTATCTGAGTCTTCTATCAAAAGTTACAGCTATTTATATGAAGTTGTACAAAAACGCTTTCTTTCGCCAAGACAGTGCGTTTCTCACTGTTACATGCATTTGAATGGGGAACTCGACCGAAACAAAGTATAGGTTTTCATTATGTGAATAACTTGGAAATCTTAGCTCAAACAGCTGCAAAACCTGTTTGCCCAGCACGGGAACCTTGAGTTCTATAAGATAAAGCCATAAACATGTGTATCCGAGTCTTCTATCAAAAGTTAAAACTATTCATATGAAGTTGTACAAAATAGCTTTCTTTCACCAAGACAGTGCGTTTCTCACTGTTACATGCATTTGAATGGGGAACTCGACCGAAACAAAGTATAGGTTTTCATTATGTGAATAACTTGGAAATCTTAGCTCAAATAGCTGCAAAACCTGTTTGCCCAGCACGGGAACCTTGAGTTCTATAAGATAAAGCCATAAACATGTGTATCCGAGTCTTCTATCAAAAGTTACAGCTATTTATATGAAGTTGTACAAAAACGCTTTCTTTCGCCAAGACAGTGCGTTTCTCACTGTTACATGCATTTGAATGGGGAACTCGACCGAAACAAAGTATAGGTTTTCATTATGTGAATAACTTGGAAATCTTAGCTCAAACAGCTGCAAAACCTGTTTTCCCAGCACGGGAACCTTGAGTTCTATAAGATAAAGCCATAAACATGTGTATCCGAGACTTCTATCAAAAGTTACAGCTATTTATATGAAGTTGTACAAAAACGCTTTCTTTCGCCAAGACAGTGCGTTTCTCACTGTTACATGCATTTTGAATGGGGAACTCGACCGAAACAAAGTATAAGTTTTCATTATGTGAATAACTTGGAAATCTTAGCTCAAACAGCTGCAAAACCTGTTTTCCCAGCACGGGAACCTTGAGTTCTATAAGATAAAGCCATAAACATGTGTATCCGAGTCTTCTATCAAAAGTTACAGCTATTTATATGAAGTTGTACAAAAACGCTTTCTTTCGCCAAGACAGTGCGTTTCTCACTGTTACATGCATTTGAATGGGGAACTCGACCGAAACAAAGTATAGGTTTTCATTATGTGAATAACTTGGAAATCTTAGCTCAAACAGCTGCAAAACCTGTTTGCCCAGCACGGGAACCTTGAGTTCTATAAGATAAAGCCATAAACATGTGTATCCGAGTCTTCTATCAAAAGTTACAGCTATTTATATGAAGTTGTACAAAAACGCTTTCTTTCGCCAAGACAGTGCGTTTCTCACTGTTACATGCATTTGAATGGGGAACTCGACCGAAACAAAGTATAGGTTTTCATTATGTGAATAACTTGGAAATCTTAGCTCAAACAGCTGCAAAACCTGTTTTCCCAGCACGGGAACCTTGAGTTCTATAAGATAAAGCCATAAACATGTGTATCCGAGTCTTCTATCAAAAGTTACAACTATTCATATGAAGTTGTACAAAATAGCTTTCTTTCACCAAGACAGTGCGTTTCTCACTGTTACATGCATTTGAATGGGGAACTCGACCGAAACAAAGTACAAGTTTTCATTATGTGAATAACTTGGAAATCTTAGCTCAAACAGCTGCAAAACCTGTTTTCCCAGCACAGAGACCTTGAGTTCTATAAGATAAAGCCATAAACATGTTTGTCTGAGTCTTCTATCAAAAGTTACAGCTATTTATATGAAGTTGTACAAAAACGCTTTCTTTCGCCAAGACAGTGCGTTTCTCACTGTTACATGCATTTGAATGGGGAACTCGACCGAAACAAAGTATAAGTTTTCATTATGTGAATAACTTGGAAATCTTAGCTCAAACAGCTGCAAAACCTGTTTGCCCAGCACGGGAACCTTGAGTTCTATAAGATAAAGCCATAAACATGTGTATCCGAGTCTTCTATCAAAAGTTACAGCTATTTATATGAAGTTGTACAAAAACGCTTTCTTTCGCCAAGACAGTGCGTTTCTCACTGTTACATGCATTTGAATGGGGAACTCGACCGAAACAAAGTATAGGTTTTCATTATGTGAATAACTTGGAAATCTTAGCTCAAACAGCTGCAAAACCTGTTTTCCCAGCACGGGAACCTTGAGTTCTATAAGATAAAGCCATAAACATGTGTATCCGAGTCTTCTATCAAAAGTTACAACTATTCATATGAAGTTGTACAAAATAGCTTTCTTTCACCAAGACAGTGCGTTTCTCACTGTTACATGCATTTGAATGGGGAACTCGACCGAAACAAAGTACAAGTTTTCATTATGTGAATAACTTGGAAATCTTAGCTCAAACAGCTGCAAAACCTGTTTTCCCAGCACGGAGACCTTGAGTTCTATAAGATAAAGCCATAAACATGTTTGTCTGAGTCTTCTATCAAAAGTTACAGCTATTTATATGAAGTTGTACAAAAACGCTTTCTTTCGCCAAGACAGTGCGTTTCTCACTGTTACATGCATTTTGAATGGGGAACTCGACCGAAACAAAGTATAAGTTTTCATTATGTGAATAACTTGGAAATCTTAGCTCAAACAGCTGCAAAACCTGTTTTCCCAGCACGGGAACCTTGAGTTCTATAAGATAAAGCCATAAACATGTGTATCTGAGTCTTCTATCAAAAGTTACAGCTATTTATATGAAGTTGTACAAAAACGCTTTCTTTCGCCAAGACAGTGCGTTTCTCACTGTTACATGCATTTGAATGGGGAACTCGACCGAAACAAAGTATAGGTTTTCATTATGTGAATAACTTGGAAATCTTAGCTCAAACAGCTGCAAAACCTGTTTGCCCAGCACGGGAACCTTGAGTTCTATAAGATAAAGCCATAAACATGTGTATCCGAGTCTTCTATCAAAAGTTAAAACTATTCATATGAAGTTGTACAAAATAGCTTTCTTTCACCAAGACAGTGCGTTTCTCACTGTTACATGCATTTGAATGGGGAACTCCACCGAAACAAAGTATAAGTTTTCATTATGTGAATAACTTGGAAATCTTAGCTCAAACAGCTGCAAAACCTGTTTTCCCAGCACGGAGACCTTGAGTTCTATAAGATAAAGCCATAAACATGTTTGTCTGAGTCTTCTATCAAAAGTTACAGCTATTTATATGAAGTTGTACAAAAACGCTTTCTTTCGCCAAGACAGTGCGTTTCTCACTGTTACATGCATTTTGAATGGGGAACTCGACCGAAACAAAGTATAAGTTTTCATTATGTGAATAACTTGGAAATCTTAGCTCAAACAGCTGCAAAACCTGTTTTCCCAGCACGGGAACCTTGAGTTCTATAAGATAAAGCCATAAACATGTGTATCCGAGTCTTCTATCAAAAGTTACAACTATTCATATGAAGTTGTACAAAATAGCTTTCTTTCACCAAGACAGTGCGTTTCTCACTGTTACATGCATTTGAATGGGGAACTCGACCGAAACAAAGTATAAGTTTTCATTATGTGAATAACTTGGAAATCTTAGCTCAAACAGCTGCAAAACCTGTTTTCCCAGCACGGGAACCTTGAGTTCTATAAGATAAAGCCATAAACATGTATATCCGAGTCTTCTATCAAAAGTTACAGCTATTTATATGAAGTTGTACAAAAACGCTTTCTTTCACCAAGACAGTGCGTTTCTCACTGTTACATGCATTTGAATGGGGAACTCGACCGAAACAAAGTATAAGTTTTCATTATGTGAATAACTTGGAAATCTTAGCTCAAACAGCTGCAAAACCTGTTTTCCCAGCACGGAGACCTTGAGTTCTATAAGATAAAGCCATAAACATGTTTGTCTGAGTCTTCTATCAAAAGTTACAGCTATTTATATGAAGTTGTACAAAAACGCTTTCTTTCGCCAAGACAGTGCGTTTCTCACTGTTACATGCATTTTGAATGGGGAACTCGACCGAAACAAAGTATAAGTTTTCATTATGTGAATAACTTGGAAATCTTAGCTCAAACAGCTGCAAAACCTGTTTTCCCAGCACGGGAACCTTGAGTTCTATAAGATAAAGCCATAAACATGTATATCCGAGTCTTCTATCAAAAGTTACAGCTATTTATATGAAGTTGTACAAAAACGCTTTCTTTCGCCAAGACAGTGCGTTTCTCACTGTTACATGCATTTTGAATGGGGAACTCAACCGAAACAAAGTATAAGTTTTCATTATGTGAATAACTTGGAAATCTTAGCTCAAACAGCTGCAAAACCTGTTTTCCCAGCACGGGAACCTTGAGTTCTATAAGATAAAGCCATAAACATGTGTATCCGAGTCTTCTATCAAAAGTTACAGCTATTTATATGAAGTTGTACAAAAACGCTTTCTTTCGCCAAGACAGTGCGTTTCTCACTGTTACATGCATTTGAATGGGGACCTCGACCGAAACAAAGTATAGGTTTTCATTATGTGAATAACTTGGAAATCTTAGCTCAAACAGCTGCAAAACCTGTTTGCCCAGCACGGGAACCTTGAGTTCTATAAGATAAAGCCATAAACATGTGTATCCGAGTCTTCTATCAAAAGTTACAACTATTCATATGAAGTTGTACAAAATAGCTTTCTTTCACCAAGACAGTGCGTTTCTCACTGTTACATGCATTTGAATGGGGAACTCGACCGAAACAAAGTATAAGTTTTCATTATGTGAATAACTTGGAAATCTTAGCTCAAACAGCTGCAAAACCTGTTTTCCCAGCACGGAGACCTTGAGTTCTATAAGATAAAGCCATAAACATGTTTGTCTGAGTCTTCTATCAAAAGTTACAGCTATTTCTATGAAGTTGTACAAAAACGCTTTCTTTCGCCAAGACAGTGCGTTTCTCACTGTTACATGCATTTGAATGGGGAACTCGACCGAAACAAAGTATAAGTTTTCCTTATGTGAATAACTTGGAAATCTTAGCTCAAACAGCTGCAAAACCTGTTTTCCCAGCACGGGAACCTTGAGTTCTATAAGATAAAGCCATAAACATGTGTATCCGAGTCTTCTATCAAAAGTTACAGCTATTCATATGAAGTTTTACAAAATAGCTTTCTTTCACCAAGACAGTGCGTTTCTCACTGTTACATGCATTTGAATGGGGAACTCGACCGAAACAAAGTATAGGTTTTCATTATGTGAATAACTTGGAAATCTTAGCTCAAACAGCTGCAAAACCTGTTTTCCCAGCACGGGAACCTTGAGTTCTATAAGATAAAGCCATAAACATGTGTATCCGAGACTTCTATCAAAAGTTACAGCTATTTATATGAAGTTGTACAAAAACGCTTTCTTTCGCCAAGACAGTGCGTTTCTCACTGTTACATGCATTTTGAATGGGGAACTCGACCGAAACAAAGTATAAGTTTTCATTATGTGAATAACTTGGAAATCTTAGCTCAAACAGCTGCAAAACCTGTTTTCCCAGCACGGGAACCTTGAGTTCTATAAGATAAAGCCATAAACATGTGTATCCGAGTCTTCTATCAAAAGTTACAACTATTCATATGAAGTTGTACAAAATAGCTTTCTTTCACCAAGACAGTGCGTTTCTCACTGTTACATGCATTTGAATGGGGAACTCGACCGAAACAAAGTATAAGTTTTCATTATGTGAATAACTTGGAAATCTTAGCTCAAACAGCTGCAAAACCTGTTTTCCCAGCACGGAGACCTTGAGTTCTATAAGATAAAGCCATAAACATGTTTGTCTGAGTCTTCTATCAAAAGTTACAGCTATTTATATGAAGTTGTACAAAAACGCTTTCTTTCGCCAAGACAGTGCGTTTCTCACTGTTACATGCATTTGAATGGGGAACTCAACCGAAACAAAGTATAAGTTTTCATTATGTGAATAACTTGGAAATCTTAGCTCAAACAGCTGCAAAACCTGTTTTCCCAGCACGGGAACCTTGAGTTCTATAAGATAAAGCCATAAACATGTGTATCCGAGTCTTCTATCAAAAGTTACAGCTATTTATATGAAGTTGTACAAAAACGCTTTCTTTCGCCAAGACAGTGCGTTTCTCACTGTTACATGCATTTGAATGGGGAACTCGACCGAAACAAAGTATAGGTTTTCATTATGTGAATAACTTGGAAATCTTAGCTCAAACAGCTGCAAAACCTGTTTTCCCAGCACGGGAACCTTGAGTTCTATAAGATAAAGCCATAAACATGTTTGTCTGAGTCTTCTATCAAAAGTTACAGCTATTTCTATGAAGTTGTACAAAAACGCTTTCTTTCGCCAAGACAGTGCGTTTCTCACTGTTACATGCATTTGAATGGGGAACTCGACCGAAACAAAGTATAAGTTTTCCTTATGTGAATAACTTGGAAATCTTAGCTCAAACAGCTGCAAAACCTGTTTTCCCAGCACGGGAACCTTGAGTTCTATAAGATAAAGCCATAAACATGTGTATCCGAGTCTTCTATCAAAAGTTACAGCTATTCATATGAAGTTGTACAAAATAGCTTTCTTTCACCAAGACAGTGCGTTTCTCACTGTTACATGCATTTGAATGGGGAACTCGACCGAAACAAAGTATAGGTTTTCATTATGTGAATAACTTGGAAATCTTAGCTCAAACAGCTGCAAAACCTGTTTTCCCAGCACGGGAACCTTGAGTTCTATAAGATAAAGCCATAAACGTGTATCCGAGACTTCTATCAAAAGTTACAGCTATTTATATGAAGTTGTACAAAAACGCTTTCTTTCGCCAAGACAGTGCGTTTCTCACTGTTACATGCATTTTGAATGGGGAACTCGACCGAAACAAAGTATAAGTTTTCATTATGTGAATAACTTGGAAATCTTAGCTCAAACAGCTGCAAAACCTGTTTTCCCAGCACGGGAACCTTGAGTTCTATAAGATAAAGCCATAAACATGTGTATCCGAGTCTTCTATCAAAAGTTACAGCTATTTCTATGAAGTTGTACAAAAACGCTTTCTTTCGCCAAGACAGTGCGTTTCTCACTGTTACATGCATTTTGAATGGGGAACTCGACCGAAACAAAGTATAAGTTTTCATTATGTGAATAACTTGGAAATCTTAGCTCAAACAGCTGCAAAACCTGTTTTCCCAGCACGGGAACCTTGAGTTCTATAAGATAAAGCCATAAACATGTGTATCCGAGTCTTCTATCAAAAGTTACAGCTATTTATATGAAGTTGTACAAAAACGCTTTCTTTCGCCAAGACAGTGCGTTTCTCACTGTTACATGCATTTGAATGGGGAACTCGACCGAAACAAAGTATAGGTTTTCATTATGTGAATAACTTGGAAATCTTAGCTCAAACAGCTGCAAAACCTGTTTGCCCAGCACGGGAACCTTGAGTTCTATAAGATAAAGCCATAAACATGTGTATCCGAGTCTTCTATCAAAAGTTACAACTATTCATATGAAGTTGTACAAAATAGCTTTCTTTCACCAAGACAGTGCGTTTCTCACTGTTACATGCATTTGAATGGGGAACTCGACCGAAACAAAGTATAAGTTTTCATTATGTGAATAACTTGGAAATCTTAGCTCAAACAGCTGCAAAACCTGTTTTCCCAGCACGGAGACCTTGAGTTCTATAAGATAAAGCCATAAACATGTTTGTCTGAGTCTTCTATCAAAAGTTACAGCTATTTATATGAAGTTGTACAAAAACGCTTTCTTTCGCCAAGACAGTGCGTTTCTCACTGTTACATGCATTTGAATGGGGAACTCAACCGAAACAAAGTATAAGTTTTCATTATGTGAATAACTTGGAAATCTTAGCTCAAACAGCTGCAAAACCTGTTTTCCCAGCACGGGAACCTTGAGTTCTATAAGATAAAGCCATAAACATGTGTATCCGAGTCTTCTATCAAAAGTTACAGCTATTTATATGAAGTTGTACAAAAACGCTTTCTTTCGCCAAGACAGTGCGTTTCTCACTGTTACATGCATTTGAATGGGGAACTCGACCGAAACAAAGTATAGGTTTTCATTATGTGAATAACTTGGAAATCTTAGCTCAAACAGCTGCAAAACCTGTTTTCCCAGCACGGGAACCTTGAGTTCTATAAGATAAAGCCATAAACATGTGTATCCGAGTCTTCTATCAAAAGTTACAGCTATTTATATGAAGTTGTACAAAAACGCTTTCTTTCGCCAAGACAGTGCGTTTCTCACTGTTACATGCATTTTGAATGGGGAACTCGACCGAAACAAAGTATAAGTTTTCATTATGTGAATAACTTGGAAATCTTAGCTCAAACAGCTGCAAAACCTGTTTTCCCAGCACGGGAACCTTGAGTTCTATAAGATAAAGCCATAAACATGTGTATCTGAGTCTTCTATCAAAAGTTACAGCTATTTATATGAAGTTGTACAAAAACGCTTTCTTTCGCCAAGACAGTGCGTTTCTCACTGTTACATGCATTTGAATGGGGAACTCGACCGAAACAAAGTATAGGTTTTCATTATGTGAATAACTTGGAAATCTTAGCTCAAACAGCTGCAAAACCTGTTTGCCCAGCACGGGAACCTTGAGTTCTATAAGATAAAGCCATAAACATGTGTATCCGAGTCTTCTATCAAAAGTTAAAACTATTCATATGAAGTTGTACAAAATAGCTTTCTTTCACCAAGACAGTGCGTTTCTCACTGTTACATGCATTTGAATGGGGAACTCCACCGAAACAAAGTATAAGTTTTCATTATGTGAATAACTTGGAAATCTTAGCTCAAACAGCTGCAAAACCTGTTTTCCCAGCACGGAGACCTTGAGTTCTATAAGATAAAGCCATAAACATGTTTGTCTGAGTCTTCTATCAAAAGTTACAGCTATTTATATGAAGTTGTACAAAAACGCTTTCTTTCGCCAAGACAGTGCGTTTCTCACTGTTACATGCATTTTGAATGGGGAACTCGACCGAAACAAAGTATAAGTTTTCATTATGTGAATAACTTGGAAATCTTAGCTCAAACAGCTGCAAAACCTGTTTTCCCAGCACGGGAACCTTGAGTTCTATAAGATAAAGCCATAAACATGTGTATCCGAGTCTTCTATCAAAAGTTACAGCTATTTATATGAAGTTGTACAAAAACGCTTTCTTTCGCCAAGACAGTGCGTTTCTCACTGTTACATGCATTTGAATGGGGAACTCGACCGAAACAAAGTATAGGTTTTCATTATGTGAATAACTTGGAAATCTTAGCTCAAACAGCTGCAAAACCTGTTTGCCCAGCACGGGAACCTTGAGTTCTATAAGATAAAGCCATAAACATGTGTATCCGAGTCTTCTATCAAAAGTTACAACTATTCATATGAAGTTGTACAAAATAGCTTTCTTTCACCAAGACAGTGCGTTTCTCACTGTTACATGCATTTGAATGGGGAACTCGACCGAAACAAAGTATAAGTTTTCATTATGTGAATAACTTGGAAATCTTAGCTCAAACAGCTGCAAAACCTGTTTTCCCAGCACGGGAACCTTGAGTTCTATAAGATAAAGCCATAAACATGTATATCCGAGTCTTCTATCAAAAGTTACAGCTATTTATATGAAGTTGTACAAAAACGCTTTCTTTCACCAAGACAGTGCGTTTCTCACTGTTACATGCATTTGAATGGGGAACTCGACCGAAACAAAGTATAAGTTTTCATTATGTGAATAACTTGGAAATCTTAGCTCAAACAGCTGCAAAACCTGTTTTCCCAGCACGGAGACCTTGAGTTCTATAAGATAAAGCCATAAACATGTTTGTCTGAGTCTTCTATCAAAAGTTACAGCTATTTATATGAAGTTGTACAAAAACGCTTTCTTTCGCCAAGACAGTGCGTTTCTCACTGTTACATGCATTTTGAATGGGGAACTCGACCGAAACAAAGTATAAGTTTTCATTATGTGAATAACTTGGAAATCTTAGCTCAAACAGCTGCAAAACCTGTTTTCCCAGCACGGGAACCTTGAGTTCTATAAGATAAAGCCATAAACATGTATATCCGAGTCTTCTATCAAAAGTTACAGCTATTTATATGAAGTTGTACAAAAACGCTTTCTTTCGCCAAGACAGTGCGTTTCTCACTGTTACATGCATTTTGAATGGGGAACTCAACCGAAACAAAGTATAAGTTTTCATTATGTGAATAACTTGGAAATCTTAGCTCAAACAGCTGCAAAACCTGTTTTCCCAGCACGGGAACCTTGAGTTCTATAAGATAAAGCCATAAACATGTGTATCCGAGTCTTCTATCAAAAGTTACAGCTATTTATATGAAGTTGTACAAAAACGCTTTCTTTCGCCAAGACAGTGCGTTTCTCACTGTTACATGCATTTGAATGGGGACCTCGACCGAAACAAAGTATAGGTTTTCATTATGTGAATAACTTGGAAATCTTAGCTCAAACAGCTGCAAAACCTGTTTGCCCAGCACGGGAACCTTGAGTTCTATAAGATAAAGCCATAAACATGTGTATCCGAGTCTTCTATCAAAAGTTACAACTATTCATATGAAGTTGTACAAAATAGCTTTCTTTCACCAAGACAGTGCGTTTCTCACTGTTACATGCATTTGAATGGGGAACTCGACCGAAACAAAGTATAAGTTTTCATTATGTGAATAACTTGGAAATCTTAGCTCAAACAGCTGCAAAACCTGTTTTCCCAGCACGGAGACCTTGAGTTCTATAAGATAAAGCCATAAACATGTTTGTCTGAGTCTTCTATCAAAAGTTACAGCTATTTCTATGAAGTTGTACAAAAACGCTTTCTTTCGCCAAGACAGTGCGTTTCTCACTGTTACATGCATTTGAATGGGGAACTCGACCGAAACAAAGTATAAGTTTTCCTTATGTGAATAACTTGGAAATCTTAGCTCAAACAGCTGCAAAACCTGTTTTCCCAGCACGGGAACCTTGAGTTCTATAAGATAAAGCCATAAACATGTGTATCCGAGTCTTCTATCAAAAGTTACAGCTATTCATATGAAGTTTTACAAAATAGCTTTCTTTCACCAAGACAGTGCGTTTCTCACTGTTACATGCATTTGAATGGGGAACTCGACCGAAACAAAGTATAGGTTTTCATTATGTGAATAACTTGGAAATCTTAGCTCAAACAGCTGCAAAACCTGTTTTCCCAGCACGGGAACCTTGAGTTCTATAAGATAAAGCCATAAACATGTGTATCCGAGACTTCTATCAAAAGTTACAGCTATTTATATGAAGTTGTACAAAAACGCTTTCTTTCGCCAAGACAGTGCGTTTCTCACTGTTACATGCATTTTGAATGGGGAACTCGACCGAAACAAAGTATAAGTTTTCATTATGTGAATAACTTGGAAATCTTAGCTCAAACAGCTGCAAAACCTGTTTTCCCAGCACGGGAACCTTGAGTTCTATAAGATAAAGCCATAAACATGTGTATCCGAGTCTTCTATCAAAAGTTACAACTATTCATATGAAGTTGTACAAAATAGCTTTCTTTCACCAAGACAGTGCGTTTCTCACTGTTACATGCATTTGAATGGGGAACTCGACCGAAACAAAGTATAAGTTTTCATTATGTGAATAACTTGGAAATCTTAGCTCAAACAGCTGCAAAACCTGTTTTCCCAGCACGGAGACCTTGAGTTCTATAAGATAAAGCCATAAACATGTTTGTCTGAGTCTTCTATCAAAAGTTACAGCTATTTATATGAAGTTGTACAAAAACGCTTTCTTTCGCCAAGACAGTGCGTTTCTCACTGTTACATGCATTTGAATGGGGAACTCAACCGAAACAAAGTATAAGTTTTCATTATGTGAATAACTTGGAAATCTTAGCTCAAACAGCTGCAAAACCTGTTTTCCCAGCACGGGAACCTTGAGTTCTATAAGATAAAGCCATAAACATGTGTATCCGAGTCTTCTATCAAAAGTTACAGCTATTTATATGAAGTTGTACAAAAACGCTTTCTTTCGCCAAGACAGTGCGTTTCTCACTGTTACATGCATTTGAATGGGGAACTCGACCGAAACAAAGTATAGGTTTTCATTATGTGAATAACTTGGAAATCTTAGCTCAAACAGCTGCAAAACCTGTTTTCCCAGCACGGGAACCTTGAGTTCTATAAGATAAAGCCATAAACATGTTTGTCTGAGTCTTCTATCAAAAGTTACAGCTATTTCTATGAAGTTGTACAAAAACGCTTTCTTTCGCCAAGACAGTGCGTTTCTCACTGTTACATGCATTTGAATGGGGAACTCGACCGAAACAAAGTATAAGTTTTCCTTATGTGAATAACTTGGAAATCTTAGCTCAAACAGCTGCAAAACCTGTTTTCCCAGCACGGGAACCTTGAGTTCTATAAGATAAAGCCATAAACATGTGTATCCGAGTCTTCTATCAAAAGTTACAGCTATTCATATGAAGTTGTACAAAATAGCTTTCTTTCACCAAGACAGTGCGTTTCTCACTGTTACATGCATTTGAATGGGGAACTCGACCGAAACAAAGTATAGGTTTTCATTATGTGAATAACTTGGAAATCTTAGCTCAAACAGCTGCAAAACCTGTTTTCCCAGCACGGGAACCTTGAGTTCTATAAGATAAAGCCATAAACGTGTATCCGAGACTTCTATCAAAAGTTACAGCTATTTATATGAAGTTGTACAAAAACGCTTTCTTTCGCCAAGACAGTGCGTTTCTCACTGTTACATGCATTTTGAATGGGGAACTCGACCGAAACAAAGTATAAGTTTTCATTATGTGAATAACTTGGAAATCTTAGCTCAAACAGCTGCAAAACCTGTTTTCCCAGCACGGGAACCTTGAGTTCTATAAGATAAAGCCATAAACATGTGTATCCGAGTCTTCTATCAAAAGTTACAGCTATTTCTATGAAGTTGTACAAAAACGCTTTCTTTCGCCAAGACAGTGCGTTTCTCACTGTTACATGCATTTTGAATGGGGAACTCGACCGAAACAAAGTATAAGTTTTCATTATGTGAATAACTTGGAAATCTTAGCTCAAACAGCTGCAAAACCTGTTTTCCCAGCACGGGAACCTTGAGTTCTATAAGATAAAGCCATAAACATGTGTATCCGAGTCTTCTATCAAAAGTTACAGCTATTTATATGAAGTTGTACAAAAACGCTTTCTTTCGCCAAGACAGTGCGTTTCTCACTGTTACATGCATTTGAATGGGGAACTCGACCGAAACAAAGTATAGGTTTTCATTATGTGAATAACTTGGAAATCTTAGCTCAAACAGCTGCAAAACCTGTTTGCCCAGCACGGGAACCTTGAGTTCTATAAGATAAAGCCATAAACATGTGTATCCGAGTCTTCTATCAAAAGTTACAACTATTCATATGAAGTTGTACAAAATAGCTTTCTTTCACCAAGACAGTGCGTTTCTCACTGTTACATGCATTTGAATGGGGAACTCGACCGAAACAAAGTATAAGTTTTCATTATGTGAATAACTTGGAAATCTTAGCTCAAACAGCTGCAAAACCTGTTTTCCCAGCACGGAGACCTTGAGTTCTATAAGATAAAGCCATAAACATGTTTGTCTGAGTCTTCTATCAAAAGTTACAGCTATTTATATGAAGTTGTACAAAAACGCTTTCTTTCGCCAAGACAGTGCGTTTCTCACTGTTACATGCATTTGAATGGGGAACTCAACCGAAACAAAGTATAAGTTTTCATTATGTGAATAACTTGGAAATCTTAGCTCAAACAGCTGCAAAACCTGTTTTCCCAGCACGGGAACCTTGAGTTCTATAAGATAAAGCCATAAACATGTGTATCCGAGTCTTCTATCAAAAGTTACAGCTATTTATATGAAGTTGTACAAAAACGCTTTCTTTCGCCAAGACAGTGCGTTTCTCACTGTTACATGCATTTGAATGGGGAACTCGACCGAAACAAAGTATAGGTTTTCATTATGTGAATAACTTGGAAATCTTAGCTCAAACAGCTGCAAAACCTGTTTTCCCAGCACGGGAACCTTGAGTTCTATAAGATAAAGCCATAAACATGTGTATCCGAGTCTTCTATCAAAAGTTACAGCTATTTATATGAAGTTGTACAAAAACGCTTTCTTTCGCCAAGACAGTGCGTTTCTCACTGTTACATGCATTTGAATGGGGAACTCGACCGAAACAAAGTATAGGTTTTCATTATGTGAATAACTTGGAAATCTTAGCTCAAACAGCTGCAAAACCTGTTTGCCCAGCACGGGAACCTTGAGTTCTATAAGATAAAGCCATAAACATGTGTATCCGAGTCTTCTATCAAAAGTTACAGCTATTTCTATGAAGTTGTACAAAAACGCTTTCTTTCGCCAAGACAGTGCGTTTCTCACTGTTACATGCATTTTGAATGGGGAACTCGACCGAAACAAAGTATAAGTTTTCATTATGTGAATAACTTGGAAATCTTAGCTCAAACAGCTGCAAAACCTGTTTTCCCAGCACGGGAACCTTGAGTTCTATAAGATAAAGCCATAAACATGTGTATCCGAGTCTTCTATCAAAAGTTACAGCTATTTATATGAAGTTGTACAAAAACGCTTTCTTTCGCCAAGACAGTGCGTTTCTCACTGTTACATGCATTTGAATGGGGAACTCGACCGAAACAAAGTATAGGTTTTCATTATGTGAATAACTTGGAAATCTTAGCTCAAACAGCTGCAAAACCTGTTTGCCCAGCACGGGAACCTTGAGTTCTATAAGATAAAGCCATAAACATGTGTATCCGAGTCTTCTATCAAAAGTTACAACTATTCATATGAAGTTGTACAAAATAGCTTTCTTTCACCAAGACAGTGCGTTTCTCACTGTTACATGCATTTGAATGGGGAACTCGACCGAAACAAAGTATAAGTTTTCATTATGTGAATAACTTGGAAATCTTAGCTCAAACAGCTGCAAAACCTGTTTTCCCAGCACGGAGACCTTGAGTTCTATAAGATAAAGCCATAAACATGTTTGTCTGAGTCTTCTATCAAAAGTTACAGCTATTTATATGAAGTTGTACAAAAACGCTTTCTTTCGCCAAGACAGTGCGTTTCTCACTGTTACATGCATTTGAATGGGGAACTCAACCGAAACAAAGTATAAGTTTTCATTATGTGAATAACTTGGAAATCTTAGCTCAAACAGCTGCAAAACCTGTTTTCCCAGCACGGGAACCTTGAGTTCTATAAGATAAAGCCATAAACATGTGTATCCGAGTCTTCTATCAAAAGTTACAGCTATTTATATGAAGTTGTACAAAAACGCTTTCTTTCGCCAAGACAGTGCGTTTCTCACTGTTACATGCATTTGAATGGGGAACTCGACCGAAACAAAGTATAGGTTTTCATTATGTGAATAACTTGGAAATCTTAGCTCAAACAGCTGCAAAACCTGTTTTCCCAGCACGGGAACCTTGAGTTCTATAAGATAAAGCCATAAACATGTGTATCCGAGTCTTCTATCAAAAGTTACAACTATTCATATGAAGTTGTACAAAATAGCTTTCTTTCACCAAGACAGTGCGTTTCTCACTGTTACATGCATTTGAATGGGGAACTCGACCGAAACAAAGTACAAGTTTTCCTTATGTGAATAACTTGGAAATCTTAGCTCAAACAGCTGCAAAACCTGTTTTCCCAGCACGGAGACCTTGAGTTCTATAAGATAAAGCCATAAACATGTTTGTCTGAGTCTTCTATCAAAAGTTACAGCTATTTATATGAAGTTGTACAAAAACGCTTTCTTTCGCCAAGACAGTGCGTTTCTCACTGTTACATGCATTTGAATGGGGAACTCGACCGAAACAAAGTATAAGTTTTCATTATGTGAATAACTTGGAAATCTTAGCTCAAACAGCTGCAAAACCTGTTTTCCCAGCACGGGAACCTTGAGTTCTATAAGATAAAGCCATAAACATGTGTATCCGAGTCTTCTATCAAAAGTTACAGCTATTTATATGAAGTTGTACAAAAACGCTTTCTTTCGCCAAGACAGTGCGTTTCTCACTGTTACATGCATTTGAATGGGGAACTCGACCGAAACAAAGTATAGGTTTTCATTATGTGAATAACTTGGAAATCTTAGCTCAAACAGCTGCAAAACCTGTTTGCCCAGCACGGGAACCTTGAGTTCTATAAGATAAAGCCATAAACATGTGTATCCGAGTCTTCTATCAAAAGTTACAGCTATTTATATGAAGTTGTACAAAAACGCTTTCTTTCGCCAAGACAGTGCGTTTCTCACTGTTACATGCATTTGAATGGGGAACTCGACCGAAACAAAGTATAGGTTTTCATTATGTGAATAACTTGGAAATCTTAGCTCAAATAGCTGCAAAACCTGTTTGCCCAGCACGGGAACCTTGAGTTCTATAAGATAAAGCCATAAACATGTGTATCCGAGTCTTCTATCAAAAGTTACAGCTATTCATATGAAGTTGTACAAAATAGCTTTCTTTCACCAAGACAGTGCGTTTCTCACTGTTACATGCATTTGAATGGGGAACTCGACCGAAACAAAGTATAGGTTTTCATTATGTGAATAACTTGGAAATCTTAGCTCAAACAGCTGCAAAACCTGTTTTCCCAGCACGGGAACCTTGAGTTCTATAAGATAAAGCCATAAACATGTGTATCCGAGTCTTCTATCAAAAGTTACAGCTATTTCTATGAAGTTGTACAAAAACGCTTTCTTTCGCCAAGACAGTGCGTTTCTCACTGTTACATGCATTTTGAATGGGGAACTCGACCGAAACAAAGTATAAGTTTTCATTATGTGAATAACTTGGAAATCTTAGCTCAAACAGCTGCAAAACCTGTTTTCCCAGCACGGGAACCTTGAGTTCTATAAGATAAAGCCATAAACATGTGTATCCGAGTCTTCTATCAAAAGTTACAGCTATTTATATGAAGTTGTACAAAAACGCTTTCTTTCGCCAAGACAGTGCGTTTCTCACTGTTACATGCATTTGAATGGGGAACTCGACCGAAACAAAGTATAGGTTTTCATTATGTGAATAACTTGGAAATCTTAGCTCAAACAGCTGCAAAACCTGTTTGCCCAGCACGGGAACCTTGAGTTCTATAAGATAAAGCCATAAACATGTGTATCCGAGTCTTCTATCAAAAGTTACAACTATTCATATGAAGTTGTACAAAATAGCTTTCTTTCACCAAGACAGTGCGTTTCTCACTGTTACATGCATTTGAATGGGGAACTCGACCGAAACAAAGTATAAGTTTTCATTATGTGAATAACTTGGAAATCTTAGCTCAAACAGCTGCAAAACCTGTTTTCCCAGCACGGAGACCTTGAGTTCTATAAGATAAAGCCATAAACATGTTTGTCTGAGTCTTCTATCAAAAGTTACAGCTATTTATATGAAGTTGTACAAAAACGCTTTCTTTCGCCAAGACAGTGCGTTTCTCACTGTTACATGCATTTGAATGGGGAACTCAACCGAAACAAAGTATAAGTTTTCATTATGTGAATAACTTGGAAATCTTAGCTCAAACAGCTGCAAAACCTGTTTTCCCAGCACGGGAACCTTGAGTTCTATAAGATAAAGCCATAAACATGTGTATCCGAGTCTTCTATCAAAAGTTACAGCTATTTATATGAAGTTGTACAAAAACGCTTTCTTTCGCCAAGACAGTGCGTTTCTCACTGTTACATGCATTTGAATGGGGAACTCGACCGAAACAAAGTATAGGTTTTCATTATGTGAATAACTTGGAAATCTTAGCTCAAACAGCTGCAAAACCTGTTTTCCCAGCACGGGAACCTTGAGTTCTATAAGATAAAGCCATAAACATGTGTATCCGAGTCTTCTATCAAAAGTTACAACTATTCATATGAAGTTGTACAAAATAGCTTTCTTTCACCAAGACAGTGCGTTTCTCACTGTTACATGCATTTGAATGGGGAACTCGACCGAAACAAAGTACAAGTTTTCCTTATGTGAATAACTTGGAAATCTTAGCTCAAACAGCTGCAAAACCTGTTTTCCCAGCACGGAGACCTTGAGTTCTATAAGATAAAGCCATAAACATGTTTGTCTGAGTCTTCTATCAAAAGTTACAGCTATTTATATGAAGTTGTACAAAAACGCTTTCTTTCGCCAAGACAGTGCGTTTCTCACTGTTACATGCATTTGAATGGGGAACTCGACCGAAACAAAGTATAAGTTTTCATTATGTGAATAACTTGGAAATCTTAGCTCAAACAGCTGCAAAACCTGTTTTCCCAGCACGGGAACCTTGAGTTCTATAAGATAAAGCCATAAACATGTGTATCCGAGTCTTCTATCAAAAGTTACAGCTATTTATATGAAGTTGTACAAAAACGCTTTCTTTCGCCAAGACAGTGCGTTTCTCACTGTTACATGCATTTGAATGGGGAACTCGACCGAAACAAAGTATAGGTTTTCATTATGTGAATAACTTGGAAATCTTAGCTCAAACAGCTGCAAAACCTGTTTGCCCAGCACGGGAACCTTGAGTTCTATAAGATAAAGCCATAAACATGTGTATCCGAGTCTTCTATCAAAAGTTACAGCTATTTATATGAAGTTGTACAAAAACGCTTTCTTTCGCCAAGACAGTGCGTTTCTCACTGTTACATGCATTTGAATGGGGAACTCGACCGAAACAAAGTATAGGTTTTCATTATGTGAATAACTTGGAAATCTTAGCTCAAATAGCTGCAAAACCTGTTTGCCCAGCACGGGAACCTTGAGTTCTATAAGATAAAGCCATAAACATGTGTATCCGAGTCTTCTATCAAAAGTTACAGCTATTCATATGAAGTTGTACAAAATAGCTTTCTTTCACCAAGACAGTGCGTTTCTCACTGTTACATGCATTTGAATGGGGAACTCGACCGAAACAAAGTATAGGTTTTCATTATGTGAATAACTTGGAAATCTTAGCTCAAACAGCTGCAAAACCTGTTTTCCCAGCACGGGAACCTTGAGTTCTATAAGATAAAGCCATAAACATGTGTATCCGAGTCTTCTATCAAAAGTTACAGCTATTTCTATGAAGTTGTACAAAAACGCTTTCTTTCGCCAAGACAGTGCGTTTCTCACTGTTACATGCATTTTGAATGGGGAACTCGACCGAAACAAAGTATAAGTTTTCATTATGTGAATAACTTGGAAATCTTAGCTCAAACAGCTGCAAAACCTGTTTTCCCAGCACGGGAACCTTGAGTTCTATAAGATAAAGCCATAAACATGTGTATCCGAGTCTTCTATCAAAAGTTACAGCTATTTATATGAAGTTGTACAAAAACGCTTTCTTTCGCCAAGACAGTGCGTTTCTCACTGTTACATGCATTTGAATGGGGAACTCGACCGAAACAAAGTATAGGTTTTCATTATGTGAATAACTTGGAAATCTTAGCTCAAACAGCTGCAAAACCTGTTTGCCCAGCACGGGAACCTTGAGTTCTATAAGATAAAGCCATAAACATGTGTATCCGAGTCTTCTATCAAAAGTTACAACTATTCATATGAAGTTGTACAAAATAGCTTTCTTTCACCAAGACAGTGCGTTTCTCACTGTTACATGCATTTGAATGGGGAACTCGACCGAAACAAAGTATAAGTTTTCATTATGTGAATAACTTGGAAATCTTAGCTCAAACAGCTGCAAAACCTGTTTTCCCAGCACGGAGACCTTGAGTTCTATAAGATAAAGCCATAAACATGTTTGTCTGAGTCTTCTATCAAAAGTTACAGCTATTTATATGAAGTTGTACAAAAACGCTTTCTTTCGCCAAGACAGTGCGTTTCTCACTGTTACATGCATTTGAATGGGGAACTCAACCGAAACAAAGTATAAGTTTTCATTATGTGAATAACTTGGAAATCTTAGCTCAAACAGCTGCAAAACCTGTTTTCCCAGCACGGGAACCTTGAGTTCTATAAGATAAAGCCATAAACATGTGTATCCGAGACTTCTATCAAAAGTTACAGCTATTTATATGAAGTTGTACAAAAACGCTTTCTTTCGCCAAGACAGTGCGTTTCTCACTGTTACATGCATTTTGAATGGGGAACTCGACCGAAACAAAGTATAAGTTTTCATTATGTGAATAACTTGGAAATCTTAGCTCAAACAGCTGCAAAACCTGTTTTCCCAGCACGGAGACCTTGAGTTCTATAAGATAAAGCCATAAACATGTTTGTCTGAGTCTTCTATCAAAAGTTATAGCTATTTATATGAAGTTGTACAAAAACGCTTTCTTTCGCCAAGACAGTGCGTTTCTCACTGTTACATGCATTTGAATGGGGAACTCCACCGAAACAAAGTATAAGTTTTCATTATGTGAATAACTTGGAAATCTTAGCTCAAACAGCTGCAAAACCTGTTTTCCCAGCACGGGAACCTTGAGTTCTATAAGATAAAGCCATAAACATGTGTATCCGAGACTTCTATCAAAAGTTACAGCTATTTATATGAAGTTGTACAAAAACGCTTTCTTTCGCCAAGACAGTGCGTTTCTCACTGTTACATGCATTTGAATGGGGAACTCGACCGAAACAAAGTATAGGTTTTCATTATGTGAATAACTTGGAAATCTTAGCTCAAACAGCTGCAAAACCTGTTTGCCCAGCACGGGAACCTTGAGTTCTATAAGATAAAGCCATAAACATGTGTATCCGAGTCTTCTATCAAAAGTTACAGCTATTTATATGAAGTTGTACAAAAACGCTTTCTTTCGCCAAGACAGTGCGTTTCTCACTGTTACATGCATTTGAATGGGGAACTCGACCGAAACAAAGTATAGGTTTTCATTATGTGAATAACTTGGAAATCTTAGCTCAAACAGCTGCAAAACCTGTTTGCCCAGCACGGGAACCTTGAGTTCTATAAGATAAAGCCATAAACATGTGTATCCGAGTCTTCTATCAAAAGTTACAACTATTCATATGAAGTTGTACAAAATAGCTTTCTTTCACCAAGACAGTGCGTTTCTCACTGTTACATGCATTTGAATGGGGAACTCGACCGAAACAAAGTACAAGTTTTCATTATGTGAATAACTTGGAAATCTTAGCTCAAACAGCTGCAAAACCTGTTTTCCCAGCACGGAGACCTTGAGTTCTATAAGATAAAGCCATAAACATGTTTGTCTGAGTCTTCTATCAAAAGTTACAGCTATTTATATGAAGTTGTACAAAAACGCTTTCTTTCGCCAAGACAGTGCGTTTCTCACTGTTACATGCATTTGAATGGGGAACTCGACCGAAACAAAGTATAAGTTTTCATTATGTGAATAACTTGGAAATCTTAGCTCAAACAGCTGCAAAACCTGTTTTCCCAGCACGGGAACCTTGAGTTCTATAAGATAAAGCCATAAACATGTGTATCCGAGTCTTCTATCAAAAGTTACAGCTATTTATATGAAGTTGTACAAAAACGCTTTCTTTCGCCAAGACAGTGCGTTTCTCACTGTTACATGCATTTGAATGGGGAACTCGACCGAAACAAAGTATAGGTTTTCATTATGTGAATAACTTGGAAATCTTAGCTCAAACAGCTGCAAAACCTGTTTGCCCAGCACGGGAATCTTGAGTTCTATAAGATAAAGCCATAAACATGTGTATCCGAGTCTTCTATCAAAAGTTACAGCTATTTATATGAAGTTGTACAAAAACGCTTTCTTTCGCCAAGACAGTGCGTTTCTCACTGTTACATGCATTTGAATGGGGAACTCGACCGAAACAAAGTATAGGTTTTCATTATGTGAATAACTTGGAAATCTTAGCTCAAATAGCTGCAAAACCTGTTTGCCCAGCACGGGAACCTTGAGTTCTATAAGATAAAGCCATAAACATGTGTATCCGAGTCTTCTATCAAAAGTTACAGCTATTCATATGAAGTTGTACAAAATAGCTTTCTTTCACCAAGACAGTGCGTTTCTCACTGTTACATGCATTTTGAATGGGGAACTCGACCGAAACAAAGTATAAGTTTTCATTATGTGAATAACTTGGAAATCTTAGCTCAAACAGCTGCAAAACCTGTTTTCCCAGCACGGGAACCTTGAGTTCTATAAGATAAAGCCATAAACATGTGTATCCGAGTCTTCTATCAAAAGTTACAGCTATTTATATGAAGTTGTACAAAAACGCTTTCTTTCGCCAAGACAGTGCGTTTCTCACTGTTACATGCATTTTGAATGGGGAACTCGACCGAAACAAAGTATAAGTTTTCATTATGTGAATAACTTGGAAATCTTAGCTCAAACAGCTGCAAAACCTGTTTTCCCAGCACGGGAACCTTGAGTTCTATAAGATAAAGCCATAAACATGTGTATCCGAGTCTTCTATCAAAAGTTACAGCTATTTATATGAAGTTGTACAAAAACGCTTTCTTTCGCCAAGACAGTGCGTTTCTCACTGTTACATGCATTTGAATGGGGAACTCGACCGAAACAAAGTATAGGTTTTCATTATGTGAATAACTTGGAAATCTTAGCTCAAACAGCTGCAAAACCTGTTTGCCCAGCACGGGAATCTTGAGTTCTATAAGATAAAGCCATAAACATGTGTATCCGAGTCTTCTATCAAAAGTTACAGCTATTTATATGAAGTTGTACAAAAACGCTTTCTTTCGCCAAGACAGTGCGTTTCTCACTGTTACATGCATTTGAATGGGGAACTCGACCGAAACAAAGTATAGGTTTTCATTATGTGAATAACTTGGAAATCTTAGCTCAAATAGCTGCAAAACCTGTTTGCCCAGCACGGGAACCTTGAGTTCTATAAGATAAAGCCATAAACATGTGTATCCGAGTCTTCTATCAAAAGTTACAGCTATTCATATGAAGTTGTACAAAATAGCTTTCTTTCACCAAGACAGTGCGTTTCTCACTGTTACATGCATTTTGAATGGGGAACTCGACCGAAACAAAGTATAAGTTTTCATTATGTGAATAACTTGGAAATCTTAGCTCAAACAGCTGCAAAACCTGTTTTCCCAGCACGGGAACCTTGAGTTCTATAAGATAAAGCCATAAACATGTGTATCCGAGTCTTCTATCAAAAGTTACAGCTATTTATATGAAGTTGTACAAAAACGCTTTCTTTCGCCAAGACAGTGCGTTTCTCACTGTTACATGCATTTTGAATGGGGAACTCGACCGAAACAAAGTATAAGTTTTCATTATGTGAATAACTTGGAAATCTTAGCTCAAACAGCTGCAAAACCTGTTTTCCCAGCACGGGAACCTTGAGTTCTATAAGATAAAGCCATAAACATGTGTATCCGAGTCTTCTATCAAAAGTTACAGCTATTTATATGAAGTTGTACAAAAACGCTTTCTTTCGCCAAGACAGTGCGTTTCTCACTGTTACATGCATTTTGAATGGGGAACTCGACCGAAACAAAGTATAGGTTTTCATTATGTGAATAACTTGGAAATCTTAGCTCAAACAGCTGCAAAACCTGTTTGCCCAGCACGGGAACCTTGAGTTCTATAAGATAAAGCCATAAACATGTGTATCCGAGTCTTCTATCAAAAGTTACAACTATTCATATGAAGTTGTACAAAATAGCTTTCTTTCACCAAGACAGTGCGTTTCTCACTGTTACATGCATTTGAATGGGGAACTCGACCGAAACAAAGTATAAGTTTTCATTATGTGAATAACTTGGAAATCTTAGCTCAAACAGCTGCAAAACCTGTTTTCCCAGCACGGAGACCTTGAGTTCTATAAGATAAAGCCATAAACATGTTTGTCTGAGTCTTCTATCAAAAGTTACAGCTATTTATATGAAGTTGTACAAAAACGCTTTCTTTCGCCAAGACAGTGCGTTTCTCACTGTTACATGCATTTGAATGGGGAACTCGACCGAAACAAAGTATAAGTTTTCATTATGTGAATAACTTGGAAATCTTAGCTCAAACAGCTGCAAAACCTGTTTTCCCAGCACGGGAACCTTGAGTTCTATAAGATAAAGCCATAAACATGTGTATCCGAGTCTTCTATCAAAAGTTACAACTATTCATATGAAGTTGTACAAAATAGCTTTCTTTCACCAAGACAGTGCGTTTCTCACTGTTACATGCATTTGAATGGGGAACTCGACCGAAACAAAGTATAAGTTTTCATTATGTGAATAACTTGGAAATCTTAGCTCAAACAGCTGCAAAACCTGTTTTCCCAGCACGGGAACCTTGAGTTCTATAAGATAAAGCCATAAATATGTGTATCCGAGTCTTCTATCAAAAGTTACAGCTATTTATATGAAGTTGTACAAAAACGCTTTCTTTCGCCAAGACAGTGCGTTTCTCACTGTTACATGCATTTGAATGGGGAACTCGACCGAAACAAAGTATAGGTTTTCATTATGTGAATAACTTGGAAATCTTAGCTCAAACAGCTGCAAAACCTGTTTGCCCAGCACGGGAACCTTGAGTTCTATAAGATAAAGCCATAAACATGTGTATCCGAGTCTTCTATCAAAAGTTACAGCTATTCATATGAAGTTGTACAAAATAGCTTTCTTTCACCAAGACAGTGCGTTTCTCACTGTCACATGCATTTGAATGGGGAACTCGACCGAAACAAAGTATAGGTTTTCATTATGTGAATAACTTGGAAATCTTAGCTCAAACAGCTGCAAAACCTGTTTTCCCAGCACGGGAACCTTGAGTTCTATAAGATAAAGCCATAAACATGTGTATCCGAGTCTTCTATCAAAAGTTACAGCTATTTATATGAAGTTGTACAAAAACGCTTTCTTTCGCCAAGACAGTGCGTTTCTCACTGTTACATGCATTTTGAATGGGGAACTCGACCGAAACAAAGTATAAGTTTTCATTATGTGAATAACTTGGAAATCTTAGCTCAAACAGCTGCAAAACCTGTTTTCCCAGCACGGGAACCTTGAGTTCTATAAGATAAAGCCATAAACATGTGTATCCGAGTCTTCTATCAAAAGTTACAGCTATTTATATGAAGTTGTACAAAAACGCTTTCTTTCGCCAAGACAGTGCGTTTCTCACTGTTACATGCATTTTGAATGGGGAACTCGACCGAAACAAAGTATAAGTTTTCATTATGTGAATAACTTGGAAATCTTAGCTCAAACAGCTGCAAAACCTGTTTTCCCAGCACGGGAACCTTGAGTTCTATAAGATAAAGCCATAAACATGTGTATCCGAGTCTTCTATCAAAAGTTACAGCTATTTATATGAAGTTGTACAAAAACGCTTTCTTTCGCCAAGACAGTGCGTTTCTCACTGTTACATGCATTTTGAATGGGGAACTCGACCGAAACAAAGTATAGGTTTTCATTATGTGAATAACTTGGAAATCTTAGCTCAAACAGCTGCAAAACCTGTTTGCCCAGCACGGGAACCTTGAGTTCTATAAGATAAAGCCATAAACATGTGTATCCGAGTCTTCTATCAAAAGTTACAACTATTCATATGAAGTTGTACAAAAACGCTTTCTTTCACCAAGACAGT
Organism: Rhamphochromis sp. 'chilingali'; assembly: GCF_963969265.1. Lineage (NCBI taxonomy): Eukaryota > Metazoa > Chordata > Actinopteri > Cichliformes > Cichlidae > Rhamphochromis > Rhamphochromis sp. 'chilingali'. The sequence goes on along the minus strand of NC_137943.1, from coordinate 5,941,763 downwards.
GCGTTTCTCACTGTTACATGCATTTGAATGGGGAACTCGACCGAAACAAAGTATAAGTTTTCATTATGTGAATAACTTGGAAATCTTAGCTCAAACAGCTGCAAAACCTGTTTTCCCAGCACGGAGACGTTGAGTTCTATAAGATAAAGCCATAAACATGTTTGTCTGAGTCTTCTATCAAAAGTTACAGCTATTTATATGAAGTTGTACAAAAACGCTTTCTTTCGCCAAGACAGTGCGTTTCTCACTGTTACATGCATTTTGAATGGGGAACTCGACCGAAACAAAGTATAGGTTTTCATTATGTGAATAACTTGGAAATCTTAGCTCAAACAGCTGCAAAACCTGTTTGCCCAGCACGGGAACCTTGAGTTCTATAAGATAAAGCCATAAACATGTGTATCCGAGTCTTCTATCAAAAGTTACAACTATTCATATGAAGTTGTACAAAATAGCTTTCTTTCACCAAGACAGTGCGTTTCTCACTGTTACATGCATTTGAATGGGGAACTCGACCGAAACAAAGTATAAGTTTTCATTATGTGAATAACTTGGAAATCTTAGCTCAAACAGCTGCAAAACCTGTTTTCCCAGCACGGAGACGTTGAGTTCTATAAGATAAAGCCATAAACATGTTTGTCTGAGTCTTCTATCAAAAGTTACAGCTATTTATATGAAGTTGTACAAAAACGCTTTCTTTCGCCAAGACAGTGCGTTTCTCACTGTTACATGCATTTGAATGGGGAACTCGACCGAAACAAAGTATAAGTTTTCATTATGTGAATAACTTGGAAATCTTAGCTCAAACAGCTGCAAAACCTGTTTTCCCAGCACGGGAACCTTGAGTTCTATAAGATAAAGCCATAAACATGTGTATCCGAGTCTTCTATCAAAAGTTACAGCTATTTATATGAAGTTGTACAAAATAGCTTTCTTTCGCCAAGACAGTGCGTTTCTCACTGTTACATGCATTTTGAATGGGGAACTCGACCGAAACAAAGTATAAGTTTTCATTATGTGAATAACTTGGAAATCTTAGCTCAAACAGCTGCAAAACCTGTTTTCCCAGCACGGGAACCTTGAGTTCTATAAGATAAAGCCATAAACATGTGTATCCGAGTCTTCTATCAAAAGTTACAGCTATTTATATGAAGTTGTACAAAATAGCTTTCTTTCACCAAGACAGTGCGTTTCTCACTGTTACATGCATTTGAATGGGGAACTCGACCGAAACAAAGTATAAGTTTTCATTATGTGAATAACTTGGAAATCTTAGCTCAAACAGCTGCAAAACCTGTTTTCCCAGCACGGGAACCTTGAGTTCTATAAGATAAAGCCATAAACATGTGTATCCGAGTCTTCTATCAAAAGTTACAACTATTCATATGAAGTTGTACAAAAACGCTTTCTTTCACCAAGACAGTGCGTTTCTCACTGTTACATGCATTTGAATGGGGAACTCGACCGAAACAAAGTATAGGTTTTCATTATGTGAATAACTTGGAAATCTTAGCTCAAACAGCTGCAAAACCTGTTTGCCCAGCACGGGAACCTTGAGTTCTATAAGATAAAGCCATAAACATGTGTATCCGAGTCTTCTATCAAAAGTTACAACTATTCATATGAAGTTGTACAAAATAGCTTTCTTTCACCAAGACAGTGCGTTTCTCACTGTTACATGCATTTGAATGGGGAACTCGACCGAAACAAAGTATAAGTTTTCATTATGTGAATAACTTGGAAATCTTAGCTCAAACAGCTGCAAAACCTGTTTTCCCAGCACGGAGACGTTGAGTTCTATAAGATAAAGCCATAAACATGTTTGTCTGAGTCTTCTATCAAAAGTTACAGCTATTTATATGAAGTTGTACAAAAACGCTTTCTTTCGCCAAGACAGTGCGTTTCTCACTGTTACATGCATTTGAATGGGGAACTCGACCGAAACAAAGTATAAGTTTTCATTATGTGAATAACTTGGAAATCTTAGCTCAAACAGCTGCAAAACCTGTTTTCCCAGCACGGGAACCTTGAGTTCTATAAGATAAAGCCATAAACATGTGTATCCGAGTCTTCTATCAAAAGTTACAGCTATTTATATGAAGTTGTACAAAAACGCTTTCTTTCGCCAAGACAGTGCGTTTCTCACTGTTACATGCATTTTGAATGGGGAACTCGACCGAAACAAAGTATAAGTTTTCATTATGTGAATAACTTGGAAATCTTAGCTCAAACAGCTGCAAAACCTGTTTTCCCAGCACGGGAACCTTGAGTTCTATAAGATAAAGCCATAAACATGTGTATCCGAGTCTTCTATCAAAAGTTACAGCTATTTATATGAAGTTGTACAAAATAGCTTTCTTTCACCAAGACAGTGCGTTTCTCACTGTTACATGCATTTGAATGGGGAACTCGACCGAAACAAAGTATAAGTTTTCATTATGTGAATAACTTGGAAATCTTAGCTCAAACAGCTGCAAAACCTGTTTTCCCAGCACGGGAACCTTGAGTTCTATAAGATAAAGCCATAAACATGTGTATCCGAGTCTTCTATCAAAAGTTACAACTATTCATATGAAGTTGTACAAAAACGCTTTCTTTCACCAAGACAGTGCGTTTCTCACTGTTACATGCATTTGAATGGGGAACTCGACCGAAACAAAGTATAGGTTTTCATTATGTGAATAACTTGGAAATCTTAGCTCAAACAGCTGCAAAACCTGTTTGCCCAGCACGGGAACCTTGAGTTCTATAAGATAAAGCCATAAACATGTGTATCCGAGTCTTCTATCAAAAGTTACAACTATTCATATGAAGTTGTACAAAATAGCTTTCTTTCACCAAGACAGTGCGTTTCTCACTGTTACATGCATTTGAATGGGGAACTCGACCGAAACAAAGTATAAGTTTTCATTATGTGAATAACTTGGAAATCTTAGCTCAAACAGCTGCAAAACCTGTTTTCCCAGCACGGAGACCTTGAGTTCTATAAGATAAAGCCATAAACATGTTTGTCTGAGTCTTCTATCAAAAGTTACAGCTATTTATATGAAGTTGTACAAAAACGCTTTCTTTCGCCAAGACAGTGCGTTTCTCACTGTTACATGCATTTTGAATGGGGAACTCGACCGAAACAAAGTATAAGTTTTCATTATGTGAATAACTTGGAAATCTTAGCTCAAACAGCTGCAAAACCTGTTTTCCCAGCACGGGAACCTTGAGTTCTATAAGATAAAGCCATAAACATGTGTATCTGAGTCTTCTATCAAAAGTTACAACTATTTATATGAAGTTGTACAAAAACGCTTTCTTTCGCCAAGACAGTGCGTTTCTCACTGTTACATGCATTTGAATGGGGAACTCGACCGAAACAAAGTATAGGTTTTCATTATGTGAATAACTTGGAAATCTTAGCTCAAACAGCTGCAAAACCTGTTTGCCCAGCACGGGAACCTTGAGTTCTATAAGATAAAGCCATAAACATGTGTATCTGAGTCTTCTATCAAAAGTTACAGCTATTTATATGAAGTTGTACAAAAACGCTTTCTTTCGCCAAGACAGTGCGTTTCTCACTGTTACATGTATTTGAATGGGGAACTAGACCGAAACAAAGTATAGGTTTTCATTATGTGAATAACTTGGAAATCTTAGCTCAAACAGCTGCAAAACCTGTTTTCCCAGCACGGGAACCTTGAGTTCTATAAGATAAAGCCATAAACATGTGTATCCGAGTCTTCTATCAAAAGTTACAACTATTCATAGGAAGTTGTACAAAATAGCTTTCTTTCACCAAGACAGTGCGTTTCTCACTGTTACATGCATTTGAATGGGGAACTCGACCGAAACAAAGTATAGGTTTTCTTTATGTGAATAACTTGGAAATCTTAGCTCAAACAGCTGCAAAACCTGTTTGCCCAGCACGGGAACCTTGAGTTCTATAAGATAAAGCCATAAACATGTGTATCCGAGTCTTCTATCAAAAGTTACAGCTATTTATATGAAGTTGTACAAAAACGCTTTCTTTCGCCAAGACAGTGCGTTTCTCACTGTTACATGCATTTGAATGGGGAACTCGACCGAAACAAAGTATAAGTTTTCATTATGTGAATAACTTGGAAATCTTAGCTCAAACAGCTGCAAAACCTGTTTTCCCAGCACGGGAACCTTGAGTTCTATAAGATAAAGCCATAAACATGTGTATCCGAGTCTTCTATCAAAAGTTACAGCTATTTATATGAAGTTGTACAAAAACGCTTTCTTTCGCCAAGACAGTGCGTTTCTCACTGTTACATGCATTTTGAATGGGGAACTCGACCGAAACAAAGTATAAGTTTTCCTTATGTGAATAACTTGGAAATCTTAGCTCAAACAGCTGCAAAACCTGTTTTCCCAGCACGGGAACCTTGAGTTCTATAAGATAAAGCCATAAACATGTGTATCCGAGTCTTCTATCAAAAGTTACAGCTATTTATATGAAGTTGTACAAAATAGCTTTCTTTCACCAAGACAGTGCGTTTCTCACTGTTACATGCATTTGAATGGGGAACTCGACCGAAACAAAGTATAAGTTTTCATTATGTGAATAACTTGGAAATCTTAGCTCAAACAGCTGCAAAACCTGTTTTCCCAGCACGGGAACCTTGAGTTCTATAAGATAAAGCCATAAACATGTGTATCCGAGTCTTCTATCAAAAGTTACAACTATTCATATGAAGTTGTACAAAAACGCTTTCTTTCACCAAGACAGTGCGTTTCTCACTGTTACATGCATTTGAATGGGGAACTCGACCGAAACAAAGTATAAGTTTTCATTATGTGAATAACTTGGAAATCTTAGCTCAAACAGATGCAAAACCTGTTTTCCCAGCACGGAGACCTTGAGTTCTATAAGATAAAGCCATAAACATGTTTGTCTGAGTCTTCTATCAAAAGTTACAGCTATTTATATGAAGTTGTACAAAAACGCTTTCTTTCGCCAAGACAGTGCGTTTCTCACTGTTACATGCATTTGAATGGGGAACTCGACCGAAACAAAGTATAAGTTTTCATTATGTGAATAACTTGGAAATCTTAGCTCAAACAGCTGCAAAACCTGTTTTCCCAGCACGGGAACCTTGAGTTCTATAAGATAAAGCCATAAACATGTGTATCTGAGTCTTCTATCAAAAGTTACAACTATTTATATGAAGTTGTACAAAAACGCTTTCTTTCGCCAAGACAGTGCGTTTCTCACTGTTACATGCATTTGAATGGGGAACTCGACCGAAACAAAGTATAGGTTTTCATTATGTGAATAACTTGGAAATCTTAGCTCAAACAGCTGCAAAACCTGTTTTCCCAGCACGGGAACCTTGAGTTCTATAAGATAAAGCCATAAACATGTGTATCCGAGTCTTCTATCAAAAGTTACAACTATTCATAGGAAGTTGTACAAAATAGCTTTCTTTCACCAAGACAGTGCGTTTCTCACTGTTACATGCATTTGAATGGGGAACTCGACCGAAACAAAGTATAGGTTTTCTTTATGTGAATAACTTGGAAATCTTAGCTCAAACAGCTGCAAAACCTGTTTGCCCAGCACGGGAACCTTGAGTTCTATAAGATAAAGCCATAAACATGTGTATCCGAGTCTTCTATCAAAAGTTACAACTATTCATATGAAGTTGTACAAAATAGCTTTCTTTCACCAAGACAGTGCGTTTCTCACTGTTACATGCATTTGAATGGGGAACTCGACCGAAACAAAGTATAAGTTTTCATTATGTGAATAACTTGGAAATCTTAGCTCAAACAGCTGCAAAACCTGTTTTCCCAGCACGGAGACCTTGAGTTCTATAAGATAAAGCCATAAACATGTTTGTCTGAGTCTTCTATCAAAAGTTACAGCTATTTATATGAAGTTGTACAAAAACGCTTTCTTTCGCCAAGACAGTGCGTTTCTCACTGTTACATGCATTTTGAATGGGGAACTCGACCGAAACAAAGTATAAGTTTTCATTATGTGAATAACTTGGAAATCTTAGCTCAAACAGCTGCAAAACCTGTTTTCCCAGCACGGGAACCTTGAGTTCTATAAGATAAAGCCATAAACATGTGTATCTGAGTCTTCTATCAAAAGTTACAACTATTTATATGAAGTTGTACAAAAACGCTTTCTTTCGCCAAGACAGTGCGTTTCTCACTGTTACATGCATTTGAATGGGGAACTCGACCGAAACAAAGTATAGGTTTTCATTATGTGAATAACTTGGAAATCTTAGCTCAAACAGCTGCAAAACCTGTTTGCCCAGCACGGGAACCTTGAGTTCTATAAGATAAAGCCATAAACATGTGTATCTGAGTCTTCTATCAAAAGTTACAGCTATTTATATGAAGTTGTACAAAAACGCTTTCTTTCGCCAAGACAGTGCGTTTCTCACTGTTACATGTATTTGAATGGGGAACTAGACCGAAACAAAGTATAGGTTTTCATTATGTGAATAACTTGGAAATCTTAGCTCAAACAGCTGCAAAACCTGTTTTCCCAGCACGGGAACCTTGAGTTCTATAAGATAAAGCCATAAACATGTGTATCCGAGTCTTCTATCAAAAGTTACAACTATTCATAGGAAGTTGTACAAAATAGCTTTCTTTCACCAAGACAGTGCGTTTCTCACTGTTACATGCATTTGAATGGGGAACTCGACCGAAACAAAGTATAGGTTTTCTTTATGTGAATAACTTGGAAATCTTAGCTCAAACAGCTGCAAAACCTGTTTGCCCAGCACGGGAACCTTGAGTTCTATAAGATAAAGCCATAAACATGTGTATCCGAGTCTTCTATCAAAAGTTACAACTATTCATATGAAGTTGTACAAAATAGCTTTCTTTCACCAAGACAGTGCGTTTCTCACTGTTACATGCATTTGAATGGGGAACTCGACCGAAACAAAGTATAAGTTTTCATTATGTGAATAACTTGGAAATCTTAGCTCAAACAGCTGCAAAACCTGTTTTCCCAGCACGGAGACCTTGAGTTCTATAAGATAAAGCCATAAACATGTTTGTCTGAGTCTTCTATCAAAAGTTACAGCTATTTATATGAAGTTGTACAAAAACGCTTTCTTTCGCCAAGACAGTGCGTTTCTCACTGTTACATGCATTTGAATGGGGAACTCGACCGAAACAAAGTATAAGTTTTCATTATGTGAATAACTTGGAAATCTTAGCTCAAACAGCTGCAAAACCTGTTTTCCCAGCACGGGAACCTTGAGTTCTATAAGATAAAGCCATAAACATGTGTATCCGAGACTTCTATCAAAAGTTACAGCTATTTATATGAAGTTGTACAAAAACGCTTTCTTTCGCCAAGACAGTGCGTTTCTCACTGTTACATGCATTTTGAATGGGGAACTCGACCGAAACAAAGTATAAGTTTTCATTATGTGAATAACTTGGAAATCTTAGCTCAAACAGCTGCAAAACCTGTTTTCCCAGCACGGAGACCTTGAGTTCTATAAGATAAAGCCATAAACATGTTTGTCTGAGTCTTCTCTCAAAAGTTATAGCTATTTATATGAAGTTGTACAAAAACGCTTTCTTTCGCCAAGACAGTGCGTTTCTCACTGTTACATGCATTTGAATGGGGAACTCGACCGAAACAAAGTATAAGTTTTCATTATGTGAATAACTTGGAAATCTTAGCTCAAACAGCTGCAAAACCTGTTTTCCCAGCACGGGAACCTTGAGTTCTATAAGATAAAGCCATAAACATGTGTATCCGAGTCTTCTATCAAAAGTTACAGCTATTTATATGAAGTTGTACAAAAACGCTTTCTTTCGCCAAGACAGTGCGTTTCTCACTGTTACATGCATTTGAATGGGGAACTCGACCGAAACAAAGTATAGGTTTTCATTATGTGAATAACTTGGAAATCTTAGCTCAAACAGCTGCAAAACCTGTTTTCCCAGCACGGGAACCTTGAGTTCTATAAGATAAAGCCATAAACATGTGTATCCGAGACTTCTATCAAAAGTTACAGCTATTTATATGAAGTTGTACAAAAACGCTTTCTTTCGCCAAGACAGTGCGTTTCTCACTGTTACATGCATTTTGAATGGGGAACTCGACCGAAACAAAGTATAAGTTTTCATTATGTGAATAACTTGGAAATCTTAGCTCAAACAGCTGCAAAACCTGTTTTCCCAGCACGGGAACCTTGAGTTCTATAAGATAAAGCCATAAACATGTGTATCCGAGTCTTCTATCAAAAGTTACAGCTATTTATATGAAGTTGTACAAAAACGCTTTCTTTCGCCAAGACAGTGCGTTTCTCACTGTTACATGCATTTGAATGGGGAACTCGACCGAAACAAAGTATAGGTTTTCATTATGTGAATAACTTGGAAATCTTAGCTCAAACAGCTGCAAAACCTGTTTGCCCAGCACGGGAACCTTGAGTTCTATAAGATAAAGCCATAAACATGTGTATCCGAGTCTTCTATCAAAAGTTACAACTATTCATATGAAGTTGTACAAAATAGCTTTCTTTCACCAAGACAGTGCGTTTCTCACTGTTACATGCATTTGAATGGGGAACTCGACCGAAACAAAGTATAGGTTTTCATTATGTGAATAACTTGGAAATCTTAGCTCAAACAGCTGCAAAACCTGTTTGCCCAGCACGGGAACCTTGAGTTCTATAAGATAAAGCCATAAACATGTGTATCTGAGTCTTCTATCAAAAGTTACAGCTATTTATATGAAGTTGTACAAAAACGCTTTCTTTCGCCAAGACAGTGCGTTTCTCACTGTTACATGTATTTGAATGGGGAACTAGACCGAAACAAAGTATAGGTTTTCATTATGTGAATAACTTGGAAATCTTAGCTCAAACAGCTGCAAAACCTGTTTTCCCAGCACGGGAACCTTGAGTTCTATAAGATAAAGCCATAAACATGTGTATCCGAGTCTTCTATCAAAAGTTACAACTATTCATATGAAGTTGTACAAAAACGCTTTCTTTCACCAAGACAGTGCGTTTCTCACTGTTACATGCATTTGAATGGGGAACTCGACCGAAACAAAGTATAAGTTTTCATTATGTGAATAACTTGGAAATCTTAGCTCAAACAGCTGCAAAACCTGTTTTCCCAGCACGGAGACCTTGAGTTCTATAAGATAAAGCCATAAACATGTTTGTCTGAGTCTTCTATCAAAAGTTACAGCTATTTATATGAAGTTGTACAAAAACGCTTTCTTTCGCCAAGACAGTGCGTTTCTCACTGTTACATGCATTTGAATGGGGAACTCGACCGAAACAAAGTATAAGTTTTCATTATGTGAATAACTTGGAAATCTTAGCTCAAACAGCTGCAAAACCTGTTTTCCCAGCACGGGAACCTTGAGTTCTATAAGATAAAGCCATAAACATGTGTATCCGAGACTTCTATCAAAAGTTACAGCTATTTATATGAAGTTGTACAAAAACGCTTTCTTTCGCCAAGACAGTGCGTTTCTCACTGTTACATGCATTTTGAATGGGGAACTCGACCGAAACAAAGTATAAGTTTTCATTATGTGAATAACTTGGAAATCTTAGCTCAAACAGCTGCAAAACCTGTTTTCCCAGCACGGAGACCTTGAGTTCTATAAGATAAAGCCATAAACATGTTTGTCTGAGTCTTCTATCAAAAGTTATAGCTATTTATATGAAGTTGTACAAAAACGCTTTCTTTCGCCAAGACAGTGCGTTTCTCACTGTTACATGCATTTGAATGGGGAACTCGACCGAAACAAAGTATAAGTTTTCATTATGTGAATAACTTGGAAATCTTAGCTCAAACAGCTGCAAAACCTGTTTTCCCAGCACGGGAACCTTGAGTTCTATAAGATAAAGCCATAAACATGTGTATCCGAGTCTTCTATCAAAAGTTACAGCTATTTATATGAAGTTGTACAAAAACGCTTTCTTTCGCCAAGACAGTGCGTTTCTCACTGTTACATGCATTTGAATGGGGAACTCGACCGAAACAAAGTATAGGTTTTCATTATGTGAATAACTTGGAAATCTTAGCTCAAACAGCTGCAAAACCTGTTTTCCCAGCACGGGAACCTTGAGTTCTATAAGATAAAGCCATAAACATGTGTATCCGAGACTTCTATCAAAAGTTACAGCTATTTATATGAAGTTGTACAAAAACGCTTTCTTTCGCCAAGACAGTGCGTTTCTCACTGTTACATGCATTTTGAATGGGGAACTCGACCGAAACAAAGTATAAGTTTTCATTATGTGAATAACTTGGAAATCTTAGCTCAAACAGCTGCAAAACCTGTTTTCCCAGCACGGGAACCTTGAGTTCTATAAGATAAAGCCATAAACATGTGTATCCGAGTCTTCTATCAAAAGTTACAGCTATTTATATGAAGTTGTACAAAAACGCTTTCTTTCGCCAAGACAGTGCGTTTCTCACTGTTACATGCATTTGAATGGGGAACTCGACCGAAACAAAGTATAGGTTTTCATTATGTGAATAACTTGGAAATCTTAGCTCAAACAGCTGCAAAACCTGTTTGCCCAGCACGGGAACCTTGAGTTCTATAAGATAAAGCCATAAACATGTGTATCCGAGTCTTCTATCAAAAGTTACAACTATTCATATGAAGTTGTACAAAATAGCTTTCTTTCACCAAGACAGTGCGTTTCTCACTGTTACATGCATTTGAATGGGGAACTCGACCGAAACAAAGTATAAGTTTTCATTATGTGAATAACTTGGAAATCTTAGCTCAAACAGCTGCAAAACCTGTTTTCCCAGCACGGAGACCTTGAGTTCTATAAGATAAAGCCATAAACATGTTTGTCTGAGTCTTCTATCAAAAGTTACAGCTATTTATATGAAGTTGTACAAAAACGCTTTCTTTCGCCAAGACAGTGCGTTTCTCACTGTTACATGCATTTGAATGGGGAACTCGACCGAAACAAAGTATAAGTTTTCATTATGTGAATAACTTGGAAATCTTAGCTCAAACAGCTGCAAAACCTGTTTTCCCAGCACGGGAACCTTGAGTTCTATAAGATAAAGCCATAAACATGTGTATCCGAGTCTTCTATCAAAAGTTACAGCTATTTATATGAAGTTGTACAAAAACGCTTTCTTTCGCCAAGACAGTGCGTTTCTCACTGTTACATGCATTTGAATGGGGAACTCGACCGAAACAAAGTATAGGTTTTCATTATGTGAATAACTTGGAAATCTTAGCTCAAACAGCTGCAAAACCTGTTTGCCCAGCACGGGAACCTTGAGTTCTATAAGATAAAGCCATAAACATGTGTATCCGAGTCTTCTATCAAAAGTTACAACTATTCATATGAAGTTGTACAAAATAGCTTTCTTTCGCCAAGACAGTGCGTTTCTCACTGTTACATGCATTTGAATGGGGAACTCGACCGAAACAAAGTATAGGTTTTCATTATGTGAATAACTTGGAAATCTTAGCTCAAACAGCTGCAAAACCTGTTTTCCCAGCACGGGAACCTTGAGTTCTATAAGATAAAGCCATAAACATGTGTATCCGAGTCTTCTATCAAAAGTTACAGCTATTTATATGAAGTTGTACAAAAACGCTTTCTTTCGCCAAGACAGTGCGTTTCTCACTGTTACATGCATTTGAATGGGGAACTCGACCGAAACAAAGTATAGGTTTTCATTATGTGAATAACTTGGAAATCTTAGCTCAAACAGCTGCAAAACCTGTTTGCCCAGCACGGGAACCTTGAGTTCTATAAGATAAAGCCATAAACATGTGTATCCGAGTCTTCTATCAAAAGTTACAACTATTCATATGAAGTTGTACAAAATAGCTTTCTTTCACCAAGACAGTGCGTTTCTCACTGTTACATGCATTTGAATGGGGAACTCGACCGAAACAAAGTATAAGTTTTCATTATGTGAATAACTTGGAAATCTTAGCTCAAACAGCTGCAAAACCTGTTTTCCCAGCACGGAGACCTTGAGTTCTATAAGATAAAGCCATAAACATGTTTGTCTGAGTCTTCTATCAAAAGTTACAGCTATTTATATGAAGTTGTACAAAAACGCTTTCTTTCGCCAAGACAGTGCGTTTCTCACTGTTACATGCATTTGAATGGGGAACTCGACCGAAACAAAGTATAAGTTTTCATTATGTGAATAACTTGGAAATCTTAGCTCAAACAGCTGCAAAACCTGTTTTCCCAGCACGGGAACCTTGAGTTCTATAAGATAAAGCCATAAACATGTGTATCCGAGTCTTCTATCAAAAGTTACAGCTATTTATATGAAGTTGTACAAAAACGCTTTCTTTCGCCAAGACAGTGCGTTTCTCACTGTTACATGCATTTGAATGGGGAACTCGACCGAAACAAAGTATAGGTTTTCATTATGTGAATAACTTGGAAATCTTAGCTCAAACAGCTGCAAAACCTGTTTGCCCAGCACGGGAACCTTGAGTTCTATAAGATAAAGCCATAAACATGTGTATCCGAGTCTTCTATCAAAAGTTACAACTATTCATATGAAGTTGTACAAAATAGCTTTCTTTCGCCAAGACAGTGCGTTTCTCACTGTTACATGCATTTGAATGGGGAACTCGACCGAAACAAAGTATAGGTTTTCATTATGTGAATAACTTGGAAATCTTAGCTCAAACAGCTGCAAAACCTGTTTGCCCAGCACGGGAACCTTGAGTTCTATAAGATAAAGCCATAAACATGTGTATCCGAGTCTTCTATCAAAAGTTACAACTATTCATATGAAGTTGTACAAAATAGCTTTCTTTCACCAAGACAGTGCGTTTCTCACTGTTACATGCATTTGAATGGGGAACTCGACCGAAACAAAGTATAAGTTTTCATTATGTGAATAACTTGGAAATCTTAGCTCAAACAGCTGCAAAACCTGTTTTCCCAGCACGGGAACCTTGAGTTCTATAAGATAAAGCCATAAACATGTGTATCCGAGACTTCTATCAAAAGTTACAGCTATTTATATGAAGTTGTACAAAAACGCTTTCTTTCGCCAAGACAGTGCGTTTCTCACTGTTACATGCATTTTGAATGGGGAACTCGACCGAAACAAAGTATAAGTTTTCATTATGTGAATAACTTGGAAATCTTAGCTCAAACAGCTGCAAAACCTGTTTTCCCAGCACGGGAACCTTGAGTTCTATAAGATAAAGCCATAAACATGTGTATCCGAGTCTTCTATCAAAAGTTACAGCTATTTATATGAAGTTGTACAAAAACGCTTTCTTTCGCCAAGACAGTGCGTTTCTCACTGTTACATGCATTTGAATGGGGAACTCGACCGAAACAAAGTATAGGTTTTCATTATGTGAATAACTTGGAAATCTTAGCTCAAACAGCTGCAAAACCTGTTTGCCCAGCACGGGAACCTTGAGTTCTATAAGATAAAGCCATAAACATGTGTATCCGAGTCTTCTATCAAAAGTTACAACTATTCATATGAAGTTGTACAAAATAGCTTTCTTTCACCAAGACAGTGCGTTTCTCACTGTTACATGCATTTGAATGGGGAACTCGACCGAAACAAAGTATAAGTTTTCATTATGTGAATAACTTGGAAATCTTAGCTCAAACAGCTGCAAAACCTGTTTTCCCAGCACGGAGACCTTGAGTTCTATAAGATAAAGCCATAAACATGTTTGTCTGAGTCTTCTATCAAAAGTTACAGCTATTTATATGAAGTTGTACAAAAACGCTTTCTTTCGCCAAGACAGTGCGTTTCTCACTGTTACATGCATTTGAATGGGGAACTCGACCGAAACAAAGTATAAGTTTTCATTATGTGAATAACTTGGAAATCTTAGCTCAAACAGCTGCAAAACCTGTTTTCCCAGCACGGGAACCTTGAGTTCTATAAGATAAAGCCATAAACATGTGTATCCGAGTCTTCTATCAAAAGTTACAGCTATTTATATGAAGTTGTACAAAAACGCTTTCTTTCGCCAAGACAGTGCGTTTCTCACTGTTACATGCATTTGAATGGGGAACTCGACCGAAACAAAGTATAGGTTTTCATTATGTGAATAACTTGGAAATCTTAGCTCAAACAGCTGCAAAACCTGTTTGCCCAGCACGGGAACCTTGAGTTCTATAAGATAAAGCCATAAACATGTGTATCCGAGTCTTCTATCAAAAGTTACAACTATTCATATGAAGTTGTACAAAATAGCTTTCTTTCGCCAAGACAGTGCGTTTCTCACTGTTACATGCATTTGAATGGGGAACTCGACCGAAACAAAGTATAGGTTTTCATTATGTGAATAACTTGGAAATCTTAGCTCAAACAGCTGCAAAACCTGTTTTCCCAGCACGGGAACCTTGAGTTCTATAAGATAAAGCCATAAACATGTGTATCCGAGTCTTCTATCAAAAGTTACAGCTATTTATATGAAGTTGTACAAAAACGCTTTCTTTCGCCAAGACAGTGCGTTTCTCACTGTTACATGCATTTGAATGGGGAACTCGACCGAAACAAAGTATAGGTTTTCATTATGTGAATAACTTGGAAATCTTAGCTCAAACAGCTGCAAAACCTGTTTGCCCAGCACGGGAACCTTGAGTTCTATAAGATAAAGCCATAAACATGTGTATCCGAGTCTTCTATCAAAAGTTACAACTATTCATATGAAGTTGTACAAAATAGCTTTCTTTCACCAAGACAGTGCGTTTCTCACTGTTACATGCATTTGAATGGGGAACTCGACCGAAACAAAGTATAAGTTTTCATTATGTGAATAACTTGGAAATCTTAGCTCAAACAGCTGCAAAACCTGTTTTCCCAGCACGGAGACCTTGAGTTCTATAAGATAAAGCCATAAACATGTTTGTCTGAGTCTTCTATCAAAAGTTACAGCTATTTATATGAAGTTGTACAAAAACGCTTTCTTTCGCCAAGACAGTGCGTTTCTCACTGTTACATGCATTTGAATGGGGAACTCGACCGAAACAAAGTATAAGTTTTCATTATGTGAATAACTTGGAAATCTTAGCTCAAACAGCTGCAAAACCTGTTTTCCCAGCACGGGAACCTTGAGTTCTATAAGATAAAGCCATAAACATGTGTATCCGAGTCTTCTATCAAAAGTTACAGCTATTTATATGAAGTTGTACAAAAACGCTTTCTTTCGCCAAGACAGTGCGTTTCTCACTGTTACATGCATTTGAATGGGGAACTCGACCGAAACAAAGTATACGTTTTCATTATGTGAATAACTTGGAAATCTTAGCTCAAACAGCTGCAAAACCTGTTTGCCCAGCACGGGAACCTTGAGTTCTATAAGATAAAGCCATAAACATGTGTATCCGAGTCTTCTATCAAAAGTTACAACTATTCATATGAAGTTGTACAAAATAGCTTTCTTTCGCCAAGACAGTGCGTTTCTCACTGTTACATGCATTTGAATGGGGAACTCGACCGAAACAAAGTATAGGTTTTCATTATGTGAATAACTTGGAAATCTTAGCTCAAACAGCTGCAAAACCTGTTTGCCCAGCACGGGAACCTTGAGTTCTATAAGATAAAGCCATAAACATGTGTATCCGAGTCTTCTATCAAAAGTTACAACTATTCATATGAAGTTGTACAAAATAGCTTTCTTTCACCAAGACAGTGCGTTTCTCACTGTTACATGCATTTGAATGGGGAACTCGACCGAAACAAAGTATAAGTTTTCATTATGTGAATAACTTGGAAATCTTAGCTCAAACAGCTGCAAAACCTGTTTTCCCAGCACGGAGACCTTGAGTTCTATAAGATAAAGCCATAAACATGTTTGTCTGAGTCTTCTATCAAAAGTTACAGCTATTTATATGAAGTTGTACAAAAACGCTTTCTTTCGCCAAGACAGTGCGTTTCTCACTGTTACATGCATTTGAATGGGGAACTCGACCGAAACAAAGTATAAGTTTTCATTATGTGAATAACTTGGAAATCTTAGCTCAAACAGCTGCAAAACCTGTTTTCCCAGCACGGGAACCTTGAGTTCTATAAGATAAAGCCATAAACATGTGTATCCGAGTCTTCTATCAAAAGTTACAGCTATTTATATGAAGTTGTACAAAAACGCTTTCTTTCGCCAAGACAGTGCGTTTCTCACTGTTACATGCATTTGAATGGGGAACTCGACCGAAACAAAGTATAGGTTTTCATTATGTGAATAACTTGGAAATCTTAGCTCAAACAGCTGCAAAACCTGTTTGCCCAGCACGGGAACCTTGAGTTCTATAAGATAAAGCCATAAACATGTGTATCCGAGTCTTCTATCAAAAGTTACAACTATTCATATGAAGTTGTACAAAATAGCTTTCTTTCGCCAAGACAGTGCGTTTCTCACTGTTACATGCATTTGAATGGGGAACTCGACCGAAACAAAGTATAGGTTTTCATTATGTGAATAACTTGGAAATCTTAGCTCAAACAGCTGCAAAACCTGTTTGCCCAGCACGGGAACCTTGAGTTCTATAAGATAAAGCCATAAACATGTGTATCCGAGTCTTCTATCAAAAGTTACAACTATTCATATGAAGTTGTACAAAATAGCTTTCTTTCACCAAGACAGTGCGTTTCTCACTGTTACATGCATTTGAATGGGGAACTCGACCGAAACAAAGTATAAGTTTTCATTATGTGAATAACTTGGAAATCTTAGCTCAAACAGCTGCAAAACCTGTTTTCCCAGCACGGAGACCTTGAGTTCTATAAGATAAAGCCATAAACATGTTTGTCTGAGTCTTCTA
Source organism: Rhamphochromis sp. 'chilingali' (assembly GCF_963969265.1). Lineage (NCBI taxonomy): Eukaryota > Metazoa > Chordata > Actinopteri > Cichliformes > Cichlidae > Rhamphochromis > Rhamphochromis sp. 'chilingali'. The sequence continues at coordinate 5,924,985 of NC_137943.1, read as the reverse complement.
TCAAAAGTTACAGCTATTTATATGAAGTTGTACAAAAACGCTTTCTTTCGCCAAGACAGTGCGTTTCTCACTGTTACATGCATTTGAATGGGGAACTCGACCGAAACAAAGTATAAGTTTTCATTATGTGAATAACTTGGAAATCTTAGCTCAAACAGCTGCAAAACCTGTTTTCCCAGCACGGGAACCTTGAGTTCTATAAGATAAAGCCATAAACATGTGTATCCGAGTCTTCTATCAAAAGTTACAGCTATTTATATGAAGTTGTACAAAAACGCTTTCTTTCACCAAGACAGTGCGTTTCTCACTGTTACATGCATTTGAATGGGGAACTCGACCGAAACAAAGTATAAGTTTTCATTATGTGAATAACTTGGAAATCTTAGCTCAAACAGCTGCAAAACCTGTTTTCCCAGCACGGGAACCTTGAGTTCTATAAGATAAAGCCATAAACATGTGTATCCGAGTCTTCTATCAAAAGTTACAACTATTCATATGAAGTTGTACAAAAACGCTTTCTTTCACCAAGACAGTGCGTTTCTCACTGTTACATGCATTTGAATGGGGAACTCGACCGAAACAAAGTATAAGTTTTCATTATGTGAATAACTTGGAAATCTTAGCTCAAACAGATGCAAAACCTGTTTTCCCAGCACGGAGACCTTGAGTTCTATAAGATAAAGCCATAAACATGTTTGTCTGAGTCTTCTATCAAAAGTTACAGCTATTTATATGAAGTTGTACAAAAACGCTTTCTTTCGCCAAGACAGTGCGTTTCTCACTGTTACATGCATTTGAATGGGGAACTCGACCGAAACAAAGTATAAGTTTTCATTATGTGAATAACTTGGAAATCTTAGCTCAAACAGCTGCAAAACCTGTTTTCCCAGCACGGGAACCTTGAGTTCTATAAGATAAAGCCATAAACATGTGTATCTGAGTCTTCTATCAAAAGTTACAACTATTTATATGAAGTTGTACAAAAACGCTTTCTTTCGCCAAGACAGTGCGTTTCTCACTGTTACATGCATTTGAATGGGGAACTCGACCGAAACAAAGTATAGGTTTTCATTATGTGAATAACTTGGAAATCTTAGCTCAAACAGCTGCAAAACCTGTTTTCCCAGCACGGGAACCTTGAGTTCTATAAGATAAAGCCATAAACATGTGTATCCGAGTCTTCTATCAAAAGTTACAACTATTCATAGGAAGTTGTACAAAATAGCTTTCTTTCACCAAGACAGTGCGTTTCTCACTGTTACATGCATTTGAATGGGGAACTCGACCGAAACAAAGTATAGGTTTTCTTTATGTGAATAACTTGGAAATCTTAGCTCAAACAGCTGCAAAACCTGTTTGCCCAGCACGGGAACCTTGAGTTCTATAAGATAAAGCCATAAACATGTGTATCCGAGTCTTCTATCAAAAGTTACAACTATTCATATGAAGTTGTACAAAATAGCTTTCTTTCACCAAGACAGTGCGTTTCTCACTGTTACATGCATTTGAATGGGGAACTCGACCGAAACAAAGTATAAGTTTTCATTATGTGAATAACTTGGAAATCTTAGCTCAAACAGCTGCAAAACCTGTTTTCCCAGCACGGAGACCTTGAGTTCTATAAGATAAAGCCATAAACATGTTTGTCTGAGTCTTCTATCAAAAGTTACAGCTATTTATATGAAGTTGTACAAAAACGCTTTCTTTCGCCAAGACAGTGCGTTTCTCACTGTTACATGCATTTTGAATGGGGAACTCGACCGAAACAAAGTATAAGTTTTCATTATGTGAATAACTTGGAAATCTTAGCTCAAACAGCTGCAAAACCTGTTTTCCCAGCACGGGAACCTTGAGTTCTATAAGATAAAGCCATAAACATGTGTATCTGAGTCTTCTATCAAAAGTTACAACTATTCATAGGAAGTTGTACAAAATAGCTTTCTTTCACCAAGACAGTGCGTTTCTCACTGTTACATGCATTTGAATGGGGAACTCGACCGAAACAAAGTATAGGTTTTCTTTATGTGAATAACTTGGAAATCTTAGCTCAAACAGCTGCAAAACCTGTTTGCCCAGCACGGGAACCTTGAGTTCTATAAGATAAAGCCATAAACATGTGTATCCGAGTCTTCTATCAAAAGTTACAACTATTCATATGAAGTTGTACAAAATAGCTTTCTTTCACCAAGACAGTGCGTTTCTCACTGTTACATGCATTTGAATGGGGAACTCGACCGAAACAAAGTATAAGTTTTCATTATGTGAATAACTTGGAAATCTTAGCTCAAACAGCTGCAAAACCTGTTTTCCCAGCACGGAGACCTTGAGTTCTATAAGATAAAGCCATAAACATGTTTGTCTGAGTCTTCTATCAAAAGTTACAGCTATTTATATGAAGTTGTACAAAAACGCTTTCTTTCGCCAAGACAGTGCGTTTCTCACTGTTACATGCATTTGAATGGGGAACTCGACCGAAACAAAGTATAGGTTTTCATTATGTGAATAACTTGGAAATCTTAGCTCAAACAGCTGCAAAACCTGTTTGCCCAGCACGGGAACCTTGAGTTCTATAAGATAAAGCCATAAACATGTGTATCTGAGTCTTCTATCAAAAGTTACAGCTATTTATATGAAGTTGTACAAAAACGCTTTCTTTCGCCAAGACAGTGCGTTTCTCACTGTTACATGTATTTGAATGGGGAACTAGACCGAAACAAAGTATAGGTTTTCATTATGTGAATAACTTGGAAATCTTAGCTCAAACAGCTGCAAAACCTGTTTTCCCAGCACGGAGACCTTGAGTTCTATAAGATAAAGCCATAAACATGTGTATCCGAGTCTTCTATCAAAAGTTACAACTATTCATAGGAAGTTGTACAAAATAGCTTTCTTTCACCAAGACAGTGCGTTTCTCACTGTTACATGCATTTGAATGGGGAACTCGACCGAAACAAAGTATAGGTTTTCTTTATGTGAATAACTTGGAAATCTTAGCTCAAACAGCTGCAAAACCTGTTTGCCCAGCACGGGAACCTTGAGTTCTATAAGATAAAGCCATAAACATGTGTATCCGAGTCTTCTATCAAAAGTTACAGCTATTTATATGAAGTTGTACAAAAACGCTTTCTTTCGCCAAGACAGTGCGTTTCTCACTGTTACATGCATTTTGAATGGGGAACTCGACCGAAACAAAGTATAGGTTTTCATTATGTGAATAACTTGGAAATCTTAGCTCAAACAGCTGCAAAACCTGTTTGCCCAGCACGGGAAACTTGAGTTCTATAAGATAAAGCCATAAACATGTGTATCCGAGTCTTCTATCAAAAGTTACAACTATTCATATGAAGTTGTACAAAATAGCTTTCTTTCACCAAGACAGTGCGTTTCTCACTGTTACATGCATTTGAATGGGGAACTCGACCGAAACAAAGTATAAGTTTTCATTATGTGAATAACTTGGAAATCTTAGCTCAAACAGCTGCAAAACCTGTTTTCCCAGCACGGAGACGTTGAGTTCTATAAGATAAAGCCATAAACATGTTTGTCTGAGTCTTCTATCAAAAGTTACAGCTATTTATATGAAGTTGTACAAAAACGCTTTCTTTCGCCAAGACAGTGCGTTTCTCACTGTTACATGCATTTGAATGGGGAACTCGACCGAAACAAAGTATAAGTTTTCATTATGTGAATAACTTGGAAATCTTAGCTCAAACAGCTGCAAAACCTGTTTTCCCAGCACGGGAACCTTGAGTTCTATAAGATAAAGCCATAAACATGTGTATCCGAGTCTTCTATCAAAAGTTACAGCTATTTATATGAAGTTGTACAAAAACGCTTTCTTTCGCCAAGACAGTGCGTTTCTCACTGTTACATGCATTTTGAATGGGGAACTCGACCGAAACAAAGTATAAGTTTTCATTATGTGAATAACTTGGAAATCTTAGCTCAAACAGCTGCAAAACCTGTTTTCCCAGCACGGGAACCTTGAGTTCTATAAGATAAAGCCATAAACATGTGTATCCGAGTCTTCTATCAAAAGTTACAGCTATTTATATGAAGTTGTACAAAATAGCTTTCTTTCACCAAGACAGTGCGTTTCTCACTGTTACATGCATTTGAATGGGGAACTCGACCGAAACAAAGTATAAGTTTTCATTATGTGAATAACTTGGAAATCTTAGCTCAAACAGCTGCAAAACCTGTTTTCCCAGCACGGGAACCTTGAGTTCTATAAGATAAAGCCATAAACATGTGTATCCGAGTCTTCTATCAAAAGTTACAACTATTCATATGAAGTTGTACAAAAACGCTTTCTTTCACCAAGACAGTGCGTTTCTCACTGTTACATGCATTTGAATGGGGAACTCGACCGAAACAAAGTATAAGTTTTCATTATGTGAATAACTTGGAAATCTTAGCTCAAACAGATGCAAAACCTGTTTTCCCAGCACGGAGACCTTGAGTTCTATAAGATAAAGCCATAAACATGTTTGTCTGAGTCTTCTATCAAAAGTTACAGCTATTTATATGAAGTTGTACAAAAACGCTTTCTTTCGCCAAGACAGTGCGTTTCTCACTGTTACATGCATTTGAATGGGGAACTCGACCGAAACAAAGTATAAGTTTTCATTATGTGAATAACTTGGAAATCTTAGCTCAAACAGCTGCAAAACCTGTTTTCCCAGCACGGGAACCTTGAGTTCTATAAGATAAAGCCATAAACATGTGTATCTGAGTCTTCTATCAAAAGTTACAACTATTTATATGAAGTTGTACAAAAACGCTTTCTTTCGCCAAGACAGTGCGTTTCTCACTGTTACATGCATTTGAATGGGGAACTCGACCGAAACAAAGTATAGGTTTTCATTATGTGAATAACTTGGAAATCTTAGCTCAAACAGCTGCAAAACCTGTTTTCCCAGCACGGGAACCTTGAGTTCTATAAGATAAAGCCATAAACATGTGTATCCGAGTCTTCTATCAAAAGTTACAACTATTCATAGGAAGTTGTACAAAATAGCTTTCTTTCACCAAGACAGTGCGTTTCTCACTGTTACATGCATTTGAATGGGGAACTCGACCGAAACAAAGTATAGGTTTTCTTTATGTGAATAACTTGGAAATCTTAGCTCAAACAGCTGCAAAACCTGTTTGCCCAGCACGGGAACCTTGAGTTCTATAAGATAAAGCCATAAACATGTGTATCCGAGTCTTCTATCAAAAGTTACAACTATTCATATGAAGTTGTACAAAATAGCTTTCTTTCACCAAGACAGTGCGTTTCTCACTGTTACATGCATTTGAATGGGGAACTCGACCGAAACAAAGTATAAGTTTTCATTATGTGAATAACTTGGAAATCTTAGCTCAAACAGCTGCAAAACCTGTTTTCCCAGCACGGAGACCTTGAGTTCTATAAGATAAAGCCATAAACATGTTTGTCTGAGTCTTCTATCAAAAGTTACAGCTATTTATATGAAGTTGTACAAAAACGCTTTCTTTCGCCAAGACAGTGCGTTTCTCACTGTTACATGCATTTTGAATGGGGAACTCGACCGAAACAAAGTATAAGTTTTCATTATGTGAATAACTTGGAAATCTTAGCTCAAACAGCTGCAAAACCTGTTTTCCCAGCACGGGAACCTTGAGTTCTATAAGATAAAGCCATAAACATGTGTATCTGAGTCTTCTATCAAAAGTTACAACTATTTATATGAAGTTGTACAAAAACGCTTTCTTTCGCCAAGACAGTGCGTTTCTCACTGTTACATGCATTTGAATGGGGAACTCGACCGAAACAAAGTATAGGTTTTCATTATGTGAATAACTTGGAAATCTTAGCTCAAACAGCTGCAAAACCTGTTTGCCCAGCACGGGAACCTTGAGTTCTATAAGATAAAGCCATAAACATGTGTATCTGAGTCTTCTATCAAAAGTTACAGCTATTTATATGAAGTTGTACAAAAACGCTTTCTTTCGCCAAGACAGTGCGTTTCTCACTGTTACATGTATTTGAATGGGGAACTAGACCGAAACAAAGTATAGGTTTTCATTATGTGAATAACTTGGAAATCTTAGCTCAAACAGCTGCAAAACCTGTTTTCCCAGCACGGGAACCTTGAGTTCTATAAGATAAAGCCATAAACATGTGTATCCGAGTCTTCTATCAAAAGTTACAACTATTCATAGGAAGTTGTACAAAATAGCTTTCTTTCACCAAGACAGTGCGTTTCTCACTGTTACATGCATTTGAATGGGGAACTCGACCGAAACAAAGTATAAGTTTTCATTATGTGAATAACTTGGAAATCTTAGCTCAAACAGCTGCAAAACCTGTTTGCCCAGCACGGGAACCTTGAGTTCTATAAGATAAAGCCATAAACATGTGTATCCGAGTCTTCTATCAAAAGTTACAACTATTCATATGAAGTTGTACAAAATAGCTTTCTTTCACCAAGACAGTGCGTTTCTCACTGTTACATGCATTTGAATGGGGAACTCGACCGAAACAAAGTATAAGTTTTCATTATGTGAATAACTTGGAAATCTTAGCTCAAACAGCTGCAAAACCTGTTTTCCCAGCACGGAGACCTTGAGTTCTATAAGATAAAGCCATAAACATGTTTGTCTGAGTCTTCTATCAAAAGTTACAGCTATTTATATGAAGTTGTACAAAAACGCTTTCTTTCGCCAAGACAGTGCGTTTCTCACTGTTACATGCATTTGAATGGGGAACTCGACCGAAAGAAAGTATAAGTTTTCATTATGTGAATAACTTGGAAATCTTAGCTCAAACAGCTGCAAAACCTGTTTTCCCAGCACGGGAACCTTGAGTTCTATAAGATAAAGCCATAAACATGTGTATCCGAGACTTCTATCAAAAGTTACAGCTATTTATATGAAGTTGTACAAAAACGCTTTCTTTCGCCAAGACAGTGCGTTTCTCACTGTTACATGCATTTGAATGGGGAACTCGACCGAAACAAAGTATAAGTTTTCATTATGTGAATAACTTGGAAATCTTAGCTCAAACAGCTGCAAAACCTGTTTTCCCAGCACGGGAACCTTGAGTTCTATAAGATAAAGCCATAAACATGTGTATCCGAGACTTCTATCAAAAGTTACAGCTATTTATATGAAGTTGTACAAAAACGCTTTCTTTCGCCAAGACAGTGCGTTTCTCACTGTTACATGCATTTTGAATGGGGAACTCGACCGAAACAAAGTATAAGTTTTCATTATGTGAATAACTTGGAAATCTTAGCTCAAACAGCTGCAAAACCTGTTTTCCCAGCACGGGAACCTTGAGTTCTATAAGATAAAGCCATAAACATGTGTATCCGAGTCTTCTATCAAAAGTTACAGCTATTTATATGAAGTTGTACAAAAACGCTTTCTTTCGCCAAGACAGTGCGTTTCTCACTGTTACATGCATTTGAATGGGGAACTCGACCGAAACAAAGTATAGGTTTTCATTATGTGAATAACTTGGAAATCTTAGCTCAAACAGCTGCAAAACCTGTTTTCCCAGCACGGGAACCTTGAGTTCTATAAGATAAAGCCATAAACATGTGTATCCGAGACTTCTATCAAAAGTTACAGCTATTTATATGAATTTGTACAAAAACGCTTTCTTTCGCCAAGACAGTGCGTTTCTCACTGTTACATGCATTTTGAATGGGGAACTCGACCGAAACAAAGTATAAGTTTTCATTATGTGAATAACTTGGAAATCTTAGCTCAAACAGCTGCAAAACCTGTTTTCCCAGCACGGGAACCTTGAGTTCTATAAGATAAAGCCATAAACATGTGTATCCGAGTCTTCTATCAAAAGTTACAGCTATTTATATGAAGTTGTACAAAAACGCTTTCTTTCGCCAAGACAGTGCGTTTCTCACTGTTACATGCATTTGAATGGGGAACTCGACCGAAACAAAGTATAGGTTTTCATTATGTGAATAACTTGGAAATCTTAGCTCAAACAGCTGCAAAACCTGTTTGCCCAGCACGGGAACCTTGAGTTCTATAAGATAAAGCCATAAACATGTGTATCCGAGTCTTCTATCAAAAGTTACAACTATTCATATGAAGTTGTACAAAATAGCTTTCTTTCACCAAGACAGTGCGTTTCTCACTGTTACATGCATTTGAATGGGGAACTCGACCGAAACAAAGTATAAGTTTTCATTATGTGAATAACTTGGAAATCTTAGCTCAAACAGCTGCAAAACCTGTTTTCCCAGCACGGAGACCTTGAGTTCTATAAGATAAAGCCATAAACATGTTTGTCTGAGTCTTCTATCAAAAGTTACAGCTATTTATATGAAGTTGTACAAAAACGCTTTCTTTCGCCAAGACAGTGCGTTTCTCACTGTTACATGCATTTGAATGGGGAACTCGACCGAAACAAAGTATAAGTTTTCATTATGTGAATAACTTGGAAATCTTAGCTCAAACAGCTGCAAAACCTGTTTTCCCAGCACGGGAACCTTGAGTTCTATAAGATAAAGCCATAAACATGTGTATCCGAGTCTTCTATCAAAAGTTACAGCTATTTATATGAAGTTGTACAAAAACGCTTTCTTTCGCCAAGACAGTGCGTTTCTCACTGTTACATGCATTTGAATGGGGAACTCGACCGAAACAAAGTATAGGTTTTCATTATGTGAATAACTTGGAAATCTTAGCTCAAACAGCTGCAAAACCTGTTTGCCCAGCACGGGAACCTTGAGTTCTATAAGATAAAGCCATAAACATGTGTATCCGAGTCTTCTATCAAAAGTTACAACTATTCATATGAAGTTGTACAAAATAGCTTTCTTTCGCCAAGACAGTGCGTTTCTCACTGTTACATGCATTTGAATGGGGAACTCGACCGAAACAAAGTATAGGTTTTCATTATGTGAATAACTTGGAAATCTTAGCTCAAACAGCTGCAAAACCTGTTTTCCCAGCACGGGAACCTTGAGTTCTATAAGATAAAGCCATAAACATGTGTATCCGAGTCTTCTATCAAAAGTTACAACTATTCATATGAAGTTGTACAAAAACGCTTTCTTTCGCCAAGACAGTGCGTTTCTCACTGTTACATGCATTTTGAATGGGGAACTCGACCGAAACAAAGTATAAGTTTTCATTATGTGAATAACTTGGAAATCTTAGCTCAAACAGCTGCAAAACCTGTTTTCCCAGCACGGGAACCTTGAGTTCTATAAGATAAAGCCATAAACATGTGTATCCGAGTCTTCTATCAAAAGTTACAGCTATTTATATGAAGTTGTACAAAAACGCTTTCTTTCGCCAAGACAGTGCGTTTCTCACTGTTACATGCATTTGAATGGGGAACTCGACCGAAACAAAGTATAGGTTTTCATTATGTGAATAACTTGGAAATCTTAGCTCAAACAGCTGCAAAACCTGTTTTCCCAGCACGGGAACCTTGAGTTCTATAAGATAAAGCCATAAACATGTGTATCCGAGACTTCTATCAAAAGTTACAGCTATTTATATGAAGTTGTACAAAAACGCTTTCTTTCGCCAAGACAGTGCGTTTCTCACTGTTACATGCATTTTGAATGGGGAACTCGACCGAAACAAAGTATAAGTTTTCATTATGTGAATAACTTGGAAATCTTAGCTCAAACAGCTGCAAAACCTGTTTTCCCAGCACGGGAACCTTGAGTTCTATAAGATAAAGCCATAAACATGTGTATCCGAGTCTTCTATCAAAAGTTACAGCTATTTATATGAAGTTGTACAAAAACGCTTTCTTTCGCCAAGACAGTGCGTTTCTCACTGTTACATGCATTTGAATGGGGAACTCGACCGAAACAAAGTATAGGTTTTCATTATGTGAATAACTTGGAAATCTTAGCTCAAACAGCTGCAAAACCTGTTTGCCCAGCACGGGAACCTTGAGTTCTATAAGATAAAGCCATAAACATGTGTATCCGAGTCTTCTATCAAAAGTTACAACTATTCATATGAAGTTGTACAAAATAGCTTTCTTTCACCAAGACAGTGCGTTTCTCACTGTTACATGCATTTGAATGGGGAACTCGACCGAAACAAAGTATAAGTTTTCATTATGTGAATAACTTGGAAATCTTAGCTCAAACAGCTGCAAAACCTGTTTTCCCAGCACGGAGACCTTGAGTTCTATAAGATAAAGCCATAAACATGTTTGTCTGAGTCTTCTATCAAAAGTTACAGCTATTTATATGAAGTTGTACAAAAACGCTTTCTTTCGCCAAGACAGTGCGTTTCTCACTGTTACATGCATTTGAATGGGGAACTCGACCGAAACAAAGTATAAGTTTTCATTATGTGAATAACTTGGAAATCTTAGCTCAAACAGCTGCAAAACCTGTTTTCCCAGCACGGGAACCTTGAGTTCTATAAGATAAAGCCATAAACATGTGTATCCGAGTCTTCTATCAAAAGTTACAGCTATTTATATGAAGTTGTACAAAAACGCTTTCTTTCGCCAAGACAGTGCGTTTCTCACTGTTACATGCATTTGAATGGGGAACTCGACCGAAACAAAGTATAGGTTTTCATTATGTGAATAACTTGGAAATCTTAGCTCAAACAGCTGCAAAACCTGTTTGCCCAGCACGGGAACCTTGAGTTCTATAAGATAAAGCCATAAACATGTGTATCCGAGTCTTCTATCAAAAGTTACAACTATTCATATGAAGTTGTACAAAATAGCTTTCTTTCGCCAAGACAGTGCGTTTCTCACTGTTACATGCATTTGAATGGGGAACTCGACCGAAACAAAGTATAGGTTTTCATTATGTGAATAACTTGGAAATCTTAGCTCAAACAGCTGCAAAACCTGTTTTCCCAGCACGGGAACCTTGAGTTCTATAAGATAAAGCCATAAACATGTGTATCCGAGTCTTCTATCAAAAGTTACAACTATTCATATGAAGTTGTACAAAATAGCTTTCTTTCACCAAGACAGTGCGTTTCTCACTGTTACATGCATTTGAATGGGGAACTCGACCGAAACAAAGTATAAGTTTTCATTATGTGAATAACTTGGAAATCTTAGCTCAAACAGCTGCAAAACCTGTTTTCCCAGCACGGGAACCTTGAGTTCTATAAGATAAAGCCATAAACATGTGTATCCGAGTCTTCTATCAAAAGTTACAGCTATTTATATGAAGTTGTACAAAAACGCTTTCTTTCGCCAAGACAGTGCGTTTCTCACTGTTACATGCATTTGAATGGGGAACTCGACCGAAACAAAGTATACGTTTTCATTATGTGAATAACTTGGAAATCTTAGCTCAAACAGCTGCAAAACCTGTTTGCCCAGCACGGGAACCTTGAGTTCTATAAGATAAAGCCATAAACATGTGTATCCGAGTCTTCTATCAAAAGTTACAACTATTCATATGAAGTTGTACAAAATAGCTTTCTTTCGCCAAGACAGTGCGTTTCTCACTGTTACATGCATTTGAATGGGGAACTCGACCGAAACAAAGTATAGGTTTTCATTATGTGAATAACTTGGAAATCTTAGCTCAAACAGCTGCAAAACCTGTTTGCCCAGCACGGGAACCTTGAGTTCTATAAGATAAAGCCATAAACATGTGTATCCGAGTCTTCTATCAAAAGTTACAACTATTCATATGAAGTTGTACAAAATAGCTTTCTTTCACCAAGACAGTGCGTTTCTCACTGTTACATGCATTTGAATGGGGAACTCGACCGAAACAAAGTATAAGTTTTCATTATGTGAATAACTTGGAAATCTTAGCTCAAACAGCTGCAAAACCTGTTTTCCCAGCACGGAGACCTTGAGTTCTATAAGATAAAGCCATAAACATGTTTGTCTGAGTCTTCTATCAAAAGTTACAGCTATTTATATGAAGTTGTACAAAAACGCTTTCTTTCGCCAAGACAGTGCGTTTCTCACTGTTACATGCATTTGAATGGGGAACTCGACCGAAACAAAGTATAAGTTTTCATTATGTGAATAACTTGGAAATCTTAGCTCAAACAGCTGCAAAACCTGTTTTCCCAGCACGGGAACCTTGAGTTCTATAAGATAAAGCCATAAACATGTGTATCCGAGTCTTCTATCAAAAGTTACAGCTATTTATATGAAGTTGTACAAAAACGCTTTCTTTCGCCAAGACAGTGCGTTTCTCACTGTTACATGCATTTGAATGGGGAACTCGACCGAAACAAAGTATAGGTTTTCATTATGTGAATAACTTGGAAATCTTAGCTCAAACAGCTGCAAAACCTGTTTGCCCAGCACGGGAACCTTGAGTTCTATAAGATAAAGCCATAAACATGTGTATCCGAGTCTTCTATCAAAAGTTACAGCTATTTATATGAAGTTGTACAAAAACGCTTTCTTTCGCCAAGACAGTGCGTTTCTCACTGTTACATGCATTTGAATGGGGAACTCGACCGAAACAAAGTATAGGTTTTCATTATGTGAATAACTTGGAAATCTTAGCTCAAACAGCTGCAAAACCTGTTTGCCCAGCACGGGAACCTTGAGTTCTATAAGATAAAGCCATAAACATGTGTATCCGAGTCTTCTATCAAAAGTTACAACTATTCATATGAAGTTGTACAAAATAGCTTTCTTTCACCAAGACAGTGCGTTTCTCACTGTTACATGCATTTGAATGGGGAACTCGACCGAAACAAAGTATAAGTTTTCATTATGTGAATAACTTGGAAATCTTAGCTCAAACAGCTGCAAAACCTGTTTTCCCAGCACGGGAACCTTGAGTTCTATAAGATAAAGCCATAAACATGTTTGTCTGAGTCTTCTATCAAAAGTTACAGCTATTTATATGAAGTTGTACAAAAACGCTTTCTTTCGCCAAGACAGTGCGTTTCTCACTGTTACATGCATTTGAATGGGGAACTCGACCGAAACAAAGTATAAGTTTTCATTATGTGAATAACTTGGAAATCTTAGCTCAAACAGCTGCAAAACCTGTTTTCCCAGCACGGGAACCTTGAGTTCTATAAGATAAAGCCATAAACATGTGTATCCGAGTCTTCTATCAAAAGTTACAGCTATTTATATGAAGTTGTACAAAATAGCTTTCTTTCGCCAAGACAGTGCGTTTCTCACTGTTACATGCATTTGAATGGGGAACTCGACCGAAACAAAGTATAGGTTTTCATTATGTGAATAACTTGGAAATCTTAGCTCAAACAGCTGCAAAACCTGTTTGCCCAGCACGGGAACCTTGAGTTCTATAAGATAAAGCCATAAACATGTGTATCCGAGTCTTATATCAAAAGTTACAACTATTCATATGAAGTTGTACAAAAACGCTTTCTTTCGCCAAGACAGTGCGTTTCTCACTGTTACATGCATTTGAATGGGGAACTCGACCGAAACAAAGTATAAGTTTTCATTATGTGAATAACTTGGAAATCTTAGCTCAAACAGCTGCAAAACCTGTTTTCCCAGCACGGGAACCTTGAGTTCTATAAGATAAAGCCATAAACATGTGTATCCGAGTCTTCTATCAAAAGAACACGGGGACCTTGAGTTCTAAAAAGATAAAGCCATAAACATGTGTATCCGAGTCTTCTATCAAAAGTTACAGCTATTTATATGAAGTTGTACAAAAACGCTTTCTTTCGCCAAGACAGTGCATTTCTCACTGTTACATGCATTTGAATGGGGAACTCGACCGAAACAAAGTATAAGTTTTCATTATGTGAATAACTTGGAAATCTTAGCTCAAACAGCTGCAAAACCTGTTTTCCCAGCACGGAGACCTTGAGTTCTATAAGATAAAGCCATAAACATGTTTGTCTGAGTCTTCTATCAAAAGTTACAGCTATTTATATGAAGTTGTACAAAAACGCTTTCTTTCGCCAAGACAGTGCGTTTCTCACTGTTACATGCATTTGAATGGGGAACTCGACCGAAAAAAAGTATAGGTTTTCATTATGTGAATAACTTGGAAATCTTAGCTCAAACAGCTGCAAAACCTGTTTTCCCAGCACGGAGACCTTGAGTTCTATAAGATAAAGCCATAAACATGTTTGTCTGAGTCTTCTATCAAAAGTTACAGCTATTTATATGAAGTTGTACAAAAACGCTTTCTTTCGCCAAGACAGTGCGTTTCTCACTGTTACATGCATTTGAATGGGGAACTCCACCGAAACAAAGTATAGGTTTTCATTATGTGAATAACTTGGAAATCTTAGCTCAAACAGCTGCAAAACCTGTTTGCCCAGCACGGGAACTTTGAGTTCTATAAGATAAAGCCATAAACATGTGTATCCGAGTCTTCTATCAAAAGAACACGGGGACCTTGAGTTCTAAAAAGATAAAGCCATAAACATGTGTATCCGAGTCTTCTATCAAAAGTTACAGCTATTTATATGAAGTTGTACAAAAACGCTTTCTTTCGCCAAGACAGTGCGTTTCTCACTGTTACATGCATTTGAATGGGGAACTCCACCGAAACAAAGTATAAGTTTTCATTATGTGAATAACTTGGAAATCTTAGCTCAAACAGCTGCAAAACCTGTTTTCCCAGCACGGAGACCTTGAGTTCTATAAGATAAAGCCATAAACATGTTTGTCTGAGTCTTCTATCAAAAGTTACAGCTATTTATATGAAGTTGTACAAAAACGCTTTCTTTCGCCAAGACAGTGCGTTTCTCACTGTTACATGCATTTGAATGGGGAACTCCACCGAAACAAAGTATAGGTTTTCATTATGTGAATAACTTGGAAATCTTAGCTCAAACAGCTGCAAAACCTGTTTTCCCAGCACGGAGACCTTGAGTTCTATAAGATAAAGCCATAAACATGTTTGTCTGAGTCTTCTATCAAAAGTTACAGCTATTTATATGAAGTTGTACAAAAACGCTTTCTTTCGCCAAGACAGTGCGTTTCTCACTGTTACATGCATTTGAATGGGGAACTCGACCGAAACAAAGTATAGGTTTTCATTATGTGAATAACTTGGAAATCTTAGCTCAAACAGCTGCAAAACCTGTTTGCCCAGCACGGGAACCTTGAGTTCTATAAGATAAAGCCATAAACATGTGTATCCGAGTCTTCTATCAAAAGAACACGGGGACCTTGAGTTCTAAAAAGATAAAGCCATAAACATGTGTATCCGAGTCTTCTATCAAAAGTTACAGCTATTTATATGAAGTTGTACAAAAACGCTTTCTTTCGCCAAGACAGTGCGTTTCTCACTGTTACATGCATTTGAATGGGGAACTCCACCGAAACAAAGTATAGGTTTTCATTATGTGAATAACTTGGAAATCTTAGTTCAAACAGCTGCAAAACCTGTTTTCCCAGCACGGAGACCTTGAGTTCTATAAGATAAAGCCATAAACATGTGTATCCGAGTCTTCTATCAAAAGAACACGGGGACCTTGAGTTCTATAAGATAAAGCCATAAACATGTTTGTCTGAGTCTTCTATCAAAAGTTACAGCTATTTATATGAAGTTGTACAAAAACGCTTTCTTTCGCCAAGACAGTGCGTTTCTCACTGTTACATGCATTTGAATGGGGAACTCCACCGAAACAAAGTATAGGTTTTCATTATGTGAATAACTTGGAAATCTTAGCTCAAACAGCTGCAAAACCTGTTTGCCCAGCACGGGAACTTTGAGTTCTATAAGATAAAGCCATAAACATGTGTATCCGAGTCTTCTATCAAAAGAACACGGAGACCTTGAGTTCTATAAGATAAAGCCATAAACATGTTTGTCTGAGTCTTCTATCAAAAGTTACAGCTATTTATATGAAGTTGTACAAAAACGCTTTCTTTCGCCAAGACAGTGCGTTTCTCACTGTTACATGCATTTGAATGAGGAACTCCACCGAAACAAAGTATAGGTTTTCATTATGTGAATAACTTGGAAATCTTAGCTCAAACAGCTGCAAAACCTGTTTGCCCAGCACGGGAACTTTGAGTTCTATAAGATAAAGCCATAAACATGTGTATCCGAGTCTTCTATCAAAAGAACACGGGGACCTTGAGTTCTAAAAAGATAAAGCCATAAACATGTGTATCCGAGTCTTCTATCAAAAGTTACAGCTATTTATATGAAGTTGTACAAAAACGCTTTCTTTCGCCAAGACAGTGCGTTTCTCACTGTTACATGCATTTGAATGGGGAACTCCACCGAAACAAAGTATAAGTTTTCATTATGTGAATAACTTGGAAATCTTAGCTCAAACAGCTGCAAAACCTGTTTTCCCAGCACGGAGACCTTGAGTTCTATAAGATAAAGCCATAAACATGTTTGTCTGAGTCTTCTATCAAAAGTTACAGCTATTTATATGAAGTTGTACAAAAACGCTTTCTTTTGCCAAGACAGTGCGTTTCTCACTGTTACATGCATTTGAATGGGGAACTCCACCGAAACAAAGTATAGGTTTTCATTATGTGAATAACTTGGAAATCTTAGCTCAAACAGCTGCAAAACCTGTTTTCCCAGCACGGAGACCTTGAGTTCTATAAGATAAAGCCATAAACATGTTTGTCTGAGTCTTCTATCAAAAGTTACAGCTATTTATATGAAGTTGTACAAAAACGCTTTCTTTCGCCAAGACAGTGCGTTTCTCACTGTTACATGCATTTGAATGGGGAACTTGACCGAAACAAAGTATAGGTTTTCATTATGTGAATAACTTGGAAATCTTAGTTCAAACAGCTGCAAAACCTGTTTTCCCAGCACGGAGACCTTGAGTTCTATAAGATAAAGCCATAAACATGTGTATCCGAGTCTTCTATCAAAAGAACACGGGGACCTTGAGTTCTATAAGATAAAGCCATAAACATGTGTATCCGAGTCTTCTATCAAAAGTTACAGCTATTTATATGAAGTTGTACAAAAACGCTTTCTTTCGCCAAGACAGTGCGTTTCTCACTGTTACATGCATTTGAATGGGGAACTCGACCGAAAAAAAGTATAGGTTTTCATTATGTGAATAACTTGGAAATCTTAGCTCAAACAGCTGCAAAACCTGTTTTCCCAGCACGGAGACCTTGAGTTCTATAAGATAAAGCCATAAACATGTTTGTCTGAGTCTTCTATCAAAAGTTACAGCTATTTATATGAAGTTGTACAAAAACGCTTTCTTTCGCCAAGACAGTGCGTTTCTCACTGTTACATGCATTTGAATGGGGAACTCGACCGAAAAAAAGTATAGGTTTTCATTATGTGAATAACTTGGAAATCTTAGCTCAAACAGCTGCAAAACCTGTTTTCCCAGCACGGAGACCTTGAGTTCTATAAGATAAAGCCATAAACATGTTTGTCTGAGTCTTCTATCAAAAGTTACAGCTATTTATATGAAGTTGTACAAAAACGCTTTCTTTCGCCAAGACAGTGCGTTTCTCACTGTTACATGCATTTGAATGGGGAACTCCACCGAAACAAAGTATAGGTTTTCATTATGTGAATAACTTGGAAATCTTAGCTCAAACAGCTGCAAAACCTGTTTGCCCAGCACGGGAACTTTGAGTTCTATAAGATAAAGCCATAAACATGTGTATCCGAGTCTTCTATCAAAAGAACACGGGGACCTTGAGTTCTAAAAAGATAAAGCCATAAACATGTGTATCCGAGTCTTCTATCAAAAGTTACAGCTATTTATATGAAGTTGTACAAAAACGCTTTCTTTCGCCAAGACAGTGCGTTTCTCACTGTTACATGCATTTGAATGGGGAACTCCACCGAAACAAAGTATAAGTTTTCATTATGTGAATAACTTGGAAATCTTAGCTCAAACAGCTGCAAAACCTGTTTTCCCAGCACGGAGACCTTGAGTTCTATAAGATAAAGCCATAAACATGTTTGTCTGAGTCTTCTATCAAAAGTTACAGCTATTTATATGAAGTTGTACAAAAACGCTTTCTTTCGCCAAGACAGTGCGTTTCTCACTGTTACATGCATTTGAATGGGGAACTCCACCGAAACAAAGTATAGGTTTTCATTATGTGAATAACTTGGAAATCTTAGCTCAAACAGCTGCAAAACCTGTTTTCCCAGCACGGAGACCTTGAGTTCTATAAGATAAAGCCATAAACATGTTTGTCTGAGTCTTCTATCAAAAGTTACAGCTATTTATATGAAGTTGTACAAAAACGCTTTCTTTCGCCAAGACAGTGCGTTTCTCACTGTTACATGCATTTGAATGGGGAACTCGACCGAAACAAAGTATAGGTTTTCATTATGTGAATAACTTGGAAATCTTAGCTCAAACAGCTGCAAAACCTGTTTGCCCAGCACGGGAACCTTGAGTTCTATAAGATAAAGCCATAAACATGTGTATCCGAGTCTTCTATCAAAAGAACACGGGGACCTTGAGTTCTAAAAAGATAAAGCCATAAACATGTGTATCCGAGTCTTCTATCAAAAGTTACAGCTATTTATATGAAGTTGTACAAAAACGCTTTCTTTCGCCAAGACAGTGCGTTTCTCACTGTTACATGCATTTGAATGGGGAACTCCACCGAAACAAAGTATAGGTTTTCATTATGTGAATAACTTGGAAATCTTAGTTCAAACAGCTGCAAAACCTGTTTTCCCAGCACGGAGACCTTGAGTTCTATAAGATAAAGCCATAAACATGTGTATCCGAGTCTTCTATCAAAAGAACACGGGGACCTTGAGTTCTATAAGATAAAGCCATAAACATGTTTGTCTGAGTCTTCTATCAAAAGTTACAGCTATTTATATGAAGTTGTACAAAAACGCTTTCTTTCGCCAAGACAGTGCGTTTCTCACTGTTACATGCATTTGAATGGGGAACTCCACCGAAACAAAGTATAGGTTTTCATTATGTGAATAACTTGGAAATCTTAGCTCAAACAGCTGCAAAACCTGTTTGCCCAGCACGGGAACTTTGAGTTCTATAAGATAAAGCCATAAACATGTGTATCCGAGTCTTCTATCAAAAGAACACGGAGACCTTGAGTTCTATAAGATAAAGCCATAAACATGTTTGTCTGAGTCTTCTATCAAAAGTTACAGCTATTTATATGAAGTTGTACAAAAACGCTTTCTTTCGCCAAGACAGTGCGTTTCTCACTGTTACATGCATTTGAATGGGGAACTCCACCGAAACAAAGTATAGGTTTTCATTATGTGAATAACTTGGAAATCTTAGCTCAAACAGCTGCAAAACCTGTTTGCCCAGCACGGGAACTTTGAGTTCTATAAGATAAAGCCATAAACATGTGTATCCGAGTCTTCTATCAAAAGAACACGGGGACCTTGAGTTCTAAAAAGATAAAGCCATAAACGTGTATCCGAGTCTTCTATCAAAAGTTACAGCTATTTATATGAAGTTGTACAAAAACGCTTTCTTTCGCCAAGACAGTGCATTTCTCACTGTTACATGCATTTGAATGGGGAACTCGACCGAAACAAAGTATAAGTTTTCATTATGTGAATAACTTGGAAATCTTAGCTCAAACAGCTGCAAAACCTGTTTTCCCAGCACGGAGACCTTGAGTTCTATAAGATAAAGCCATAAACATGTTTGTCTGAGTCTTCTATCAAAAGTTACAGCTATTTATATGAAGTTGTACAAAAACGCTTTCTTTCGCCAAGACAGTGCGTTTCTCACTGTTACATGCATTTGAATGGGGAACTCGACCGAAACAAAGTATAGGTTTTCATTATGTGAATAACTTGGAAATCTTAGTTCAAACAGCTGCAAAACCTGTTTTCCCAGCACGGAGACCTTGAGTTCTATAAGATAAAGCCATAAACATGTGTATCCGAGTCTTCTATCAAAAGAACACGGGGACCTTGAGTTCTATAAGATAAAGCCATAAACATGTGTATCCGAGTCTTCTATCAAAAGTTACAGCTATTTATATGAAGTTGTACAAAAACGCTTTCTTTCGCCAAGACAGTGCGTTTCTCACTGTTACATGCATTTGAATGGGGAACTCGACCGAAACAAAGTATAGGTTTTCATTATGTGAATAACTTGGAAATCTTAGCTCAAACAGCTGCAAAACCTGTTTTCCCAGCACGGAGACCTTGAGTTCTATAAGAAAAAGCCATGAACATGTTTGTCTGAGTCTTCTATCAAAAGTTACAGCTATTTATATGAAGTTGTACAAAAACGCTTTCTTTCGCCAAGACAGTGCGTTTCTCACTGTTACATGCATTTGAATGGGGAACTCGACCGAAACAAAGTATAGGTTTTCATTATGTGAATAACTTGGAAATCTTAGCTCAAACAGCTGCAAAACCTGTTTTCCCAGCACGGAGACCTTGAGTTCTATAAGATAAAGCCATAAACATGTGTATCCGAGTCTTCTATCAAAAGAACACGGGGACCTTGAGTACTATAAGATAAAGCCATAAACATGTGTATCCGAGTCTTCTATCAAAAGTTACAGCTATTTATATGAAGTTGTACAAAGTAGCTTTCTTTCGCCAAGACGGTGCGTTTCTCACTGTTACATGCATTTGAATGGGGAACTCGACCGAAAAAAAGTATAGGTTTTCATTATGTGAATAACTTGGAAATCTTAGCTCAAAAAGCTGCAAAACCTGTTTTCCCAGCACGGAGACCTTGAGTTCTATAAGATAAAGCCATAAACATGTTTGTCTGAGTCTTCTATCAAAAGTTACAGCTATTTATATGAAGTTGTACAAAAACGCTTTCTTTCGCCAAGACAGTGCGTTTCTCACTGTTACATGCATTTGAATGGGGAACTTGACCGAAACAAAGTATAGGTTTTCATTATGTGAATAACTTGGAAATCTTAGCTCAAACAGCTGCAAAACCTGTTTTCCCAGCACGGAGACCTTGAGTTCTATAAGATAAAGCCATAAACATGTGTATCCGAGTCTTCTATCAAAAGAACACGGGGACCTTGAGTACTATAAGATAAAGCCATAAACATGTGTATCCGAGTCTTCTATCAAAAGTTACAGCTATTTATATGAAGTTGTACAAAATAGCTTTCTTTCGCCAAGACGGTGCGTTTCTCACTGTTACATGCATTTGAATGGGGAACTCGACCGAAAAAAAGTATAGGTTTTCATTATGTGAATAACTTGGAAATCTTAGCTCAAACAGCTGCAAAACCTGTTTTCCCAGCACGGAGACCTTGAGTTCTATAAGATAAAGCCATAAACATGTTTTTCTGAGTCTTCTATCAAAAGTTACAGCTATTTATATGAATTTGTACAAAAACGCTTTCTTTCGCCAAGACAGTGCGTTTCTCACTGTTACATGCATTTGAATGGGGAACTCGACCGAAACAAAGTATAGGTTTTCATTATGTGAATAACTTGGAAATCTTAGCTCAAACAGCTGCAAAACCTGTTTTCCCAGCACGGAGACCTTGAGTTCTATAAGATAAAGCCATAAACATGTGTATCCGAGTCTTCTATCAAAAGAACACGGGGACCTTGAGTTCTAAAAAGATAAAGCCATAAACGTGTATCCGAGTCTTCTATCAAAAGTTACAGCTATTTATATGAAGTTGTACAAAAACGCTTTCTTTCGCCAAGACAGTGCATTTCTCACTGTTACATGCATTTGAATGGGGAACTCGACCGAAACAAAGTATAAGTTTTCATTATGTGAATAACTTGGAAATCTTAGCTCAAACAGCTGCAAAACCTGTTTTCCCAGCACGGAGACCTTGAGTTCTATAAGATAAAGCCATAAACATGTTTGTCTGAGTCTTCTATCAAAAGTTACAGCTATTTATATGAAGTTGTACAAAAACGCTTTCTTTCGCCAAGACAGTGCGTTTCTCACTGTTACATGCATTTGAATGGGGAACTCGACCGAAACAAAGTATAGGTTTTCATTATGTGAATAACTTGGAAATCTTAGTTCAAACAGCTGCAAAACCTGTTTGCCCAGCACGGAGACCTTGAGTTCTATAAGATAAAGCCATAAACATGTGTATCCGAGTCTTCTATCAAAAGAACACGGGGACCTTGAGTTCTATAAGATAAAGCCATAAACATGTGTATCCGAGTCTTCTATCAAAAGTTACAGCTATTTATATGAAGTTGTACAAAAACGCTTTCTTTCGCCAAGACAGTGCGTTTCTCACTGTTACATGCATTTGAATGGGGAACTCGACCGAAACAAAGTATAGGTTTTCATTATGTGAATAACTTGGAAATCTTAGCTCAAACAGCTGCAAAACCTGTTTTCCCAGCACGGAGACCTTGAGTTCTATAAGATAAAGCCATAAACATGTGTATCCGAGTCTTCTATCAAAAGAACACGGGGGCCTTGAGTACTATAAGATAAAGCCATAAACATGTGTATCCGAGTCTTCTATCAAAAGAACACGGGGACCTTGAGTTCTATAAGATAAAGCCATAAACATGTGTATCCGAGTCTTCTATCAAAAGTTACAGCTATTTATATGAAGTTGTACAAAAACGCTTTCTTTCGCCAAGACAGTGCGTTTCTCACTGTTACATGCATTTGAATGGGGAACTCGACCGAAACAAAGTATAGGTTTTCATTATGTGAATAACTTGGAAATCTTAGCTCAAATAGCTGCAAAACCTGTTTGCCCAGCACGGGAACCTTGAGTTCTATAAGATAAAGCCATAAACATGTGTATCCGAGTCTTCTATCAAAAGTTACAGCTATTTATATGAAGTTGTACAAAAACGCTTTCTTTCGCCAAGACAGTGCGTTTCTCACTGTTACATGCATTTGAATGGGGAACTCGACCGAAACAAAGTATAGGTTTTCATTATGTGAATAACTTGGAAATCTTAGCTCAAACAGCTGCAAAACCTGTTTTCCCAGCACGGAGACCTTGAGTTCTATAAGAAAAAGCCATGAACATGTTTGTCTGAGTCTTCTATCAAAAGTTACAGCTATTTATATGAAGTTGTACAAAAACGCTTTCTTTCGCCAAGACAGTGCGTTTCTCACTGTTACATGCATTTGAATGGGGAACTCGACCGAAACAAAGTATAGGTTTTCATTATGTGAATAACTTGGAAATCTTAGCTCAAACAGCTGCAAAACCTGTTTTCCCAGCACGGAGACCTTGAGTTCTATAAGATAAAGCCATAAACATGTGTATCCGAGTCTTCTATCAAAAGAACACGGGGACCTTGAGTACTATAAGATAAAGCCATAAACATGTGTATCCGAGTCTTCTATCAAAAGTTACAGCTATTTATATGAAGTTGTACAAAATAGCTTTCTTTCGCCAAGACGGTGCGTTTCTCACTGTTACATGCATTTGAATGGGGAACTCGACCGAAAAAAAGTATAGGTTTTCATTATGTGAATAACTTGGAAATCTTAGCTCAAAAAGCTGCAAAACCTGTTTTCCCAGCACGGGAACCTTGAGTTCTATAAGATAAAGCCATAAACATGTTTGTCTGAGTCTTCTATCAAAAGTTACAGCTATTTATATGAAGTTGTACAAAAACGCTTTCTTTCGCCAAGACAGTGCGTTTCTCACTGTTACATGCATTTGAATGGGGAACTTGACCGAAACAAAGTATAGGTTTTCATTATGTGAATAACTTGGAAATCTTAGCTCAAACAGCTGCAAAACCTGTTTTCCCAGCACGGAGACCTTGAGTTCTATAAGATAAAGCCATAAACATGTGTATCCGAGTCTTCTATCAAAAGAACACGGGGACCTTGAGTACTATAAGATAAAGCCATAAACATGTGTATCCGAGTCTTCTATCAAAAGTTACAGCTATTTATATGAAGTTGTACAAAATAGCTTTCTTTCGCCAAGACGGTGCGTTTCTCACTGTTACATGCATTTGAATGGGGAACTCGACCGAAAAAAAGTATAGGTTTTCATTATGTGAATAACTTGGAAATCTTAGCTCAAACAGCTGCAAAACCTGTTTTCCCAGCACGGAGACCTTGAGTTCTATAAGATAAAGCCATAAACATGTTTTTCTGAGTCTTCTATCAAAAGTTACAGCTATTTATATGAATTTGTACAAAAACGCTTTCTTTCGCCAAGACAGTGCGTTTCTCACTGTTACATGCATTTGAATGGGGAACTCGACCGAAACAAAGTATAGGTTTTCATTATGTGAATAACTTGGAAATCTTAGCTCAAACAGCTGCAAAACCTGTTTTCCCAGCACGGAGACCTTGAGTTCTATAAGATAAAGCCATAAACATGTGTATCCGAGTCTTCTATCAAAAGAACACGGGGACCTTGAGTTCTAAAAAGATAAAGCCATAAACGTGTATCCGAGTCTTCTATCAAAAGTTACAGCTATTTATATGAAGTTGTACAAAAACGCTTTCTTTCGCCAAGACAGTGCATTTCTCACTGTTACATGCATTTGAATGGGGAACTCGACCGAAACAAAGTATAAGTTTTCATTATGTGAATAACTTGGAAATCTTAGCTCAAACAGCTGCAAAACCTGTTTTCCCAGCACGGAGACCTTGAGTTCTATAAGATAAAGCCATAAACATGTTTGTCTGAGTCTTCTATCAAAAGTTACAGCTATTTATATGAAGTTGTACAAAAACGCTTTCTTTCGCCAAGACAGTGCGTTTCTCACTGTTACATGCATTTGAATGGGGAACTCGACCGAAACAAAGTATAGGTTTTCATTATGTGAATAACTTGGAAATCTTAGTTCAAACAGCTGCAAAACCTGTTTGCCCAGCACGGAGACCTTGAGTTCTATAAGATAAAGCCATAAACATGTGTATCCGAGTCTTCTATCAAAAGAACACGGGGACCTTGAGTTCTATAAGATAAAGCCATAAACATGTGTATCCGAGTCTTCTATCAAAAGTTACAGCTATTTATATGAAGTTGTACAAAAACGC
The DNA here is from genome assembly GCF_963969265.1 of Rhamphochromis sp. 'chilingali'. NCBI lineage: Eukaryota > Metazoa > Chordata > Actinopteri > Cichliformes > Cichlidae > Rhamphochromis > Rhamphochromis sp. 'chilingali'. The sequence goes on along the minus strand of NC_137943.1, from coordinate 5,900,166 downwards.
TTTCTTTCGCCAAGACAGTGCGTTTCTCACTGTTACATGCATTTGAATGGGGAACTCGACCGAAACAAAGTATAGGTTTTCATTATGTGAATAACTTGGAAATCTTAGCTCAAACAGCTGCAAAACCTGTTTTCCCAGCACGGAGACCTTGAGTTCTATAAGATAAAGCCATAAACATGTGTATCCGAGTCTTCTATCAAAAGAACACGGGGGCCTTGAGTACTATAAGATAAAGCCATAAACATGTGTATCCGAGTCTTCTATCAAAAGAACACGGGGACCTTGAGTTCTATAAGATAAAGCCATAAACATGTGTATCCGAGTCTTCTATCAAAAGTTACAGCTATTTATATGAAGTTGTACAAAAACGCTTTCTTTCGCCAAGACAGTGCGTTTCTCACTGTTACATGCATTTGAATGGGGAACTCCACCGAAACAAAGTATAAGTTTTCATTATGTGAATAACTTGGAAATCTTAGCTCAAACAGCTGCAAAACCTGTTTTCCCAGCACGGAGACCTTGAGTTCTATAAGATAAAGCCATAAACATGTTTGTCTGAGTCTTCTATCAAAAGTTACAGCTATTTATATGAAGTTGTACAAAAACGCTTTCTTTCGCCAAGACAGTGCGTTTCTCACTGTTACATGCATTTGAATGGGGAACTCCACCGAAACAAAGTATAGGTTTTCATTATGTGAATAACTTGGAAATCTTAGCTCAAACAGCTGCAAAACCTGTTTTCCCAGCACGGGAACCTTGAGTTCTATAAGATAAAGCCATAAACATGTTTGTCTGAGTCTTCTATCAAAAGTTACAGCTATTTATATGAAGTTGTACAAAAACGCTTTCTTTCGCCAAGACAGTGCGTTTCTCACTGTTACATGCATTTGAATGGGGAACTCGACCGAAACAAAGTATAGGTTTTCATTATGTGAATAACTTGGAAATCTTAGCTCAAACAGCTGCAAAACCTGTTTTCCCAGCACGGAGACCTTGAGTTCTATAAGATAAAGCCATAAACATGTGTATCCGAGTCTTCTATCAAAAGAACACGGGGACCTTGAGTTCTATAAGATAAAGCCATAAACATGTGTATCCGAGTCTTCTATCAAAAGTTACAGCTATTTATATGAAGTTGTACAAAAACGCTTTCTTTCGCCAAGACAGTGCGTTTCTCACTGTTACATGCATTTGAATGGGGAACTCGACCGAAACAAAGTATAAGTTTTCATTATGTGAATAACTTGGAAATCTTAGCTCAAACAGCTGCAAAACCTGTTTTCCCAGCACGGAGACCTTGAGTTCTATAAGATAAAGCCATGAACATGTTTGTCTGAGTCTTCTATCAAAAGTTACAGCTATTTATATGAAGTTGTACAAAAACGCTTTCTTTCGCCAAGACAGTGCGTTTCTCACTGTTACATGCATTTGAATGGGGAACTCCACCGAAACAAAGTATAGGTTTTCATTATGTGAATAACTTGGAAATCTTAGCTCAAACAGCTGCAAAACCTGTTTTCCCAGCACGGAGACCTTGAGTTCTATAAGATAAAGCCATAAACATGTGTATCCGAGTCTTCTATCAAAAGAATACGGGGACCTTGAGTACTATAAGATAAAGCCATAAACATGTGTATCCGAGTCTTCTATCAAAAGTTACAGCTATTTATATGAAGTTGTACAAAATAGCTTTCTTTCGCCAAGACGGTGCGTTTCTCACTGTTACATGCATTTGAATGGGGAACTCGACCGAAAAAAAGTATAGGTTTTCATTATGTGAATAACTTGGAAATCTTAGCTCAAACAGCTGCAAAACCTGTTTTCCCAGCACGGAGACCTTGAGTTCTATAAGATAAAGCCATAAACATGTTTTTCTGAGTCTTCTATCAAAAGTTACAGCTATTTATATGAAGTTGTACAGAAACGCTTTCTTTCGCCAAGACAGTGCGTTTCTCACTGTTACATGCATTTGAATGGGGAACTCGACCGAAACAAAGTATAGGTTTTCATTATGTGAATAACTTGGAAATCTTAGCTCAAACAGCTGCAAAACCTGTTTTCCCAGCACGGAGACCTTGAGTTCTATAAGATAAAGCCATAAACATGTGTATCCGAGTCTTCTATCAAAAGAACACGGAGACCTTGAGTTCTATAAGATAAAACCATAAACATGTTTGTCTGAGTCTTCTATCAAAAGTTACAGCTATTTATATGAAGTTGTACAAAAACGCTTTGTTTCGCCAAGACAGTGCATTTCTCACTGTTACATGCATTTGAATGGGGAACTCGACCGAAACAAAGTATAAGTTTTCATTATGTGAATAACTTGGAAATCTTAGCTCAAACAGCTGCAAAACCTGTTTGCCCAACACGGAGACCTTGAGTTCTATAAGATAAAGCCATAAACATGTGTATCCGAGTCTTCTATCAAAAGTTACAGCTATTTATATGAAGTTGTACAAAAACGCTTTCTTTCGCCAAGACAGTGCATTTCTCACTGTTACATGCATTTGAATGGGGAACTCGACCGAAACAAAGTATAAGTTTTCATTATGTGAATAACTTGGAAATCTTAGCTCAAACAGCTGCAAAACCTGTTTTCCCAGCACGGGGACCTTGAGTTCTATAAGATAAAGCCATAAACATGTGTATCCGAGTCTTCTATCAAAAGTTACAGCTATTTATATGAAGTTGTACAAAAACGCTTTCTTTTGCCAAGACAGTGCGTTTCTCACTGTTACATGCATTTGAATGGGGAACTCGACCGAAACAAAGTATACGTTTTCATTATGTGAATAACTTGGAAATCTTAGCTCAAACAGCTGCAAAACCTGTTTTCCCAGCATGGGGACATTGAGGTCTATAAGATAAAGCCATAAACATGTGTGTCCGAGTCGTCTATCAAAAGTTACAGCTATTTATATGAAGTTGTACAAAATAGCTTTCTTTCGCCAAGACGGTGCGTTTCTCACTGTTACATGCATTTTGAATGGGGAACTCGACCGAAAAAAAGTATAGGTTTTCATTATGTGAATAACTTGGAAATCTTAGTTCAAACAGCTGCAAAACCTGTTTTCCCAGCACGGAGACCTTGAGTTCTATAAGATAAAGCCATAAACATGTTTGTCTGAGTCTTCTATCAAAAGTTACAGCTATTTATATGAAGTTGTACAAAAACGCTTTCTTTCGCCAAGACAGTGCGTTTCTCGCTATTACATGCATTTGAATGGGGAACTCGACCGAAACAAAGTATAGGTTCTCATTATGTGAATAACTTGGAAATCTTAGTTCAAACAGCTGCAAAACCTGTTTGCTCAACACGGGGATATTGAATTCTATAAGATAAAGCCATAAACATGTGTATCCGAGTCTCCTATCAAATGTTACAGCTAGCTTCATGAAGTTGTACAAAAAGGCTTCATTTTAACGAGACAGTGCGTTTCTGACTATTACATGCATTTGAATGGAGTTCTCGCACGAAACAAAGTATAGGTATTCATTTTGTGAATAACTTGAAAATCTTAGATCAAACAGCTGCAAAACCTGTTTGCTCAACACGGGGATATCGAACTTTATAAGATAAATCCATAAATATGTGTATATGCGTCTTCTATCAAAAATTACATCTGTCTTGAATGAAAGCATTATAGCAGCTTACCTCGATCATGTGGTAGAACAGACACATGGGCCACCTACGTGTCCTCCTACGGCAGGAGTAGTTGCCACAAATCTGCAAAACAAAAAGAAATGATCAGGTGACATGAACAGATTTATACAGCCATAAGCAAGAGATTCTTCCTGCCTGTGGGCGTCAAACTGGACCCCCCCCCCCCCCCCCCCCCTCCTTACTGTAACTATCAAAACTATCATAGTCTAAAACTATCATCTCATATCAAAACTATTATAGTCACATTATCTGACTTTATCAGTTATAACAATGAGAAATGGTAAACAATTTGGCAAATAAATGACTTATAATTGTGCTTACCTGGTCCAGATGATCCACAGCCCCTTTGCATTTGTTATAATCCAGGATGATGTGGGGCTTTCTCTTCCCAGAGTCCTGGACTTGTAGCTCACTGTGCCTGGTGCTCAATAAGACAACCTTTTTTCTTTGCTTGGGGATGTAGGAAACCACAGCCTTGTCCCCCCTGTAGCGACCTAGACGGGAGAGACAATCTTACTGACCGATTAATTTGCTCAAATCTTTTTTTTTTGACATGGTAGCAGGAAACAGAAGAGCCCTGTCTCCCCATTTCACAGGCTTGTTGTCGTTTCATGTTGAGACCTGTACAGGCCAGCCAGCATCACAAGCCCCATGTAAGCCTGCAACTCCTCCTCATCTATGTCCTTCCAGTCTTTTACTGACCTGTTGCCCCTGCAGGTTGGTGAAATGCAGGATTAGCTGCATAATGTCCTCTGCAAAAAAAAAGATGGAAAGTGCTCACAGGGCTGCTGATCCTATACGAATTGCATAATGGGTTGGTCCTGGGGTTAAAATGGGGGGAGGAAAAAATGGCAGGACCTCTTCGTGTGTGGGTTGCCACATGATTTCTCCATTTTTAGATCTCCACTGGCCATCCTCCAGTCTTGTCTCTTCCTCCTGCTCTTCTTCCTCCTTCTCCTTCTCCTCCTCCTCACATGAGCTGCAAAGCTCCTCGGTGCCTGGCAAAAATTCTTCTTCGCTGTCAGAAGTATCTCCACTGCTTGTGGAGAGTGCAAAACTGCAGCAACAGCCTCATCTAAACTGAGTGCACGCTTCATTGTGTCTGTGCAGAAATGACCACTCAGACCAGGCTGCAAAGTATTCTCATAGACTTCAAAGGTGCACCTGAATAAACATGCTATACCATACATCCAATAAGAGAGAGGAGGCACACTCTAACATAAACGCACGCCTTTGATCTCTCTCCCCCCCCTCTCTGTCTTTCTCTCTCTCACACACACACACACACACACACACACACACACACACACACACACACACACACACACACACGCACACACGCACACACATGCACATACATACACACACAATACCATTTTGTGGTGGTTAGCTGTTTTATTGTCATGCATTTTACAAGGTAAGATAACCATGTCCTGCATTCAAAACCACTGAAAATGTCTATGGTGGTGCTGTGCCTAATAGTGATGGGATTTCCGGCTCTTTTTAGAGATCCGGCTCTTTCGGTTCGGCTCACTAAAAAGAGCCGGCTCTTTCGGCTCCGAACCGGCTCTTCAGGTTGTTTTGTTGCTTTAATTAATTTATTATTAACAATAATATAAAATTATGCACAAAAGGAATTACTAACGTAAAAACAAGTGGTTTTATTTATATATGTTTATATATAAATATATGCGGTGGCCCCTAGAGACAAAACACGTACAAACTCCAAAACACATTTCTAGCATGAACTGAACTTCCAAAGCAGAGCTACTAGATCACTTAAATTACACAATTGAAAGCATGTGTGTATTGTTTGTGTATTTATACACAGGCACTCATATATATATTCAAATAATTTAAAAAAAAAGTTCATTTACCTGTTATTACCACACACCAAATCCGGTCGTTGGTACTTGCTGGCTTGTGTAGCCACAAGATAACAAAGGCTCAACACTGCGCCCAGCATCCTGGAGCACTTCTGTTGTCTTTTGTACGTGTTTTGAGTTTTTATGTGCTTCTGAGTTTTTATATGCTTCTGAGTTTTTACGTGCTTCGGAGTTTGTACGTGTTTTTACGTGTTTTGGAGTTTTTACGTGTTTTGGAGTTTGTACGTGTTTTTACGTGTTTTGGAGTTTGTACATGCTTCAGAGTTCGTACGTGATTTGAAGTTTGTATGTGCTTTGTCTCTAGGGGCCACCATAAATATACTTTTATTTATTCACTCCACATAAAATGTAATAAATAAATCATATAATACAAAAATCAACTATTCACATTTCAAGTTTTAACTATTTAAATTTTCAGCTTTTTCCTTTCACAAATTTAAAGTGAAAAGAACACAAAACACTGCAAACCACAACACAATTAAATATAAATTATAATATGAAAACTAAAAGAACATGCATATTCTCTGTCATATGGACCTGCATGAATAAACTTTCTCAATCCTTTATCATCTGCAACCGAAAATAGTTGTGGATGATTACTATACCTTTCTAATGTTGTTGTCCCTGCCTCTCTTTCTCTCTCTCTGTTCCTGTGCTACTGAGTGTAACTACCGCCCCTCCCCCCTCTGCCCAGCGTAAAGCACAAGACTCGCGTGCAGAGTGAAGCGGAAAAAAGTGCGAGAGAGAGGCTGAGAGAAAGAAAAAAAAAAAAAAAAACCCACGTGACGGCTCGCGATAAGGAGCCGGCTCGCGTCGTTCACGTCAAAGAGCCGGCTCTAAGAGCCATTTCGTTCGCGAACGACCCATCACTAGTGCCTAATATTGTGCTGGTGTATGCTGGGTAATGGCACAGCTAGCGACTGGGTGACTTTATTCACCCGCTTCGGCTGTTATCAGTCCATACAATGGGCGTTATTAGCACAAATCAGTCCCATAGATATGGACCATCTCCTGCTAGATTGTTCAGAAGGTTGTTATCATCCATCCAGATGGAAGATCACTAACAGGAGCGTGGGAAGACTCCAGAATCCACTCTGGCTGCAATCCGGTGGATACAGCAGTGTTTACAGGTAAGACCGTTTAAACGGACAGCATTTATAGAATGACTATTAAAAGTCAGCGAGTGTCAATAATGTTAATGTGGTTATGTTAGTAATACACCGAGTGCTAATATAACAGCTTTAAGATGTATTTGTAGATGTTATTACGTGTTTTACCGTCTTTATGGTGCTAGCTTAAAGTTACGGTGTAAACGTTAGCTTATATTGGAGTAAAGCTGTTACTGTTTAAACGATGTTAGCACAGAAATATTAGCCTCTGTCATGACTGACGAAGTTACTAGTTAATAAGTTTCCAGTAAAGTGTTTAATCGCAGCCACAGACTGACAGCAAATATCTCGATTAGCTTCAGTGCATCTGTAATAAATATGTGCAAGTTTCAGTGCTTCGTTTAAACTTATACTGACCCAGGGTCAGTGTAAAATACAATCCTAGCTGTGTGAACAAAGCCTGGCTCCTTTAATCCTGCATGAAAAACCTCAGGATGCAGGCTATTATTACTCTTTCCTGCTGTCACACCTGTCACACCTGAGAGTCAGCTAGAAACGTACAGTGACGTGGACATCATGCAAAGACTGCCAGATTCTGTAATACTGCAAATGATCAGTGACTCAAGTTAACACTAAGCTTTAAACGGCACCTCCGTGTCTCTGTGTGCTGAACATTTAGGATTGAGTCAGGCTGCATCTGTGTTAATCCTGTGACAGACTGGTGACCTGTCCAGGTGTGCTCTACCTATGACTACTGGGACAGGCTCTAGCTCCTGTAATAGAAATTTTATGTTATTCTCATTTAAAGCATTTAAGTGCTTAATATGCTTAGTTGTGACACTGTTATAGACTGTTCAATGAAAGTTTCTAAAACTAGATGAACTTACTTCAGCAGTTTGAGAAAACAACTCCCTTTACAGGTGCTGATAACGGCAAGGGCACAAAACAGCATAACCATTGATCCGTTAGGTTTCATAGCGAGACACGTGAAGTGGCAGAGCTGACATGACTGAACTGTGATGTTTGATGTGTGTTTGCTCTCCTGTGCGCAGTAATAAATAGCTTGATCACAGCTCTTTCTGTGTTGCAGACTTTATTTTAAAAATTCCACGACACCCCCCACCCTCCCACTGTGAACCTGAATTGAATATTCAGAAGACATTTGTTTAAATAGTTCTAGAAATCTGAGCTGTTGGTGTGTCCTTGGATTGTGTGGTAATAATATTAGAGCCTGCAATCTTTCTTACTGAATCTCTACTATGAGTCATGTTACCTGAGATTAATTCTATGTTTACCTGTCAGCCTGGACGAATGTGCTGTGTGAAGGAAATTAAATTAAATCAGATCTGAACATTTAAGGAACCTGTTCATATTTAATTGAAATATGAACCAGTGATTTTTTGATTGCTGATTCCAAGAGAGTCTTTGTGGAAATCCTCTTTGGCTTTTTGTTATTTTAATTCTCTTTTCTGTTTTCCAGAACAGTTCTCCACAGTCACTGTCCATATGGGCCAGTGGGACCAAGAAGCACTCTGCTAATGTGTGGACTCTGACCAGCAAGATCCAGCAAGACCCAGACAGCGTTTTCTATCTCCCAGCTGGAGTTTTTTGTTTGTCTGTGACTGGAGAGTCAGATTTTTGTTGAGCTTCACACTTGCAGAGGTAAGTCAGTTTGCAGAGATCCCTCCCACCCTGGCTTTTATGTGCTAGATTTCTTATCTGAAACAGTAATATTTAAGTGACTGCTGCTTATACCACAGGTTAATACACTCTACTGATCCCTGATAGGAGAATCATCAATTTTGCCAGCAAAGAAGCCTGGTGGATGTTTGTTTACAGTCTGATGGTGGGACATCATGCTCTGCATCTTTAAAGTTTGTCTCTTGATTATTATTCATACCCAGTAATGTGAAGTATGCTCATATCTACTATAACTGAACCAACCTGGTGCTCTTCATTTGTGGAGGCTGTTGAGTCTGAATGTTGGATGTTGTGTATCTCGTGTTCTCTGGGCTTTGTTGTCCTCAGTCTTTTTGCAGGATCAGAAAACAAAACCAGGAGGCGCGTAAATGTTTCTTCTCCATGATGTTTCTTCAAATGTTTCTTCTGGATGATGATATGACCGTGACACGGGATGCCACCTTTGGTCTTGTGATGAAGCAAAGCTCAGGAAGAAGTGTGATTAAATGGTACCCACATGTGTGCTGCTGAGAAGGATGTACAGGGGCACCTGCAGCCAAATCCAAGCTTCAGCTTAGTTGTAGTTGCAGAACGCTATAGACTGAGACATCTAAGGCATCAAATGTTTGATTAAACGGATGAAAAAGAGAAGTTTTTTTCCTATAATTATCACTTCTTAAAATCTGTAGCAACTTCAAGTCTTTCAGCATGCTGAGCATGCTCAGAATGTGACAATATATTTTTGTTCAATATTTAATTTCTTTCAGTTGCAATTGTTAAATGAAAAAAAAATATATATATTCTTATAATTTAGCAAACGAATTTATTAAAAAAAAAAGATATACATATATCTGTATTAGTTTTAATAAATTAATTTGACACCTGTATTGAAAATACCATATTGTATTCATACAGAATCAGTTTGGTATCATTGTTTGTCTGTTCACTGATTGTTGAAGCTAAGAGCTAGTTTTATCTGTTTAGATCTAAAGTATCCAAAGTTGAGCTCTAATGTTTCTTCACCCCTGTGTGTGTGATATGTGATTTCCTACATGCTGGCAGAGCAGCAGTTTGTGCTCACAGATGGTGACGGTGTGGAGAGACGGTGGTGTTTCCTCAGAAGAACCAGCAGAGTCACAAAGGACACCAGTCCATCTCACCACCTTGACTTGCTGACTGATGCTCGTCTACACTGCACAGAGGAAATCAACTGACCGAGGTTTGTCCAGTGACGTGTTATGAAATGTATATTTGTTTTATGCTTACAGATATGTTTTTCTTGACAGAGGCTCTGCAGAGGTTAGACAAAGCAGAGAAAACATGTGCTTTACATTTTACTGTGATTTATTGAGATATTTGTTGCCTGATGTTCAGCAGGAATGGAGAAATAGAATCAAAGGGAGATGTTTTTGATGTTTTTGTAATGATGTAAGTAAATCTTCAATATTATTTATTTGCTTGGTTATATTAGGAGTGTTTCTGAGTGAGGGGGAGAGGAGTCATCATCCAGGTAAAGTGACGTGGATCAGTGGATACACTTGTCTCCCCTTTAAAGGAGACGATCCAAGTCATCCTTAAATGTTAGTGCTTTCAAATACACAAACATTTTTAAAGGACAGAAATGAACATCCAACTTTGAGTGTAATACAAAATAAATCTTTGCATGTGTGTTTTCAAACTCTCAGATGGGCAGGATATCAGTCTTGGACTGTCTAACCTGCCGGAGCAGCACTGAATGACCACCGCACATGAGCATGTTCCTGCAACATTCAGCATCTGATCTGTCATCTGTGTGCTTCTGCTTTTGGTAAGTACAGCTACAGTACCTCTAAACACATGCCATCCATTTCTTTTCTTTTTTTTTTTCCTGCCTGTCCCGTTTGGTTCTTTTGCCATCAGAATTATTGTCTAAAGGCGAAGAAAGATGCCCAACGGATTTACTTTACCAAATTGACCATCCCAGCCTTGCCGTAATGGTCTATTTGATATACCTTTTATTGTTTATTTTATTTATTTTTTACTTTCACTTGCTAGATACGGGACAGACTTGAATGAGGAAAAGAAAAGGGAGAAAGGAAGAGGGGGAAAAACAGCAGAGAAGAGGGACGGGAATAAAGAGCAAAAAAACAAAAAACAACTAAATAAGCAGACAAAAAAAAATACATACAATACAATAACCTAGATCACCTGTTGAGAAAGAAAAAAGAAAAACAGCAGAAGAAAAGGAGAGCAATACAATAAACAACATCACGATGATATATGTGAATATAACAGTAAATACTAAATATTAAACATTATTGTGCAGCACATAATATCGACAGCGCACAGTGTACTTTGAGGTAGGAGCCAAAAAGGGTGTAGTTTGTGTGTGTGAGCACCCGTGTGTACACCTGTGAGCATGGACGTGCTTTTTAAAAGGTTCCTTCATGTAATGATCTGCTAGAGCAGGGGTGTCAAACTCAAATACACAGTGGGCCAAAATTCAAAACTGGAACAAAGTCGCAGGCTAACATTAATATAAAAAAAAAAATCTTCCTCCATTCATGAGAATGAATCTTTTCTTATAGACTCAAACAAGTTTTGCTGAAAAACTGAATATGGAACAAGCAAAGCTTAATACTAAACTATATATATTAGCTATTAGAGGTCAGCTCTAATAGTAATTTGGTATGGCTTCGCGGGCCAAATGTAATTAGGCTGCGGGCCAGAGTTTGACACCTATGTGCTAGAGGGTGTGGGGAGCCACAGCCCCGTCCACCAGGGCATGAAGCAGGTATGGAGGAGATCAAAACTCCAGACATCCAGAGGCCCCCAGAACACAAGAGACCAAGGAAGACCAACAGAGGGGCAGCTGCGCCACTTCTGCCATCCATTTCTAACGGCCTGGTTACTCCCTGTCAGTTACTTTAGAAACCATATGGTCACCTGACCTAACACTATTTCTTCTTCTTCCCCTTAATGTTGAAGTGTCAAATGTCAAACAGCTGGAGAGGAAACTACACCAGTGTACTGGGATGTTTCAGCAACATGTGCCAGATGCTGTTCCTTCATGGTGACAGCACCAGAGACAGCCCCACCCACCTCAGGACCTCGCCATTGATCATGATGATTATAATGATGACAGTGAGCGGAACTAAGACTGTTAAAATCCATGACCATAATGTTTAGATGCTTTCTAATGTAATGCAATGTAATGAATACTGAGTTTTTGTCTCTCTTTTTTTTTTCTCATTTGTTACTAACAAAGTTCACCAAACTCACACAGTTTACATTCTGTATGTTTCCATCAAGGTTTATTTTCGTAGAAATCATTGTTTTTCTCCTTTTCTCTTTTTCTCTTTTGTAATTGATGATAATTCAGTGAATATACTGCGCTTCTTCCTTTTATTGTGTCTCACATTGCTTTAAGTTTTTCAGTGTCCAGTTATTTTTTTACTGCTGTTTGAATTCTCTGTATGTTTGACCCTGTAGACTGTTTGATGGACTGCTTGTCTTCCTGTTTGTAACCGCCGCCTGTTTTTGACTAAAGATTTGGATTTCTGACTTTAACACAGCCTCTGCATGTCCTCCCTTTGTGTCCTCTTCCTCTGTGAATGTGTTGCATGTGAGATTCATTTTATTAACAGCTTTCCCACAGTGAGTTGCATCAGCATTCATTCACAGCACATTTCAGAAGGATTCAGATTAATAGAGTGATCTTATAGTCAGAATTATCCTGACAGAGTGCCACTGTAAATTATCTTTCATCAAGTAAATTTTAAAGTTCAGTATTTCAAAGCAGGAGTTATGAAGAATCATACTGGCATTAGGACTAATAATATGTACTTACAAAGTCAAAGTTTTTTAATTATGCTAGAATATTGGAAGACAATCAACTTTTAGTGTTTTCCGCATATTAATTATTCTGAAATAGAGACGGTGACCCTAACTGTACAGAAGCACAACAACTGACAATCTAACAGACATCATTGGCCTGAGCCGTCATGCACAGTGAGTCTGATCCTTTGCTGTGAGACAGGGCCGGCCCGTGGCATAGGCCGTATAGGCAAATGCTAAGGGCGCCGTCCATCAGGGGGCGCCACGCCAGTGCCACAAATGTTGAAAAAAAAAAAAAAAGTTGGTACTATTATTTCTAAATACAAAAAATAATCCCACGTTAATTAAAATGCAAAGTAAAGCTTATTTAATAGAAATATTATTTGTTACAACATTACGCCCCCCCCCCCCTCCCCGCACGGTGCGCCCCCTCCCTTCCCGTATCATGGTTCCTTTTGGACGTCACCACATCAAAAAGTCAACACAAGATGTCAAAACGGCCAAAACTGTCAGGTGCCCAGGGAAGAAAAAAGAGAAAAGAAGAGGAGGAGAAACGAGAAAAAGACAGAGGTAGGTAACGTTAGCCTACATGAAATTATTTGTCTGAATGTGATAGTAACCTAAATTTTTAGCATTAAGCTAATGTTACATGATTCGCTAATTGCTAATCAATAAATAGCTAGTTAACTGTTTTAACGTCAGTTAATATTGTGGAGGGGGCTAAATTGTTATGGAAAATAATAATGTAACGTTAGGTAATTACAGTACTCCCACCTTTCCCACCATTCCTCATTTGTATTCATCTTTTAAGCAGGTGTTTTTTGTTTACATTGTTATTGCCTTCTGGTTAGCTAACGTTTACCCTGCAGGTAATAGTCACTTTTCCACCCCTGTATATATTATAGTTGTAAGCCTAGTTGTTAAAGTGCACATCATTAATGTTAATTAAGCAATATCACATGAGAGGGAATGCTGTTTTTTAATATGAGCACTGCTGTGATTCGGTCAAAGATAATCATAACATAACATTCTCATATGATATTATACTGTTACTTTGCATTCTGCTATTCAGCATTTCACTGTAATGATGACAATAAATTGAATCTAATCTAATTTGCATATCAGTTAACATCATACATATATCTCTTTGGTTTTTCATTTATATTATATAATTTCATTTTATTCCTGGAATCATATGTTTTTATTATTAGACTTTAATACTCAGTGGTGTCACATACTCCTCTCTTCAGATGCACTGTTGAAGTTTCTAAATCCCACCCCTGGGCCATCTACCACATCTACCGCTGCTGCCTCCACTTCAGCAGCACAACCCACCAGTGATGCAGCTTTAGCAGCACAACCCAGCCATGATGCAGCAGCATCAAGCGGTCTTCCTGTTGCCTCCACCTCAGCAGCACAACCCACCAGTTTTGCAGCAGCAGCATCAAGCGGTGTTATTGTATTTCATATATTCATTTTTTAATTTTTTGTATTCATTTATTTATTCATATATTTTTTTATCTTGTTAATTATTCTGATTGTGAATTTGCTTTCTTTAAGTAAAAAAAAAAGGTCAAAGACAAAGCTATTCGGTTTCTTGTGAGTACATACACTACACTGCCGATGTAGGGGGGCGCCACCTAAAATCTTGCCTAGGGCGCCAGATTGGTTAGGGCCGGGCCTGCTGTGAGAGTATGACAAGCATGTTTCTGGTCAGTTTGGAACAAATAATATCACAATGTTGATCTTTTTTTCAATATTCCTTCTCTTTTACAACATAAACTGTGATCAAAGCTACTTATGTTCACAGCATGTAATAATACTGACAGTCCAGGGCATTGTGGTCTGTTGAGCTAGGGTTAGGGTTAGCAATTCAGACATATGTAATAAATATTAAACGTCTCTGACGTGGGCCACTGTCCGCAGTGTTGGGAAATCCATACCAGGCTGGAATGAGTCAAGGTAGGTGAGCATCCACGAGAAGACACAGCAGATGCATCCTACTAATACTGACAGGACCAGGAGACTCCAGAAACCGAGCATCTTCTCTTCAGTGCCATCCTCTCCTGTCACCCTCTCTGCCCGCAGCTCTTTGAGTATGGGGTGGAGAAGGGCGCAGAGAAACCCTTATTACTAATTCGTATTATAATTCAATTTTCATGAAATATTCATATTCAGCATTGGTCCTTTTATATTATAACCACGGATCCACCCAGGCTCATGGTGGGGCAAGGCTCTGTCCTGGGATGCTTGAGTGAAAGGTAATGTACACCCTGATGAGGTATCCAGTCTGTCAGAATTGTTTTCAATATTTGGTTCAAAAACATGAGTGACAACAAAAATCCAACTAGGATTCTTGCATATGATGAATGAAGTCTGACTTTGACTGTATTGTCCAGCTGATCCATCAAACCCCCAGCAGGTGAACCTTATTCATGACATAACACGGCAACAATCTAAAAAATTAAACAGCAACAGTCTAAATATAAAGTGCATTCTAAACTCCTCTTCAATAAATTATATGCAAAGAGTCATTCAGGTGTGTAAAATGTGAACTACAAAACCCAGAGTCTTCATCATTAAATCTCTGGTTGCTTCATTTTTCTATACTATATCAGATACTTTAAAGGTTAGGTTAGGTAAAGTTACACTGTCATTGTGAGGCAAAGTGTTTTGTGTGTGTGTGTGTGTGTGTGTGTGTGTGTGTGTGTGTGTGTGTGTGTGTGTGTGTGTGTGTCATGAACGGCTATAAAAGGCCTATAATTAAAGAACAAAGCGGGGTTTGAGTTCGAGTTGCGGCAGAATGTCACTACTTGTAAATGGAACGCAGCCTTCCTACGGCGGACAGCTAATAACAGGAATCGGATGAGGTCCAGCCAAGTCCACAGCAACCACCATAGCAACCGCCTAGCATGACCTTAAAAACATATTCTGTCTTCATAACTATCAAACACGTGAAATGATTTTCAAAGTGTGAAAGTGTTACAGCTGCAGAGAGCTATGGCGGTATCTATGGAAGCTGTTTACATAGCTAATAATATACGATGTAACTATGGAGACAGTCAGTCACGTGAGCTAGCGGTGCATGTTTACTACAGTGAATAAGGTGATTGTGTGCACCGCGTCCACACGCTGCAGGGGGTAAAGACATTACTTCAATATTGTTTTATATTGATATATATTTGCCTTCTGTTGACCATCACCTCAGGTTCACCATTACAGTTTCAGCATACAAATGCACACTGTCTAAACACATTCAAAAACTCATGTCTCAGAAATAAGCACAGCTGTTCATGTTTGTCATTATAGTTTTATTTGTAAGAAAATTATGAACTTCATATTGTTTATCAAATAAAAGAACATTTCACAACTCTGAGTCAACAGAAACAGGTAACAGAAATGTCTCTAATGTGTACAGTGTAGTGTAAGCATTAAAAGATTTTAAAGGAAACACTAATATTTATGTGAAACTAATTGTAATAAAAAATGAGCAGGTGCTTTATAGATTTAAAAAAAAGAATCTGAAAACAACACTTTTTGGTCTAAGTGATCAAAGTAGAAAACAGAACTGATATTACATTCATATGAAGTTGTACAAAAATGCTTTATTTCACCAGTTAGTGCGTTTCTCGCTATTACATGCATTTGAATGGAGTTCTCGCACGAAACAAAGTATAGGTTTTCATTATGTGAATAACTTGAAAATCCTAGCTCAAACAGCTGCAAAACCTGTTTGCCCAGCATGGAGACCTTGAGTTCTATAAGATAAAGCCATAAACATGTGTATCCGAGTCTTCTATCAAAAGAACACGGGGACCTTGAGTTCTATAAGATAAAGCCATAAACATGTGTATCCGAGTCTTCTATCAAAAGTTACAGCTATTTATATGAAGTTGTACAAAAACGCTTTCTTTCGTCAAGACAGTGCGTTTCTGGCTATTACATGCATTTCGATGGGGAACTCGCCCGAAACAAAGTATAGGTTTTCATTATGTGAATAACTTGAAAATCTTAGCTCAAACAGCTGCAAAACCTGTTTGCCCAGCACGGCGATATTGAATTCTATAAGATAAAGCCATGAATACGTATATCTGAAACTTCTATCATAAGTTACACCTATCTATACGAAGTTGTGCAAAAACGCTTTATTTCGCCAAGACAGTGCGTTTCTCGCTATTACATGCATTTGAATGGGGAACTCGCACGAAACAAAGTATAGGTATTCATTTTGTGAGTAACTTGAAAATCTTAGCTCAAACAGCTGCAAAACCTGTTTTCCCAGCACGGGGATATTGAATTCTATAAGATAAAGCCATGAATAAGTATATCTGAGTCTTCTATCAAAAGTTACAGCTGTCTTTATGAAGACCATGAAAAACGCTTATTTCACCACGTTAGTGCGTTTCTCGCTATTACATGCATTTGAATGGAGTTCTCGCACGACTCAAAGTATAGGTTTTCATTATGTGAATAACTTGAAAATCTTAGCTCAAACAGCTGCAAAACCTGTTTGCCCAGCACGGGGATATTGAATTCTATAAGATAAACCCATACATATGTATTTCTGAGTCGTCTATCAAAAGTTACACCGATTTATATGAAGTTGTACAAAAACGCTTTCTTTCGTCAAGACAGTGCGTTTCTCGCTGTTACATGCATTTGAATGGAGTTCTCGCACGAAACAAAGTATAGGTTTTCATTATGTGAATAACTTGAAAATCTTAGCTCAAACAGCTGCAAAACCTGTTTGCCCAGCACGAGTATATTGAATTCTATAAGATAAAGCCATAAATATGTATTTCTGAGTCTTCTATCAAAAGTTACAGCTGTCTTTATGAAGACCATTAAAACGCTTTATTTCACCAGTTAATGCGTTTCTCGCTATTACATGCATTTGAATGGAGTTCTCGCACGAAACAAAGTATAGGTTTTCATTATGTGAATAACTTGAAAATCTTAGCTCAAACAGCTGCAAAACCTGTTTGCCCAGCACGGGGATATTGAATTTTATAAGATAAAGCCATAAATATGTATTTCTGAGTCTTCTATCAAAAGTTACAGCTGTCTTTATGAAGACCATTAAAAACGCTTTATTTCACCAGTTAGTGCGTCTCGCTATTACATGCATTTGAATGGAGTTCTCGCACGAAACAAAGTATAGGTTTTCATTATGTGAATAACTTGAAAATCTTAGCTCAAACAGCTGCAAAACCTGTTTGCCCAGCACGGGGATATCGAATTCTATAAGATAAATGCATACATATGTATTTCTGAGTCTTCTACCAAAAGTTACAGCTATTGATATGAAGTTGTACAAAAACGCTTTCTTTTGTCAAGACAATGCGTTTCTCGCTATTACATGCATTTGAATGGCGTTCTGGCCCGACACAAAGTATAGATTTTCATTATGTGAATAACTTGAAAATCTTAGCTCAAACAGCTGCAAAACCTGTTTGCCCAGCACGGGGATATTGAATTCTGTAATATAAAGCCATAAATATGTATTTCTGACTCGTCTATCAAAAGTTACACCTGTCTTTATGAAGACCATTAAAAACGCTTTCTTTTGTGAAGACAGTGCGTTTCTGACGATTACATGCATTTGAATGGAGTTCTCGCACGAAACAAAGTATAGGTTTTCATTATGTGAATAACTTGAAAATCTTAGCTCAAACAGCTGCAAAACCTGTTTGCCCAGCACGGGGATATTGAATTCTATAAGATAAAGCCATAAATATGTATTTCTGAGTCTTCTATCAAAAGTTACAGCTGTCTATATGAAGACCATTAAAACGCTTTATTTCACCAGTTAATGCGTTTCTCGCTATTACATGCATTTGAATGGAGTTCTCGCACGAAACAAAGTATAGGTTTTCATTATGTGAATAACTTGAAAATCTTAGCTCAAACAGCTGCAAAACCTGTTTTCCCAGCACGGAGACCTTGAGTTCTATAAGATAAAGCCATAAACATGTGTATCCGAGTCTTCTATCAAAAGTTACAGCTGTCTTTATGAAGACCATTAAAACGCTTTATTTCACCAGTTAGTGCGTCTCGCTATTACATGCATTTGAATGGAGTTCTCGCACGAAACAAAGTATAGGTTTTCATTATGTGAATAACTTGAAAATCCTAGCTCAAACAGCTGCAAAACCTGTTTGCCCAGCACGGGGATATTGAATTCTATAAGATAAAGCCATAAATATGTATTTCTGAGTCTTCTATCAAAAGTTACAGCTGTCTTCATGATGACCATTAAAATCGCTTTATTTCACCAGTTAGTGCGTCTCGCTATTACATGCATTTGAATGGAGTTCTCGCACGAAACAAAGTATAGGTTTTCATTATGTGAATAACTTGAAAATCTTAGCTCAAACAGCTGCAAAACCTGTTTGCCCAGCACGGGGATATTGAATTTTATAAGATAAAGCCATAAATATGTATTTCTGAGTCTTCTATCAAAAGTTACAGCTGTCTTTATGAAGACCATTAAAAACGCTTTATTTCACCAGTTAGTGCGTCTCGCTATTACATGCATTTGAATGGCGTTCTCGCCCGACACAAAGTATAGGTTTTCATTATGTGAATAACTTGAAAATCTTAGCTCAAACAGCTGCAAAACCTGTTTGCCCAGCACGGGGATATCGAATTCTATAAGATAAATGCATACATATGTATTTCTGAGTCTTCTACCAAAAGTTACAGCTATTGATATGAAGTTGTACAAAAACGCTTTCTTTTGTCAAGACAATGCGTTTCTCGCTATTACATGCATTTGAATGGCGTTCTGGCCCGACACAAAGTATAGATTTTCATTATGTGAATAACTTGAAAATCTTAGCTCAAACAGCTGCAAAACCTGTTTGCCCAGCACGGGGATATTGAATTCTGTAATATAAAGCCATAAATATGTATTTCTGACTCGTCTATCAAAAGTTACACCTGTCTTTATGAAGACCATTAAAAACGCTTTCTTTTGTCAAGACAGTGCGTTTCTGACGATTACATGCATTTGAATGAGGAACTCGCACGAAACAAAGTATAGGTTTTCATTATGTGAATAACTTGAAAATCTTAGCTCAAACAGCTGCAAAACCTGTTTGCCCAGCACGGGGATATTGAATTCTATAAGATAAAGCCATAAATATGTATTTCTGAGTCTTCTATCAAAAGTTACAGCTGTCTTTATGAAGACCATTAAAAACGCTTTATTTCACCAGTTAGTGCGTCTCGCTATTACATGCATTTGAATGGAGTTCTCGCACGAAACAAAGTATAGGTTTTCATTATGTGAATAACTTGAAAATCCTAGCTCAAACAGCTGCAAAACCTGTTTGCCCAGCACGGGGATATTGAATTCTATAAGATAAAGCCATAAATATGTATTTCTGAGTCTTCTATCAAAAGTTACAGCTGTCTTCATGATGACCATTAAAATCGCTTTATTTCACCAGTTAGTGCGTCTCGCTATTACATGCATTTGAATGGAGTTCTCGCACGAAACAAAGTATAGGTTTTCATTATGTGAATAACTTGAAAATCTTAGCTCAAACAGCTGCAAAACCTGTTTGCCCAGCACGGGGATATTGAATTCTATAAGATAAAGCCATAAATATGTATTACTGAGTCTTCTATCAAAAGTTACAGCTGTCTTTATGAAGACCATTAAAAACGCTTTATTTCACCAGTTAGTGCGTCTCGCTATTACATGCATTTGAATGGAGTTCTCGCACGAAACAAAGTATAGGTTTTCATTATGTGAATAACTTGAAAATCTTAGCTCAAACAGCTGCAAAACCTGTTTGCCCAGCACGGGGATATTGAATTTTATAAGATAAAGCCATAAATATGTATTTCTGAGTCTTCTATCAAAAGTTACAGCTGTCTATATGAAGACCATTAAAACGCTTTATTTCACCAGTTAGTGCGTCTCGCTATTACATGCATTTGAATGGAGTTCTCGCACGAAACAAAGTATAGGTTTTCATTATGTGAATAACTTGAAAATCTTAGCTCAAACAGCTGCAAAACCTGTTTTCCCAGCACGGAGACCTTGAGTTCTATAAGATAAAGCCATAAACATGTGTATCCGAGTCTTCTATCAAAAGTTACAGCTGTCTTTATGAAGACCATTAAAACGCTTTATTTCACCAGTTAGTGCGTCTCGCTATTACATGCATTTGAATGGAGTTCTCGCACGAAACAAAGTATAGGTTTTCATTATGTGAATAACTTGAAAATCCTAGCTCAAACAGCTGCAAAACCTGTTTGCCCAGCATGGGGATATTGAATTCTATAAGATAAAGCCATAAATATGTATTTCTGAGTCTTCTATCAAAAGTTACAGCTGTTTTTATGAAGACCATTAAAAACGCTTTATTTCACCAGTTAGTGCGTCTCGCTATTACATGCATTTGAATGGAGTTCTCGCACGAAACAAAGTATAGGTTTTCATTATGTGAATAACTTGAAAATCTTAGCTCAAACAGCTGCAAAACCTGTTTGCCCAGCACGGGGATATTGAATTCTATAAGATAAAGCCATAAATATGTATTTCTGAGTCTTCTACCAAAAGTTACAGCTGTCTTTATGAAGACCATGAAAAACGCTTTATTTCACCACGTTAGTGCGTTTCTCGCTATTCCATGCATTTGAATGGAGTTCTCGCACGAAACAAAGTATAGGTTTTCATTATGTGAATAACTTGAAAATCTTAGCTCAAACAGCTGCAAAACCTGTTTGCCCAGCACGGGGATATCGAATTCTATAAGATAAATGCATACATATGTATTTCTGAGTCTTCTACCAAAAGTTACAGCTATTTATATGAAGTTGTACAAAAACGCTTTCTTTTGTCAAGACAATGCGTTTCTCGCTATTACATGCATTTGAATGGCGTTCTGGCCCGACACAAAGTATAGATTTTCATTATGTGAATAACTTGAAAATCTTAGCTCAAACAGCTGCAAAACCTGTTTGCCCAGCACGGGGATATTGAATTCTGTAAGATAAAGCCATAAATATGTATTTCTGACTCGTCTATCAAAAGTTACACCTGTCTTTATGAAGACCATTAAAAACGCTTTCTTTTGTCAAGACAGTGCGTTTCTGACGATTACATGCATTTGAATGAGGAACTCGCACGAAACAAAGTATAGGTTTTCATTATGTGAATAACTTGAAAATCTTAGCTCAAACAGCTGCAAAACCTGTTTGCCCAGCACGGGGATATTGAATTCTATAAGATAAAGCCATAAATATGTATTTCTGAGTCTTCTATCAAAAGTTACAGCTGTCTTTATGAAGACCATTAAAAACGCTTTATTTCACCAGTTAGTGCGTCTCGCTATTACATGCATTTGAATGGAGTTCTCGCACGAAACAAAGTATAGGTTTTCATTATGTGAATAACTTGAAAATCTTAGCTCAAACAGCTGCAAAACCTGTTTGCCCAGCACGGGGATATTGAATTCTATAAGATAAAGCCATAAATATGTATTTCTGAGTCTTCTATCAAAAGTTACAGCTGTCTTCATGATGACCATTAAAATCGCTTTATTTCACCAGTTAGTGCGTCTCGCTATTACATGCATTTGAATGGAGTTCTCGCACGAAACAAAGTATAGGTTTTCATTATGTGAATAACTTGAAAATCTTAGCTCAAACAGCTGCAAAACCTGTTTGCCCAGCACGGGGATATTGAATTCTATAAGATAAAGCCATAAATATGTATTACTGAGTCTTCTATCAAAAGTTACAGCTGTCTTTATGAAGACCATTAAAACGCTTTATTTCACCAATTAGTGCGTCTCGCTATTACATGCATTTGAATGGAGTTCTCGCACGAAACAAAGTATAGGTTTTCATTATGTGAATAACTTGAAAATCTTAGCTCAAACAGCTGCAAAATCTGTTTGCCTAGCACGGGGATATTGAATTTTATAAGATAAAGCCATAAATATGTATTTCTGAGTCTTCTATCAAAAGTTACAGCTGTCTTTATGAAGACCATTAAAAACGCTTTATTTCACCAGTTAGTGCGTCTCGCATGCATTTGAATGGAGTTCTCGCACGAAACAAAGTATAGGTTTTCATTATGTGAATAACTTGAAAATCTTAGCTCAAACAGCTGCAAAATCTGTTTGCCCAGCACGGGGATATTGAATTCTATAAGATAAAGCCATAAATATGTATTTCTGAGTCTTCTATCAAAAGTTACAGCTGTCTTTATGAAGACCATTAAAAACGCTTTATTTCACCAGTTAGTGCGTCTCGCTATTACATGCATTTGAATGGAGTTCTCGCACGAAACAAAGTATAGGTTTTCATTATGTGAATAACTTGAAAATCTTAGCTCAAACAGCTGCAAAACCTGTTTGCCCAGCACGGGGATATTGAATTCTATAAGATAAAGCCATAAATATGTATTTCTGAGTCTTCTATCAAAAGTTACAGCTGTCTTCATGATGACCATTAAAATCGCTTTATTTCACCAGTTAGTGCGTCTCGCTATTACATGCATTTGAATGGAGTTCTCGCACGAAACAAAGTATAGGTTTTCATTATGTGAATAACTTGAAAATCTTAGCTCAAACAGCTGCAAAACCTGTTTGCCCAGCACGGGGATATTGAATTCTATAAGATAAAGCCATAAATATGTATTACTGAGTCTTCTATCAAAAGTTACAGCTGTCTTTATGAAGACCATTAAAACGCTTTATTTCACCAATTAGTGCGTCTCGCTATTACATGCATTTGAATGGAGTTCTCGCACGAAACAAAGTATAGGTTTTCATTATGTGAATAACTTGAAAATCTTAGCTCAAACAGCTGCAAAATCTGT
The DNA here is from genome assembly GCF_963969265.1 of Rhamphochromis sp. 'chilingali'. Classification (NCBI taxonomy): domain Eukaryota; kingdom Metazoa; phylum Chordata; class Actinopteri; order Cichliformes; family Cichlidae; genus Rhamphochromis; species Rhamphochromis sp. 'chilingali'. The sequence goes on along the minus strand of NC_137943.1, from coordinate 5,877,165 downwards.
TTGCCTAGCACGGGGATATTGAATTTTATAAGATAAAGCCATAAATATGTATTTCTGAGTCTTCTATCAAAAGTTACAGCTGTCTTTATGAAGACCATTAAAAACGCTTTATTTCACCAGTTAGTGCGTCTCGCATGCATTTGAATGGAGTTCTCGCACGAAACAAAGTATAGGTTTTCATTATGTGAATAACTTGAAAATCTTAGCTCAAACAGCTGCAAAATCTGTTTGCCCAGCACGGGGATATTGAATTCTATAAGATAAAGCCATAAATATGTATTTCTGAGTCTTCTATCAAAAGTTACAGCTGTCTTTATGAAGACCATTAAAAACGCTTTATTTCACCAGTTAGTGCGTCTCGCTATTACATGCATTTGAATGGGGAACTTGCCCGAAACAAAGTATAGGTTTTTCATTATGTGAATAACTTTAACATCTTAGCTCAAACAGCTGCAAAACCTGTTTGCCCAGCACGGGGATATTGAATTCTATAAGATAAAGCCATAAATATGTATTTCTGAGTCTTCTACCAAAAGTTACAGCTGTCTTTATGAAGACCATGAAAAACGCTTTATTTCACCACGTTAGTGCGTTTCTCGCTATTCCATGCATTTGAATGGAGTTCTCGCACGAAACAAAGTATAGGTTTTCATTATGTGAATAACTTGAAAATCTTAGCTCAAACAGCTGCAAAACCTGTTTGCCCAGCACGGTGATATCGAATTCTATAAGATAAATGCATACATATGTATTTCTGAGTCTTCTACCAAAAGTTACAGCTATTTATATGAAGTTGTACAAAAACGCTTTCTTTTGTCAAGACAATGCGTTTCTCGCTATTACATGCATTTGAATGGCGTTCTGGCCCGACACAAAGTATAGATTTTCATTATGTGAATAACTTGAAAATCTTAGCTCAAACAGCTGCAAAACCTGTTTGCCCAGCACGGGGATATTGAATTCTGTAAGATAAAGCCATAAATATGTATTTCTGACTCGTCTATCAAAAGTTACACCTGTCTTTATGAAGACCATTAAAAACGCTTTCTTTTGTCAAGACAGTGCGTTTCTGACAATTACATGCATTTGAATGAGGAACTCGCACGAAACAAAGTATAGGTTTTCATTATGTGAATAACTTGAAAATCTTAGCTCAAACAGCTGCAAAACCTGTTTGCCCAGCACGGGGATATTGAATTCTATAAGATAAAGCCATAAATATGTATTTCTGAGTCTTCTATCAAAAGTTACAGCTGTCTTTATGAAGACCATTAAAACGCTTTATTTCACCAGTTAATGCGTTTCTCGCTATTACATGCATTTGAATGGAGTTCTCGCACGAAACAAAGTATAGGTTTTCATTATGTGAATAACTTGAAAATCTTAGCTCAAACAGCTGCAAAATCTGTTTGCCCAGCACGGGGATATTGAATTCTATAAGATAAAGCCATAAATATGTATTTCTGAGTCTTCTATCAAAAGTTACAGCTGTCTTTATGAAGACCATTAAAAACGCTTTATTTCACCAGTTAGTGCGTCTCGCTATTACATGCATTTGAATGGGGAACTTGCCCGAAACAAAGTATAGGTTTTTCATTATGTGAATAACTTTAACATCTTAGCTCAAACAGCTGCAAAACGTGTTTGCCCAGCACGGGGATATTGAATTCTTGAAGATAAAGCCATGAATACGTATATCTGAATCTTCTATCAAAAGTTACAGCTGTCTATATGAAGACCATTAAAACGCTTTATTTCACCAGTTAATGCGTTTCTCGCTATTACATGCATTTGAATGGAGTTCTCGCACGAAACAAAGTATAGGTTTTCATTATGTGAATAACTTGAAAATCTTAGCTCAAACAGCTGCAAAACCTGTTTTCCCAGCACGGAGACCTTGAGTTCTATAAGATAAAGCCATAAACATGTGTATCCGAGTCTTCTATCAAAAGTTACAGCTGTCTTTATGAAGACCATTAAAACGCTTTATTTCACCAGTTAGTGCGTCTCGCTATTACATGCATTTGAATGGAGTTCTCGCACGAAACAAAGTATAGGTTTTCATTATGTGAATAACTTGAAAATCCTAGCTCAAACAGCTGCAAAACCTGTTTGCCCAGCACGGGGATATTGAATTCTATAAGATAAAGCCATAAATATGTATTTCTGAGTCTTCTATCAAAAGTTACAGCTGTCTTCATGATGACCATTAAAATCGCTTTATTTCACCAGTTACTGCGTCTCGCTATTACATGCATTTGAATGGAGTTCTCGCACGAAACAAAGTATAGGTTTTCATTATGTGAATAACTTGAAAATCTTAGCTCAAACAGCTGCAAAACCTGTTTGCCCAGCACGGGGATATTGAATTTTATAAGATAAAGCCATAAATATGTATTTCTGAGTCTTCTATCAAAAGTTACAGCTGTCTTTATGAAGACCATTAAAAACGCTTTATTTCACCAGTTAGTGCGTCTCGCTATTACATGCATTTGAATGGCGTTCTCGCCCGACACAAAGTATAGGTTTTCATTATGTGAATAACTTGAAAATCTTAGCTCAAACAGCTGCAAAACCTGTTTGCCCAGCACGGGGATATCGAATTCTATAAGATAAATGCATACATATGTATTTCTGAGTCTTCTACCAAAAGTTACAGCTATTGATATGAAGTTGTACAAAAACGCTTTCTTTTGTCAAGACAATGCGTTTCTCGCTATTACATGCATTTGAATGGCGTTCTGGCCCGACACAAAGTATAGATTTTCATTATGTGAATAACTTGAAAATCTTAGCTCAAACAGCTGCAAAACCTGTTTGCCCAGCACGGGGATATTGAATTCTGTAAGATAAAGCCATAAATATGTATTTCTGACTCGTCTATCAAAAGTTACACCTGTCTTTATGAAGACCATTAAAAACGCTTTCTTTTGTGAAGACAGTGCGTTTCTGACGATTACATGCATTTGAATGGAGTTCTCGCACGAAACAAAGTATAGGTTTTCATTATGTGAATAACTTGAAAATCTTAGCTCAAACAGCTGCAAAACCTGTTTGCCCAGCACGGGGATATTGAATTCTATAAGATAAAGCCATAAATATGTATTTCTGAGTCTTCTATCAAAAGTTACAGCTGTCTTTATGAAGACCATTAAAAACGCTTTCTTTTGTCAAGACAGTGCGTTTCTGACGATTACATGCATTTGAATGAGGAACTCGCACGAAACAAAGTATAGGTTTTCATTATGTGAATAACTTGAAAATCTTAGCTCAAACAGCTGCAAAACCTGTTTGCCCAGCACGGGGATATTGAATTCTATAAGATAAAGCCATAAATATGTATTTCTGAGTCTTCTATCAAAAGTTACAGCTGTCTTTATGAAGACCATTAAAAACGCTTTATTTCACCAGTTAGTGCGTCTCGCTATTACATGCATTTGAATGGAGTTCTCGCACGAAACAAAGTATAGGTTTTCATTATGTGAATAACTTGAAAATCCTAGCTCAAACAGCTGCAAAACCTGTTTGCCCAGCACGGGGATATTGAATTCTATAAGATAAAGCCATAAATATGTATTTCTGAGTCTTCTATCAAAAGTTACAGCTGTCTTCATGATGACCATTAAAATCGCTTTATTTCACCAGTTAGTGCGTCTCGCTATTACATGCATTTGAATGGAGTTCTCGCACGAAACAAAGTATAGGTTTTCATTATGTGAATAACTTGAAAATCCTAGCTCAAACAGCTGCAAAACCTGTTTGCCCAGCACGGGGATATTGAATTCTATAAGATAAAGCCATAAATATGTATTTCTGAGTCTTCTATCAAAAGTTACAGCTGTCTTCATGATGACCATTAAAATCGCTTTATTTCACCAGTTACTGCGTCTCGCTATTACATGCATTTGAATGGAGTTCTCGCACGAAACAAAGTATAGGTTTTCATTATGTGAATAACTTGAAAATCTTAGCTCAAACAGCTGCAAAACCTGTTTGCCCAGCACGGGGATATCGAATTCTATAAGATAAATGCATACATATGTATTTCTGAGTCTTCTACCAAAAGTTACAGCTATTTATATGAAGTTGTACAAAAACGCTTTCTTTTGTCAAGACAATGCGTTTCTCGCTATTACATGCATTTGAATGGCGTTCTGGCCCGACACAAAGTATAGATTTTCATTATGTGAATAACTTGAAAATCTTAGCTCAAACAGCTGCAAAACCTGTTTGCCCAGCACGGGGATATTGAATTCTGTAATATAAAGCCATAAATATGTATTTCTGACTCGTCTATCAAAAGTTACACCTGTCTTTATGAAGACCATTAAAAACGCTTTCTTTTGTGAAGACAGTGCGTTTCTGACGATTACATGCATTTGAATGGAGTTCTCGCACGAAACAAAGTATAGGTTTTCATTATGTGAATAACTTGAAAATCTTAGCTCAAACAGCTGCAAAACCTGTTTGCCCAGCACGGGGATATTGAATTCTATAAGATAAAGCCATAAATATGTATTTCTGAGTCTTCTATCAAAAGTTACAGCTGTCTTTATGAAGACCATTAAAAACGCTTTCTTTTGTCAAGACAGTGCGTTTCTGACGATTACATGCATTTGAATGAGGAACTCGCACGAAACAAAGTATAGGTTTTCATTATGTGAATAACTTGAAAATCTTAGCTCAAACAGCTGCAAAACCTGTTTGCCCAGCACGGGGATATTGAATTCTATAAGATAAAGCCATAAATATGTATTTCTGAGTCTTCTATCAAAAGTTACAGCTGTCTTTATGAAGACCATTAAAAACGCTTTATTTCACCAGTTAGTGCGTCTCGCTATTACATGCATTTGAATGGAGTTCTCGCACGAAACAAAGTATAGGTTTTCATTATGTGAATAACTTGAAAATCCTAGCTCAAACAGCTGCAAAACCTGTTTGCCCAGCACGGGGATATTGAATTCTATAAGATAAAGCCATAAATATGTATTTCTGAGTCTTCTATCAAAAGTTACAGCTGTCTTCATGATGACCATTAAAATCGCTTTATTTCACCAGTTAGTGCGTCTCGCTATTACATGCATTTGAATGGAGTTCTCGCACGAAACAAAGTATAGGTTTTCATTATGTGAATAACTTGAAAATCTTAGCTCAAACAGCTGCAAAACCTGTTTGCCCAGCACGGGGATATTGAATTCTATAAGATAAAGCCATAAATATGTATTACTGAGTCTTCTATCAAAAGTTACAGCTGTCTTTATGAAGACCATTAAAAACGCTTTATTTCACCAGTTAGTGCGTCTCGCTATTACATGCATTTGAATGGAGTTCTCGCACGAAACAAAGTATAGGTTTTCATTATGTGAATAACTTGAAAATCTTAGCTCAAACAGCTGCAAAACCTGTTTGCCCAGCACGGGGATATTGAATTTTATAAGATAAAGCCATAAATATGTATTTCTGAGTCTTCTATCAAAAGTTACAGCTGTCTTTATGAAGACCATTAAAAACGCTTTATTTCACCAGTTAGTGCGTCTCGCATGCATTTGAATGGAGTTCTCGCACGAAACAAAGTATAGGTTTTCATTATGTGAATAACTTGAAAATCTTAGCTCAAACAGCTGCAAAATCTGTTTGCCCAGCACGGGGATATTGAATTTTATAAGATAAAGCCATAAATATGTATTTCTGAGTCTTCTATCAAAAGTTACAGCTGTCTTTATGAAGACCATTAAAAACGCTTTATTTCACCAGTTAGTGCGTCTCGCTATTACATGCATTTGAATGGGGAACTCGACCGAAACAAAGTATAGGTTTTCATTATGTGAATAACTTGAAAATCTTAGCTCAAACAGCTGCAAAACCTGTTTGCCCAGCACGGGGATATCGAATTCTATAAGATAAATGCATACATATGTATTTCTGAGTCTTCTACCAAAAGTTACAGCTATTGATATGAAGTTGTACAAAAACGCTTTCTTTTGTCAAGACAATGCGTTTCTCGCTATTACATGCATTTGAATGGCGTTCTGGCCCGACACAAAGTATAGATTTTCATTATGTGAATAACTTGAAAATCTTAGCTCAAACAGCTGCAAAACCTGTTTGCCCAGCACGGGGATATTGAATTCTGTAATATAAAGCCATAAATATGTATTTCTGACTCGTCTATCAAAAGTTACACCTGTCTTTATGAAGACCATTAAAAACGCTTTCTTTTGTGAAGACAGTGCGTTTCTGACGATTACATGCATTTGAATGGAGTTCTCGCACGAAACAAAGTATAGGTTTTCATTATGTGAATAACTTGAAAATCTTAGCTCAAACAGCTGCAAAACCTGTTTGCCCAGCACGGGGATATTGAATTCTATAAGATAAAGCCATAAATATGTATTTCTGAGTCTTCTATCAAAAGTTACAGCTGTCTTTATGAAGACCATTAAAAACGCTTTCTTTTGTCAAGACAGTGCGTTTCTGACGATTACATGCATTTGAATGAGGAACTCGCACGAAACAAAGTATAGGTTTTCATTATGTGAATAACTTGAAAATCTTAGCTCAAACAGCTGCAAAACCTGTTTGCCCAGCACGGGGATATTGAATTCTATAAGATAAAGCCATAAATATGTATTTCTGAGTCTTCTATCAAAAGTTACAGCTGTCTTTATGAAGACCATTAAAAACGCTTTATTTCACCAGTTAGTGCGTCTCGCTATTACATGCATTTGAATGGAGTTCTCGCACGAAACAAAGTATAGGTTTTCATTATGTGAATAACTTGAAAATCCTAGCTCAAACAGCTGCAAAACCTGTTTGCCCAGCACGGGGATATTGAATTCTATAAGATAAAGCCATAAATATGTATTTCTGAGTCTTCTATCAAAAGTTACAGCTGTCTTCATGATGACCATTAAAATCGCTTTATTTCACCAGTTAGTGCGTCTCGCTATTACATGCATTTGAATGGAGTTCTCGCACGAAACAAAGTATAGGTTTTCATTATGTGAATAACTTGAAAATCTTAGCTCAAACAGCTGCAAAACCTGTTTGCCCAGCACGGGGATATTGAATTCTATAAGATAAAGCCATAAATATGTATTACTGAGTCTTCTATCAAAAGTTACAGCTGTCTTTATGAAGACCATTAAAAACGCTTTATTTCACCAGTTAGTGCGTCTCGCTATTACATGCATTTGAATGGAGTTCTCGCACGAAACAAAGTATAGGTTTTCATTATGTGAATAACTTGAAAATCTTAGCTCAAACAGCTGCAAAACCTGTTTGCCCAGCACGGGGATATTGAATTTTATAAGATAAAGCCATAAATATGTATTTCTGAGTCTTCTATCAAAAGTTACAGCTGTCTTTATGAAGACCATTAAAAACGCTTTATTTCACCAGTTAGTGCGTCTCGCATGCATTTGAATGGAGTTCTCGCACGAAACAAAGTATAGGTTTTCATTATGTGAATAACTTGAAAATCTTAGCTCAAACAGCTGCAAAACCTGTTTTCCCAGCACGGAGACCTTGAGTTCTATAAGATAAAGCCATAAACATGTGTATCCGAGTCTTCTATCAAAAGTTACAGCTGTCTTTATGAAGACCATTAAAACGCTTTATTTCACCAGTTAGTGCGTCTCGCTATTACATGCATTTGAATGGAGTTCTCGCACGAAACAAAGTATAGGTTTTCATTATGTGAATAACTTGAAAATCCTAGCTCAAACAGCTGCAAAACCTGTTTGCCCAGCATGGGGATATTGAATTCTATAAGATAAAGCCATAAATATGTATTTCTGAGTCTTCTATCAAAAGTTACAGCTGTTTTTATGAAGACCATTAAAAACGCTTTATTTCACCAGTTAGTGCGTCTCGCTATTACATGCATTTGAATGGAGTTCTCGCACGAAACAAAGTATAGGTTTTCATTATGTGAATAACTTGAAAATCTTAGCTCAAACAGCTGCAAAACCTGTTTGCCCAGCACGGGGATATTGAATTCTATAAGATAAAGCCATAAATATGTATTTCTGAGTCTTCTACCAAAAGTTACAGCTGTCTTTATGAAGACCATGAAAAACGCTTTATTTCACCACGTTAGTGCGTTTCTCGCTATTCCATGCATTTGAATGGAGTTCTCGCACGAAACAAAGTATAGGTTTTCATTATGTGAATAACTTGAAAATCTTAGCTCAAACAGCTGCAAAACCTGTTTGCCCAGCACGGGGATATCGAATTCTATAAGATAAATGCATACATATGTATTTCTGAGTCTTCTACCAAAAGTTACAGCTATTTATATGAAGTTGTACAAAAACGCTTTCTTTTGTCAAGACAATGCGTTTCTCGCTATTACATGCATTTGAATGGCGTTCTGGCCCGACACAAAGTATAGATTTTCATTATGTGAATAACTTTAAAATCTTAGCTCAAACAGCTGCAAAACCTGTTTGCCCAGCACGGGGATATTGAATTCTGTAAGATAAAGCCATAAATATGTATTTCTGACTCGTCTATCAAAAGTTACACCTGTCTTTATGAAGACCATTAAAAACGCTTTCTTTTGTCAAGACAGTGCGTTTCTGACGATTACATGCATTTGAATGAGGAACTCGCACGAAACAAAGTATAGGTTTTCATTATGTGAATAACTTGAAAATCTTAGCTCAAACAGCTGCAAAACCTGTTTGCCCAGCACGGGGATATTGAATTCTATAAGATAAAGCCATGAATATGTATTTCTGAGTCTTCTATCAAAAGTTACAGCTGTCTTTATGAAGACCATTAAAACGCTTTATTTCACCAGTTAATGCGTTTCTCGCTATTACATGCATTTGAATGGAGTTCTCGCACGAAACAAAGTATAGGTTTTCATTATGTGAATAACTTGAAAATCTTAGCTCAAACAGCTGCAAAACCTGTTTGCCCAGCACGGGGATATTGAATTCTATAAGATAAAGCCATAAATATGTATTTCTGAGTCTTCTATCAAAAGTTACAGCTGTCTTTATGAAGACCATTAAAAACGCTTTATTTCACCAGTTAGTGCGTCTCGCTATTACATGCATTTGAATGGAGTTCTCGCACGAAACAAAGTATAGGTTTTCATTATGTGAATAACTTGAAAATCTTAGCTCAAACAGCTGCAAAACCTGTTTGCCCAGCACGGGGATATTGAATTCTATAAGATAAAGCCATAAATATGTATTACTGAGTCTTCTATCAAAAGTTACAGCTGTCTTTATGAAGACCATTAAAACGCTTTATTTCACCAATTAGTGCGTCTCGCTATTACATGCATTTGAATGGAGTTCTCGCACGAAACAAAGTATAGGTTTTCATTATGTGAATAACTTGAAAATCTTAGCTCAAACAGCTGCAAAACCTGTTTGCCCAGCACGGGGATATTGAATTTTATAAGATAAAGCCATAAATATGTATTTCTGAGTCTTCTATCAAAAGTTACAGCTGTCTTTATGAAGACCATTAAAACGCTTTATTTCACCAGTTAATGCGTTTCTCGCTATTACATGCATTTGAATGGAGTTCTCGCACGAAACAAAGTATAGGTTTTCATTATGTGAATAACTTGAAAATCTTAGCTCAAACAGCTGCAAAATCTGTTTGCCCAGCACGGGGATATTGAATTCTATAAGATAAAGCCATAAATATGTATTTCTGAGTCTTCTATCAAAAGTTACAGCTGTCTTTATGAAGACCATTAAAAACGCTTTATTTCACCAGTTAGTGCGTCTCGCTATTACATGCATTTGAATGGGGAACTTGCCCGAAACAAAGTATAGGTTTTTCATTATGTGAATAACTTTAACATCTTAGCTCAAACAGCTGCAAAACCTGTTTGCCCAGCACGGGGATATTGAATTCTATAAGATAAAGCCATAAATATGTATTTCTGAGTCTTCTACCAAAAGTTACAGCTGTCTTTATGAAGACCATGAAAAACGCTTTATTTCACCACGTTAGTGCGTTTCTCGCTATTCCATGCATTTGAATGGAGTTCTCGCACGAAACAAAGTATAGGTTTTCATTATGTGAATAACTTGAAAATCTTAGCTCAAACAGCTGCAAAACCTGTTTGCCCAGCACGGTGATATCGAATTCTATAAGATAAATGCATACATATGTATTTCTGAGTCTTCTACCAAAAGTTACAGCTATTTATATGAAGTTGTACAAAAACGCTTTCTTTTGTCAAGACAATGCGTTTCTCGCTATTACATGCATTTGAATGGCGTTCTGGCCCGACACAAAGTATAGATTTTCATTATGTGAATAACTTGAAAATCTTAGCTCAAACAGCTGCAAAACCTGTTTGCCCAGCACGGGGATATTGAATTCTGTAAGATAAAGCCATAAATATGTATTTCTGACTCGTCTATCAAAAGTTACACCTGTCTTTATGAAGACCATTAAAAACGCTTTCTTTTGTCAAGACAGTGCGTTTCTGACAATTACATGCATTTGAATGAGGAACTCGCACGAAACAAAGTATAGGTTTTCATTATGTGAATAACTTGAAAATCTTAGCTCAAACAGCTGCAAAACCTGTTTTCCCAGCACGGAGACCTTGAGTTCTATAAGATAAAGCCATAAACATGTGTATCCGAGTCTTCTATCAAAAGTTACAGCTGTCTTTATGAAGACCATTAAAACGCTTTATTTCACCAGTTAGTGCGTCTCGCTATTACATGCATTTGAATGGAGTTCTCGCACGAAACAAAGTATAGGTTTTCATTATGTGAATAACTTGAAAATCCTAGCTCAAACAGCTGCAAAACCTGTTTGCCCAGCATGGGGATATTGAATTCTATAAGATAAAGCCATAAATATGTATTTCTGAGTCTTCTATCAAAAGTTACAGCTGTTTTTATGAAGACCATTAAAAACGCTTTATTTCACCAGTTAGTGCGTCTCGCTATTACATGCATTTGAATGGAGTTCTCGCACGAAACAAAGTATAGGTTTTCATTATGTGAATAACTTGAAAATCTTAGCTCAAACAGCTGCAAAACCTGTTTGCCCAGCACGGGGATATTGAATTCTATAAGATAAAGCCATAAATATGTATTTCTGAGTCTTCTACCAAAAGTTACAGCTGTCTTTATGAAGACCATGAAAAACGCTTTATTTCACCACGTTAGTGCGTTTCTCGCTATTCCATGCATTTGAATGGAGTTCTCGCACGAAACAAAGTATAGGTTTTCATTATGTGAATAACTTGAAAATCTTAGCTCAAACAGCTGCAAAACCTGTTTGCCCAGCACGGGGATATCGAATTCTATAAGATAAATGCATACATATGTATTTCTGAGTCTTCTACCAAAAGTTACAGCTATTTATATGAAGTTGTACAAAAACGCTTTCTTTTGTCAAGACAATGCGTTTCTCGCTATTACATGCATTTGAATGGCGTTCTGGCCCGACACAAAGTATAGATTTTCATTATGTGAATAACTTTAAAATCTTAGCTCAAACAGCTGCAAAACCTGTTTGCCCAGCACGGGGATATTGAATTCTGTAAGATAAAGCCATAAATATGTATTTCTGACTCGTCTATCAAAAGTTACACCTGTCTTTATGAAGACCATTAAAAACGCTTTCTTTTGTCAAGACAGTGCGTTTCTGACGATTACATGCATTTGAATGAGGAACTCGCACGAAACAAAGTATAGGTTTTCATTATGTGAATAACTTGAAAATCTTAGCTCAAACAGCTGCAAAACCTGTTTGCCCAGCACGGGGATATTGAATTCTATAAGATAAAGCCATGAATATGTATTTCTGAGTCTTCTATCAAAAGTTACAGCTGTCTTTATGAAGACCATTAAAACGCTTTATTTCACCAGTTAATGCGTTTCTCGCTATTACATGCATTTGAATGGAGTTCTCGCACGAAACAAAGTATAGGTTTTCATTATGTGAATAACTTGAAAATCTTAGCTCAAACAGCTGCAAAACCTGTTTGCCCAGCACGGGGATATTGAATTCTATAAGATAAAGCCATAAATATGTATTACTGAGTCTTCTATCAAAAGTTACAGCTGTCTTTATGAAGACCATTAAAACGCTTTATTTCACCAATTAGTGCGTCTCGCTATTACATGCATTTGAATGGAGTTCTCGCACGAAACAAAGTATAGGTTTTCATTATGTGAATAACTTGAAAATCTTAGCTCAAACAGCTGCAAAACCTGTTTGCCCAGCACGGGGATATTGAATTTTATAAGATAAAGCCATAAATATGTATTTCTGAGTCTTCTATCAAAAGTTACAGCTGTCTTTATGAAGACCATTAAAACGCTTTATTTCACCAGTTAATGCGTTTCTCGCTATTACATGCATTTGAATGGAGTTCTCGCACGAAACAAAGTATAGGTTTTCATTATGTGAATAACTTGAAAATCTTAGCTCAAACAGCTGCAAAATCTGTTTGCCCAGCACGGGGATATTGAATTCTATAAGATAAAGCCATAAATATGTATTTCTGAGTCTTCTATCAAAAGTTACAGCTGTCTTTATGAAGACCATTAAAAACGCTTTATTTCACCAGTTAGTGCGTCTCGCTATTACATGCATTTGAATGGGGAACTTGCCCGAAACAAAGTATAGGTTTTTCATTATGTGAATAACTTTAACATCTTAGCTCAAACAGCTGCAAAACCTGTTTGCCCAGCACGGGGATATTGAATTCTATAAGATAAAGCCATAAATATGTATTTCTGAGTCTTCTACCAAAAGTTACAGCTGTCTTTATGAAGACCATGAAAAACGCTTTATTTCACCACGTTAGTGCGTTTCTCGCTATTCCATGCATTTGAATGGAGTTCTCGCACGAAACAAAGTATAGGTTTTCATTATGTGAATAACTTGAAAATCTTAGCTCAAACAGCTGCAAAACCTGTTTGCCCAGCACGGTGATATCGAATTCTATAAGATAAATGCATACATATGTATTTCTGAGTCTTCTACCAAAAGTTACAGCTATTTATATGAAGTTGTACAAAAACGCTTTCTTTTGTCAAGACAATGCGTTTCTCGCTATTACATGCATTTGAATGGCGTTCTGGCCCGACACAAAGTATAGATTTTCATTATGTGAATAACTTGAAAATCTTAGCTCAAACAGCTGCAAAACCTGTTTGCCCAGCACGGGGATATTGAATTCTGTAAGATAAAGCCATAAATATGTATTTCTGACTCGTCTATCAAAAGTTACACCTGTCTTTATGAAGACCATTAAAAACGCTTTCTTTTGTCAAGACAGTGCGTTTCTGACAATTACATGCATTTGAATGAGGAACTCGCACGAAACAAAGTATAGGTTTTCATTATGTGAATAACTTGAAAATCTTAGCTCAAACAGCTGCAAAACCTGTTTTCCCAGCACGGAGACCTTGAGTTCTATAAGATAAAGCCATAAACATGTGTATCCGAGTCTTCTATCAAAAGTTACAGCTGTCTTTATGAAGACCATTAAAACGCTTTATTTCACCAGTTAGTGCGTCTCGCTATTACATGCATTTGAATGGAGTTCTCGCACGAAACAAAGTATAGGTTTTCATTATGTGAATAACTTGAAAATCCTAGCTCAAACAGCTGCAAAACCTGTTTGCCCAGCATGGGGATATTGAATTCTATAAGATAAAGCCATAAATATGTATTTCTGAGTCTTCTATCAAAAGTTACAGCTGTTTTTATGAAGACCATTAAAAACGCTTTATTTCACCAGTTAGTGCGTCTCGCTATTACATGCATTTGAATGGAGTTCTCGCACGAAACAAAGTATAGGTTTTCATTATGTGAATAACTTGAAAATCTTAGCTCAAACAGCTGCAAAACCTGTTTGCCCAGCACGGGGATATTGAATTCTATAAGATAAAGCCATAAATATGTATTTCTGAGTCTTCTACCAAAAGTTACAGCTGTCTTTATGAAGACCATGAAAAACGCTTTATTTCACCACGTTAGTGCGTTTCTCGCTATTCCATGCATTTGAATGGAGTTCTCGCACGAAACAAAGTATAGGTTTTCATTATGTGAATAACTTGAAAATCTTAGCTCAAACAGCTGCAAAACCTGTTTGCCCAGCACGGGGATATCGAATTCTATAAGATAAATGCATACATATGTATTTCTGAGTCTTCTACCAAAAGTTACAGCTATTTATATGAAGTTGTACAAAAACGCTTTCTTTTGTCAAGACAATGCGTTTCTCGCTATTACATGCATTTGAATGGCGTTCTGGCCGACACAAAGTATAGAATTTCATTATGTGAATAACTTGAAAATCTTAGCTCAAACAGCTGCAAAACCTGTTTGCCCAGCACGGGGATATTGAATTCTGTAAGATAAAGCCATAAATATGTATTTCTGACTCGTCTATCAAAAGTTACACCTGTCTTTATGAAGACCATTAAAAACGCTTTCTTTTGTCAAGACAGTGCGTTTCTGACGATTACATGCATTTGAATGAGGAACTCGCACGAAACAAAGTATAGGTTTTCATTATGTGAATAACTTGAAAATCTTAGCTCAAACAGCTGCAAAACCTGTTTGCCCAGCACGGGGATATTGAATTCTATAAGATAAAGCCATAAATATGTATTTCTGAGTCTTCTATCAAAAGTTACAGCTGTCTTTATGAAGACCATTAAAACGCTTTATTTCACCAGTTAATGCGTTTCTCGCTATTACATGCATTTGAATGGAGTTCTCGCACGAAACAAAGTATAGGTTTTCATTATGTGAATAACTTGAAAATCTTAGCTCAAACAGCTGCAAAACCTGTTTGCCCAGCACGGGGATATTGAATTCTATAAGATAAAGCCATAAATATGTATTTCTGAGTCTTCTATCAAAAGTTACAGCTGTCTTTATGAAGACCATTAAAAACGCTTTATTTCACCAGTTAGTGCGTCTCGCTATTACATGCATTTGAATGGAGTTCTCGCACGAAACAAAGTATAGGTTTTCATTATGTGAATAACTTGAAAATCTTAGCTCAAACAGCTGCAAAACCTGTTTGCCCAGCACGGGGATATTGAATTCTATAAGATAAAGCCATAAATATGTATTTCTGAGTCTTCTATCAAAAGTTACAGCTGTCTTCATGATGACCATTAAAATCGCTTTATTTCACCAGTTAGTGCGTCTCGCTATTACATGCATTTGAATGGAGTTCTCGCACGAAACAAAGTATAGGTTTTCATTATGTGAATAACTTGAAAATCTTAGCTCAAACAGCTGCAAAACCTGTTTGCCCAGCACGGGGATATTGAATTTTATAAGATAAAGCCATAAATATGTATTTCTGAGTCTTCTATCAAAAGTTACAGCTGTCTTTATGAAGACCATTAAAACGCTTTATTTCACCAATTAGTGCGTCTCGCTATTACATGCATTTGAATGGAGTTCTCGCACGAAACAAAGTATAGGTTTTCATTATGTGAATAACTTGAAAATCTTAGCTCAAACAGCTGCAAAACCTGTTTGCCCAGCATGGGGATATTGAATTTTATAAGATAAAGCCATAAATATGTATTTCTGAGTCTTCTATCAAAAGTTACAGCTGTCTTTATGAAGACCATTAAAAACGCTTTATTTCACCAGTTAGTGCGTCTCGCATGCATTTGAATGGAGTTCTCGCACGAAACAAAGTATAGGTTTTCATTATGTGAATAACTTGAAAATCTTAGCTCAAACAGCTGCAAAATCTGTTTGCCCAGCACGGGGATATTGAATTCTATAAGATAAAGCCATAAATATGTATTTCTGAGTCTTCTATCAAAAGTTACAGCTGTCTTTATGAAGACCATTAAAAACGCTTTATTTCACCAGTTAGTGCGTCTCGCTATTACATGCATTTGAATGGGGAACTTGCCCGAAACAAAGTATAGGTTTTTCATTATGTGAATAACTTTAACATCTTAGCTCAAACAGCTGCAAAACCTGTTTGCCCAGCACGGGGATATTGAATTCTATAAGATAAAGCCATAAATATGTATTTCTGAGTCTTCTACCAAAAGTTACAGCTGTCTTTATGAAGACCATGAAAAACGCTTTATTTCACCACGTTAGTGCGTTTCTCGCTATTCCATGCATTTGAATGGAGTTCTCGCACGAAACAAAGTATAGGTTTTCATTATGTGAATAACTTGAAAATCTTAGCTCAAACAGCTGCAAAACCTGTTTGCCCAGCACGGTGATATCGAATTCTATAAGATAAATGCATACATATGTATTTCTGAGTCTTCTACCAAAAGTTACAGCTATTTATATGAAGTTGTACAAAAACGCTTTCTTTTGTCAAGACAATGCGTTTCTCGCTATTACATGCATTTGAATGGCGTTCTGGCCCGACACAAAGTATAGATTTTCATTATGTGAATAACTTGAAAATCTTAGCTCAAACAGCTGCAAAACCTGTTTGCCCAGCACGGGGATATTGAATTCTGTAAGATAAAGCCATAAATATGTATTTCTGACTCGTCTATCAAAAGTTACACCTGTCTTTATGAAGACCATTAAAAACGCTTTCTTTTGTCAAGACAGTGCGTTTCTGACAATTACATGCATTTGAATGAGGAACTCGCACGAAACAAAGTATAGGTTTTCATTATGTGAATAACTTGAAAATCTTAGCTCAAACAGCTGCAAAACCTGTTTGCCCAGCACGGGGATATTGAATTCTATAAGATAAAGCCATAAATATGTATTTCTGAGTCTTCTATCAAAAGTTACAGCTGTCTTTATGAAGACCATTAAAACGCTTTATTTCACCAGTTAATGCGTTTCTCGCTATTACATGCATTTGAATGGAGTTCTCGCACGAAACAAAGTATAGGTTTTCATTATGTGAATAACTTGAAAATCTTAGCTCAAACAGCTGCAAAATCTGTTTGCCCAGCACGGGGATATTGAATTCTATAAGATAAAGCCATAAATATGTATTTCTGAGTCTTCTATCAAAAGTTACAGCTGTCTTTATGAAGACCATTAAAAACGCTTTATTTCACCAGTTAGTGCGTCTCGCTATTACATGCATTTGAATGGGGAACTTGCCCGAAACAAAGTATAGGTTTTTCATTATGTGAATAACTTTAACATCTTAGCTCAAACAGCTGCAAAACGTGTTTGCCCAGCACGGGGATATTGAATTCTTGAAGATAAAGCCATGAATACGTATATCTGAATCTTCTATCAAAAGTTACAGCTGTCTTTATGAAGACCATTAAAAACGCTTTATTTCGCCAAGACAGTGCGTTTCTGACGATTACATGCATTTGAATGGGGAACTCGCACGAAACAAAGTATAGGTTTTCATTATGTGAATAACTTGGACATCTTAGCTCAAACAGCTGCAAAACCTGTTTGCCCAGCACGGGGATATTGAATTCTATAAGATGAAGCCATAAATATGTATTTCTGAGTCTTCTATCAAAAGTTACAGCTGTCTTTATGAAGACCATTAAAACGCTTTATTTCACCAGTTAATGCGTTTCTCGCTATTACATGCATTTGAATGGAGTTCTCGCACGAAACAAAGTATAGGTTTTCATTATGTGAATAACTTGAAAATCTTAGCTCAAACAGCTGCAAAACCTGTTTGCCCAGCACGGGGATATTGAATTCTTGAAGATAAAGCCATGAATACGTATATCTGAATCTTCTATCAAAAGTTACAGCTGTCTTTATGAAGACCATTAAAAACGCTTTATTTCGCCAAGACAGTGCGTTTCTGACGATTACATGCATTTGAATGGGGAACTCGCACGAAACAAAGTATAGGTTTTCATTATGTGAATAACTTGGACATCTTAGCTCAAACAGCTGCAAAACCTGTTTGCCCAGCACGGGGATATTGAATTCTATAAGATGAAGCCATAAATATGTATTTCTGAGTCTTCTATCAAAAGTTACACCGATTTATATGAAGTTGTACAAAAACGCTTTCTTTCGCCAAGACAGTGCGTTTCTCGCTATTACATGCATTTGAATGGCGTTCTCGCACGAAACAAAGTATAGGTTTTCATTATGTGAATAACGTGAAATTCTTAGCTCAAACAGCTGCAAAACCTGTTTGCCCAGCACGGGGATATCGAATTCTATAAGATAAATGCATACATATGTATTTCTGAGTCTTCTACCAAAAGTTACACCTATTTATATGAAGTTGTACAAAAATGCTGTCTTTCGTCAAGACAGTACGTTTCTTCTGTTTCCTGTTACATGCGCCGATATCATGCACATTTTACCAGGGCCAGTATTGTTAGATGAGGCCATCCTGTGCTACTGGCTGAGGCCATCCACATTACACCAGGGCGTTTGCTTTGCCAATACCATCCACATTTCACCAGGGCCAGTGTTGTTGGCTGTGGCCATCCACATTTCACCAGGCCCTGTGTTTCAGGTTTAGGCCAACTACATTTCACCGGGGCCTGTGCTACTCATTGATGCCATGCACATTACACAAGGGCCTGTAGTTTTGGTCGTTACCATTTACATTTTTACCAGAGCCTGTGCCACTGGCTGATGCAATCCACATTGCACCAGGGCCTTTGCTGTGCCAATACCATCCACATTTCACCAGGGCCAGTGGTGTTTGCTGTGGCCATCCACATTACACCACTGCCAGTGCTTCCTGTGAGGCCGTCTTCACAACACCAGGGCCTGTGCTTATACCTGAGACCATCCACATTTTACCAGGCCCTGTGTTTCAGGTTTAGGCCAACTATATTTCACCAGGGCCAGTGGTGCTACTCATTGATGCCATGCACATTACACAAGGGCCTGTGGTTTTGGCCGTTACTATCCACATTTTTACCAGAGCCTGTGCTATTTGCTGATGCAATCCACATTGCACCAGGGCCAGTGCTCCCTGTTAGGCAATCGTCACCACACCAGGGCATGTGGTGCTGGCTAAGGCCATCCACATTACACCAGGGCCTTTGCTGTGCCAATAACATCCACATTTCACCAGGGCTTGTGTTGATGGCTGATGCGATCCACAATACACAAGGGCCTGTGCTACTGGCTGAGGACATTCACATTACACCAGGGCCTTTGGTGCTGGCCAATACCATCAACATTTCACCAGGGCCAGTGTTGTTGGATGAGGCCATCCACATTACACCAGGGCCTGTACCACTCGTTGATGCCATCCACATTACACCAAGGCTTGTGGTGCTGGCAAATACATCCACATTTCACCAGGGCCAGTGTTGTTGGCTGAGGCCATCCACATTACACCACTGCCAGTGCTTCCTGTGATGCCATCATCACCACACCAGGGCCTGTGGTGCTTGCTGAGGACATTCACATTACACCAGGGCCTTTGGTGCTGGCCAATACCATCAACATTTCACCAGGGCCAGTGTTGTTGGATGAGGCCATCCACATTACACCAGGGCCTGTAACACTCGTTGATGCCATCCACATTACACCAAGGCTTGTGGTGCTGGCAAATACATCCACATTTCACCAGGGCCAGTGTTGTTGGCTGAGGCCATCCACATTACACCACTGCCAGTGCTTCCTGTGATGCCATCATCACCACACCAGGGCCTGTGGTGCTTGCTGAGGACATTCACATTACACCAGGGCCTGTGGTGCTGGCTGAGGCCATCCACATTTGACCAGGGCCACTGTTTTTGGCTGAGGCCATCCACATTACACCTGGACCTGTGGTGCTGGCCAATACCATCCACATTTCACCAGGGCTTGTGTTTCTGGCTGATGACATCCACAAAACACAAGGGCCTATGATACTGGATGGTGCAATTCACATTACACCAGGGCCTGTGCTTCCTGTGAGGCCATCATCACCACACCAGGGTGTGTGTTGCTGGCTGATGCCACCACATTACACCAGGGCCAGTGGTGTTGGCCGAGAAAATTCACATTTCACCTGGGCCTGTGGTGCTGGCCAATACCATCCACATTTCGCCAGGGCCACTTTCAGAATCAGAATCAGAATCAGAAAGGGTTTTATTGCCAAATGTTGAGCGGGTTTAGCGGGTTTACAACATTAGGAAATTTGGCTTAGGCTATACAATTTACACTGTGGAGCAGGGAAATTATTTTACTGCTATTGTTAAATAATTGTCATTATTACCATTGCATTAATAATATAATCTGGAGTTTATATTGCATTCAGGGGTTGAACAGTGTGTGTCTTTCAGAAAGACTAAGTTGCAGGCTGACAGGAAGTTGCAGGTTTGCAGAGTGTGCCTTTTGCAGAACTGAAACCGAAAGCAGAGTCTAAGTGCAGGTTATTTTGAGGAGCATTTGAGGACGAGACACAGACAGTAGGTGAAGAGGTGACACAAAGAGCATGTGAGGTCAACACATACACACACATTAGTTAAATTTATTTAGAGGAACCGTCCTTGTTGTCTCGGCAAGAAAGAGGAACAATTCATTTTAAGATAAGAACGGAAAGTACCAAGCCATGAAAATAGAAGATGAGTTTCTAGGTGAAAAGTCATGGTGATGTTGATCTGATCTATGTATAAAATGTACCGGTGACGCATGAAGGGGCGTCAGTAAACAAACCCTGATGCTATAAAATATCTGTTCATGCTTTGATTAAGTCGAGGACTACTGGCTGTCTGCGTACAGAGTGTCTTCCCACACGTGTGTTCATTAAAATCATCGTTTGACTTCACCCGGCCGGATCGGTGTGGTTATTCTTCGATCACCTCTTGTACCCTTCCTCAATTTGAACCTTAACATTTGGGGGCTTCGTCCGGTTATTGAGGAGGGAGAGTTGGAGGTTTAGACGGAGAAATCCGGGGTCTTAGGTGGTCTGACGGGCAGACATGAATTCCAGTGGTCGAAGTGAGTGGGCATAAGCCGGCTTATCCAAAAGGTAAGGCACTACCTGTTGAATTATTTCCAAAGTGTGCCAAATTGGACATGATAAGATTTAAGTCTACTCACTGAAGTTACTGGTGGATGTCTGTTTTGATTTTGATGAGAATCTCATGACAGTACTGAGGATTTAAAGCAGTTGGACTGCTGGAAAGGATTTAATGCGGTTGGACCGCTAAAAGGATTTAATGCGGTTGGACCGCGGGAAGCAGTTGGACTGCTGGAAATGATTTTAGTAGGTTAGGGAATTTGGTTATTTTTTGGTTATAAGGTTGGACCTGCTTCAGTCTTACACTTTGTTGGGTGTTTTACTGTTGTTCCAAAGTATTATAAATTACTCAAGAACGCCAGTTGGACTGGTAGGAAGCGCAGTTCTCGGAGGTAATGCTCCCTCCTGGCCGAGGACGCTTGGCCCTGACCTATCGGCGAATAGGGTTAGTACGGTCGGCAACCGGGGAGAACTTGGGAACCTCCAAAATAGCTAGTGGTTGGACCACTTTACCGTTTGGAACGGTAATCTGCGCTTTTTTGGGCAGCAAAGGTTGGACCTTGGGTGTTGGACACTCTTAAATTGAGTTAGGGATTTTAGAAATGAGGCCAGAAACAGTTAAAGTCTTGATACTGGTTAATTGGTCGCAAAAAACTCAGGGAGTTTATCCGCTGGGCGGTTATTTTAAATTTGTCTAAAATTGTGTAGGCGCTAAAGCTGACAGATCTGACAGTGGTTGTAAATATAAGACGTCGTTGTAATATAGAATAAGAAAATTTGGTGTGAGAGATCTCTGTGTGTCGAGTCAGTAATGCACTGACTGCCTGCTGCTATTTTTAGATGTGTGTGTGTGAGTGTGAAAATGCAAGGCAAGGCAAGGCAAGGCAAGTTTATTTGTATAGCACAATTCAACAACAAGGTGATTTAAAAGTGCTTTACAGAGACATTAGAAACAAGAACAAATAAAAAGCATGATTTAAAATTGATTAAAACAAGCAAATAAACTAACTAACTAATTAACAAACAAACAATCAAAACAGTATATAAAATCAAAACAGATAAAATCAGAACATGCTTACTAATGCAAATGAGTAAGCAGTGAACTGTTTAAGCCACAGTTGGTTTTACAAATACTGCTGCAAACATTGTTGAGTGTGTGTTTAAAATGCCATTTATGTTTATTAGAGGACTATAAATAAAGTTTTGAGTTGCCGTAGGGGATGCATAGTAACTGACTGAGTTTGGATGTAGATATATAAATATATTGAGTGCACTGTATATACTTAAGACTAACACATGACTTTCAGTAGTAACTTTTCTCCAGCATTAGTTGCTGGTGTGTTTTATTTTTTCAATTTCTTGTGTGTGCGGTGAGAATTAATAGAGGTTTCAATTTTTGTTTGTTTGTTTTTTACTTGCTTTTTTGATTATGACAAGCATGTCTAAAATACTCTTAGGAAAATGTGTTTTGAGTTATATTCCTCAACTCTAGTCACACTTTAAGTGTGAATGCGGTGACTAGAAGGTTTTGAATGATGAATAAAGGTGTGAGAGGTATTTCTTTGGTGATGTAAAGTAGGATGTTTTAAAGTTTGAAAGTGTTTTTAATTTAAGAGATGCATGAGTGATGTTATAAGAGTTTAGTTTATTTAAAAGGTGTGTGTGAGAGGATTATGAAATCATTGTGTGAATGATGCTACATTTTAGATCAAAAGTTAGTAGAATTACAGAGGGTTTGTAGATTGTAAATACAAAATACGTTTGATTAGCCTGGAGAAACAGCAGAGCAGCTGCGTGCTGTGTGTGTGTAACAGGAAATGGTGTGGGTGACAGGAAGTTTGCATGCCCATATAAGGTGACGAGTGAGCACCCAGAGAGAGAATCAGATGAGCTAAACTCTAGGCAGATTAAGTATGGAGGTTTTGAAAAAAGAAATGAAAAGGATATTAATTGTATGTTTTAGTGTGTCAACACAGATTACAGATAAATAAAGGTGGACTTGTCTCAACCTGGAATTTTGAGTACGGCGCCAAAACCACTAGAGTAGCATAATTGGGAGAAAACAGGCCAGATTTTGGCTTAAAATTTTACAGCTTGACCTCGCACTTGTCCCCATCCTGAGAAGAAGCTCAAAGGACAGTTAATCTCCTGATGAAGACCGACAGAACATCGTGGACTTGAGAAGAATTAATAGCAGGCAAAAGACAGTGCAACGGAAACCACACTGACGACACCAGCAGCAGCATGAAAGGAACCACGAGGTGGAAACATGTACTGTAAATTACAGGCTGGGCAGTTGAACAGTGGGATAATGAACGGTGGTAAAGCACTGGACACTGATTGTCAGATTTGCCATGCTTGGAGTAATCTTGAAAGAGATGACTGAGAGGATCAACAGAAAAGAAGAAACCACGTGATGAAACATGCACGGTGGACAGCAGGCTGGTAAGAACAGTGTGACATGACTGTTTAAAGGCACTGAATGTGGTATTTTGCCAGGCTGGGACTTGATCCAAAAGGAAAATACTGAAGAGAAACAGAGAAGAAACAGACTGTGTTTGCTGGAATTCAAGACAACAAAAGGACACTGAGAGAAGAGGACGGTGACCAGTGAGAGGCGAAGCTGGACGACTTCGACTGTGAGAATAGAGGGTGTAATTGGACTGAAAGTGAAGCTTGAACTCATGATGGTTTAGAGATGTCCACCGTCACAAACAAAGAGGTAAACAAGAATAGAAAACACACATAGACAAAGTGTTACATGTGAAATTATTTCTGGAAAGAATCAGAAGTGAGACAGTTTTGAATTAAGAAATCAGGGAAAAGATGCATGAATTAAACCTGACTATAACATATAGAGGCAATGAAGAAAGCAGCTTACACTTACTGAACATTAACAAAATACATAGGAAAAGCAATGAAGACCTGCTTACACGTATATACATGACATAAGTTGGGATTTCTGACCAGAGAAAGGGAAACGGGTAGTTTAAGTACATATGAAAATAATGAAAATGTCTCAGTTGTGTTTCTATAGGGGCGAAACAGATCTGGATCAATTTTCCACGTGCAGCGGTCGGAAGAAACCTGTAGGTTAACTTGACTGGACATGCCAAGGCAAGTTTCTGGTTGAATTGTTCACAGCGCCATGTCTCCATAAACCTGACAAGTGGGCCCTAGCTTCTGGCTGAGGAGCAGGAATAAGGTGGGAACTTAAAATTTGGGTTAGCAAATTTGGGAAAGAGAACTGACGGCTTAGGTGGAGAATTGTGCAGGAGTCTGAAACACTGCAAAAGCAACATATGCAAAATCACACACACAAGCAGAAAATGCATTAACCTTATGAAGACAAGACAAGCTCATGGAGTTTAATGCATAGACACTGATTAAACCTGGCTAAGAACACAAACATATGCAATGAAGAACAGCTTGCTATTTTGTATGAATGATACAATGGTGTGAATGGTTAATGAAATACACTTGAGTTTGAAGCTGAGGAATAACTCAAAGCAGCTATATGACAAAGGGAGTTATGAAAATAAAAGTGATTAAAGTAGTTTTAAAAAGAGTGACTTAGGAGTGCTCTCTCGTACTAAGTGATCAAAACCAGTGATCACTGCAGAAAGAAATAAAATAATTTAATAAGGTGGTAATGTTTAAATGTTTCTGTTGTTACAGCAACTCATTGAGAGATGACTCAGTATGCAAATTATTTGGAGTGAGTGGTGACGAAGGAACTTCCTGTGTGTGTGTGTGTGTGTGTGTGTGTGACTGAGGAAGTGACTTTCAGACGAGGTAGCATGGCAGACAAGAGGAGTATAGATTTGGGTAGGAAATAGTTTATAGTTTAGTGATTATACGTTGTCGCAAGGGGGTTTTATGCTGAATTTAAGTATGTTAAAGGGGGTGATTTTTGTTTGCAAATTGTGTGGTTTTAATGAGACTTTCGGTGTATTGAGGAGGTGAAATTATGTGATTGGTGTTTTTGTTTTTAATAGAGGGAGTTTTAGGAAACATGGACATGTCTGGGAGGGGCCCATTATTTTGTAACAGTGCACTTTAAGAAAACCTGTCAGGTGATTTTGTTTTGTTTTTATGAGCTAACAATCAGCTCTATTTTTTCATTTCTGTTTTAAGCAGGCCTGCAACAGTGAAATAACGGCGCTGAAAATTATCGGGAAGAGCAAATATAAGGTGGGCTTTCCAGATTACAATTGGCTGAGGAAGGAAAGCATATATTTTGGTTAAGTCTGATAAATTAGAATTAGAAGGTATTGTTACATTAAAGGAGCAAAATGAAATAAAAAGGCTATACCAAAAACAGGTGATAACATAGGAAATGTGAGGTTAAAATGAAGTTAGTGTTAACACACAGGAGTTGTTTCAAGGCAGCATTTAGCTATGATGAAATGTATACAGGAGTAATTGCTTATATGCTTAAACTTAATTGATTAGAATGGGTGTTTTCTTTTGGATCTTTTAGAGTAGAGGAACTTGCAGCAGCGACAATTTGTGCACAGGATGTTGATGATCAGATAAGGGAAAAATAGAGCGAGCAACCGGACGTGAAAGCAGGGCTTAAAGAGTTTTAAAGGGATGAGTAACGTTGAAGAATATATATACATATAAGTCAATAAGTTAAGAAGATAATTAGGATCAGGCTTTTGATTAAAGAGTCCCAGATAGGATAAGTTAGGGAGGTGCAGGAAAAGGTGTTTTGTTTCCTTTGCAGAAGATCTCGGCGACCACAGGAGGGGCGAGGATCCTGGAGATCTCGAGGTCCGAGACCACCAGAGAGGGTCTGAGTGAGGACACAATGTATTGCGACCTCTGGTGTTCCAGAGGTCGAGAGAGGGAGTGTGGAGCAGGGAAATTATTTTACTGCTATTGTTAAATAATTGTCATTATTACCATTGCATTAATAATATAATCTGGAGTTTATATTGCATTCAGGGGTTGAACAGTGTGTGTCTTTCAGAAAGACTAAGTTGCAGGCTGACAGGAAGTTGCAGGTTTGCAGAGTGTGCCTTTTGCAGAACTGAAACCAAAAGCAGAGTCTAAGTGCAGGTTATTTTGAGGAGCATTTGAGGACGAGACACAGACAGTAGGTGAAGAGGTGACACAAAGAGCATGTGAGGTCAACACATACACACACATTAGTTAAATTTATTTAGAGGAACCGTCCTTGTTGTCTCGGCAAGAAAGAGGAACAATTCATTTTAAGATAAGAACGGAAAGTACCAAGCCATGAAAATAGAAGATGAGTTTCTAGGTGAAAAGTCATGGTGATGTTGATCTGATCTATGTATAAAATGTACCGGTGACGCATGAAGGGGCGTCAGTAAACAAACCCTGATGCTATAAAATATCTGTTCATGCTTTGATTAAGTCGAGGACTACTGGCTGTCTGCGTACAGAGTGTCTTCCCACACGTGTGTTCATTAAAATCATCGTTTGACTTCACCCGGCCGGATCGGTGTGGTTATTCTTCGATCACCTCTTGTACCCTTCCTCAATTTGAACCTTAACAACACCAAGGACAGTGGTTCCTATGAGGCCATCTTCACATCACCAGGGCCTGTACTGTTGGATGAGGCCAACCACATTACACCAGGGCCTGTGCTACTGGCTTCTACCATCCACATTTCACCAGGGCTTGTGTTGCTGGCTGATGCGTTACACAATACACAAGGGCCTGTGCTACTGGCTGAGGACCTTGACATTACACCAGGGTCTGTGCTGGCCAATATCATCCACATTTCACCAGGGCCACTGTTGTTGGCTGAGGCCATACACATTACACCAGGGACAGTGCTTCCTGTGAGGCGATCTTCACCACACCAGGGCCTGTGCTTTTGGCTGAGGCCATCCACATTACATCACGGCCTGTGATTCCAGCTTCTACCATCCACATTACACCAGGGACAGTGCTTCCTGTGAGGCCATCTTCACCAAACCAGGGCCTCTGCTGCTCATTGATCCCATCTAGATTACACCTGGGCCTGTGGTGCTGACCGATATCATGCACATTTCACCTGGGCCAGTGGTGTTGGCTAAGGCCATTCACATTACACCAGGGTGTGTGGTGCTGACCGATACCATCCATATTTCACCAGGGACAGTGTTGTTAGATGAGGCCATCCACATTACAACAGCTTCATGCTAAACTTCCTCAGCCTCCTCAGGAAGTAAAGCCGCTGGCGAGCCTGATAGCAGTGTCTGTGTGAAGGGTCCAGGAGAAGTCCTCAGTGATGTTGACTCCAAGGAACTTGAAGCTGCTGACCCTTTCGACCTTGACACCGTTGATGTGGTTGGGCTGGTGTTCTCTGACTGGTCGTTTCCGGTAGTCCACTATCATCTCTCTAGTTTTGCTGATGTTGAGATTCAGGTTATTTTCCAGGAACGACTCGTTCAGCGCCATCACCTCCTCTCTATAGGCCATCTCATCGTTGTCTGTGATGAGGCCTACCCATCGTAGGCCTCATCACAGAGGCCTACAATGCTGTGCTGTGCTTTCTAAATCATAGCTTGACTTTTTGGGTTTGTTAAAAATGGAAAACCTTATAAAAGGCCCTGAGAAATAATGGTGTAGTTCAAGTAGACCAAGTAGTATAAATTTGTCGTTCCTAACATCACTTCTGTGTGCACAGCTGAGTCCACTGAACGAGCGACTGAGGGAGATGCCTGGTGCCAAGATGGTGGTGGATGTTGTGCAGGTTATTGCTACCACAGTTGCTACCCAGCTGAGGAAAGTGGTGCAGTTGTGTCATCTGCAAACTTGATGATGATGTTGGACTCTTGTTTAGCAACACAGTCGTGTGTGAACAGGGAATATAGGAGGGGGCTAAGCACACAACCCTGTGGCGTACCTGTGTTTAGGATGAGTGATGAGGAGGTGTGCTTACCAACTCTCACCACCTGGGGCCTGTTTGTGAGGAAGTTTAGAATCCATCTGCAGATCGGTGCTCCCAGCCCAAGGTCGACGAGCTTCGTGGCAAGTTTTGAGGGGATGATGGTGTTAAATGCCGAGCAGTAGTCGATGAAGAGCATCCTTGCATATGTATTCCCTTTCTCCAGGTGAGTGAGGGTGGTGTGCGTTGCCAGGGCGATGGCATCCTCTGTGGCTCTGTTTGTCCGATAGGCAAACTGAAGAGGGTCCAGTGTGTCAGGGAGGGAGGAGCAGATATGACCTTTGACCAGCCGCTCCAGGCACTTCATGATGACGGATGTCAGTGCAACAGGAAGGTAGTCATTCAGACAGGAGACCACTGATTTTTTGGGAACGGGAATGATGGTGGATGCTTTGAGGGACGTGGGGACCACTGACTGCCTCAGGGAGAGGTTGAAGATGTTGGTGAACACCTCTGCCAGCTCGACTGCACACACTCTGAGTAGCCGGCCTGGGATGCCGTCTGGTCCTGGAGCTTTGTGAGGATTTACCTTTTTAAAGGTCCATCTCACAGCTTCTGTTTTCAGAGTTAGAGTTGCAGCCTCACTGTCCTCCTGAGGGTAGAGGATCTGCTCTCTGTTGTCTGCGTCAAAACGAGCATAGAAGTTGTTAAGCTCGTCTGCAAGAGATGCAGTGGGCTGAACACTGACTGTGTTGACCTTCTTGTAGTCAGTGATGCAGTGCAGTCCATTCCACAGTCGCCTGGTGTCAAAGCTGTGGTAGCTGGACTCCATTTTGTCCCTGTAGTCCTTTCTGGCCTTTTTTATGGACTTTCGGAGGTCGTACCTGGCTGCTTTATATGCATCAGCATCCCCGGAGTTAAAGGCAGAGGTCCGCACTTTTAGCTTGGCGCGAACGTCTTTATTTACCCAGGGTTTCTGATTTGGATATATGCAGACAGTGGTTTTTGTGATGGTATCATCCATGCACTTTCCAATATATCCAATGACAGAGTCTGTGAGTTCATTGATGTTGCCATCAGCTGCATCCACAAATATCTGCCAGTCAGTTGTGTCAAAGCAGTCCTGCAGGACCTCCTCAGCCTCACTGTCCCATTTGTAAATAACCCTGGAAGCTGGTTTATCCTGTTTCAGTCTTTGTCTGTATGCAGGCAGCAGCAGTATGGAACAATGGTCTGCCTTACCAAAAGCTGGGTGGGGGAGGGGTTTGTAGCACTCTTTGAATGGAGTGTAACAAATCAAATCAAATCACTTTTATTGTCACATCACATGTGCAGGTAGGTACATTGGTACAGAACATGTGAGTGAAATTCTTGTGTGCGAGCTTCACAAGCAACAGAGTTGTGCAAAATACAATAATGTAAACAAGCAAAATACAAGAATGGCTACATCTGAAACTAATAAATATATGTACAATATATAATAGTATATGCATTTCTGGATGTGTATACTAAATATTTTTCTACGTGTGTGTGTGTGTGTGTGTGTGTGTGTGTGTACATATTTTACAAATTAAATAGAATAAACAATAAATAAAATATATAAAAATATACAGAGTTGAGACATGTACAGTATACTGTACAGTATGGAGTGCATAATGTTAAAGTTCCAGTAGTGAAGCTGAGGTGTCTATGACGTGTTCAGCAGTCTGATGGCCTGGTGGAAGAAGCTGTCTCTCAGTCTGCTGGTACGGGACCGGATGCTGCAGAACCTCCTTCCTGATGGAAGTAGTCTGAACAGTTTATGGCTGGGGTGACTGGAGTCCTTGATGATCCTCCCCGCTTTCCTCAGGCACCGCTTCCTGTAGATGTCTTGGAGGGAGGGAAGCTCACCTCCAATTATCCGTTCAGAGCACCGCACTACTCGCTGGAGAGCTTTGCAGTTGTAGGCGGTGCTGTTGCCATACCAGGTGGTGATGCATCCAGTGAGGATGCTCTCAATGGCACAGTGATAGAAGGTCCTGAGGATGCGGGGGCTCATGCCGAATCTTTTCAGTCTCCTGAGAAAGAAGAGGCGCTGCTGCGCCTTCTTCACTGTTTTGTTTGTGTGTACTGA
The DNA here is from genome assembly GCF_963969265.1 of Rhamphochromis sp. 'chilingali'. Taxonomy (NCBI): domain Eukaryota; kingdom Metazoa; phylum Chordata; class Actinopteri; order Cichliformes; family Cichlidae; genus Rhamphochromis; species Rhamphochromis sp. 'chilingali'. The sequence continues at coordinate 5,847,320 of NC_137943.1, read as the reverse complement.
CCATGTAAGATCCTCAGCCAGATGTACACCAAGGAACCGGAAGCTGCTCACTCTCTCCACAGCAGCGCCGTTGATGGTGATGGGGGTGTGTACTTCTCTGCACCTCCGGAAGTCCACTATCAACTCCTTTGTCTTTGCGACGTCGAGGGTGAGATGGTTGTCTTGACACCAGTGGATCAGGGCGCTGACCTCCTCCCTGTAAGCCGTCTCATCACCATTGGTGATAAGACCCACCACTGTAGTGTCGTCCGCAAACTTCACAATGATGTTGGAGCTGTTAGTGGCTGTGCAGTCGTAGGTGTAGAGTGAGTATAGGAGAGGGCTCAGTACACACCCCTGTGGAGCACCAGTGTTCAGTGTGATGGGGGATGAGGTAATGCTGCCCAGTCTGACCACTTGGCGTCTGTCAGACAGGAAGCTAAGGATCCAGCTAGAGAGGGAGCTACTCAGTCCTAGATCCTGCAGTTTCCTGTCCAGCTTCGAGAGAACGATGGTATTGAATGCTGAGCTGTAATCTACAAACAGCATTCTCACATACGTGTCTCTCTTCTCCAGGTGTGACAGGGCAGTATGTAGTGTCAGGGCTATGCCATCATCAGTGGACCTGTTGTGGCGGTATGCGAACTGTAGAGGGTCCAGTGAGTCGGGTAGTGCAGAGCAGATGAAGTCCCTGACCAGCTTCTCGAAGCATTTGCTTACGATGGGGGTCAGGGCTACAGGTCGCCAGTCATTCAATGAGGAGATGGTGGAGGATTTGGGTACAGGGACGATGGTGGCCATTTTGAAGCAGGCTGGGACTACAGACAGAGAGAGGGAAAGTTTGAAGATGTGTGTAAACACTCCAGCCAGCTGAGCCGCGCATGACTTGAGGACGCGGCCGGGAATCCCGTCCGGACCAGTAGCTTTGCGTGCGTTCACCTTCCTGAAGCACTTCCGCACATCCTCCTCAGACACAGTGTGCACACTGACGTCATCCGCAGTGCGCACACTGTCCGGTCTCATGGTGTTCGCTGTGTCGAATCTAGCGTAGAATACGTTTACATCCTCACACAGAGAGGCCGTGGTCTGCGGTGTGCTGGTTTTCCCTCTAAAGTCTGTGATCGTGTTTAGTCCCTGCCACATACTCCGAGGGTTGTCGAACTGTTGCTCCACCCTGTCCCTGTACTCACGTTTGGCTGCTTTGATCGTCTTCCGGAGTTGGTAATGTGCGTGTTTGTAGTCCGATGTGTTCGCGGAGGCAAAGGCAGTGCTCCGTGCCGCCAGTGCCGCGCGAACATCTCCGTTAATCCAGGGTTTTTGATTTGGGAAGGATTTAACTGTTCTGGATGGGACGACATCTTCCACGCATTTCCTGATAAATCCGCAGACTGAGTCTGTGTACTCGTCAATGTCCCTAGCAGCCACGTGAAACATTTCCCAGTCCGCGTGATCAAAACAGTCCCGCAGCGCAGACTCCGATTGGTCCGTCCAACAGTGCACCGCCCTCCGGGTTGGAGCTTCCTGTTTCAGCTTCTGCCTGTAGGCGGGCAGGAGCAGGATGGAGCGGTGATCTGATTGGCCGAATGGGGCGCGGGGAGGGCTTTGTACGCATCCCGGAAAGAGGTGTAGCAGTGGTCGAGTAGCCGGTCTCCACGAGTGTTAAAATGGATGTGTTGGTGGAGTTTGGGTGAGACTTTCTTCAGGTTTCCCTTATTAAAGTCCCCGGTCATGATAAACGCTGCCTCTGGGTGTGCGGTTTCCTCGCTGCTGATCGCGCTGTACAGTTCCCTGAGTGCTCGGTCAGTGTCGGCTTGTGGGGGAATGTAAACAACCGTAATAATCACTGCTGTAAATTCCCATTCTGGCTACCGAGGGAATTTACAGCAGTGATTATTACGGCTGTGGTCCAATGTTTGATCACATCTTGTGGGGAAGGAGATGTGCTGATAGTATTTAGGGAGAACCTTCTTCATGTTGGCTCTGTTGATGCCACCACATTTCACCAGGTCCAGTGTTCTTGGATGAGACCATCCAGATTACACCACTGCCAGTGCTTCCTGTGAGGCCATAATCACCACACCAGGGTGTGTGTTGCTGGCTTAGGCCATTCACATTACACCAGGGTGTGTGGTGCTTACCAATACCATCCACATTTCACCAGGGACAGTGTTGTTGGCTGAGGCCATACACATTACACCAGGGACAGTGCTTCCTGTGAGGCCACCTTCACCACACCAGGGCCTACGTTGCTGGGTCATACCATCCACATTACACCAGGGCCTGTGGTCATGGCTGAGGCCAACTACATTTCACCAGGGCCTGTGGTCATGGCTGATGCCATCCACATTACACCAGGGCCAGTGGAGTTGGCTGAGGACATTCACATTACACCAGGGACAGTGCTTCCTTTGAGGCCATCTTCACCACACCAGGGCCTGTGCTTTTGGCTGAGGCCATCCACATTACATCACGGCCTGTGACTCCGACTTCTACCATCCACATTACACCAGGGACAGTGCATCCTGTGAGGCCATCTTCACCCCACCTGGCCCTCTGCTGCTGACCGATATCATGCACATTTAAGGACAGTGTTGTTAGATGAGGCCATTCACATTACACCAGGGTGTGTGGTGATGACCAATACTATCCATATTTCACCAGGGACAGTGTTGTTAGATGAGGCCATCCACATTACAACAGGGCCTGTGCTACTGGCCGAGGACATTTACATTTCACCAGGGCCTGTGGTCATGGCTGAGGCCAACTACATTTCACCAGGGCCTGTGGTCATGGCTGATGCCATTCACATTACACCAGGGCCAGTGGTGTTGGCTGAGGCCATCCACATTACACCACTGCCAGTGCTTCCTGTGAGGCCATCATCACCACACCAGGGCCTGTAGTGCTGGCTGAGACCATCTTCACCAGACCAGGGTCTTTGCTAGTGCCTGATGCCATCCACATTATATCAGGGCCACTGCTTCCTGTGAGGCCATCTTCACCACACCAGGGCCTGTACTGCTTTCTGAGGCCATCTACATTACACAAGGGCTTGTGTTGCCGGCTTAGACCAATTAAATTTGACCAGGGCCTGTGCTACTCGTTGATGCCATGCACATTACACCAGGGCCTGTGGTGCTGGCCAATACCATCCACATTTCACCAGGGCCAGTGTTGTTGGATGAGGCCATCCACATTACACCACTGACAATGCTTCCTGTGAGGCCATCATCACCACACCAGGGCATGTGGTGCTGGATGAGGCCATCTTCACCACACAAAGGCCCGTACTGTTGGATGAGGCCATCCAAATTACACCAGGGACAGTTCTTCCTAAGAGGCCATCACCACCACACCAGGGCCTGTGGTGCTGGATAAGGCCATCCACATTACACCAGGGCCTGTGCTATTCGATGATACCATCCACATTTCACCAGGGCTTGTGTTGCTGGCTGATGACATCCACAATACGCAAGGGCCTGTGCTACTGGCTTAGGACATTCACATTACACCAGGGCCAGTGGTGCTGGCCAATATCAACCACATTTCACCAGGGCCACTGTTGTTGGCTGAGGCCATCCACATTACATCACGGTTTGTGATGCCGGCTACATTTCACCAGGGCCTGCGTTGCTGGCTCATGCCATTCACATTACACCAGGGCATGTGGTGCTGGGTAAGGCCATCCACATTACACCAGGGCCTGTGCTACTCGATGATACCATCCACATTTCACCAGGGCTTGTGTTGCTGTCTGATGACATCCACAATACCCAAGGGCCTGTGCTACTGGCTTAGGACATTCACATTACACCAGGGCCGGTGGTGCTGGCCAATAGAGATTGACAGACCACGTGACTTTCGCGCATTGCATGCCGGTAACTCGTGGCAAAACAATCCAAGTACCTGCATCAAATGCAAGCATTTGCAGCACCGCAAAACGTTCATTCTTCGGTTCCAATAAATTCTTGCTTTTTCTTTGCCCCCCAAAAAGGTATGTACAAAACGAAGGAGAACAATGCTGGTCCGTACAAAGACAGAGTTAATGAAAAGTCAAAGAAAAGATACGAGGAAAAAAATCAAACCAGTGAAAGTGTTAGATCCTTACGAGCACACAGAGTGGACAAAAGACGTTAGCGTGCTGCCCAACTTCACCACGCTCATATTTATAATTATACAGTTCTTGGAGTGAGTGCATACACGGTGGCACGGTGGTTAGCACTGTTGCCGCACAGCAAGAAGGTCCTGAGTTCAATTCCAACATCAGGCCGGGGTCTTTCTGTGTGGAGTTTGCATGTTCTCCCCGTGTTTGCGTGGGTTCTCTCCGGGTACTCCGGCTTCCTCCCACCGTCCAAAGACATGCAGCTTGTGGGGATAGGTTAATTGATTAATCCAAATTGTCACTAGGTGTGAATGTGAGTGTGAATGGTTGTCTGTCCCTATGTGTTAGCCCTGCGACAGACTGGCGACCTGTCCAGGGTGTACCCCGCCTTTCGCCCTATGACAGCTGGGATAGGCTCCAGCGCCCCCCGCGACCCTGAAAAGGATAAGCGGAAGCGAATGGATGGATGGATGGATGGATGGTTCTTGGAGTGAGTGCATACACTCGTGAAGTTTAGTAACTTCAGGTCACTGCAACAAGCCCAGGTACAGTTTACCGACGGATCAGTACAGGACCTTGAAATGCACCGTGTAGAAAGTAAAGACCATCGTACATATCATAAGTTTACCAGTCTCACAAATCGTCTTCATAAATACACATTCGTTAACCGTTTATTAATAGGACCTTTGAGCTCAACTGTAATTAATTAGTAGTAGAAATCATTTCTGGTAGCATTACAGAAATGTAGCAGTGACAATAATAATGCATGCTGTAATCGCACTGGACAATTAGTGATACAAAACAACTGTTTTATCCTGTGAATAAAAGTATATGTTTTTGTCAATGTACCATGGTAATAACAGAAGCGAAACGCAATATTGTGTCAGGACAATTTACTATTTATGCACAATAAACACAATAAATAAAGGAGCATAGCGCGACAATTTCTGTTCAGCGCCAGACTTGCTTGTAACCTATATCACCAATTATGGTATGAAAAATGACGCATTAACTACAACAGCAGACTGACCTTTGTGGAAATGCTTGGAGCAGACTAACCTGTGAGCTGGAGTGTTCTGAGACGTTATATTTTGTCTTTGAATGGCTGCAATCCAGTCACCTCTTTGTTACTTCGGAAACATGGCTCGAACAATTTCTCTTCAACGACGTAATCCGATAACAACCGATCTCTTTACCCGTCGGCTTCCCGTGGCTGTCATGCGACCGGCTATTGCAGTTAATAATACAACAGCTTCTTGACATTTTTTGTGTTTCTTTTTATCGCTGTATAACTGATTTCAATTGAAAGCCTGCATGCGCTAGTACCTCTTGCCACGAGTTCCCAGAATTCTTTGCTGTTTTACCCCTGAGTGACGTCACATTTTCAATCTCTATATCAACCACATTTCACCAGGGCCACTGTTGTTGGCTGAGGCCATCCACATTACATCACGGTCTGTGATGCCGGCTTCTACCATCCACATTACACCAGGGACAGTGCTTCCTGTGAGGCCATCTTCACCCGACCAGGGCCTCTGCTACTCGTTGATGCCATCCACATTTCACCAGGGCCAGTGGTGTTGGCTAAGGCCATTCACATTACACCAGGGTGTGTGGTGCTGACCAATACCGTCCATATTTCACCAGGGACAGTGTTGTTAGATGAGGCCATCCACATTACAACAGGGCCTGTGCTACTGGCTGAGGACATTTACATTTCACCAGGCCTGAAATGTAGTTGGCTGAGGCCAACTACATTTCACCAGGGCCTGTGGTCATGGCTGATGCCATCCACATTACACCAGGGCATGTGGGCCTGTGGTGCTGTCCGAAAACATCCACATTTCACCAGGGCCTGTGATTCTGGCTGATGCCATCCACATTACACCAAGGCCAGTGGTGTTGGCTGGGGACATGCACATTACGTCAGGGCCTGTGGTGCTGGCCAATACCATGCCCCGAGAGGCCCGGGGCACCCCACCTCCGAAGTGGCCCGGGCGAGCCCCAGGCTCCAGGCCCCGATAAGCGGCCGCCAAGGAGTGAGCCGGTGTGTACCTGGACGCCCATCCCCGGACACAAAGAACCACCAACGCACCGATGTCTGAGGGAGTCCGCCACTGGCAGGGGAAGTGGTGGTAGGGGGAGATAGGCCTCCAAACCTTGGAGGGCCTAAGATGTCCCCAGAGAGGTGGCGCCTGACACCCAACCTGACATATAGACACAGAAATACAGGCACACACATATACAAACATCCATTCCCACCCTCATGCTCTCATATGCACTTACTCCACACTCAACCAACGTGGAGACAGACATAAAGAGACGCTGTACACACGATCACACTCCCCAAGCGTACTCTACAAACCGGGTCTAGGTACCCTTGCCCCTGGAGGGGGGAACTGCACCCAGACCCAGGTGGTGTTACCCTTTTCCCTGCGGTGGGGGGAGGCAGACCGCCCCGACTCCGCAGCAGCAGGGAGGCCCCACACTCCAGACCGCAGTCGGACGGCCAACTCCTCCTCCTAGCCCCCCTCCTCCAGCAGGTCGCAGAGAACGGGGGTGAGAGAAGACTCCAAACCTCCCTCCACCCGCTCATTGTAGTGTTGATACATGTGTGTTCTAAGGTGCATTTAAAACCCAGGAGGGCATGGAGCTACCTGCCAGAGAGCAGCAGGTAAGCGCATGGTCCCTCCTGCTAGCCCTCAATGTCTACGTGTATTTAACATTGAGAGGTGGGCAACGACGCCAGGGGTGGGGTGTACACCCTGATGGTACTTTGGATTCCGTGTATCATGCCCACCCCCAAGATCCTATATGTATGTGTAATGAGAGTGTGAGTAATGTGAATGTCTAAGTTGTGGGATAAAATTGAGGCAGAGGCAGCCAGAAGGGGACAGAGGGGGGGGGGGGGGTAGCCTCCTCTGCACCCTGGTGACATACCCCTACTCCAAGGTCCTGCATGTGCGGGTGGTTGTGGTGGAGCGGGAAGAGGGAGGCAGCTGGAGATGGGGAGGGAAGGAAGGGAGGGGCAAGTGACCCCTCCCTGGGGCCAGCTCCCCCGCTGACCCCAGTAGGCACCCCCATAATCCGCGACCCGCCAGGGAAAGGGGGCCCAGGCCCATCCAGACCGGGGCCCAGTGCAGCAGCGCCTCCCGGCCCCACAGAGCCCGGGACAGTCCACCCACCCAACCCCACCACAGAGAAAACTGCACCCACCCCACCATCCACTCATCTTCCAGACTACATAAGACAATAAACACCCAGGCTGAGATCTTCCTCCACCTCTCCTGTATCTCCCCCTCCTGCAGAGAGAGCTCCTGAGGAGAGGAAAGCTCCTGCAAGATGTGACAATCTTCCCCACCAGTTGAAGAGCCCCCCAGGTGGCTAGATGCACCGGCGGCACCCTGCTCCAGGGCTGGGCCCCCATCAGGGCCTGTGCTACTCGTTCATGGCATCCACATTACACCCGGGCATGTGGTGCTTTCTGAAACCATCCACATTTCACGAGGAATTGTGTTGCTGGCTAATGACATCCACAAAACACAAGGGCCTGTGGTGCTGGCCAATACAATCCACATTTCACCAGGGCCTGTGGTGCTGTCCAAAAACATCCACATTTCACCAGGGCCTGTGATACTGGCTGATGCCATCCACATTACACCAGGGCCAGTGGTGTTGGCTGAGGACATTCACATTACACCAGGGACAGTGCTTCCTGTGAGGCCATCATCACCACACCAGTGCATGTGGTGATGGATGAAGACATCTTCAATACACCAAGGCCCGTACTGTTGGATGAGGCCATCAAAATTACACCAGGGACAGTGCTCCCTGTGAGGCCATATTGACCACACCAGGGCCTGTGCTGCTGGGTGATACATCCTCATTTCACCAGGGCCTGCGTTGCTGGCTGAGGCTATCCACATTTCACAAGAACTAGGTTGCTGGCTCATGCCATCCACTTTACATCAGGGCCTGTGCTACTGGCTGAGGACATTTACATTTCACCAGGGCCTGTGGTCATGACTGAGGCCAACTACATTTCACCAGGGCCTGTGGTCATGGCTGATAGCATCGACATTACACCAGGGCCAGTGGTTTTGGCTGAGGACATTCACATTACATCACGGCCTGTGACGCCGACTTCTACCATCCACATTACACCAGGGACAGTGCTTCCTGTGATGCCATCTTCACCCCACCAGGGCCTCTGCTGCTCATTGATGCCATCCACATTGCACCTGGCCCTGTGCTGCTGACCGATATCATGCACATTTAACCAAGGACAGTGTTGTTAGATGAGGCCATCCACATTACAACAGGGCCTGTGCTACTGGCTGAGGACATCTACATTTCACCAGGGCCTGTGTTTGTGGCTGATTCCATTCACATTATACAACGGCCTGTGTTGCTGGCTGATGCCATCCATATTACACCAGGGCCTGTGGTCATGGCTGATGCCATCCACATTTCACCAGGGTCAGTGTTGTTGGCTGAGACCATCCACATTACACCACTGCCAGTGCTTCCTGTGAGGCCATCATCACCACACCAGGGCCTGTGGTGCCTGCTGAGGCCATCCATGTTTCACCAGGGCCAGTGCTCCCTGTGAGACTGTCTTCACCACACCAGGGCCTGTGCTTTCTTTCTGAGACCATCTTCACCAGACCAGGGTCTGTGCTACTGCCTGATGCCATCAACATTACACCAGATCCAGTGCTACCTGTGAGAACATCTTCACCAGATCAGGGTTTTGCTAGTGCCTGATGCCATCCACATTATATCAGGGTCACTTGTGGTTTTGGCGGTTACCATCCACATTTTTACCAGGGCCAGTGTTGTTGGATCAGGCCATCCACATTACACCAGGGACAGTGCTTCCTGTGAGGCCATCTTCACCCCACCAGGGCCTCTGCTGCTCGTTGATGCCATCCACATTACACCTGGTCCTGGGGTGCCAACAGATATCATGCACATTTCACCAGAGCCAGTGGTGTTGGCTAAGGCCATTCACATTACACCAAGGTGTGTGGTGCTTACCAATACCATCCATATTTCACCAGGGACAGTGTTGTTAGATTAGGCCATCTTCACCACACAAGGGGCTTTACTGCTTTCTGAAGCCATCTACATTACACAAGGGCCTGTGTTGCTGGCTTGGACCAATTAAACTTCATCAGGGCCTATGCTACTAGTTGATGCCATGCACATTACACCAGGGCCTGTGGTTTTGGCGGTTACCATCCACATTTTTACCAGGGCCAGTGTTGTTGGATCAGGCCATCCACATTACACGAGGGACAGTGCTTCCTGTGAGGCCATCATCACCACACCAGGGCCTGTGCTACTCAATGATACCATCCACATTTCACCAGGGCTTGTGTTGCTGGCTGATGACATCCACAATACGCAAGGGCCTGTGCTACTGGCTTAGGACATTCCCATTACACCAGGGCCAGTGGTGCTGGCCAATATCAACCACATTTCACCACGGCCACTGTTGTTGGCTGAGGCCATCCACATTACATCACGGTCTGTGATGCCGGCTTCTACCATTCACATTACACCAGGGACAGTGCTTCCTGTAAGGCCATCTTCACCCCACCAGGGCCTCTGCTGCTCGTTGATACCATCCACATTACACCTGGGCCTGGGGTGCTGACAGATATCATGCACATTTCACCAGGGCCAGTGGTGTTGGCTAAGGCCATTCACATTAAACCAAGGTGTGTGGTGCTGGCTGAGGACATTTACATTTCACCAGGGCCTCTGGTCATGGCTGAGGCCAACTACATTTCACCAGGGCCTGTGGTCATGGCTGATGCGATCCACATTACACCAGGGCCAGTGGCGTTGGCTGAAGACATTCACATTACACCAGGGCCTGTGTTGTTCTGGCCAATACCATCCACATTTCAGCAGGGCCTGTGGTGTTGGCTCGGGACATGCACATTACGCCAGGGCCTGTGGTGCTGGCCAATACCATCCACATTTCACCAGAAAAAGTGATTTTGGCTGACGCCATCCACATTACACCAGGTACAGTGCTCCCTGTTAGGCCATATTGACCCCACCAGGGCCTGTGCTGCTGGGTGATGCATCCTCATTTCACCAGGGCCTGTGTTACTGGCCAATACCATCAACATTTCACCAGGGCCACTGTAGTTGGCTGAGGCCATACATTTTACACCAGGGACAGTGGTACTGACTCATGCCATCCACATTACAACAGGGCTTGTGTTTTGATGGCTGCTGCGATCCACAATACACAATGGCCTGTGCTACTGTGAGGCTGAGGCCATCCACATTACACCTGGGCCTGTGGTGCTGACCGATATCATGTACATTTCACCAGGGCCAGTGGTGTTGGCTAAGGCCATTCACATTACACAAGTGTGTGTGGTACTGACTCATGCCATCCGCATTACAACAGGGCTTGTCTTTTGATGTCTGCTGCGATCCACAATACACAATGGCCTGTACTACTGGCTAAGGCCATTCACATTACACCAGGGCCTGTGGTGCTTTCCGAAACCATCTACATTTCACCAGGGCCTGTGTTGCTGGCTGTGAACATCCACAATACACAAGCGCCTTTGATACTGGCTAATGCCACCACATTTCACCAGGTCCAGTGTCCTTGGATGAGGCCATCCACATTACACCACTGCCAGTGCTTCCTGTGAGGCCATAATCACCACACCAGGGTGTGTGTTGCTGGCTTAGGCCATTCACATTACACCAGGGTGTGTGGTGCTTACCAATACCATCCACATTTCACCAGGGCCACTGTTGTTGACTGAGGCCATCCACATTGCACCAGGGCCAATGCTCCCTGTGAGGCCACCTTCACCACACTAGGGCCTACGATGCTGGGTCATACCATCCGCATTTCACCAGGGCCTGTGCTTCTGGCTAATGTCATCCACATTACATCAGTGCCACTGCTTCCTGTGAGGCCAAATTCACCACACCAGGGCCTGTACTGCTTTCCGAGGCCATGTAAATTTGACCAGAACCTGCGTTACTAGCTGATGTCATCTACATTACACTTGGGCCTGTGGTGCTGACCAATATTATGCACATTTCACCAGGGCCAGTGATGGTGGCTAAGTCCATTCACATTACAACAGGGTGTGGGGTGCTGGCTGAGGCCATCCACATTTCATCAGGGCTTGTGTTGATGGCTGATGCCATCCACAATACACAAGGGTCTGTGCTACTGGCTTAGGACATTCACATTACACCAGGGCCTTTGGTGCTGGCCAATACATCCACATTTCATCAAGGCGACTGTTGTCGGATGAGGCCATCCGCATTACAACAGGGACGGTGCTTCCTGTGAGGCCATCTTCACCACACCAGGGCCTGTGCTACTGGCTGAGGACATTCACATTACATCACAGCCTGTGATGCCGGCTTCTACCATCCACATTACACCAGAGACAGTGCTTCATGTGAGGCCATCTTCACCCCACCAGGGCATCTGTTGCTCGTTGATGCCATCCACATTACACCTCGGCCTGTGGTGCTAACCGATATCATGCACATTTCACCAGGGCCAGTGGTGTTGGCTAAGGCCATCCACATTACCTGTTCTACTGGCTGAGGACATTTACATTTCACCAGTGACTGTGTTGGTGGCTGATCCCTTCCACAATATACAAAGGCCTGTGCTACTGGCTGATGCCTTCCACATTACACCAGGGTCAGTGCTCCCTTTGAGGCCATATTCACCACACCAGGGCTTGTGTGTCATGGTCCCCGTGCCTGCCCAGCCGGCCTCACAAGGCTACACTTGTGTTTTTTTTCTCTTTCTCCCCCTATCTCTCTGCCTGGGCGGAGCTCACAGCTGGCTCCCGCCCTTGGCTCTCACAGCTGTTGGCGATCAGCTGATTATCCGTCTTCTATTTGAGGCTGGGTCACAGATCCTCTCATCGCGGGATGATTGCGCTACTGACGTTAGTCTACCTTTCCAGCTCCCGTGGTCTTACACCTTTATGCCTTCGTGATTTGTGAGTGATTTCTCCCTTTCCCTGTTCCAGCTTATCTTCCCGGACCTGTGACCTCCCCGTGGTACGAACGTGTGTGAGGACGTGAGCGAGCGTGAGAGAGAGAGAGCCTTCCCCTAATCCCCTGGAACCCTGAATTTCCCGTCACTGTATATATTATTGCACGGGTGTGTAAATAAATCGTGTTCTGAGACATCAACCTGCTCTGCGCTTGAGTCCCTGCTTTCAGCTCGTGACAGAATCATCCCGCCAGGAAATGGACTCAGCAGACTCGGCGGCCTCCACTCCCACTCTCGCCACCCTGGCCGCAATGCTGGAGCGACACGAACAGATGTTTGTTCATCTCCGTGGCGAGCTCGCTGCTCTCACGCAGGCTGTGGCCCAACGAACACCCCTGCCGGCAATTCCACCTGCCGCCGCTCCTCTCCAGGAAGCCTCGGCCTCAGCAGTAAGTGCCACACCTCCTGCTTCTTCACTTTCCCAAGCTAACAGATTTCTACCCACACCGAAAGCTTTCTCCGGAGAAATTGATAAATGTGCTGGCTTCCTCACTCAATGTGCCCTTCAGTTTCGTCAGCAACCGCAAGCTTTTGCTAACGATGGTACTAAGATTGCATATATAGTTCAGCTACTCCAGGATCGGGCTCTGATTTGGGCTCAAGCTGTGCTTCACGCCAACCCTGACATAACGTATTCTGACTTTTTGGATAAGTTCAAAGGCGTCTTCGATAGAAAATCCACCACGCTCACAGCCGGCCAGCGCCTGCTCGCGCTCAAACAAGGCAAGCGGAGTTTGGCTGATTTCTCTATTGACTTCTTCACCTTAGCTGAACAGACGGAGTGGGGGGAGGAGGCTTTAAAGAGTACTTTGCTTTCTAATGTTAACGAAGACATAAAGAAAGAACTGATGCTTCGTGAACTGCCTTCTTCCCTAGATGCGCTTATGACCCTGTGCGTTCGGCTGGATGACAGAGTACGTGCACACCGGAGCGCGCACACACGGACGGGACAGGAATCACTGGATTATCACGGGGCCTCTCCAGCCGGCCACGGGCCGCGCGACTCTGACGCCGGTGATGAGGAGGAGCCCATGCAGCTTGGACACTCGCGGCTAACGCCTGCAGAGCGCCAGCGCCGTCTGGCCGCCGGTGAGTGCGTCTATTGTGGCCGTAAGGGTCACTCTGTCTCCTCGTGCCCGACGCTGGCAAAAGGGCGCGCTCGCCAGTGATTGAGAGGGTGCTGGTGGGCGATCTGTCTAGTAAAAACCCTCTCCCCAGACTTCTCTTACCGGCCAAACTTCAAGTACAATCTGTTTTTCACTCGCTTTCAGTACTCATTGACTCTGGGGCTGAGCAGAACTTTATTGACACCTCGCTCGCCGCCAAGCTGAACATCGCTTTGGAGCCCTGCCCGATATCACTCATGTCTCGGAATTCCTTTCGTTGTCTCTCTCGGGCAATCACACGGAGAGGATTTGTTTTTTTGCATTCACGGCTCCACTCACTCCGCTGGTTCTCGGTCACCCCTGGCTTGTGCTCCATAACCCGCACATTGACTGGGAGAAGGGTGACGTCCTGGGTTGGAGTGTTAATTGTCACATGTCCTGCCTTCGGGCGGCCACGGCGCCCATTCCGCTTCTGCCCTCTGGTTCGCCGTCCGACCCCCCAGATCTTTCGGCGGTTCCGCGGGTCTATCATGACTTGCGTGGCGTGTTCTGCAAGGATCGGGCGCGGTCCCTTCCCCCCCACCGCCCGTATGACTGCGCTATCGATCTCCTTCCGGGGGCTCCGTTGCCGTCTAGCCGCCTGTACAGCCTCTCCCAGCCGGAGCGGGTCGCTATGGAGCGTTACATCTCTGAGTCGCTCGCTACGGGCTTGATCCGTCCCTCCTCCTCCCCGGTTGCGGCTGGGTTCTTCTTCGTGGACAAGAAGGACGGTTCGTTGCGCCCGTGTATCGACTTTCGGGGCCTTAACCTGATCACTGTCAAGAACAAGTATCCTTTGCCGCTGCTTTCCTCTGCTTTTGAGCTGCTCCAGGGCATGACTGTTTTTACTAAGCTGGACCTGCGCAACGCCTACCACCTGGTTCGCATCCGGGAGGGGGATGAGTGGAAGACGGCCTTCAATACTCACCAGGGGCACTTTGAGTACCTTGTTATGCCCTTCGGCCTCACCAACGCTCCCGCTGTTTTTCAGACCATGGTGAACGAGGTGCTTCGTGACTTTGTTAATCGCTGTGTCTTTGTGTACTTGGATGATATTCTCATTTTTTCTAAGTCACTCGCGGAGCATCAGGTGCATGTGAGACAGGTCCTGCAACGCCTCTTGGAGAACCGGCTGTTTGTGAAAGGGGAGAAGTGTGTGTTCCACGCGCCTGCGGTGGCTTTCCTGGGCTATATAGTTGAGAACGGAAATCTACGTACCGACCCTGGGAAGGTGCGTGCGGTGGTTGAATGGCCAGTCCCTCCTAATCGCCGCCAACTGCAACGTTTTCTGGGATTCGCTAATTTCTACAGGAGATTCATTCGCGATTTCAGTAAGATCTCTCTCCCTCTCACTAGACTCACCTCTCCGAAGGTTCCTTTTCTGTGGGACCCTGCCGCTCAGCGAGCCTTCGTCCAGCTCAAGGAGAGGTTTTCCTCAGCGCCCATCCTCCGGCAGCCGGACCTCACAAGGCAGTTCGTGGTGGAGGTCGACGCTTCTGACTCCGGGGTGGGGCGGTTCTCTCACAACAGGAGGACGGTAAGCTTCACCCGTGTGCTTTCTTCTCTCGCCGTCTCTCACCCGCAGAAAGCAATTACAACGTCGGGGATCGGGAACTCTTGGCCATAAAACTCGCCTTGGAGGAATGGAGACATTGGCTGGAGGGGGCTGCTCACCCATTCATTGTTTGGACGGATCACAAGAACCTGGAGTACATCCGTTCGGCCAGACGCCTCAGTTCTCAGCAAGCCAGGTGGGCATTGTTCTTCGCTCGCTTTGATTTCACCATCACCTACAGGCCCGGATCTCGCAACGTGAAACCGGATGCCCTGTCCCGGCAGTTTTCCACCACGGAGGAGGAGTCGGTACCCGAACCAGTTCTGCCGGCGGCCTGGGTGGTTGGAGCCGTTTCCTGGGAGATTGAATCCCTCATTCAGGAGGCACAAGAGACTGAACCGGATCCTGGGACCGGCCCAACGGGCCGCCTGTTCGTCCCCTCAGCGGTCCGCTCCCAGGTACTCCAGTGGGCTCACACTGCCCGTTTCTCGTGCCACCCCGGGGTCTTCCGTACCCTGTCCTTCCTTCGACGCTACTTCTGGTGGCCCACCATGGCGAGGGACGCCAGGGAGTTTGTGACCGCCTGCCCCGCCTGCGCCCAGAACAAGCGGTCAAACCAACCTCCGTCGGGCCATCTTCTACCTCTCCCTACGCCGGCTCGACCATGGTCACACATCGCGCTGGACTTCATCACTGGACTGCCTCCTTCTGCAGGTTACACCGCCATACTAACTATCATCGACCGTTTCTCTAAGGCCGCACACTTTGTCGCCCTTCCTAAACTCCCTACGGCTCTGGAGACGGCTCGGCTCCTCGCCTCACATGTGTTCAGGCTCCACGGGATCCCCGAGGACATCGTCTCGGACAGGGGACCACAGTTCACTTCCCGAGTATGGAAGGAGTTTTGCACCGCATTGGGGGCCAAGGTCAGCCTCTCTTCCGGTTTCCACCCACAGAGCAACGGACAGTCCGAACGGGCTAACCAGGAGTTGGAAGCTGCCCTCCGGTGTGTTGCCTCCCACAATCAATCGACCTGGAGTGAACAGCTGCCATGGATCGAGTACGCCCACAACAGCCACGCCTCCGCCGCCACGGGCAGGTCACCCTTTGAGGCATCCCTGGGCTACCAACCACCCCTGCTCCCAGCTGTCGAAGGTGCGCACTCTGTCCCCTCTGTTCAGGCTCACCTCCGCAGGTGCCGCCGGGCCTGGCGTGCTACTCGGGCCGCTCTACTCCGCACTAAGGAGCGCAACAAAGCCCTCGCTGACCGTCACCGGACACCGGCCCCTGAATACTCCATCGGTCAACAGGTATGGCTGTCTACCCGTTTTGTGCCGTTGCGGACGGAGTCTAAGAAGCTGTCACCTCAGTTCATTGGCCCCTTTCCCATAGACTCCATTGTCAACCCTGTGTCCGTTCGCCTCAAGCTGCCTCGTACCATGCGGATTCACAATGTTTTCCATGTGTCCCAGGTCAAGCCGGTGCTCTCCAGCCCGCTGTGTCCTCCTGCCAGGCCCCCGCCGCCCCCCCGGCTTGTGGGTGGTCAGCTGGTCTATGACATCTCCCGCATCATGGACTCCCGGCGCCGGGGCAGGGGTTTTCAGTACCTGGTGGATTGGGAGGGCTACGGGCTAGAGGAACGTTCCTGGGTGCCTCGGGCGGCTATTCTGGACAGGAATATGCTTCGGGACTTCCATCGCAGGCATCCAGGTAAGCCTGGTGGGTCGCCGGGAGGCTCCCGTTGAGGGGGGGGTACTGTCATGGTCCCCGTGCCTGCCCAGCCGGCCTCACAAGGCTACACTTGTGTTTTTTTTCTCTTTCTCCCCCTATCTCTCTGCCTGGGCGGAGCTCACAGCTGGCTCCCGCCCTTGGCTCTCACAGCTGTTGGCGATCAGCTGATTATCCGTCTTCTATTTGAGGCTGGGTCACAGATCCTCTCATCGCGGGATGATTGCGCTACTGACGTTAGTCTACCTTTCCAGCTCCCGTGGTCTTACACCTTTATGCCTTCGTGATTTGTGAGTGATTTCTCCCTTTCCCTGTTCCAGCTTATCTTCCCGGACCTGTGACCTCCCCGCGGTACGAACGTGTGTGAGGACGTGAGCGAGCGTGAGAGAGAGAGAGCCTTCCCCTAATCCCCTGGAACCCTGAATTTCCCGTCACTGTATATATTATTGCATGGGTGTGTAAATAAATCGTGTTCTGAGACATCAACCTGCTCTGCGCTTGAGTCCCTGCTTTCAGCTCGTGACATTGTGCTTCCGGCTGATACCATCCTCATTTCACCAGGGCCTGCGTTGCTGGCTCATGCCATCCACATTACACCAGGGTCAGTGCTCCCTTTGAGGCCATATTCACCACACAAGGGCCTGTGCTTCTGGCTGATACCATCCTCATTTCACCAGGGCCCGTGTTGCTGGCTCATGCCATCCATATTACACCAGTGCATGTGGTGCTGTGCGAAACCATCCACATTTCACAAGGTCTTGTGTTGCTGGCTGATGCCATCCACATTTCACCATGGTCTTCGTTGTTGGCGTAGGCCATCCACATTACACCACTGCCAGTGCTTCCTGTTAGGCCATCATCACCACACCGGGGCCTGTTCTTTCTGTCTGAGACCATCTTCACCAGACCAGGGTCTGTGCTACTGCCTGATGCCATCAACATTACACCAGATCCAGTGCTTCCTGTGCGTTCATCATCACCACATCAGGGCCTGTGCTTCTGGCTGAGGCCATCCACATTTGACCAGGGCCACTGTTTTTGGCTGAGGCCATACATTTTACACCAGGGACAGTGCTTCCTGTGAGGCCATATACACCACACCAAGTCCTGTTCTGCTGGCTCATGCCATCCACATTACATCAGGGCCTGTGCTACTGGCTGAGGCCAACTACATTTCACCAGGGCCTCAGCTACTCGTTGACGCCATCCACATTATACCCGGGCCTGTGGTGCTGTCCGAAACCATCCACATTCCACCAGGTCTTGTGTTTCTGGCTAATGCCATCCACATTACACCAGGGCCAGTGTTGTTGGCTGAGGACATTCACATTACACCTGGACCTGTCGTGCTGGCCAATACCATCCACATTTCACCAGGGCTTGTGTTTCTGGCTGATGACATCCACAAAACACAAGGGCCTATGATACTGGATGGTGCAATTCACATTACACCAGGGCCAGTGGTGTTGGCTGAGGACATTCACATTACACCAGGGCCTGTGCTGCTGGCCAATACCATCCACATTTAACCTGGGCCTGTGGTGCTGGCCAATACCATCCACATTTCGCCAGGGCCACTTTGGCTTAGGCCATACAATTTACACTAAGGACAGTGGTTCCTATGAGGCCATCTTCACATCACCAGGGCCTGTACTGTTGGATGAGGCCATCCACATTACACCAGGGCCTGTGCTACTGGCTTCTACCATCCACATTTCAGCAGGGCTTGTGTTGCTGGCTGATGCGTTACACAATACACAAGGGCCTGTGCTACTGGCTGAGGACCTTGACATTACACCAGGGTCTGTGGTGCTGGCCAATATCATCCACATTTCACCAAATTCAAATTCAAATTCAAATTTTATTTGTCACGTACACAGTCATACACAGTACGATATGTAGTGAAATGCTTGGACAACTGCTCGTGACCTAAAGAAAACAAAAAAGGAAAAGGCTATGAATAAGATAGGAAATAAATATGAAAAATTAAAAAGGGTAAATTTAACTAGGAAGGAATAAAATATAAATTAAGGTTAAAAATGAAATAACTGTACAACACAAATTAGAATGAAGGGTAATTTAACTGGGAGAATAAGATAGAATATACAAATTAAAGTTGAAAATAAAATAACTGTACAACAAAATACACAATATAGAACTATATAAGAATGTATGAAGAAATATAAATAAATATATACACAATAACAGCAGCATGATTTAAGTAATGAAGTGAAAACAATGTCCAGAATGTCCAGTGTGTGTAAGAACTGTATGTGTGGGTCAGTACTGTGTGGTGGTGTGATTGAGAGACCGTATCGCCTGCGGGAAGAAGCTCCTCCTCAGTCTCTCTGTGTTGGTCTTCAGGGAGCGGAATCGCTTTCCTGACCTCAACAGAGAGAACGGTCTGTTGTTGGGATGGCTGAGGTCCTTCACGATCTTCCTGGCCTTGGTCCAGCACCGCCTGCTGTAGATTGAGTGCAGGTCAGGGAGCTCGGAGCGGATGGTGCGCTCAGCTGACCGCACAACCCTCTGTAGAGCTCGTCTGTCCTGCATGGTGCTGTTCCCGAACCAGGTTAAGATGTTTCCCGTCAGGATGCTCTCTATGGTGCAGGAGTAAAAGTTCCTGAGCACCTTGGAGGGCAGTTGGAAGTCTCTCAAGCGTCTGAGGTGGTAGAGACGCTGACGGGCCTTTTTCACCACGGTGTTGATGTGACAGGACCATGACAGGTCCTGCGTGATGTGAACTCCGAGGTATTTGAAGCTGTCCACTCTCTCCACTGGGCACTCGTTGATGACAGGGGTCTGGTAGTTCCTCTCCTGCTTAGTGCTGAAGTCCACTATCAGCTCCTTTGTCTTACTGACGTTTAGAAGGAGGTTGTTCCTCTGGCACCAGTTCTCCAGATTCCTAATCTCCTTCAGGTAGGCCGTCTCGTTGTTATCAGAGATCAGGCCCACCACGACGGTGTCGTCAGCAAACTTGATGATGGTGGTGGAGCTGGTAGTGGCCACACAGTCATATGTGTACAAAGAGTACAGCAGGGGGCTCAGAACACACCCCTGGGGGGCTCCAGTGCTGAGAGTGGTGGAGGCTGAGACATGTCCGCCCATCCTTACTGCCTGTGGTCTGCCAGTTAGGAAGGTGGCACTGGGGCTTGTGTTGCTGGCTGAGGCCATGCACATTACACCAGGGACAGTGCTTCCTGTGAGGCCATCTTCACCACACCAGGGCCTGTGCTTTTGACTGAGGCCATCCACATTACATCACGGCCTGTGATTCCAGCTTCTACCATCCACATTACACCAGGGACAGTGCTTCCTGTGAGGCCATCTTCACCACACAAGGGCCTGTGCTTTTGGCTGAGGCCATCCACATTACATCACGGCCTGTGATGCCGGCTTCTACCATCCACATTACACCAGGGACAGTGCTTCCTGTGAGGCCATCTTCACCACACCAGGGCCTCTGCTGCTCGTTGATGCCATCCAGATTACACCTGGGCCTGTGGTGCTGACAGATATCATGCACATTTCACCTGGGCCAGTGGTGTTGGCTAAGGCCATTCACATTACACCAGGGTGTGTGGTGCTGACCGATACCATCCATATTTCACCAGGGACAGTGTTAGATGAGGCCATCCACATTACAACAGCTTCATGATAAACTTCCTCAGCCTCCTCAGGAAGTAAAGCCGCTGGCGAGCCTGATAGCAGTGTCTGTGTGAAGGGTCCAGGAGAAGTCCTCAGTGATGTTGACTCCAAGGAACTTGAAGCTGCTGACCCTTTCGACCTTGACACCGTTGATGTGGTTGGGCTGGTGTTCTCTGACTGGTTGTTTCCGGTAGTCCACTATCATCGCTCTAGTTTTGCTGATGTTGAGAGTCAGGTCATAGGCACCACTCGTTCAGCGCCATCACCTCCTCTCTATAGGCCATCTCATCGTTGTCTGTGATGAGGCCTACGATGGTTGTGTCATCTGCAAACTTGATGATGATGTTGGACTCTTGTTTAGCAACACAGTCGTGTGTGAACAGGGAATATAGGAGGGGGCTAAGCACACAACCCTGTGGCGTACCTGTGTATAGGATGAGTGATGAGGAGGTGTGCTTACCAACTCTCACCACCTGGGGCCTGTTTGTGAGGAAGTTTAGAATCCATCTGCAGATCGGTGTTCCCAGCCCAAGGTCGACGAGCTTCGTGGCAAGTTTTGAGGGGATGATGGTGTTAAATACCGAGCAGTAGTCGATGAAGAGCATCCTTGCATATGTATTCCCTTTCTCCAGGTGAGTGAGGGTGGTGTGCGTTGCCAGGGCGATGGCATCCTCTGTGGCTCTGTTTGTCCGATAGGCAAACTGAAGAGGGTCCAGTGTGTCAGGGAGGGAGGAGCAGATATGACCTTTGACCAGCCGCTCCAGGCATTTCATGATGACGGATGTCAGTGCAACAGGAAGGTAGTCATTCAGACAGGAGACCACTGATTTTTTGGGAACGGGAATGATGGTGGATGCTTTGAGGGACGTGGGGACCACTGACTGCCTCAGGGAGAGGTTGAAGATGTTGGTGAACACCTCTGCCAGCTCGACTGCACACACTCTGAGTAGCCGGCCTGGGATGCCGTCTGGTCCTGGAGCTTTGTGAGGATTTACCTTTTTAAAGGTCCATCTCACAGCTTCTGTTTTCAGAGTTAGAGTTGCAGCCTCACTGTCCTCCTGAGGGTAGAGGATCTGCTCTCTGTTGTCTGCGTCAAAACGAGCATAGAAGTTGTTAAGCTCGTCTGCAAGAGATGCAGTGGGCTGAACACTGACTGTGTTGACCTTCTTGTAGTCAGTGATGCAGTGCAGTCCATTCCACAGTCGCCTGGTGTCAAAGCTGTGGTAGCTGGACTCCATTTTGTCCCTGTAGTCCTTTCTGGCCTTTTTTATGGACTTTCGGAGGTCGTACCTGGCTGCTTTATATGCATCAGCATCCCCGGAGTTAAAGGCAGAGGTCCGCACTTTTAGCTTGGCGCGAACGTCTTTATTTACCCAGGGTTTCTGATTTGGATATATGCGGACAGTGGTTTTTGTGATGGTATCATCCATGCACTTTCCAATATATCCAATGACAGAGTCTGTGAGTTCATTGATGTTGCCATCAGCTGCATCCACAAATATCTGCCAGTCAGTTGTGTCAAAACAGTCCTGCAGGACCTCCTCAGCCTCACTGTCCCATTTGTAAATAACCCTGGAAGCTGGTTTATCCTGTTTCAGTCTTTGTCTGTATGCAGGCAGCAGCAGTATGGAACAATGGTCTGCCTTACCAAAAGCTGGGTGGGGGAGGGGTTTGTAGCACTCTTTGAATGGAGTGTAACAGTGGTCCAATGTTTGATCACATCTTGTGGTGAAGGAGATGTGCTGATAGTATTTGGGGAGAACCTTTTTCATGTTGGCTCTGTTGATGCCACCACATTTCACCAGGTCCAGTGTTCTTGGATGAGGCCATCCACATTACACCACTGCCAGTGCTTCCTCTGAGGCCATAATCACCACACCAGGGTGTGTGTTGCTTGCTTAGGCCATTCACATTACACCAGGGTGTGTGGTGCTTACCAATACCATCCACATTTCACCAGGGCCACTGTTGTTGACTGAGGCCATCCACATTGCACCAGGGCCAATGCTCCCTGTGAGGCCACCTTCACCACACCAGGGCCTACGTTGCTGGGTCATACCATCCACATTACACCAGGGCCTGTGACTCCGACTTCTACCATCCACATTACACCAGGGACAGTGCTTCCTGTGAGGCCATCTTCACCCCACCAGGGCCTTTGTATAATGTGGCTGATCCCATCCACATTATACAAAGGCCTGCGTTGCTGACTGAGGCCATCCACATTGCACCAGGGCGCTCCGTGTGAGGCCATGTTCACCACACCAGGGCCTGTGCTTCTGGCTGATACCACCCTGATTTCACCAGCGCCTGCGTTGCTGCCTCATGCCATCCATATTACACCAGGGCCTGTGGTCATGGCTGATGCCATCCACATTACACCAGGGCATGTGGGCCTGTGGTGCTGTCCGAAAACATCCACATTTCACCAGGGCCTGTGATTCTGGTTGATGCCATCCACATTACACTAGCGCCAGTGGTGTTGGCTGGGGACATGCACATTAAGCCAGGGCCTGTGCTGCTGGCCAATACCATCCACATTTCACCAGGGCAAGTGTTGTTGGCTAAGGCCATTCACATTACACCAGGGTGTGTGGTGCTGACCAATACCATCCATATTTCACCAGGGACAGTGTTGTTAGATGAGGCCATCCACATTACAACAGGGCCTGTGCTACTGGCTGATACCATCCTGATTTCACCAGCGCCTGCGTTGCTGACTCATGCCATCCATATTACACCAGGGCCTGTGGTCATGGCTGAGGCCATCCACATTACACCAGGGCATGTGGGCCTGTGGTGCTGTCCGAAAGCATCCACATTTCACCAGGGCCTGTGATTCTGGCTGATGCCATCCACATTACACTAGCGCCAGTGGTGTTGGCTGGGGAAATGCACATTACCCCAGGGCCTGTGCTGCTGGCCAATAGCATCCACATTTCACCAGGGCAAGTGTTGTTGGCTAAGGCCATTCACATTACACCAGGATGTGTGGTGCTGACCAATACCATCCATATTTCATCAGGGACAGTGTTGTTAGATGAGGCCATCCACATTACAACAGGGCCTGTGCTACTGGCTGAGGACATTTACATTTCACCAGGGCCTGTGGCCATGGCTGAGGCCAACTACATTTCACCAGGGCCTGTGATACTGGCTGATGCCATCCACATTACACCAGGGCCAGTGGTGTTGGCTGAGGACATTCACATTACATCACGGCCTGTGACGCCGACTTCTACCATCCACATTACACCAGGGACAGTGCTTCCTGTGAGGCCATCTTCACCCCACCAGGGCCTCTGCTGCTCATTGATGCCATCCACATTACACCTGGCCCTGTGCTGCTGACCAATATCATGCGCATTTAACCAAGGACAGTGTTGTTAGATGAGGCCATCCACATTACAACAGGGCCTGTGCTACTGGCTGAGGACATCTACATTTCACCAGGGCCTGTGTTTGTGGCTGATCCCATCCACATTATACAAAGGCCTGCGTTGCTGGCTGAGGACATTCACATTACACCAGGGCCAGTGGTGCTGACCAATACCATCCATATTTCACCATTGACAGTGTTGTTACATGAGGCCATCCACATTTCACAAGGGCTTTCATTGCTGGCTGAGGCCAACTACATTTGACCAGGGACTGTGCTACTCGTTGATTGCATCCACATTACACCCGGGCCTGTTTTTCTGTCCGACACCATCCACATTTCACCAGGGCTTGTGTTGCTGGCTGATGACATTCAAAAAACACAAGGGCTTTTGATACTGGCTGACGCCATCCACATTACACCAGGGCCAGTGGTGTTGGCTGAGGACATTCACATTACACCAGAGCCTGTGCCAATACCATCCACATTTCACAAGGGCCAGATTTGTTGGATGAGGCCATCCACATTAAGCCAGTGCCTGTGCTACTCGTTGATTCCATTCACATTACACCAGGGCCTGTGGTGCTGGCCAATACCATCCACATTTCACCAGGGCCAGTGTTGTTGGATGAGGCCATCCGCATTACACTAGGGACAATGCTTCCTGTCAGGCTATCATCACCACACCAGGGCATGTGGTGCTGGATGATGCCATCAACATTACACCAGGGCCTGTGCTACTCGTTGATGCCATCCACATTACACCAGGGCATGTGGTGCTCGCCAATACCATCCACATTACACCACTGCCAGTGCTTCCTGTGATGCCATCATCACCAATCCAGGGACTGTTGTGCTGGCTGAGGCCATCCACATTACACCAGGACCTGTACTACTTGTCGATACCAACCACATTTCACCAGGGCTTTTGTTGCTGGTTGATACGATCCACAATATAGAAGGGCCTGTGCTTCTGGCTGAGGACATTCAAATTACACCAGGGCCTGTGGTGCTGGCCAATACCATCCATATTTCACCAGGGCCAGTGTTGTTGGCTGAGGCCATACACTTTACACCAGGGACACTGCTTCCTGTGAGGCAATCTTCACCACACCAGGGACTGTGCTGTTGGATGAGGCCATCCATATTACACCAGGGCCTCTGCTACTCGATGATACCATTCACATTTCACCAGGGATTGTGTTGCCAGCTGATGCGTTTCAGAAAACACAAGGGCCTTTACTACTGGCTGAGGATATTCACATTACACCAGGGCCTGTTGTGCTGGCCAATATAATCCACATTTCACCAGGGCCACTGTTGTTGGATGAGGCCATACACATTACACATGGGACAGTGATTCTTGTGAGGCCATCTTCACCACACCAGGTCCTGTGCTTTTGGCTGACGCCATCCACATTACATCACGGCCTGTGATTCCGGCTTCTACCATCCACATTACACCAGCGACAGTGATTGCTGTGTGGCCACCTTCACCCCACCAGGGCCTCTGCTGCTCGTTGATGCCATCCACATTACACCTGGGCCTCTGGTGCTGACCGATATCATGCACATTTCACCAGGGCCAGTGGTGTTGGGTAAGGCCATTCACATTACACCAGGGTGTGTGGTGCTGACCAATACCATACATATTTCACCAGGGACAGGATTGTTAGATGAGGCCATCCACATTACACCAGGGCCTGTGCTACTCATCGATGCCATCCACATTAAACCAGGGCCTGTGGTGCTGGCCAATACCATCCACATTTCACCAGGGCCAGTGTTGTTGGATGAGGCCATCCGCATTACACCAGGGACAGTGCTTCCTGTCAGGCCATCATCACCACACCAGGGCCTGTGGTGCTGGATGATGCCATCAACATTACACCAGGCCCTGTGCTACTCGTTGATGCCATCCACATTACACCAGGGCCTGTGGTGCTGGCCAATACCATCCACATTTCACCAGGGCCAGTGTTGTTGGATAAGGCCATCCACATTACACCAGGGCCTGTGATGCCTGCTTCTACCATCCACATTACACCAGGGACAGTGAGGCCATCTTCACCACACCAGGGCCTTTGCTGTGGGCTGAGGCCATCCACATTACACCAGGGCTTGTGATGCCGGCTTCTACCATCCACATTACACCAGGGACAGTGCTTCCTGTGAGGCCATCTTCACCCAACCAGGGCCTCTGCTGCTGGTTGATGCCATCCACATTACACCAGGGCCTTTGATGCCGGCTTCTACCTGTATCACAGGCCGGTAGAAGCCTGTTGAAATGTATCCTGGTGTAATGTGGATAAGTTACACCAGGGACAGTGCTTCCCTTGAGGCAATCTTCATGCCACCAGGGCCTCTCCTTCTCGTTGATGCCAACCACATTAAACCTGGGCATGTGGTGCTGGATATCATGCACATTTCACCAGGGCCAGTGGTGTTGGCAAAGGCCATTCACACTACACCAGGGTGTGTGATGCTGACCAATACCATCCATATTTCACCAAGGACAGTGTTGTTAGATGAGGCCATCAACATTACAACAGGGCCTTTTCTACTGGCTGAGTCCAACTACATTTCACCAGTGCCTGTCTTGGTGGCTGACCGCATCCACAATATACAAAGGCCTGTGCTACTGGCTGATCCCATCCACATTACTCCAGGGCCAGTGCTCCCTGTCAGACCATATTCACCACACCAGGGCCTGTGCTGCTGGCTTATACCATTCTCCTTTCACCCGAGCCTGCGTTGCTGGCTGAGGCCAACTACATTTGACCAGGGACTGTGCTACTCGTTGATTGCATCCACATTACACCCGGGCCTGTTTTGCTGTCCGAAACCATCCAGATTTCACCAGGGCTAGTGTTGCTGGCTGATGACACTCATAAAACACAAGGGCCTGTGATACTGGCTAATGCCATCCACATTAAACCAGGGCCAGTGGTGTTGGCTGAGGACATTCACATTACACCAGGGCCTTTGCCAATACCATCCACATTTCACCAGGGCCAGTGTTGTTGGATGAGGCCATCCACATTACACCAGTGCCTGTGCTACTCGTTTATTCCATTCACATTACACCAGGGCCGTTGGTGCTGGCCAATACCATCCACATTTCACAAGGGCCAGTGTTGTTGGCTGAGGTCATCCAGATTACACCACTGCCAGTGCTTCCTGTGATGCCATCATCACCACATCAGGGCCTGTGCTACTCGTTGATACCATCCACATTTCACCAGGGCTTGTCTTGCTGGCTGATGCGATCCACAATACACAAGGGCCTCTGCTACTGGCTGAAGACATTCACATTACACCAGGGCCTGTGGTGCTGGCCAATACCATCGATATTTCACCAGAGCCACTGTTGTTGGCTGAGGCATAAACTTTACATCAGGGAGAGTGCTTCCTTTGAGGGCATCTTCACCACACCAGGGCCTGTACTGTTGGCTGAGGCCATCCACATCATACCAAGGCCTTTGTTGCTGGCCAATACCATCCACATTTTCACATTTACATTACACCAGGGTGTGTGGTCTTGGCTGAGGTCAAGTACATTTCACCAGGGCCTGTTTTGGTGGCTGATTCCATCCTCAATATACAAAGGCCTGTGCTACTGGCTGATGCCATCCACATTACACCAGGGCCTGTGTTGCTGGCTGAGGCCATTCACATTGCACCAGGGCTAATGCTCTCTGTGATGCCATATTCACCACACCAGGGCCTGCGTTGCTTGCTCATGCCATCCACATTACACCGGGGCCTGTGCTATTCGTTGATGCCATCCACATTACGCCAGGGCCAGTGGTTTTGGCTGAGGACATTCACATTACACCTGGGCCTTTGGTGCTGGCCAATACCATCCACATTTCACCAGTGCCACTGTTGTTGGCTTAGGCCATCCACATTACACCACTGCCAGTGCTTCCTGTGAGGCCATCATCACCACACCAGGGCTTGTGTTGCTTTCTGATGCGATCCACTATATAGAAGGTTTCTTTACTACTGGCTGAGGCCACCCACATTACACCAGGGCCAGTGGTGCTGGCCAATACCATCCACATTTCACCAGGGCCACTGTTGTTGCCTGAGGCCATACATTTTACATCAGGGAGAGTGCTTCCTGTGAGGCGATCTTCACCACACAAGGGCCTTTGCCCTGGGCTGAGGCAATCCACATTACACCTGGGCCTGTGGTGCGGACCGATATCATGCACCTTTCCCAGGGCCAGTGGTGTTGGCTAAGGCCATTCACATTACACCAGAGACAGTGCTTCCTGTGAGGCCATCTTCACCAATCCAGTGACCGTGCTTTTGGCTGAGGCCATCCGCATTACATCAGGGCCTGTGATGCCGACTTCTACCATCCACATTACACCAGGGACAGTGCTTCCTGTGAGGCCATCATCACCACACCAGGGCCTGTGGTGCTGGATGAGGCCATCCACATTACACCAGGGATTGTGCTACTCGATGATACCATCCACATTTCACCAGGGCTTGTGTTGCTGGCTGATGCGTTCCACAATACGCAAGGGCCTGTGCTACTGGCTTAGGACATTCACATTACACCAAGGCCAGTGGTGCTGGCCAATAACAACCACATTTCACCAGGGCCACTGTTGTTGGCTGAGGCCATCCACATTACATCACGGTCTGTGATGCCGGCTTCTACCATCCACATTACACCAGGGACAGTGCTTCCTGTGAGGCCATCTTCACCCCAACAGGGCCTCTGTTGCTCGTTGATGCCATCCACATTACACCTGGGCCTGGGGTGCTGACAGATATCATGCACATTTCACCAGGGACAGTGTTGTTAGATGAGGCCATCCACATTACAACAGGGCCTGTGCTACTGGCTGAGGACATTTACATTTCACCAGGGCCTGTGGTCATGGCTAAGGACAACTACATTTCATCATGGCCTGTGGTCATGGCTGAGGACATTCACATTACACCAGGGCCAGTGGTGCTGGCCAATACCATCCACATTTCACCTGGGCCAGTGTTGGTAGATGAGGCCATCCACATTACAACAGGGCCTGTGCTACTGGCTGAGGCCATCCACATTATACCACGGCATGTCCTCCCTGTGAGGCCATCGTCACCACACCAGGGCCTGTATTGCTGGCTTAGGCCATCCACATTGCACCAAGGCTAGTGCTCCCTCTGAGGCCAACTTCACGACAGCAGGGCTTGCGCTGCTGTTTGAGGTCATCTACATTTCACCAGAGCCTGTGTTGCTGGCTGATGTGATCCACATTACACAAGGGCCTGTGCTACTCGTTGATGCCATCCACATTAAACCAGGGAGAGTGGTGCTGGCCAATATCAACCACATTTCACCAGGGCCAGTGTTGTTGGATGAGGCCATCCACATTTCACCAGGGCCAGTGTTGTTGGATGAGCCCATCCGCATTACACCAGGGACAGTGCTTCCTTTCAGGCCATCATCACCACACCAGGGCCTGTGGTGCTGGATGATGCCATCAACATTACACCAGGGCCTGTGCTACTCGTTGATGCCATCCACATTACACCAGGGCCTGTGGTGCTGGATGATGCCATCATCACCACACCAGGGCCTGTGGTGCTGGCCAATACAATCCACATTTCACCAGGGCCAGTGTTGTTGGATGAGGCCATCCACATTACACCAGGGCCTGTGATGCCGGCTTCTACCATCCACATTACACCAGGGCTTGTGATGCCGGCTTCTACCATCCACATTACACCAGGGACAGTGCTTCCTGTGAGGCCATCTTCACCCAACCAGGGCCTCTGCTACTCGTTGATGCCATCCACATTACACCTGGGCCTTTGATGCCGACTTCTACCGGTATCACAGGCCGGTAGAAGCCTGGTGTAATGTATCCTGGTGTAATGTGGATAAGTTACACCGGGGACAGTGCTTCCCTTGAGGCAATCTTCACGCCACCAGGGCCTCTCCTTCTCGTTGATGCCAACCACATTAAACCTGGGCGTGTGGTGCTGGAAATCAAGCACATTTCGCCAGGGCCAGTGGTGTTGGGTAAGGCCATTCACACTACACCAGGGTGTGTGATGCTGACCAATACCATCCATATTTCACCATGGACAGTATTGTTAGATGAGGCCATCAACATTACAACAGGGCCTTTTCTACTGGCTGAGGCCAAGTACATTTCACCAGTCCCTGTCTTGGTGGCTGATCCCATCCACAATATACAAAGGCCTGTGCTACTGGCTGATCCCATCCACATTACTCCAGGGCCAGTGCTCCCTGTCAGACCATATTCACCACACCAGGGCCTGTGCTGCTGGCTTATACCATTCTCCTTTCACCCGAGCCTGCGTTGCTGGCTGAGGCCAACTACATTTGACCAGGGACTGTGCTACTCGTTGATTGCATCCACATTACACCCGGGCCTGTTTTGCTGTCCGAAACCATCCAGATTTCACCAGGGCTAGTGTTGCTGGCTGATGACACTCATAAAACACAAGGGCCTGTGATACTGGCTAATGCCATCCACATTAAACCAGGGCCAGTGGTGTTGGCTGAGGACATTCACATTACACCAGGGCCTTTGCCAATACCATCCACATTTCACCAGGGCCAGTGTTGTTGGATGAGGCCATCCACATTACACCAGTGCCTGTGCTACTCGTTTATTCCATTCACATTACACCAGGGCCGTTGGTGCTGGCCAATACCATCCACATTTCACAAGGGCCAGTGTTGTTGGCTGAGGTCATCCAGATTACACCACTGCCAGTGCTTCCTGTGATGCCATCATCACCACATCAGGGCCTGTGCTACTCGTTGATACCATCCACATTTCACCAGGGCTTGTCTTGCTGGCTGATGCGATCCACAATACACAAGGGCCTCTGCTACTGGCTGAAGACATTCACATTACACCAGGGCCTGTGGTGCTGGCCAATACCATCGATATTTCACCAGAGCCACTGTTGTTGGCTGAGGCATAAACTTTACATCAGGGAGAGTGCTTCCTTTGAGGGCATCTTCACCACACCAGGGCCTGTACTGTTGGCTGAGGCCATCCACATCATACCAAGGCCTTTGTTGCTGGCCAATACCATCCACATTTTCACATTTACATTACACCAGGGTGTGTGGTCTTGGCTGAGGTCAAGTACATTTCACCAGGGCCTGTTTTGGTGGCTGATTCCATCCTCAATATAAAAAGGCCTGTGCTACTGGCTGATGCCATCCACATTACACCAGGGCCTGTGTTGCTGGCTGAGGCCATCCACATTGCACCAGGGCTAATGCTCCCTGTGATGCCATATTCACCACACCAGGGCCTGCGTTGCTTGCTCATGCCATCCACATTACACCGGGGCCTGTGCTATTCGTTGATGCCATCCACATTACGCCAGGGCCAGTGGTTTTGGCTGAGGACATTCACATTACACCTGGGCCTTTGGTGCTGGCCAATACCATCCACATTTCACCAGTGCCAGTGTTGTTGGCTTAGGCCATCCACATTACACCACTGCCAGTGCATCCTGTGAGGCCATCATCACCACACCAGGGCTTGTGTTTCTTTCTGATGCGATCCACAATATAGAAGGTTTCTTTACTACTGGCTGAGGCCACCCACATTACACCAGGGCCAGTGGTGCTGGCCAATACCATCCACATTTCACCAGGGCCACTGTTGTTGCCTGAGGCCATACATTTTACATCAGGGAGAATGCTTCCTGTGAGGCGATCTTCACCACACAAGGGCCTTTGCCCTGGGCTGAGGCGATCCACATTACACCTGGGCCTGTGGTGCGGACCGATATCATGCACCTTTCCCAGGGCCAGTGGTGTTGGCTAAGGCCATTCACATTACACCAGAGACAGTGCTTCCTGTGAGGCCATCTTCACCAATCCAGTGACCGTGCTTTTGGCTGAGGCAATCCGCATTACATCAGGGCCTGTGATGCCGACTTCTACCATCCACATTACACCAGGGACAGTGCTTCCTGTGAGGCCATCATCACCACACCAGGGCCTGTGGTGCTGGATGAGGCCATCCACATTACACCAGGGACTGTGCTACTCGATGATACCATCCACATTTCACCAGGGCTTGTGTTGCTGGCTGATGTGTTCCACAATACCCAAGGGCCTGTGCTACTGGCTGAAGCCATTCAAATTACACCGGGGCCTCTGGTGCTGGACAATACCATCCACATTTCACCAGGGCCACTGTTGCTGGCTTAGTCCATCCACCTTACACCAGAGACTGTGATGTCGGCTTCTACCATCCACATTACACCAGGGCCTGTGCTTCCTGTTAGGCCATCTTTACCCCACCAGGGCCTTTCATGCTCGTTGATGCCATCCACATTAGGGCCTGTGATGCTGGCCGATATCATGGACATTACACCAGGGCCAGTGCTGTAAGCTAAGGCCATCCACATTACACCAGGGTGTGTGGTGCTTACCAATACCATCCATATTTCACAAGGGCCAGTGTTGTTAGATTATGCCATCCACATTACACCAGGTCCTGTGCTGCTGGCTGAGGCCATCCACATTGCAACGGGGCCATGGGGTTGGATGAGGACATTAACATTACACCAGGGACTGTGTTGCTGGCTGAGGCCATTCAAATTACACCAGGGCTTGTGGTGCTGGCTGATACCATCCACATTACACAAGGGCCAGTGCTGCTAGCCTTCCACATTACCCAAGGGCCTGTGTGGCTGGCCGAAACCATCCACATTTCACAAGGGCCAGTGTTGTTAGATTATGCCATCCACATTACACCAGGTCCTGTGCTGCTGGCTGAGGCCATCCACATTGCAACGGGGCCATGGGGTTGGATGAGGACATTAACATTACACCAGGGACTGTGTTGCTGGCTGAGGCCATTCAAATTACACCAGGGCTTGTGGTGCTGGCTGATACCATCCACATTACACAAGGGCCAGTGCTGCTAGCCTTCCACATTACCCAAGTGCCTGTGTGGCTGGCCGAAACCATCCACATTTCACCTGGGCCAGTGTTGGTAGATGAGGCCATCCACATTATACCACGACATGTGTTCCCTGTGAGGCTATCGTCACCACACCAGGGGCTGTATTGCTGGCTTAGGCCATCCAAATTGCACCAGGGCTAGTGCGCCCTCTGAGGCCAACTTCACGACAGCAGGGCCTGTGCTACATTTCACCAGAGCCCGTGTTGCTGGCTGATGCGATCCACAATACACAAGGGCCTGTGCTACTTGCTGATGCCATCCCAATTACACCAGGGCCAGTGGTGTTGGCTGAGGACATTCACATTACGCCAGGGCCTGTGGTGTTGGCCAATACCATCCACATTTCACCTGGGCCAGTGTTGTTGGCTGAGGAATTACACATTACACCAGGGACAGTGCTGCTAGCCTTCCACATTACACCAAGGGCCTGTGTTGCTGGCTGATGCCATTCACAATACTCAAGGGCATGTGCTACTGGCTGATGCCATCTACATTACAGAAGGGCCTGTGGTGCTGGCCAATACCATCGACATTTCACCAAGGCCAGTGTTGTTTGCTGAGGCCATCCACATTACACCAGGGAGAGTGCTTCCTGTGAGGCCATCTTCACCACACGAGGGCATGTGCTGCTGGCTGAAGCCATTCATATTACACCAGGGCCTCTGGTGCTGGCCAATACCATCCACATTTCACCAGGGCCAGTGGTGTTGGCCATTACCATCCACATTTCACCTGGGACAGTGTTGGTAGATGAGGCCATCCACATTACAACAGGGCCTGTGCTACTGAATGAGGCCATCCACATTATACCATAGCTAGTGCTCCCTCTGAGGCCCACTTCACGACAGCAGGGCCTGCGCTGCTGTCTGAGGCCACCTATATTTCACAAGGGCTTGTGTTGCTGGCTGATGCGATCCACAATACACAAAGGCCTGTGCTACTGGCTGATGCCATCCCCATTACACCAGGGCCAGTGGTGTTGGCTGAGGACATTCACATTACGCCAGGGCCTGTTGTGTTGGCCAATACCATCCACATTTCACCAGGGCCAGTGTTGTTGCCTGAGGAAATACACATTACACCAGGGACAGTGCTTCCTGTGAGGCCATCTTCACCACAACAGGGCCTGTGCTACTGGCTGAGGCAGACTACATTTCACCAGAGCGCATGTTGCCGGCTGTGGCCATCTACATTTCACCAGGGCCTGGCTGCTGTCTGAGGCCATCCACATTACACCATGGCCTGTGCTTCCTGTGAGGCCATCTTCACAACACTAGGGCCTGTACTGTTGGATGAGGCCATCCTCATTACACCAGGTACAGTTCTTCCTGTGTGGCACTCATCACCAAACCAGGGCCTGTGGTGCTGGATTAGGCCATCCACATTTCACCAGGGATTGTGTTGCTGGCTGATTCGTTCCACAAAACACAAGGGCCTTTACTACTGGCTGAGGATATTCACATTACACCAGGGCCTGTGGTGGTGGCCAATATAATCCACATTACACCAGGGCCTCTGCTACTCGATGATACCATCCACATTTCACCAGGGATTGTGTTGCCGGCTGATGCGTTCCAGAAAACGCAAGGGCCTTTACTACTGGCTGAGGATATTCACATTACACCAGGGCCTCTGGTGCTGGCCAATATAATCCACATTTCACCAGGGCCACTGTTGTTGGCTGAGGCCATACACAGTACACAAGGGACAGTGCTTCCTGTGAGGCCATCTTCACGACACAAGGTCCTGTGCTTCTGGCTGAGGCGATCCACATTACATCACGCCCTGTGATGTCGGCTTCTACCATCCGCATTACACCAGCGACAGTGATTGCTGTGAGGCCATCCTCACCCCACCAGGGCCTCTGCTGCTCATTGATGCGGTCCACATTACACCTGGGCCTCTGGTGCTGACCGATATCATGCACATTTCACCAGGGCCAGTGGTGTTGGCTAAGGCCATTCACATTACACCAGGGTGTGTGGTGCTGACCAATACCATCCATATTTCACCAGGGAAAGAGTTGTTAGATGAGGCCATCCACATTACAACAGGGCCTGTGCTACTGGCTGAGGACATTTACATTTCAACAGGGCTTGTGGTCATGGCTGAGGCCAACTACATTTCATCAGGGCCTGTGGTCATGGCTGAGGACATTCACATTACACCAGGGCCTGTGGTGCTGGCCAATACCATCCACATTTCACCTGGGCCAGTGTTGGTAGATGAGGCCATCCACATTACAACAGGGCCTGTGCTACTGGCTGAGGCCATCCACATTATACCACGGCATGTGCTCCCTGTGAGGCTATCGTCACCACACCAGGGCCTGTATTGCTGGCTTAGGCCATCCACATTACAACAGGGCTAGTGCTCCCTCTGAGGCCAACTTCACGACAGCAGGGCCTGCGCTGCTGTCTGAGGTCATCTACATTTCACCATAGCCTGTGTTGCTGGCTGATGTGATCCACATTACACAAGGACCTGTGCTACTTTTTGATGCCATCCACATTAAACCAGGGCCTGTGGTGCAGGCCGAAACCATCCACATTTCACCAGGGCTTGTGTTGCTGGCTGATGCGATCCACAATACACAAGGGCCTGTGCTACTGGCTGATGCCATCCTCATTACACCAGGGCCAGTGGTGTTGGCTGAGGACATTCATATTACGCCAGGGCCTTTGGTGTTGGCCAATGCCATCCACATTTCACCAGGGCCAGTGTTGTTGGATGATGCCATCTATATTACACCAGGGCCTGTGGTGCTGGCCAATACCACCGACATTTCACCAGGGCCAGTGTTGTTTGCTGAGGCCATCCACATTACACCGGGGACAGTGCTTCCTGTGAGGCCATCTTCACCACACCAGGGACTGTGCTGTTGGCTGAAACCATCCACATTACATCAGAGCCATTGGTCCTTGCCGATGTCATCCACATTTCACCAGGGTGTGTGGTGTTGGCTAAGGCCATCCACATTACACCAAGGTCTGTGGTTCTGGCCATTACCATCCACATTTCACCTAGGCCAGTGTTGGTAGATGAGGCCATCCACATTACAACAGGACCTGTGCTACTGGCTGAGGCCATCCACATTATACCACGGCATGTGCTCCCTGTGAGGCTATCGTCACCACACCAGGGCCTGTATTGCTGGCTTAGACCATCCACATTGCACCAGGGCTAGTGCTCCCTCTGAGGCCAACTTCACGACAACATGGCCTGTGCTGCTGTTTGAGGTCATCTACATTTCACCAGAGCCTGTGTAGCTGGCTGATGTGATCAACAATACACAAGGGCCTGTGCTACTGGCTGAGGACATTCACATTAAACCAAGGCCTGTGGTGCTGGCTAATACCATCCACATTTCACCAGGGCCAGTGTTGTTTGCTGAGGCCATCCACATTACACCAGGGACAGTGCTTCCTGTGAGGCCATCTTCACCACACCAGGGACTGTGCTGTTGGCTGAAACCATCCACATTACATCAGGGCCATTGGTCCTTGCCGATGTCATCCACATTTCACCAGGGCCAGTGGTGTTGGCTAAGGCCATCCACATTACACCAAGGTCTGTGGTGCTGGCCATTACCATCCACATTTCACCTGGGACAGTGTTGGTAGATAAGGCCATCCACATTACAACAGGGCCTGTGCTACTGAATGAGGCCATCCACATTATACCATAGCTAGTGCTCCCTCTGAGGCCCACTTCACGACAGCAGGGCCTACGCTGCTGTCTGAGGCCACCTATATTTCACGAGGGCTTGTGTTGCTGGCTGATGCGATCCACAATACACAAGGGCCTGTGCTACTGGCTGATGCCATCCCCATTACACCAGGGCCAGTGGTGTTGGCTGAGGACATTCACATTACGCCAGGGCCTGTGGTGTTGGCCAATACCATCCACATTTCACCAGGGCCAGTGTTGTTGCCTGAGGAAATACACATTACACCAGGGACAGTGCTTCCTGTGAGGCGATCTTCACCACACCAGGGACTGTACTGTTGGATGATTCCATCCACATTACACCAGGGCCTGTGCTACTCGATGATACCATCCACATTTCAGCAGGGCCACTGTTGTTGGCTGAGGCCATATACTTTACATCAGGGACAGTGCTTCCTGTCAGGCCATCATCAGCACACCAGGGCCTGTGGTGCTGGATGATGCCAACAACAACAACAACAACAACAACAATCTTTATTGAAGGGAATCATTGCCATGGTAACAACAAATGGTAGTTAAAAAAAATGTAGCATTAACAAAGATGAGGAGATACATTTACTGAATACCAAATAAAAAAAATAAAATAAAATAAAAAAAAATAAAAAAAAGCTGCACTGTAAAAGTAATTAAAGGGCACCAAGCAACCCAGCTAAAATGAATTTAACATTTTGAAACTCCCTTGCTTATTCAGTCAGTCAGTAAGTCTGATAGAGACACGTTATGCTTTACTTGGTGAGTTTAACAGGTGCAGCCAGCACCCGTCACGTAGTTTCCACAGTTTCTGGTCTTTAAGCTAAGTTGCAATTTTTAATCATTGCCAAAATAAAATTTTAACAGTGTTTCTTTAAAGGCAGGTGTGTCAAACACAAGGCCCGGCTCCAGAATCGACTGATCAAGGTCTCTACACTGGGAATAAAATTTTGTTTGGCAGCTTTTCCTATTGATGAAGAGCTCTCCCAATGCTAGTAATACTAGCAAAGTACTTAAGTGATAAATAAACAATTATATGACACAACATTTCCCATTTTTTCACCACCTACAATAAAAATGTCTATTTTCTTTTACAATGCGTAGTTCATATGTAGTTAAACTTTCTTAGAATGATGGATTGGAGAGCTTCTTTGGTTAAAAAAAAAAAAAAAAAAAAAAAAAAAAAAAAGAATACCAAATAAAGACACCTTCAATGCTAAAGATATCACAGGTGTAATGTAATGTTGCTATGGTTTAGATTTTATTTTCTATCATTCATAGACTATGATGTGTTTGTAGCCACATGGACATCTCACACTGATTTCAGGACCTGCAAAGAAAACAACATGGCCACCATGTTGGATTTTTGGAGTCACAAATCTGGGCTAACGTTAGCAAGCTGCATTCAGAGAAACTATGGATTTTGGGACTTGTGAGCCATACTTTTCGCTGGCAGCTTTATCTACATTTAAATTAAATCAATGTCTCTCCCAGAGCTCCAGTTCGGTGCCGTCTTATATGGCTCGATCACCTTACACTGGTACCAAGATCAAAGCTTTCAAAGTACGGACATCTACATGCGTTTTCGATCTGGATGGGTAAATATGGTTGTCATCAGAGAGGTGAAGAACAAGAAATTGTTGTTTGCTGAAATGAATGATCACGTGTAAATCTTATATTTTGTTGACTTGGAATTTTACAGTGAATCAGTCCTACAGTTTAAATGAGCCTCCATTGACAGACTAGGTTACTGTGGAAATGCAGGGATTGGCGTGATTTGACCTGTAAGGCAGGGTCAGGAGGGGTGTGTTCACATGTTGGTGCCATATTCTACGCCCTTCTGGCCGCTGTAAAGAAACACGAAAAGGCAGCAGCTATCCGGCATTTTGGCTAAACTCAAAGACGTTCATAAGATGGCTGGAGAGCAAAGGACTGCACTACTGTTTTGACTTTCATGTGTGCATGTCCCAGTAGCTCTGATGTCACGTGAAGACTCTTTTAAAGCAAAGAAACAGATGAATAAAATACTAGCATTTTACTCAGCAAAACTGAAGTGGATGGTTTGTGGATGGTTTGTAGCAGTTAGCAGGCCAGACTATTTGTCATAAAAAAAAATACTCCAAAAGGCACCATGAGCACAAACACAGTTGAGAGGTTCAGTTCAGCCACAGTGTATTAGTGGAAGCCAAAGAGTTCATCAAAGAGGACATGCACCCAAACTTTAAGCCTCAGCAAAACTGAAGCAGTTTAGTTCTGAGAAAGAGTTCAGTTATCATAGACAGAAACTATCCATGTTTAAAGTTGGACATTTTAACATGGGACACCCATGATTCCCAGCCTCAAGTGGCCACTATTGGAACTGCATCTTTCAGCACCTCAGTGCTGCTTTTCTTTTCCAGCCCCAGATGATGTAGCTTTGTGTACCTATCTACACCCTAATTACAAACATTGGTAAAAAAAAAAAAGAAAAGGAAAAAAAAGTTTTTTCTTAAGTTTCTAACTTTGGCTTGATTCATGGCTTCCTCTTCATTGGTCCATACATGATGTAAGTATGTATTCTAGTTGTCAACTAGAAAGTGCATTTTCTGAAGAAACTGCAGTGTGAATGCTTGAATCTGAATGTATGCATTGAAATGAATTAATTGCTGAATTTTAAGTTAAAAAGTTTTAATGAGATAAAAAGAAAAAGAATTTAATCTGAAAACAAAAGTGCTGAAGTGCTAAAAGCTGACGTTTACACAGAAGAAGAAGTTGGAAAAAAGCTGAAAATGTTTTAATTGTAAATTAGAAAAACCTTAGAAATGAGAAAAGAAAATTTAGAGTCAGAAAACCTCTGAATGAATATTAAAAGTTCATATTCTTTGAGTCACTGAATGACTAAAATGTGATCCCTCCACTTGGATCCACACAGTTTAAAAATTTTAAATGTCTGAGCTTTGAAAGACAAGGTGTTGGAAAGAGAACAACGATGGCAACGTTTTGAGGGTAAAATCATACCTGTAGAGCAAACACTGAGGACACAGCAGCAGTTGAAAGAGAAGTGTTTAAGATGAATCTTGGCAGAGTGAGAGACAGAGCTAGTTAAGCAGGCAGGTGTGAGCCTGGTTGCTATAGTGACTGCACCCAATGGCTCCATACACACGCACACAGACATGCGCCTCACTTCTGCTGCTTAAAATGAACAGAAAAGTCATGTGAGTGAAGTTGGCCCCCCCACCTTCTTCAAATCCAACAAAAGTGGTATCAAACGTTTGTGCTACGTTTGTGCTGGTTTGTGCTGCAAAAATTTTCATTTGTGCTACTATCATTTTAAAGATTTTAATCAAAATTTCTAGAGGTCATCAGAGGTCAACCAGCCCCCCCACATTACCCAAATCCAACAAAAGTGGTATCAAACGTTTGTGCTACGTTTGTGCTGCTAAAATTGTCGTTTGTGCCGCTTTCATTTTAAAGATATTAATGAAAATGTAAAGGTCAAAAGGTCAACCAGCCCCCCCACATTAATGGAATCGAACAAAATTGATGTCAAATGTTTGTGCTACGTTTGTGCTGGTTTGTGCTGCTAAAATTGTCGTTTGTGCCGCTTTCATTTTAAAGATATTGATAAAAATTTCTAGAGGTCATCAGAGGTCAACCAGCCCCCCCACATTAATGGAATCAAACAAAACTGGTGTCAAACGTTTGTGCTACGTTTGTGCTGGTTTGTGCTGCTAAAATTGTCCTTTGTGACGCTTTCATTTTAAAGATATTACCAAAAGTTTCTAAAGCTCAACCAGCCACTTTCTTTACCGTAAAGAAATTGAGAGATATTAACCAGCATTGGATATTTTTTTCTTATGATCACACTCTTAAACCTAGTAATCAAACTGCAATAACTTATTTAAAAACTAGGTTAAATATAGCATTTAAAATAATTAATGCATTCGGTTAGAGAAAAAAACTTTATTTGCTGGTAACAAAATACAAAACTACGAGAACAATGTAGTATATATGTTTCCTGTTAGAAAAGGTAAATACATTGAACTGTCTGAGCCTCACAAGTCTAATACAATAACTGAAAAATAACAGCTATTTCCATCATCTAACTCACAAACTAGAAAAGGACTTTCTTTCATGAGATCTTGCCATCATTCCTTTGTGTAGAGCACAGTGTGCGGACATACGCTGGTGTTTTCAGATGCTATGGTTATATCCTTTCTTAGGTCATCATACATCTCCCAGATGTACGGGGTCCTGTTACAGAATGTCAGATAATGCCCGAGTGTTTCTGGTGTTGGGCCCTCCTGAAATGTAATGACTGCTTTCAGTGTGAATTTCTCTCCTTGAAGTAGCAGAGTGGATGGGAATTCAGTAAGCAAAAAACCTTTTTGGACTGTGAAAACTGTGCTCCAGAGTTTCTGTAGAGCATTTTCCAAGGTCTGTGTCAATCCATACAAGCTCTCTCAGGGTGAAACTGTGACAAACAGTCCCTGTGCAAAGTTGCTTTCCTGATGAATCTGTTTTAAATGCTGTTGGAGATGCATCAGGACTTTCGATTGGTCTTAGGCATGGCGATGCTGGAAGGTTGAGCCCTTGTTCAACAGCAGACTGAAGGTGAGCTATGCCAGAAGCTGAGAGGACTGACAGATCAATGGAAACAAAAGGTATTTGCCTTGTGTTTGGTGTGTAAAGTTTGCAGTACTGGGAGGAACACTGTCTTGTGAAGTGAACACTTGGATTTTCCGTCATTGTTTTTTTAATTACTGTGGACACATGGCACTGTGCATCAACACGATGAACACCAGTCTTCAACTGAACAGGGCAGAATATTGAGCTCAGCACCTCTGCCCTCAATGAATAGGCATGTTGAGTGACACCCTTTGAAGCAAGGGATTTCACAAGCTGGAATACTTTGTTCTCCTCTGAACTATTCAACATGTTTTGAGCAGTACGACTGTCACAGTAAGCGCAGCACAGACTTTGACAGAAGGCATCAAAGGCACAGGTGTTCATGACACAGTATTGTCCTTTGCCAAGTTTTACTGCACTGTAAAGCCCAACAGTCTACCTGACATATAAAGTTTGTGGATATAACAATTGAAATTCCTCAAAGTTGAAACAACTTAAAACTTTTGTTCTGTTAACGATTCAAACAGTTATAATTGTACATGGCTTAGAAGTTAAGAGTAAATACTGCTTTCTTAATTATGATTTTTGAGTAAAAGGACAGAAGAAAAAAAAATTCAGACTGCAATTAATTTCAGGTGGAGACAGTAAACACAGGTGAGTTGAAAGATCTATTGAAGAGTCCTTTCTTCATGGCCATTAAAACATTTTTAGGTTAAAAGACCCGTGTCATGAATCGCTGTGCGGCAGGCAGGAGTTGGACCCAATTCAATTCAATTTTATTTATATAGCGCCAAATCACAACATAAGTCGCCTCAAGGCGCTTCATAGATACAGAGAAAAACCCAACAATCATATGACCCCCTATGAGCAAGCATTTTGGCAACAGTGGGAAGGAAAAACTCCCTTTTAACAGGAAGAAACCTCCGGCAGAACCAGGCTCAGGGAGGGGCGGCCATCTGCTGCGACCGGTTGGGGTGAGAGAAGGAAGACAGGATAAAAGACATGCTGTGGAAGAGAGACAGAGGTTAATAACAGATATAATTCAATGCAGAGAGGTGTGTTAATACATAGTGAGTGAGAAAGGTGACTGGAAAGGAAAAACTCAATGCATCATGGGAATCCTCCGGCAGCCTATGTCTATTGCAGCATAACTAAGGGAGGATTCAGGGTCACCTGGTCCAGCCCTAACTATATGCTTTAGCAAAAAGGAAAGTTTTAAGCCTAATCTTGAAAGTAGAGATAGTGTCTGTCCCCTGAATCCAAACTAGAAGCTGGTTCCACAGAAGAGGGGCCTGAAAACTGAAGGCTCTCCCTCCCATTCTACTTTTAAATACTCTAGGAACAACAAGTAGGCCTGCAGAGCGAGAGCGAAGTGCTCTAATGGGGTGATATGGTACTACAAGGTCATTAAGATAAGATGGGGCCTGATTATTTAAGACCTTGTATGTGAGGAGCAGGATTTTGAATTCAATTCTGGATTTAACAGGAAGCCAATAAAGGGAAGCCAAAACAGGAGAAATATGCTCTCTCTTTCTAGTCCCTGTCAGTACTCTTGCTGCAGCATTTTGGATTAGCTGAAGGCTTTTCAGTGAGTTTTTTGGACATCCTGATAATAATGAATTACAGTAGTCCAGCCTGGAAGTAATAAATGCATGAACTAGTTTTTCAGCGTCACTCTGAGACAGGATATTTCTAATTTTAGAGATGTTGCGCAAATGGAAGAACGCAGTCTTACATATTTGTTTAATATGTGCATTGAAGGAGATATCCTGGTCAAAAATGACTCCAAGGTTCCTCACAGCGTTACTGGAGGCCAAGGTAATGCCATCCAGAGTAAGAATCTGGTTAGATACCATATTTCTAAGCTTTTCAGGGCCGAGTACAATAACCTCAGTTTTATCTGAATTAAGAAGCAGAAAGTTAGCGGCCATCCAGGTCTTTATGTCTTTAAGACATTCCTGCAGTTTAAGTAATTGGTGTGTGTTATCTGGCTTCATGGACAGATAGAGCTGGGTGTCATCTGCATAGCAGTGAAAATGTATGCTATGTCTTCTAATGATGCTGCCTAAGGGAAGCATGTATAATGTAAACAGAATTGGTCCTAGCACTGAACCCTGTGGAACTCCATAATTAATCTCAGTGTGTGAAGAGGATGGAGTCTATTAGATATGATACAAACCACTGCAGCACAGTACCTGTAATACCTACAGCATGTTCTAATCGCTCTAATAGGATATTATGGTCAACAGTATCGAATGCTGCACTAAGGTCTAGCAGGACAAGCACAGAGATGAGTTCACTGTCAGAGGCCACAAGAAGATCATTTGTAACCTTCACTAAAGCTGTTTGTGTGCCGTGATGAACTCTGAAACCTGACTGAAACTCTTCAAATAAGCCATTCCTCTGCAGATGATCTGTTAGCTGTTTGACAACTACTCTTTCAAGGTTTTTGATATGAAAGGAAGGTTGGAGATTGGCCTATAATTAGCTAAGACTGCGGGGTCTAGAGATGGCTTTTTGAGTAAAGGTTTAACTACAGCCAGCTTGATGGCCTGTGGTACATAGCCGATTATTAGAGATAGGTTGATCATATTTAAGATTGAAGAATTAATTAATGGAAGGACTTCTTTGAGCAGTTTTGTAGGAATGGGGTCTAAAAGACACGTTGATGACTTGGAAGTATTTATTGAAGTTAACTCAGAAAGATCAATTGGAGAAAAAGAGTCTAATATAACATCAATGGTACTAAGAGTAGCTGTAGATAA
This sequence comes from Rhamphochromis sp. 'chilingali', assembly GCF_963969265.1. Lineage (NCBI taxonomy): Eukaryota > Metazoa > Chordata > Actinopteri > Cichliformes > Cichlidae > Rhamphochromis > Rhamphochromis sp. 'chilingali'. The sequence continues at coordinate 5,803,657 of NC_137943.1, read as the reverse complement.
TATTACATCTGTGGGATGATTATTGGTAATTTTTTCTCTAATGATAAAAATTTTATTTGTGAAGACGTCCATGAAGTCATTACTAGTTAACGTTAAAGGGATGGTTGGCTCAAAAGAGCTCTGACTTTTTGTCAGCCTGGCTATAGTGCTGAAGAGAAACCGGGAGTTATTCTTATTTTCTTCAATCAGTGACGAATAGTAAGATGTTCTGGCTTTGCGGAGGGCTTTCTTATAAAGCAGCAAACTATTTCTCCAGGCTAAATGATGATCCTCTAAATTTGTGACACGCCATTTCCTCTCCAGCTTACGAGTCATCTGCTTTAGGCTACGTGTTTGAGAATTATACCACGGAGTCAGGTACTTCTGATTAGAGACCTTAGTTTTCACAGGAGCTACAGTATCCAGAGTCGTATGTAGTGAGGAGGTGAAATTGGGGGTAGCAATCAGATAGCTGCTCTGCTCTATGTTGGTACAGGGCATTGAAGATGATAACAGTGGGTGGATTATATTCTTAAACTTAGTTACAGCGCTTTCAGAAAGACATCTACTTTGATAAAGTCTATAGATACCCAAAATGCAGGACTCAGACTCAGGGGATGAACTCAAAATCACAGCTTTAATTGCTAGTCACAGAAAACAAGCATACAAAATTAAACTGGGAAGATATAAACTCACACCTTGCAGCGAGGCACACGAAGAAACACACAGCTTGAGGGACGACGCAGCACTGACTCAGAGAAACACAGGGTTTAAATACAATGGGAAGTAACGAGGGGAATGAGACACAGAAGGAGAGCACAGCTGGGAGAAATCAGAACTGACGAGACAAGGGAGCAAAGTAGGATACACTCACATGAGACACAGACCTTCAAAGTAAAACAGGAATTAGCACAGATGCAAACTAGACTAGGGGAGACAGAGCAACTAAGAAACACAGAGGGCAGCTACCAAATACTCAGAACTAAACAGAATACAAGAAAACCAAACTAAGACACTACACTAAAGAATACGCTGGGACAACAAAGAGAACTAAGAACATAATACAAAAAACTCAGAGGCACAAGAAACTCAAAACACTGGGTCACTGACCCAGGACCGTGACAACCTGGTTTTTTTTTTGGTTTTTTTTTAAATCATGCCCTGGCTTTGTCACACTGAATCATGTTTAAAAGATATATTTTCATGGCTCCCCCCATTACCATTTCCTTGTACTTCTTTCTACCAGTCTATTTTATTTTGTGACATTAACATCTTAAATGTACCCCACCAGTTTAATTATTAATAGCTGTGTTAGTATTTATAATGCTTTTTTTTTTTATCTTGTGCAGATCTACCAAGGGTCAGTGGCACAGTTCACCTTTTGTGGTAAGTTATAACACTTCATATGTGGTCACATAAGTAAGTTGTTTCATTCAATTCAATTCAATTCAACTTTTTCAATTCAATTCAATTCAACTTTATTTATATAGCGCCAAATCACAACATAAGTCGCGTCAAGGCGCTTCATAGATACAGAGAAAAACCCAACAATCATATGACCCCCTATGAGCAAGCACTTTGGCAACAGTGGGAAGGAAAAACTCCCTTTTAACAGGAAGAAACCTCCGGCAGAACCAGGCTCAGGGAGGGGCGGCCATCTGCTGCGACCGGTTGGGGTGAGAGAAGGAAGACAGGATAAAGACATGCTGTGGAAGAGAGACAGAGGTTAACAACAGATATGATTCAATGCAGAGAGGTCTGTTAATACATAGTGAGTGAGAAAGGTGACTGGAAAGGAAAAACTCAATGCATCATGGGAATCCCCCGGCAGCCTATGTCTATTGCAGCATAACTAAGGGAGGATTCAGGGTCACCTGGTCCAGCCCTAACTATATGCTTTAGCAAAAAGGAAAGTTTTAAGCCTAATCTTGAAAGTAGAGATAGTGTCCGTCTCCTGAATCCAAACTGGAAGCTGGTTCCACAGAAGAGGGGCCTGAAAACTGAAGGCTCTCCCTCCCATTCTACTTTTAAATACTCTAGGAACAACAAGTAGGCCTGCAGAGCGAGAGCGAAGTGCTCTAATAGGGTGATATGGTACTACAAGGTCATTAAGATAAGATGGGGCCTGATTATTTAAGACCTTGTATGTGAGGAGCAGGATTTTGAATTCAATTCTGGATTTAACAGGAAGCCAATGAAGGGAAGCCAAAACAGGAGAAATATGCTCTCTCTTTCTAGTCCCTGTCAGTACTCTTGCTGCAGCATTTTGGATTAGCTGAAGGCTTTTCAGTGAGTTTTTTGGACATCCTGATAATAATGAATTACAGTAGTCCAGCCTGGAAGTAATAAATGCGTGAACTAGTTTTTCAGTTACACTCTGAGACAGGATATTTCTAATTTTAGAGATGTTGCGCAAATGGAAGAACGCAGTCTTACATATTTGTTTAATATGTGCATTGAAGGAGATATCCTGGTCAAAAATGACTCCAAGGTTCCTCACAGCGTTACTGGAGGCCAAGGTAATGCCATCCAGAGTAAGAATCTGGTTAGATACCATATTTCTAAGCTTTTCAGGGCCGAGTACAATAACCTCAGTTTTATCTGAATTAAGAAGCAGAAAGTTAGCGGCCATCCAGGTCTTTATGTCTTTAAGACATTCCTGCAGTTTAAGTAATTGGTGTGTGTTATCTGGCTTCATGGACAGATAGAGCTGGGTGTCATCTGCATAGCAGTGAAAATGTATGCTATGTCTTCTAATGATGCTGCCTAAGGGAAGCATGTATAATGTAAACAGAATTGGTCCTAGCACTGAACCCTGTGGAACTCCATAATTAACCTCAGTGTGTGAAGAGGACTCTCCATTTACGTGAACAAACTGGAGTCTATTAGATAGATATGATACAAACCACTGCAGTGCAGTACCTGTAATACCTACAGCATGTTCTAATCGCTCTAATAGGATATTATGGTCGACAGTATCGAATGCTGCACTAAGGTCTAGCAGGACAAGCACAGAGATGAGTTCACTATCAGAGGCCATAAGAAGATAATTTGTAACCTTCACTAAAGCTGTTTCTGTGCCGTGATGAACTCTGAAACCTGACTGAAACTCTTCAAATAAACCATTCCTCTGCAGATGATCTGTTAGCTGTTTGACAACTACTCTTTCAAGGATTTTTGATATGAAAGGAAGGTTGGAGATTGGCCTATAATTAGTTTCATCAGTTGTTCAGTTCTTATAAAATGTTGTATAATTGTACCAAATCACTGAGGATACATCCAATGGGTAAATCACAATCAACAATTTTACTGTGATATTTGCTCGTGTTTAGAGAATCTCCATTATCTTTGTTACTGAGTTTCCATTTTTGTAGGGCCAAATTTGTATTAAAAATTAATATTTTCATATGATGTGAAATGACTCAATCATTTCTAATTTTTAGAAGAAACCATTCATTAAGTCCCTTAAGGTGAAGATTTCATATATTGATAATGATAAAATTAACACAAATTAAAGGTTTCACTGATAAACACACAATTTTTCCTTGCTTTAAACCCCATGTTCTATATAGATTACAGCTCTGATCTGGAGAACACTATTTTAAAATACTGTGTAGGGTTTTTGTCAAATGATTAAGAAACAGACTCTCTGTCACAAGAGACAGAAAGGTTGTATCTTAAAAGAAAAGTCTCCAAAATTTGGTAGAGTCTGATGTCATGCAGTTTCATAAACATGTATTCTTCCCAAAGAATGACACCTGAAAACTTTGCGTTAAATGAACTTTTCTTTTCCCTTTTTAGGAGGCGCCTGATATCAACGTGAAACGCACTGCAGTACTTCGTGCCCTTCCTGTATGTCTATGTCTGTGTCAATTTTGGGCTCCTGAGAGGGGTTATCATCCACTTCCTGCTCCACAAAGGCTTTGTGTGGATACTGACGCTTCACTGTACCATCCTGTCTGGCAACCTCTGCTTCTTTTCGTATTTGTTTTGCAGAACAGATCCGCATGTTCCCTTCAATAAAACCAAGATGACGTGCAATGAATTTATCTATCCTTATTGGGAGATTTTCATGCTTGAACAGACCATGTTTAATGTTCTTGAACTCTGCTTCAACATTAGCTGAAGTTGCAGTGAGTTTTTCGCTCTGAAATAGGGGAACCATTTCTCCAGTCCAGAGTGGTAGGTATCCTCCCAATCTAATTAGGTGTGGGACGAGCTCAGGTAGATAGTGCATATTGTCTCGATAACCATGATCTTCAGCATGGCACCTGCTCCCCTCACAAATATCTGCCACCCACTGCCTTAAGTCGGTGTTTATTTCTGTGCATGGATCCAATCTAATGTCTTCTTCTTCCTTGTCATCAGAAACAGATATATGGTAAATGGCCTGCATTTGTATAGCGCTTTTCTAGTCCCTAAGGACCCCAAAGCGCTTTACACTACATTCAGTCATTCACCCATTCACACACACATTCACACACTGGCAATGGCAAGCTACATTGTAGCCACAGCTGCCCTGGGGCGCACTGACAGAGGCGAGGCTGCCGGACACTGGCGCCACCGGGCCCTCTGACCACCACCAGTAGGCAAACACGGGGTTAGTATCTTGCCCAAGGATATTTGGCATGCAGCGAGGAGGCAGCCTGGGATCGAACCACCGACCTTCTGATTAGTGGCTGACCTGCTCTGCCACCTGAGCTACAGCCACCCTATATATATAGTCTCATCTGCAATTTTTCTTTTCAGATTTGATTTGGACACTTCTGACATAATGGGGTTTCCAAAACTGTCACAGCCTTCTGTCTCACTTAATGCCACAATAGCAATGCTGCGTATTAGGACCTTTGCTTCTTCCAAGGATTGGGACTTGACAAGTTGTGCCATTGATCGCACGTAGAAATCCCTCACCCGATGAGGCTTTTTTCTCAAACAGTCCCACTGGCAAATCATTTTGAATAAGTGTGTCACATCCACTCTAATGAAACATTCAATTCAATTCAATTTTATTTATATAGCGCCAAATCACAACATAAGTCGCCTCAAGGCACTTCATAGATACAGAGAAAAACCCAACAATCATATGACCCCCTATGAGCAAGCACTTTGGCAACAGTGGGAAGGAAAAACTCCCTTTTAACAGGAAGAAACCTCCGGCAGAACCAGGCTCAGGGAGGGGCGGCCATCTGCTGCGACCGGTTGGGGTGAGAGAAGGAAGACAGGATAAAGACATGCTGTGGAAGAGAGACAGAGGTTAATAACAGATATAATTCAATGCAGAGAGGTGTGTTAATACATAGTGAGTGAGAAAGGTGACTGGAAAGGAAAAACTCAATGCATCATGGGAATCCCCCGGCAGCCTACGTCTATTGCAGCATAACTAAGGGAGGATTCAGGGTCACCTGGTCCAGCCCTAACTATATGCTTTAGCAAAAAGGAAAGTTTTAAGCCTAATCTTGAAAGTAGAGATAGTGTCCGTCTCCTGAATCCAAACTGGAAGCTGGTTCCACAGAAGAGGGGCCTGAAAACTGAAGGCTTTTATTCGATTCCATTACTGTGGGGGGGCTGGTTGACCTTTTGACCTTTACATTTTCATTAATATCTTTAAAACAGAGGCAGCACAAACCAGCACAAACGTAGCACAGTTGATTGACACCAGTTTTGTTTGATTCCATTAATGTGGGGGGGCTGGTTGACCTCTGATGACCTCTACAAATTTTCTTGAATATCTTTAAAATGATAGCGGCACAAACGTAAATTTTTGCAGCACAAACCAGCACAAACGTAGCACAAATGTTTGACATCAATTTTGTTCGATTCCATTAATGTGGGGGGGCTGGTTGACCTTTTGACCTTTACATTTTCATTAATATCTTTAAAACAGAGGCAGCACAAACGACAATTTTAGCAGCACAAACCAGCACAAACGTAGCACAGTTGATTGACACCAGTTTTGTTTGATTCCATTAATGTGGGGGGGCTGGTTGACCTTTTGACCTTTACATTTTCATTAATATCTTTAAAACAGAGGCAGCACAAACCAGCACAAACGTAGCACAGTTGATTGACACCAGTTTTGTTTGATTCCATTAATGTGGGGGGGCTGGTTGACCTTTTGACCTTTACATTTTCATTAATATCTTTAAAACAGAGGCAGCACAAACCAGCACAAACGTAGCACAGTTGATTGACACCAGTTTTGTTTGATTCCATTAATGTGGGGGGGCTGGTTGACCTCTGATGACCTCTACAAATTTTCTTGAATATCTTTAAAATGATAGCGGCACAAACGTAAATTTTTGCAGCACAAACCAGCACAAACGTAGCACAGTTGATTGACACCAGTTTTGTTTGATTCCATTAATGTGGGGGGGCTGGTTGACCTTTTGACCTTTACATTTTCATTAATATCTTTAAAACAGAGGCAGCACAAACCAGCACAAACGTAGCACAGTTGATTGACACCAGTTTTGTTTGATTCCATTAATGTGGGGGGGCTGGTTGACCTCTGATGACCTCTACAAATTTTCTTGAATATCTTTAAAATGATAGCGGCACAAACGTAAATTTTTGCAGCACAAACCAGCACAAACGTAGCACAAATGTTTGACATCAATTTTGTTCGATTCCATTAATGTGGGGGGGCTGGTTGACCTTTTGACCTTTACATTTTCATTAATATCTTTAAAACAGAGGCAGCACAAACGACAATTTTAGCAGCACAAACCAGCACAAACGTAGCACAGTTGATTGACACCAGTTTTGTTTGATTCCATTAATGTGGGGGGGCTGGTTGACCTTTTGACCTTTACATTTTCATTAATATCTTTAAAACAGAGGCAGCACAAACCAGCACAAACGTAGCACAGTTGATTGACACCAGTTTTGTTTGATTCCATTAATGTGGGGGGGCTGGTTGACCTCTGATGACCTCTACAAATTTTCTTGAATATCTTTAAAATGATAGCGGCACAAACGTAAATTTTTGCAGCACAAACCAGCACAAACGTAGCACAAATGTTTGACATCAATTTTGTTCGATTCCATTAATATGGGGGGGCTGGTTGACCTTTTGACCTTTACATTTTCATTAATATCTTTAAAACAGAGGCAGCACAAACGACAATTTTAGCAGCACAAACCAGCACAAACGTAGCACAGTTGATTGACACCAGTTTTGTTTGATTCCATTAATGTGGGGGGGCTGGTTGACCTTTTGACCTTTACATTTTCATTAATATCTTTAAAACAGAGGCAGCACAAATGATAATTTTAGCAGCACAAATGTTTGACACCACTTTTGTTGGATTTGAAGAAGGTGGTGGGGCCAACTTCACTCACATGCTTAATGGCTCAAAACACCTTATGCAATTATAAACTGATACGCACCTACTGGCATGCCCCTTTTAATTTCTTCATAAATGTTATTTAATGTTATTATTACGGCAGCACGGTGGTTAGCACTGTTGCCGCACAGCAAGAAGGTCCTGAGTTCAATTCCACCATCACGCCAGGGTCTTTCTGTGTGGAGTTTGCAGGTTCTCTCGTCATGTTTGCGTGGGCTCTCTCCGGGCTCTCTCCAAAGACATGCAGCTTGTGGTGATAGGTTAATTGGTTAATCCGAATTGCCCATAGGTGTGAATGTGAGTGCAAATGGTTGTCTGTCCCTGTGTGTTGGCCCTGTGACAGACTGGCAACCCTGCCTCTTGCCCTATGACAGCTGGGATAGATTCCAGCACCCCCTGCGACCCTTAAAAGGATAAGCAAATGGATGGATGGATGGAATTTTATTAATATCTTTAAAATAATAGCACCACAAACAAAATTTTTTGCAGCACAAACCTGTGACATCAACTTTTGTTTGATTTGGGTGATGTGGGGGGGCTGGTTGACCTTTTGACGTTTGCATTTTCATTAATATCTTTAAAACAGAGGCAGCACAAACGACAATTTTAGCAGCACAAACCAGCACAAACACAGCACAGTTGATTGACACCAGTTTTGTTTGATTCCATTAATGTGGGGGGGCTGGTTGACCTCTGATGACCTCTACAAATTTTCTTGAATATCTTTAAAATGATAGCAGCACAAACGACAATTTTTGCAGAACAAACCAGCACAAATGTTTGACATCAATTTTGTTCAATTCCATTAATGTGTGTGTGTGTGTGTGTGTGTGTGTGTGTGTGTGTGTGTGTGTGTGTGTGTGTGTGTTTTGGGGGGAGGGGGCTGGTTGACCTTTACATTTTCATTAATATCTTTAAAACAGAAGCCGCACAAACCAGCACAAACGTAGCACAGTTGATTGACACCCATTTTGTTTGATTTGATTAATGTGGGGGGGCTGGTTGACCTCTGATGACCTCTAGAAATTTTGATTAATATCTTTAAAATGATAGCAGCACAAACCAGCACAAACGTTTGATACCACTTTTGTTGGATTTGAAGAAGGTGGGGGGGCCAACTTCACTCACATATGTCATGTCTACAGAATTCTCATTTTTCATGCCTGTGGAGTTTATTATATGGACGTGGTGACAGTGTAAAGACAGCCTGATCTTCTGATTTAACTTTTCAAGCATTCACACTAATTAGTGTTTAAACCTCCCGTGGTTCTATATCTGGGGATGTGGCTTTGGTTTGCACTGATGAAAGCTTATAGTTGAAATGTGTTTGACGGTAAATGGTCAATAAAGAAGACAGCATTTTGTTTTGTTTTTACACAATGATTTTGTCATGTGCTGTGTGCAGGCAGGAACTGTGGACCCAATGTGCAGACACTTGGAGGTAAAAGTGTGAACTCAAAACAGCTTTAACGCTAAACACAAATATAACAAAAGCAAGAATACCAAAAGAAACTTACACAGGCAGCCAAACAGAACACACAGCATAGGATGAGGGAGATCGCAACAAAGACCAAAGAAAACTCAGGGCTTACATACCCAGAGAGAGCCATCAGGGAATGGGAGACAACAGAGAAACACAGCTGGGACAAATAAGGGTAGCGAGACAAGGGAAGCAAATCCAGATACATTAACATGAGACATGGACTTTCAAAGTAAAACAGGAAACATAACACAGACAACGCGGACTTGACGAGGGGATACAGCAGACAGGGGGAGACAGAACAACTATGTAACACAGAGACAGAAACCAGAAGACAGAACTCTAAGAAACCAAAAGACTAGAAATGATAAATAATGGCAAAATCAAAGTTCAATAATAATGTAAAACTCAAAATTTTGGGTCAACGAACCCAGGCACCCTAACAGATTTATTGTTACAGTTAATTTTTTTCTATTTAATTATTTAGTTACAGTCCACCATACCTCTGATCCCCTGTCAATCCATCCACCCCCTTTTTAATGGTGTATCTGATTCAGGGTCATGAAGGGCTGGAGCAGCTGTCACAGACTGAGCAAGGTACACCCTGTACAGGTCACCAGTCTATGGCAGTGTCCCACTGTGTGTATTTTAAAAAGTACCGCATCTTAAAAACCACGGCTGCAGATAGATGGCCTTGGCAACTCTTCACTACATTATGAGGGGGATTTTATTATAGCAAATGACAAAAAAAATGGACCACTCATGATCTATTCAAAATACAATCTAGAGATGTTTTAGTCCCTTAAAGAGAGCTAATTATCTTTGTTTCCAGCTCCATACTTTAATTTGTGCACTACAGCAAATTTGTGTGATTCATTGCTGAAAATATGCTTATTTATCCTATACTGAGTCTTGGTGCAGTCCTTCAATTTATCTTCCATTTGAAATATGCCAGTTTAGCTGTCCTCTCTTTGAGCCAACCTTTGTCTTATTGGCTGCTCCTCAGAAGTTTTGAATAGCAGGTGGGTGGTACTTCTGTGCTTGGAGCAGGGATTACTTGTACATATACTGACCTCATTATTTGAAACTTGGCCCATGTTCGATATGAGCATTCACCATTTATATATACACAATATCTGTTGGTGTGTGTGTGTGTGTTAGAAAATATGGAAAAGGAATATTAAGTATTGGTCGAGGAGTTTGATTTCCAAACCAAATGCAAATCTTACTTTCATTCAGCAGTCCACCTTTTCTCAAAGCTCAGTTAAAGACACTTTTGACAATGTCATCTGGGTTGTAGCTTTGTTCCTGAAGATGTGCATGTCTTCAGGAATGAAAAGAAAGAAAGAAAGAAAGAAAGAAAGAAAGAAAGAAAGAAAGAAAGAAGTCCAGGAGATCTGAGTAGTTATTATGTCTGATGAAAAGAACAATCGAAAACAACCAAGGCACTTTGTCTTCAGGTATTTGTATTAGGATCAGCACAGATTTCACTCTCTGGCTTTATTTATAGCATAATAAGACATTTTACTTTTAAAAATCAAGGACACCAACAAGGCAGATAGGGCACATGCACTGGGGCCACAAATGTCCCAGGTTTAGTCCGTAATTCAATTCAATTCAATTTTATTTATATAGCGCCAAATCACAACAAAAGTCGCCTCAAGGGGCTTCATAGATACAGAGAAAAACCCAACAATCATATGACCCCCTATGAGCAAGCACTTTGGTGACAGTGGGAAGGAAAAACTCCCTTTTAACCCTTGTGTGGTGTTCGTATTTTTGTTACTCAGCCAGTGTTCATGGGTCTGGTGGACCCGCTAGAGTTTTGGCTTTCCAAATTAACACTATCAAACAATTTTATGTTAAATTACTCAACAGATGTTTACTTCATCCCAATTACAAGACATATGAACAGCAAACATGGTTAATTTTTTCCCTTTACCTTTGTTAGATCACATTTATGAATTAATGTGCTTCTCGTTTTTCTTTTATATAAAATGTTATAAATAAATCAGTTATAATCAAGTGGAGTGAGTGGAAAGACACAACACATTTACACGTGAAAAAATAATTAATTGTTTAATTTTTCTTTTGAAAAAAACTGAACACGGGTCTCACAGACCCGAACACCATACAAGGGTTAACAGGAAGAAACCTCCAGCAGAATCAGGCTCAGGGAGGGGCGGGGCCATTTGCTGCGACCGGTTGGGGTGAGAGAAGGAAGACAGGATAAAAGACATGCTGTGGAAGAGAGCCAGAGGTTAATAACAGATATGATTCAATGCAGAGAGGTCTATTAACACAGCGGTCCCTAAGCGCCACGGACCGGTTCATGCCCGACAATATTTTTACGGACCGGCCTAGTACCGGTACCGTAAAAAAAGAAGATTTATTCATAACACACGTGAAAAGACCCAGGAAAACCGAGTTAACGATAAAAACGATAACAAAATAACGCTAAAAAAACGATAAAAATCCTGAAAACCAGACATTTCACACCTGAGCCTCAACTCTCAACTCTCGTGGCCCGGTACCAAACGACTCACGGACCGGTACCGAGGCCCGGGGGTTGGGGACCGCTGTATTAATACATAGTGAGTGAGAAAGGTGACTGGAAAGGAAAAACTCAATGCATCATGGGAATCCCCGGCAGCCTACGTCTATCGCAGCATAACTACGGGAGGATTCAGGATCAGTGCTCTAAGTGCTCTAATGGGGTGATATGGTACTACAAGGTCATTAAGATAAGATGGGGCCTGATTATTCAAGACCTTGTATGTGAGGAGCAGGATTTTGAATTCAATTCTGGGTTTGAAGGGAAGCCAAAACAGGAGAAATATGCTCTCTCTTTCTAGTCCCTGTCAGGACTCTTGCTGCAGCATTTTGGATTAGCTGAAGGCTTTTCAGTGAGTTTTTTGGACATCCTGATAATAATGAATTGCAGTAGTCCAGCCTGGAAGTAATAAAAACATGAACTAGTTTTTCAGCGTCACTCTGAGACAGGATATTTCTAACTTTAGAGATGTTGCGCAAATGGAAGAACGCAGTCTTACATATTTGTTTAATACGTGCGTTGAAGGACATATCCTGGTCAAAAATGACTCCAAGGTTCCTCACAGCGTTACTGGAGGCCAAGGTAATGCCATCCAGAGTAAGAATCTGGTTAGATACCATATTTCTAGGCTTTTCAGGGCCGAGTACAATAACCTCAGTTTTATCTGAATTAAGAAGCAGAAAGTTAGCGGCCATCCAGGTCTTTATGTCTTTAAGACATTCCTGCAGTTTAACTAATTGGTGTGTGTTATCTGGCTTCATGGACAGATAAAGCTGGGTGTCATCTGCATGGCAGTGAAATTGTATGCTATGTCTTTTAATGATGCTGCCTAGGGGATGCATGTATAGTGTAAACAGAATTGGTCCTAGCACTGAACCTGTGGAACTCCATAATTAAACTCAGTGTGTGAAGAGGACTCTCCATTTACATGTACAAATTGGAGTCTATTAGATAGATATGATACAAACCACTGCAGTGCAGTACCTGTAATACCTACAGCATGTTCTAATCGCTCTAATAGGATATTATGGTCGACAGTATCGAATGCTGCACTAAGGTCTAGCAGGACAAGCACAGAGATGAGTCCACTGTCAGAGGCCATAAGAAGATCATTTGTAACCTTCACTAAAGCTGTTTGTGTGCTGTGATGAGCTCTGAAACCTGACTGAAACTCTTCAAATAAGCCATTCCTCTGCAGATGATCTGTTAGCTGTTTGACAGCTACTCTTTCAAGGTTTTTGATATGAAAGGAAGGTTGGAGATTGGCCTATAATTAGCTAAGACTGCTGGGTCTAGAGATGGCTTTTTGAGTAAAGGTTTAACTACAGCCAGCTTGATGGCCTGTGGTACATAGCCGATTATTAGAGATAGGTTGATCATATTTAAGATTGAAGAATTAATTAATGGAAGGACTTCTTTGAGCAGTTTTGTAGGAATGGGGTCTAAAAGACACGTTGATGGTTTGGAGGAAGTAATTATTAAAGTTAACTCAGAAAGATCAATTGGAGAAAAAGAGTCTAATATAACATCAATGGTACTAAGAGTAGCTGTAGATAATATTACATCTGTGGGATGATTATTGGTAATTTTTTCTCTAATGATAAAAATTTTATTTGTGAAGAAGTTAATGAAGTCATTACTAGTTAACGTTAAAGGGATGGTTGGCTCAAAAGAGCTCTGACTTTTTGTCAGCCTGGCTACAGTGCTGAAGAGAAACCGGGGGTTATACTTATTTTCTTCAATCAGTGACGAATAGTAAGATGTTCTGGCTTTGCGGAGGACTTTCTTATAAAGCAACACACTATTTCTCGAGGCTAAATGATGATCCTCTAAATTTGTGACACGCCATTTCCTCTCCAGCTTACGAGTCATCTGCTTTAGGCTATGTGTTTGAGAATTATACCACGGAGTCAGGTACTTCTGATTTGAGACCTTAGTTTTCACAGGAGCTACAGTATCCAGAGTTAAATGGCAAATGGCCTGTATTTATATAGCGCATTACTAGTCCCTAAGGACCCCAAAGCGCTTTACATATCCAGTCATCCACCCATTCACGCACACATTCACACACTGGTGATGGCAGCTACATTGTAGCCACAGCCACCCTGGGGCGCACTGACAGAGGCGAGGCTGCCGGACACTGGCGCCACCGGGCCCTCTGACCACCACCAGTAGGCAACGGGTGAAGTGTCTTGCCCAAGGACACGACGACCAAGACTGCCCAAGCCGGGGCTCGAACCGGCAACCTTCCGATTACAAGGCGAACTCCCAACTCTTGAGCCACAGTTGTATGTAGTGAGGAGGTGAAATTATTAACAAGATAATCGACTTCTGTTGGGGTAGCGTTCAGATAGCTGCTCTGCTCTATGTTGGTACAGGGCATTCAAGATGATAACAGTGGTTGGATTATATTCTTAAACTTAGTTACAGCACTTTCAGAAAGACATCTACTTTGATAAAGTCTACTTTCCACTGTTGTGTAATCAATTATTTTAAATGTAAATGTTATCAGGAAATGATCAGACAGGAGAGGGTTTTCAGGAAACACTGTTAAATGTTCAGTTTCTATGCCATATGTTAAAACAAGATCTAGAGTGTGATTATTAAAGTGGTGGGTGGGTTCTTTTCCTTTTTATGAAAAGCCAATTGAGTCTAATAACAGATTAAATGCCATGTTGAGGCTGTCATTTTTAGCATCTACATGGATGTTAAAATCACCCACAATAATTATTTTATCTGAGCTGAGCACTAAATCAGATAAAAAGTCTGAGAAATCAGACAGAAACTCTGTGTAAGGAGATTGGGGGGGGGGGGGGGGGGGGGGGGGGGGTAGCAGGAGGAGAGAAGCTGCAGAGATGCGTGTGAGACTGCAACTCTGCTTCCTGGTCCCAACTCTGGATAGTCATATTTTGGGGGGTTTAATAAATCTGTCCATATTTCTAGAAATGAGAGCTGCTCCATCCAAAGTGGGATGGATGCCGTCTCTCCTAACAAGATCAGGTTTCCTCCAGAAGGTTTGCCAATTATCTATGAATTCCACATAGTTTCTGGGACACCACTCAGACAGCCAGCAATTTAAGGAGAACATGCGGCTAAACATGTCACTCCTGGTCTGATTGGGGAGGGGACCAGAGAAAACTACAGAATCTGACATTGTTTTGGCAAAGTTGCACACCGATTCAATATTGCTTTTAGTGACCTCCGATTGGCGTAACCGGGTGTCATTACTGCCGACGTGAATTATGATTTTACTGAATTTACGTTTATCCTTAGCCAGCAGTTTTGCATTTCCTTCAATGTCGCCTGCTCTGGCCCCTGGAAAACAATTGACTATGGTTGCCGGTGTCTCTAGCTTCACATGTCTGAGAACAGAATCACCAATTACCAGAGTTTGACCCCCGGCGGGCGTGTCGCCGAGTGGGGAAAAACAGTTAGACACATGAACGGGTTGGTGGTGTACCTGGGGCTACTGTTTAGGACTATGCTTCCTCCTCACCGTCACCCAGCCACGCTCCTTCCCCAGCTGCTTGGGGTCTGCCGGGGAACAGCTAGCGGGGCCTACGCTATCTTCGGCTGCACCAGTTACAGGGGCCTGGCTAGCTACGGGTGAATGAAGGGTGCGAAGCCGAGTCTCCCTTCCAATGTGGATCACATCAGCCAGAAACAGGCTCTTGTGAAATGTAGATGACCTCAGACAGCAGCGCAGGCCCTGCTGTCGTGAAGTTGGCCTCAGAGGGAGCATTAGCCCTGGTGCAATGTGGATGGCCTAAGCCAGCAATACAGGCCCTGGTATGTTGACGATAGCCTCACAAGGAGCACATGCCGTGGTATAATGTGGATGGCCTCAGCCAGTAGCAAAGGCCCTGTTGTAATGTGGATGGCCTCATCTACCAACACTGGCCCAGGTGAAATGTGGATGGTAATGGCCAGCACCACAGACCTTGGTGTAATGTGGATGGCCTTAGCCAACAGCACAGTCCCTGGTGTGGTGAAGATGGCCTCACAGGAAGCACTGTCCCTGGTGTAATGTGGATGGCCTCAGCAAACAACACTGGCCCTGGTGAAATGTTGGTGGTATTGGCCAGAACCACAGGCCCTGGTTTAATGTAGATGGCATCAGCCAGCAGCACAGGCCCTTGAGTAATGTGAATGTCCTCAGCCAACACCACTGGCCCTTGTGTAATATGGATGGTATCAGCCAGCACCAAAGGCCCTGGTGTGGTGATGATAGCCTCACAGGAAGCACTGTCCCTGGTGTAATTTGGATGGGCTCATCCAAAAACACTGGCCCTGGTGTAAAGTGGATGGCATTGGCCAGCACCACAGGCCCTGGTGTAATGTGAATGGCCTCATCCAACAACACTAGCCCTGGTGAAATGTGGATGGTATTGGCCAGCACCGCAGGCCCTGGTGTAATGTGAATGTCCTCAGCCAACACCATTGTCCCTGGTGTAATGTGGATGGTATTGGCTAGCACCACAGGCCCTGTTGTAATGTGGATGGCCTCATCTACCAACACTGGCCCAGGTGAAATGTGGATGGTATTGGCCAGCACCACAGGCCCTTGTGTAATGTGAATGTCCTCAGCCATGACCACAGGCCCTGATGAAATGTAATTGGCCTCAGCCATGACCACAGGCCCTGGGGAAATGTAAATGTCCTCAGCCAGTAGCACAGGCCCTGTTGTAATGTGGATGGCCTCATCTAACAACTCTGTCGCAGGTGAAATATGGATGGTATTGGTCAGCACCACACACTCTTGTGAAATGTGCATGATATCGGTCAGCACCACAGCCCCAGGTGTAATGTGGATGGCATCAACGAGCAGCAGAGGCCCTGTTGTGGTGACGATGGCCTCACAGGAAGCACTGTCCCTTGTGTAATGTGTATGGCCTCAGCCAACAACAGTGGCCCTGGTGAAATGTGGATGGTATTGGCCAGCACCACAGGCCCTGGTGTAATGTGAATATCCTCAGCCAGTAGTAAAGGCCCTTGTGTTTTGTGGAACGCATCAGCCAGCAACACAATCCCTGGTGAAATGTGGATGGCCTCATCCAGCACCACAGGCCCTGGTTTGGTGATGATTGCCACACAGGAAGAACTGTACCTGGTGAAATGTGGATGGCCTCATCCAACAGTACAGGCCCTGGTGTGGTGAAGATGGCCTCAAAGGAAGCACAGGCCATGGTGTAATGTGGATGGCCTCAGACAGCAGCCAGGCCCTGGTGAAATGTAGATGGCCTCAGCCGGCAACATGCGCTCTGGTGAAATGTAGTCTGCCTCAGCCAGTGGCACAGGCCCTGTTGTGGTGAAGCCAGTAGTAAAGGCCCTTGTGTTTTCTGGAACGCATCAGCCGGCAACACAATCCCTGGTGAAATGTGGAAGGTTATCATCGAGTAGCACAGGCCCTGGTGTAATGTGGATGGCCTCATCCAACAGTACAGTCCCTGGTGTGGTGAAGATCGCCTCACAGGAAGCAGTGTCCCTGGTGTAAAGTGTATGGCCTAAGCCAACAACAGTGGACCTGGTGAAATATGGATGGTATTGGCCAGCACCACAGGCCCTGGTGTAATGTGAATGTCCTCAGCCAGAAGCACAGGCTCTTGTGTATTGTGGATCGCATCAGCCAGCAAAACAAGCCCTGGTGAGATGTGGTTGGTATCAACGAGTAGCACAGGCCCTGGTGTAATGTGGATGGCCTCAGCAAGCACCACAGGCCCTGGTTTGGTGATGATGGCATCACAGGAAGCACTGGCAGTGGTGTAATGTGGATGGCCTGAGCCAACAACACTGGACCTGTTGAAATGTGGATGGTATTGGCCAGCACCAAAGGCCCTGGTGTAATGTGGATGGCATCATCCAGCACCACAGGCCCTGGTGTGCTGATGATGGCCTTACAGGAAGCACTGTCCCTGATGTAAAGTGTATGGCCTCAGCGTAATGTGTAATGTGGATGGTATTGGCTAGCACCACAGGCCCTTGTGTAACGTGAATGGCCTCATCCAACAACACTGGCTCTGGTGTAATGTGGATGGTATTGGCCAGCACCACAGGCCCGTTGATTCCATCCACATTAAACCAGGGCCTGTGGTGCAGGCCCAAACCATCCACATTTCACCAGGGCTTGTGTTGCTGGCTGATGCGATCCAAAATACACAAGGGCCTGTGCTACTGGCTGATGCCATCCCCATTACACCAGGGCCAGTGGTGTTGACTGAGGACATTCACATTACGCCAGGGCCTGTGCTTTCCTGTGAGGCCATCTTCACCACAACAGGGCCTGTGCTAGTGGCTGAGGCAGACTACCTTTCACCAGAGCGCATGTTGCCGGCTCAGGCCATCTACATTTCACCAGGGCCTGGCTGCTGTCTGAGGCCATTCACATTACACCAAGGCCTGTGCTTCCTGTGAGGCCATCTTCACCACACCAGGGCCTGTACTGTTGGATGAGGCCAATCACATTACACCAGGTACAGTTCTTCCTGTGTGGCAATCATCACCAAACCAGGGCCTGTGGTGCTGGATGAGGCCATCCACATTTCACCAGGGAATGTGTTGCTGGCTGATGCGTTCCACAAAACACAAGGGCCTTTACTACTGGCTGAGGATATTCACATTACACCAGGGCCTGTGGTGCTGGCCAATATAATCCACATTTCACCAGGGCCACTGTTTTTGGCAAAGGCCATACACATTACACAAGGGACAGTGCTTCCTGTGAGGCCATCTTCACCACACCAGGGCCTCTGCTGCTCGTTGATGCCATCCACATTACACCTGGGCCTGTGGTGCTGACCGATATCATGCACATTTCACCAGGATGTGTGGTGCTGACCAATCCCATCCATATTTCACCAGCGACAGAGTTGTTAGATGAGGCCATCCACATTACACAAGGGCCTGTGCTGCTAGCCTTCCATATTACCCAAGGGCCTGTGTTGCTGGCTGATGCCATTCACAATACTCAAGGGCCTGTTTTACTGGCTGATGCCATCTACATTACACCAGGGCCTGTGGTGCTGGCAAATACCATCGACATTTTACCAAGGCCAGTGTTGTTTGCTGAGGCCATCCACATTACCGTATTTTCACGACCATAAGGCGCACTGTGCTAAAAGGCGCAGTCTCAGTTATGTGTGCCCTTACTGTATTTAACACACACATAAGGCGCACTGGACCATAGGGCGCATACAAGTACCGTATGCGTATTTAAAAATAAAGCGGGAGCAAACCTGAATTTGGTACCTTACTCACATTTCTATTGCCGGTAATCGTCATCATCAACAACACACAAGCATACAAGTGTGCATATTTAAAAATAAAGCAGGAGCAAAACTGAGTTTGGTACTCACATTTTTATTACCAATAATTGTCATCATCAACAACACACAAGCATACAAGTATGCGTATTTAAAAATAAAGCAGGAGCAAAACAAAGTTTGGTACTCACATTTTTATCATCAATCAAACCCATCGAAGTCCTCATCCTCTGTGTCTGAATTGAACAGCTGCGCTAAATCTCCATCAAACATGCCAGGTTCACTGTCTTCACCGTCAGAGTCACTTTCCGTGCCGTGCGGCTCCTCGGAAACGATGCCGGCTTTTGCGAAAGCTCGAACAACAGTGCCAGCAGACATGTTAGCCCAAGCATCTACAATCCATTGGCAAATTGTGGCGTAACTCGCCCGCCGCTGCCTTCCACTCTTAGTGAAACTGTGGTCTTCACCGGTCATCCATCGCTCCCAGGCCGCTCGCAGCCTTACTTTGAACGGGCGGTTCACACCGATGCCCAGCGGTTGGAGTTCCTTTGTCAGGCCTCCCGGAATGACAGCAAGCTCACAGTTCATTTGCTTCACAAGTTTTTTCACATCGGCTGTGAGATGGGCACGCATAGAGTCACAGATCAACAGCGATGGTGATGCGTGGAAAAAACCACCTGGTCTCCTTACATACACCTCCCTCAGCCACTCTTTCATCATTTCCTCATCCATCCAGCCCTTTTCATTTGCCTTAATGATGATTTCTGCTGGAAACTTCTCTTTAGGCAAAGTCTTTCGCTTAAAAATCACCATAGGCGGCAGTTTCTGTCCATTAGCATGGCAGCCAAGCACAACAGTAAAAGAAGACTTTTCATACCCCGTTGTGCGTATCGCTAGCGTGCTGGTCCCCTTTTTCTTCACAGTGTGACTCACCGGGATGTCAAAAGTGAGAGGGACCTCGTCCATGTTTGTGATGTGGCTGGGCTGGATGTTTTTGTCGCCGATGTGTTTGCTGCAGTAGGAGCGGAAGATGGCCAGCTTTTCCTTATAATCCGCTGGAAGTTGCTGCGCTACCGTAGTCCTGGTCCAGATGGAAAAATGGCACCGTTTCATAAAACGAAAGCACCAAGACGGACCTCCTTGGAAATGTTCAATGTTCATCTCTTCAGCTAGTGAAACTGCTTTTGGCCGAATGGTGACCGTCGAAACGCTTCTCCCGCTCGCTCTTTGCTCGATGATCCACCGCTCGAGTCTTTCCTCCAACTCGGGCCACCTCGCCTTATGTCCGCGGAAACTCAGCTGCGTTTTCTTGACCTGCCGGAGCTTGTTTTCCAGCTTCCTCCATTTGCGAACCATCGATTCGTTAATCTTAAATTCTCTCGCCGCTGCTCGATTTCCATGTTCCTCCGCGTAGCTGATGGCCTTCAGTTTAAACTGTGCTTCGTAAGCGTGTCTCTTTGCCATTTTCAGGGTTGTTAAAACAACGATGTCCTTCATAATGCACATACCTGTTCTTTTATACAGGTATGTGCGATTGTCCCGGTATATACGATCAACGCCCACACTTCACCCTTTAACGTTCTCATGGTGTTCTCTACTACGTCCTCCTTACAACACATAGGGCGCACCGCGCTATAGGGCGCGCCGCACTTTTTGAAGAAAATCTAAGACTTTTAAGTGCGCCTTATGGTCGTGAAAATACGGTACATCAGGGACAGTGCTTCCTGTGAGGCCATCTTCACCACACGAGGGCCTGTGCTGGTGGCCTATGCCATTCAAATTACACCAGGGCCTCTGGTGCTGGCCAACACCATCCACATTTCACCAGGGCCACTGTTGTTGGCTTAGGTCATCAACATTACACCAGAGACTGTGATGCCGGCTTCTACCATCCACATTACACCAGGGCCTGTGCTTCCTGTGAGGCCATCTTTACCCCACCAGGGCCTTTGATGCTCGTTGATGCCATCCACATTAGGGCCTGTGATGCTGGCCGATATCATGCACATTACACCAGGGCCAGTGGTGTAAGCTAAGGCCATCCACATTACACCAGGGTGTGTGGTGCTTTACCAATACCATCCACATTTCACAAGGGCCAGTGTTGTTATATTATGCCATCCACATTACACCAGGGACTGTGTTACTGGCTGAGGCCATTCACATTGCAGTAGGGCCTGTGCTGCTGGCTGAGGCCACCTATATTTCACTAGGGCTTGTGTTGATGGCTGATGCCATCCACAATACACCAGGGCCAGTGATTTCCGTGAGGCCATCTTCACTAGACCAGGGTCTGTGCTTCTTGCTGATGCCATCGAAAATACACCAGGGCCAGTGATTCCTGTGAGGCCATCTTCACCAGACCAGGGCCTGTGCTGCTAGCCATCCAAATTACCCAAGGGACTGTGTTGTTGGCCGAAAACAACGACATTTCACCAGGGTTTGTGTTAGTGGATGATGCGATCCACATTTCACCAGGGCCAGTGTTGTTGGCTGAGGTCATCCAAATTACAACAGGGTCAATGCTCCCTGCGAGGCCATATTCACCACACCAGGGCCTGTGCTGCTGGCTGATACCATCCACATTTTACCAGGGCCTGTGCTTTTGGCTGATGCCATTCACATTACACCAGGGCCTGTGGTGCTGGCCAATACCATCCACATTTCTCCAGGGCCAGTGTTGTTGGCTGAGGCCATCCACATTACACCAGGGCCAGTGCTTCCTTTGATTCATTCATCACCACACCAGGGCCTGTGGTGCTGGCCAATACCATCCATATTTCACCAGGGCCACTGTTGTTGGCTGAGGCCATACACTTTACACCAGGCACAGTGCTTCCTGTGAGGCCATCTTCACCACACCAGGGCCTGTACTGTTGGATGAGGACATCCACATTACACCAGGGACAGTTCTTCTTGTGCGGCCATCATCACCACAACAGGGCCTGTGCTATTTGCTGATGCCATCCACAATACACCTGGGCCTGTGGTGCTGACCAATATCATGCACAATTCACCAGGGCCAGTGGTGTTGGCTAAGGCTATTCACATTACACCAGGGTGTGTGGTGCTGACCAATACCATCCACATTTCACCAGGGCCAGTGTTGTTGGCTGGGGCCATCCACATTACACCAGGGACAGTGCTTCCTGTGAGTCCATCATCACCACACCAGGGCCTGTGGTGCTGGCCAATACCATCCACATTTCCCCAGGGCCACTGTTTTTAGCTCAGGCCTGTGACAAAGTGGCTAGGACAGAATTCATTTGCCATTTGTCACTTGCGTATATTGTTATTCTGTGTTCTGTTATTTTACAGTCAGCCATAATGCTTTCATTTAGACATTGCTGGTGTAACTTCTCTTAACACACAATATCCCGGGTTTTGTTTGTGGTAGCAGTAGTTACATTCTTTACATCCATGCATGTGTTTTAAAGCAAACACTACTAACCATCAGATCATCTGAATTCTCTTCTGTTTACAGGCACAT
The DNA here is from genome assembly GCF_963969265.1 of Rhamphochromis sp. 'chilingali'. Lineage (NCBI taxonomy): Eukaryota > Metazoa > Chordata > Actinopteri > Cichliformes > Cichlidae > Rhamphochromis > Rhamphochromis sp. 'chilingali'. The sequence goes on along the minus strand of NC_137943.1, from coordinate 5,781,549 downwards.
GTCTAGTAAATTATGTTTCTTTATGTTGCTTTGGTTATACTTACCATGGTGTCCATGTTGTGCTTGCAGGTCCTATATGTGAGACAGGTGTATGGGAAGGGCCGCCCACTACTTCCTGTTTATATAGGGTCATGAGGTCAATGATTGGATCACTGGGTGTAACCAAATGGAGGGTTTTTCATTTTGTATAGTATTGTTTGTTTTCTTTAAAGTAGCCTTTTGAGTTATATTGTATCCAGTGTTTTACTTTACAAACTATTTAGTTGCGTAAATGAGTTTGTCAGTTTCATGCATGACTTTATTCCTGTTCTTTGTTTAGAATTGTATTATTTGGTTTGACCTATTTTGTTCAATGGTAGGGACTAACGAGGTCAGGTGTGGGCAAAGTCTTGTATAAAGCCAGTGGGATTTTTGCATGCCTGATTGATTGTTTTATGGTAAAAGGGAGATGCTAGCAATAAAGTATGCTTAAAAAGAACTTCAATTGTCTGCTAATGCTATTTACTTATCACCTTCCTTGCTGCTTAAGCTATGCTACATCACAAATGGTGGCAGCAGTGGCTCCAGGCCAATAGGTTATAGCAATGCAGAAACAGCCAAGTCAAGGAAACCTCAAGGGCCAACAGAATTTCCCCCAGAGGAGGCCCAAGATGATGGCAACCTGCCAGAAGCTACGGGTGAGCACAGCACGGAAGCACAAAGTCTCTCAGAGCTCTCAACTTTATTAAAAGGCCTGATGCAACAGCATGCTGACCGTGAGGCAAAATGGGAGCAGGACAGACAACGCCAGGATGAACGGTGGCATAGAATGCAACACCAGTTCAGCCAACTGCAGCAGGAGGTCCAGTCGGAGCGCCGGGAGCATCAGATGCTGTGGGAAGGTGCAGTAGCTGATTCCGGAGTGCCTCTGAGTTCCTCAGTGCGGCAAAAGGTGCAGCAACCTGTTCAACAGCGAGGAAACCCCCCTGAATCTTCCACAGCACCACATTCATCCAATCTGGGCAGAGTAAGCGTTTGGAAAGGCCCGAAGATGCAGCCCTATGGTGAGGATGAAGATATTGAACATTATTTAACCACTTTTGAGAGGATTGCAACAGGATGTCAGTGGCCACAAGAAGAATGGGCACTGCATCTGGCTCCACTTCTTAGTGGTAAAGCACGTGCGGCATATGTTGCTATGGACACTGAAGAAACAATGGACTATGATAAGGTAAAAACCGCCGTTCTTGAAAAATTTGAAATAAGTGCTGAGACTTACCGAACCAGATTCCGCAACATGACGGTGAAGGACGATGAGACACCCAAAGAGCTGCGAACCCGCCTTAAAGACCTATATGAAAAGTGGATGCTTCCAAAGGAGAAGACAAAGGACCAAATAGGAGATGTCATAGTGATGGAACAGTTTCTCAGAGTTCTTAACCCAGAGCTGAGGACCTGGGTGAAAGAGCGCAACCCCACCACTTCAAAAGAAGCTGCAGAGATGGCAGAGGCTTTTCTTGCAGCCCGACGCCCACAAAAAGGGTACATGGTAGGAAAATCCAGTTCAGCCAATGTTTTTGTGGGTAGGTCAGGGGGTGGGAATGGGTACAAAGCTAAAAGCCCTAAACAAAGTTCCCCAATCACTAGCAGTAGCCGCGCTAGAGAATTAAAGCAGAGAGGCCCGTTGGTGTGTCATGCCTGTGGTCAAGCAGGTCACTTTAAGGCAGATTGCCCAGGTCAGCAAGTCAGTAAGACTTACATGTGTCTTTCACCACAGTGTTTTGACTTGCTAGAGGAAGAAACAGAGTCTCTAGTACCCTCCAGTGATCAGGAGCACACCATCTGTGTTTTCATTGAGGGAAAACCGTGTGTTGCCCTCTTGGATTCAGGCAGTAGCCGCACACTTGTCAGGCAAGATTGCCTCCCTAGCGACACCACATTTTGTGGTAAAGTTAAAGTCTGGTGTGTTCATGGTGATAATGTTGATTATCCTATTGCCAATGTTTGCCTGCAAGTTAATGAAAAGGAGTACGTACTTACAGTTGGAGTAATGGATAAACTTCCCTACCAGATTGTGTTGGGCCGGGACATGCCAATTCTTGGGGAGTTATTAGCAAAGACAGAGAAGGACAGAGAAGAGAAGAATCTGCATGTTGCATGTGAAGGTCTGCTAGTAGTCACTAGGTCTGGTAATAAAGCTTCTCAGTCAGAGCCAGGTTTGAGTGAGTTGCCCTATGCAGACAGTGAAATTCCAGATATTGACAGACCAAGTAGGCCGCATATAAAGAAAAGTAAAATGCAGAGAAGACAGGAAAAAGTGAGGGGGACAGAAATTGCTGAGTCACTTCCTGAACCAGAGATCGATGAGCTCCTCGTTGTCCCGAGCAATATTGTCCAACTCCAAAGGGAGGACCCCTCTTTAGCACCCCTGTTTGCTAAGAGCACCCAAGAATCAGCACAGATTACAGACAGAGTACGGAAAGTATTCATTGTTAAGAATGAACGACTATATCGTCGTAGCAAAGTTGGTGACCAGTTGGTTGTTCCCAAAAGCTTAAGGCCTGTAGTCTTGCAGTTGGCTCATTCAGTTCCTTGGGCAGGCCACTTAGGACATCTTAAAACCTTTTCCAGAATGGTAACTCGGTAGTTTTGGCCACAGCAATTTTCAGACACTGCCCAGTTTTGCAAATCATGTCCACAGTGTCAGTTGACAGCCCCAAGTAGGAAAGGAGACAGAGCCCCACTCATTCCTATGCCTGTAATAGACGTCCCCTTTTCTCGTGTTGCCATGGATATTGTCGGCCCATTGGAGAGAAGTGGTTCAGGGCATAGGTACATTCTAGTGATTTGTGACTATGCAACAAGGTATCCTGAAGCTTTCCCATTGAGAAGGGTCAAAGCCCGCCAAATAGCTAATTGTCTGATACAGATGTTTTCAAGGGTGGGTATTCCCAAAGAAATCTTGACAGACCAAGGCTCAAACTTCACTTCCAACCTGTTGAAAGAAGTCTACAAACTTCTGGGAATTACCGGAATCAAAACGAGCCCTTATCATCCACAAACTGATGGACTTGTTGAGAGGTTTAATAAAACCCTGAAATCAATGCTGAGGAGGTTCGTAAGAGAATCGGGAAAAGACTGGGACCAATGGCTTCCATTTTTGCTTTTCGCCTATAGAGAGGTACCACAAGCATCAACTGGATTTTCTCCGTTTCAGCTCTTGTACGGCCATAATGTCAGAGGTCCACTGGATGTACTTCGGGAAGCTTGGGAGGAAGCTAGCCCTGAAAAACAGTGCTCTTCCCTCTCTTATGTGTTGAAAATGAGGGACAAGCTTGAACAGTTTCAGGAACTGGCTCATTGTCACCTAGTAAGTGCCCAGCGACGTCAAAAACAGAACTATGATAAGACAGCTCGCAGGAGGACCTTTAAAGAAGGACAAAAAGTGTTGCTCCTTTTGCCAACCACTGAAAGCAGTCTCTTAGCCAAATGGCAGGGGCCATTTGTGATAAACAGGAAAGCAGGTCCTGTCACTTATGAGCTCAACATGCCGAATCGTCGGAAAAAGCAACAGGTGTTTCATGTCAACATGTTGAGGGAGTGGATTGAGAAGCCAGAGCAATCACTTCAGTTGTGAGCTCGTGTTGTACTGCAGGAAGAAGAGCCTCAAGAGCAATTCTTTCCCACCAGTGCTGAAGAAAAGCTATTTCCGGATTTGAGCCATCTATCACCAGAACAGCAGGAGGAGCTCGCGGCCATAATGCCACAGGAGCTTTTCAGCACAAAGCCAGGCTACACCCATCTTATTCAGCATGACATACACCTGCGTTGTTCGAATCAACCACCCATCAGGGATACCACCTCCAGAGTTCCAGCAAAGCTAATGCCAGCATTGAAACAGGAGGTGGAAGAAATGCTTGCAACAGGGATTATAGAGCCATCTAGAGGTGAGTGGTGTAGCCCTGTGGTACTCGTCCCCAAGAAAAATGATGCAAGACAGAGATTTTGTGTTGACTTCTCAAAACTTAATGCTGTCTCTGTTTTTGATGCATATCCTATGCCAAGAGTGGATGAATTGATTGAGTGCTTGGGTAATGCCAAGTACCTCACAACACTCGACCTTTGTAAAGGTTATTGGTGGAACAATCTCCCGATTGGCATCCGGGCATCTGATTCTATTCATTCTTTTAAATCACAGCTTAAAACATATCTTTTTAAACTTGCCTTCTCCACCTTTTAATTGCTGGTTTGTTTGTTTGTTTGTTTGGTTGCTGTGACCTATTGACCTCTTGTATTAATTCCCTCCTATCTTTCTATTGGTGTCTTTTATTATGGTGGTACAGCTTTTATCTTGCTATTACCCATGTGCTGTAGTCATTCTTATTGGTAGCTTTTATCTATGAACATAACTCGTTATTTTTTATTTTTTTTATCCGTTATCAATGTTTGAACCTTTTATTGTTTTATGTAAAGCACTTTGGTATGCCCAAGGCTTTTAAATGTGCTCTATAAATAAAGATTGTTGTTGTTGTTGTTGTTATTGGCAAGTCCCCCTAACAGAGTCCTCAAGGGATTTAACTACATTCAGGGTTCCCAGCGGACTTTATTGTTTCAGAACTATGCCTTTCGGACTACATGGAGCTCCAGCCACGTTCCAGAGGCTGGTGGACTTGGTTCTGAAAGGAGCTGATGGCTATGCAGCAGCGTATATTGACGACATTGTGGTGTTCAGCGAGACATGGGAGGACCATGTGAAACATCTGGCTGATGTCCTGCAACGCATCAGAACAGCTGGACTAGTCATCAACCCTGGGAAGTGCCACATTGCACAGACCGAGGTGGAGTACCTGGGTTACGTCATTGGGGGTGGGGTCATCCGCCCTCAGGTGAGTAAGGTCGAGAACCTTGCCTCTTGTCCTCCTCTAACTACAAAGAAAAACTTGAGATCCTTCCTGGGTTTAGCTGGCTGGTATCGTCGTTTCATCCCTAATTTCTCTACCAGATCAGCTATTCTTAGTGATTTAACTCGTAAATCATGCCCCAACAAAATTAAATGGATTCCAGAGTGTGAGGCTGCATTCATGGATTTGAAAAACTGTTTGTGTAATGGGCCTGTGTTACAGTGTCCAGACTTTACGTGCCCGTTTATGGGACGGGCCGCCCACTACTTTCTGTTTATATAGGGTCATGAGGTCAATGATTGGATCACTGGGTGTAACCAAATGGGGGGTTTTTCATTTTGTATAGTATTGTTTGTTTTCTTTAAAGTAGCCTTTTGAGTTTTATTGTATGCAGTGTTTTACTTTACAAACTATTTAGTTGAGTAAATGAGTTTGTCAGTTTCATGCATGACTTTATTCCTGTTCTTTGTTTAGAATTGTATTATTTGGTTTGACCTATTTTGTTCAATGGTAGGGACTAACGAGGTCAGGTGTGGGCAAAGTCTTGTATAAAGCCAGTGGGATTTTTGCATGCCTGATTGATTGTTTTATGGTAAAAGGGAGATGCTAGCAATAAAGTATGCTTAAAAAGAACTTCAATTGTCTGCTAATGCTATTTACTTATCACCTTCCTTGCTGCTTAAGTTATGCTACATCACAAGGCCATACACATTACACCAGGGACAGTGCTTCCTGTGAGGCTGTCAGGGTCCTGGGTCTCCTGACCCAGCGTTTTAGTTCTTTGTGATTTTTGTATTTGGTGTGAGTTATTCTATAGTTTCTAGTTTCGATCCCTTGCCCTTCTCGTTTCTCTGTGTCCCCTCTGTTCTGTAAGTCTGTGTCTGCATGTTTGAGTTCCCCTCCGTGTCTATCGGTTCTTAGAGTCCTCTGCCTTATGGTTTATGTCTCTGTGTTTCTTAGTTGCTGTCTCCACGGTGTCAAGTTCGCGTCTCTGTGTGATCCTTCCTGTTTTACTTTGAAGGTCCGTGACTTATGTGAATGTGTCCTGCTTTGCTTGTCTCGTCTGTTCTAATTTCCCCCAGCTGTGCTCTCCTTCTGTGTCTCATTCTCCCCGTTACTTCCCAGTGTATTTAGACCCTGTGTTTCTCTGAGTCGGTGTTGCGTCGTACCCTCAACAAGCTGTGTGTGTTTTGCCTCCGTGTTGCCAGTGTTTTGTTTCCAGTTCCAGTTCAGTGTTTTGTTTCCAGTTCAGTGTCTTCTGCTTCAGTGTTTTAGTCCACCAGCGTTTTTGTTTGTCTTTTGATGCCTTTAGTTAGTAAGAGGGTTTCCAGCAATAAAGCTGCGCTTTAAGTTGAACTTCTGTGTCTGAGTCCTGCATTTTGGATCCACCACTCCTGCTTGCCCGCCTGCCACACAGCCAACCATGACAGAACGACGCAACCATCAAATGGATCCTCTCATTCTCCTCGTTACTTCCCAGTGTATTTAGACCCCGTAGCCACTCTCAGCTCAGTCTCCAGAGTCACCAGTGTCACTGTCAGTTCAGTCACCAGAGTCACCAGTATCACTGTCAGCTCAGTCTCCAGAGTCACCCTCAATTCAGTCTCCAGTGTCACCCTCAGTTCAGCCTCATGACAGAGGCCATCTTCACCACACCAGGGAGTGTGCTTTTGGATGAGGCAATACACATTACACCAGGGCCTGTGGTGCTGGCCAATACCATCCACATCTCACCAGGGCCACTGTTCTTAGCTGAGGCCATCCACATTACACCAGGGACAGTGCTTCCCTTGAGGACATCTTCACCCAACCAGGGCCTCTGCTGCTCGTTGATGCCATCATCACCACACCAGGGCCTGTGGTGCTGGCCAATACCATCCACATTTCACCAGGGCCACTGTTGTTGGCTGAGGCCATCCACATTACACCTGGGCCTGCGTTGCTGGGTCATGCCATTCACATTAAACCAGGGCCTGTGCTACTGGCTGAGGCCAACTACATTTCACCAGGGCCAGTGGTGTTGGCTGAGGACATCCACATTACACCAGGGACAGTGCTTCCTGTGATTCCATCATCACCAAACCAGGGCCTGTGGTGCTGGCATATACCATCCACATTTCACCAGGGCCACTGTTGTTGGCTGAGGCCATACACATTACACCACTACCAGTGCTTCCTGTGAGATCATCATCACCAGACCAGGGTATGTGGTGCTGGATGAGGCCATCCACATTACACCTGGGCCTGCGTTGCTGGGTCATGCCATCCACATTACACCAGGGCCTGTGCTACTGGCTGAGGCCAATTACATTTCACCAGGGCCAGTGGTGTTGGCTGAGGACATCCACATTACACCAGGGTGTGTGGTGCTGACCAATACCATCCACATTTCACCGGGGTTTGTGCTGCTGTCTGATGCGATCCACAATACACAAAGGCCTGTGCTACTGGCTGAAGACTTTCACATTACGCCAGGGCTTGTGTGGTGCTGGCATATACCATCCACATTTCACCAGGGCCAGTGTTGTTGGATGAGGCCATCCACATTACACCAGGGACAGTGCTTCCTGTGAGGCCATCATCGCCACACCAGGGCATGTGGTGCTGGATAAAGCCATCCACATTACACCAGGGCCTCTGCTACTCGATGATACCATCCACATTTCACCAGGTCTTGTTTTGCTGGCTGATGACATCCACAATACCCAAGGGCCTGTGCTACTGGCTTAGGACATTCACATTACACCAAGGCCAGTGGTGCTGGCCAATAACAACCACATTTCACCAGGGCCACTGTTGTTGGCTGAGGCCATCCACATTACATCACGGTCTTTGATGCCGGCTTCTACCATCCACATTACACCAGGGACAGTGCTTCCTGTGAGGCCATCTTCACCCCACCAGGGCCTCTGCTGCTCGTTGATGCCATCCACATTACACATGGGCCTGAGGTGCTGACAGATATCATGCACATCTCACCAGGGCTTGTGATGCTGGCTGATGACATCCACAATACGCAAGGGCCTGTGCTACTGGCTTAGGACATTCACATTACACCTGGGCCAGTGGTGCTGGCCAATATCAACCACATTTCAGCAGGGTTGTGTTGCTGGTTGATTCGTTCCACAACACGCAAGGGCCTGTGCTACTGGCTGAGGACTTTCACATTACACCAGGGCCAGTGGTGCTGGCCAATACCATCCACATTTCACCAGGGCCAGTGTTGTTGGATGAGGCCATCCACATTACACCAGGGACAGTGCTCCCTGTGAGGCCATCATCACCACACCAGGGAATTCTTTTAAATCACGTTTAAAAACGTATTTGTTTAACCTGGAATTCAAGGCGAATTAGGGTAATTTACATCTGGCTTTGCATTTAGATTATGTAATTATTTTATACTTTATTTGTATCTGTAATTTATATTTTATATTGTGATTTTTATCTGTATCATGATTTTACTGGAAAGCACTTTGGTGTACTTCGGTCTTTAAAAATGTGCTATATAAATAAATTTTGATTGATTAATTGATGTGGTGCTGGATGAGGCCATCTTCACCACACCAAGGCCCGTACTGTTGGATGAGGCCATCCAAATTACAGCAGGGAAAGTTCTTCCTAAGAGGCCATCATCACCACACCAGGACTGTGGTGCTGGATAAGGCCATCCACATTACACCAGGGCCTGTGCTACTCGATGATACCATCCACATTTCACCAGGGCTTGTGTTGCTGGCTGATGACATCCACAATACGCAAGGGCCTGTACTACTGGCTTAGGACATTCACATTACACCAGGACCAGTGGTGCTGGCCAATATCAACCACATTTCACCAGGCTTGTGTTGTTGGATGAGGCCATCCACATTACATCACGGTCTGTGATGCCGGCTTCTACCATCCACATTACACCAGGGACAGTGCTTCCTGTGAATCCATCTTCACCACACCATGGCTTCTGCTGCTCGTTGATGCCATCCACATTACACCAGGGCCTGGGGTGCTGACAGATATCATGCACATGTCACCAGGGCCAGTGGTGTTGGCTAAGGCCATTCAAATTACACCAGGGTGTGTGGTGCTGACCAATACCATCCACATTACAACAGGGCCTGTGCTACTGGCTGAGGACATTTACATTTCACCAGGGCCTGTGGTCATGGCTGAGGCCAACTACATTTCACCAGGGCCTGTAGTCATGGCTGATGCCATCCACATTTCACCATGGCCAGTAGTGTTGGCTGAGGACATTCACATTTCACCAGGGGCTGTGGAGCTGGCCAATACCATCCACATTTCACCAGGACCTGTGATACTGGCTGATGCCATCCACATTATACCAGGGTCAGTGGTGTTGGCTGGGGACATGCACATTACGCCAGGGCATGTGGTGCTGGCCAATACCATCCAAATTTCACCAGGGCTTGTGTTGCTGGCTGATGCGTTCCACAATACGCAAGGGCCTGTGCTACTGGCTGAAGACTTTCACATTACGCCAGGGCCAGTGGTGCTGGCCAATACCATCCACATTTCACCAGGGCATGTGGTGCTGGATGAGGCCATCTTCACCACACCAAGGCCCGTACTGTTGGATGAGGCCATCCAAATTACACCAGGGACAGTTCTTCCTAAGAGGCAATCATCACCACACCAGGGCCTCTGGTGCTGGATAAGGCCATCCACATTACACCAGGGCCTGTGCTACTCGATGATACCATCCACATTTCACCAGGGCTTGTTTTTCTGGCTGAGGACATCAACAATACGCAAGGGCCTGTGCTACTGGCTTAGCACATTCACATTACACCAGGGCCAATGGTGCTGGCCAATATCAACCACATTTCACCAGGACCACTGTTGTTGGCTGAGGCCATCCACATTACATCACAGTCTTTGATGCCGGCTTCTACCATTCACATTACAGCAGGGACAATGCTTCCTGTGAGGCCATTTTCACCCCACCAGGGCCTCTGCTGCTCGTTGATGCCATCCACATTACACCCGGCCGTGTGGTGCTTTCTGAAACCATCCACATTTCACCAGGAATTGTGTTGCTGGCTGATGACATCCACAAAACACAAGGGCCTGTGATACTAGGTGAGGCCATTCACATTACACCAGGGCCAGTGGTGTTTGCTGAGGACATTCACATTACACCAGGGCCTGTGCTGCTGGCCAATACCATCCACATTTCACCAGAGCAAGTGTTGTTGGCTAAGGCCATTCACATTACACCAGTGGTGTGTGGTGCTGACCAATACCATCCATATTTCACCAGGGACAGTGTTGTTAGATGAGGCCATCCACATTACAACAGGGCCTGTGCTACTGGCTGAGGACATTTACATTTCACCAGGGCCTGTGGAGCTGGCCAATACCATCCACATTTCACCAGGAAAAGTGTTGTTGGCTGAGGCCATCCACATTACACCAGGGCCAGTGCTCCCTGTGAGGCCATATTGACCACCCCAAGGCCTGTGCTGCTGGGTGATACATCCTCATTTCACCACGGCCTGCGTTGCTGGCTGAGGCTATCCACATTTCACCAGAACTACGTTGCTGGCTCATGACATCCACTTTACATCAGGGCCTGTGCTACTCGTTGATGGCACCCACATTACACCCGGGCCTGTGGTGCTTTCTGAAACCATCCACATTTCACCAGAATTTGTGTTGCTGGCTAATGACATCCACAAAAAACACAAGGGCCTGTGATACTGGCTGATGCCATTCACATTACACCAGGGCCAGTGGTGTTTGCTGAGGACATTCACATTACACCAGGGCCTGTGCTGCTGGCCAATACCATCCACATTTCACCAGAGCAAGTGTTGTTGGCTAAGGCCATTCACATTACACCAGTGGTGTGTGGTGCTGACCAATACCATCCATATTTCACCAGGGACAGTGTTGTTAAATGAGGCCATCCACATTACAACAGGGCCTGTGCTACTGGCTGAGGACATTTACATTTCACCAGGGCCTGTGGAGCTGGCCAATACCATCCACATTTCACCAGGAAAAGTGTTGTTGGCTGAGGCAGTCCACATTACACCAGGGCCAGTGCTCCCTGTGAGGCCATCTTCACCACACCAGGGCCTGTGCTACTGGCTGATGCCATCCACATTACACCATGGCCAGTGGTGTTGGCTGAGGACCTTCACATTACACCAGGGACAGTGCTTCCTTTGAGGCCATCTTCACCACACCAGGGCCTGTGCTTTTGGCTGATGCCATCCACATTACATCACGGCCTGTGACGCCGACTTCTACCATCCACATTACACCAGGGACAGTGCTTCCTGTGAGGCCATCATCACCACACCAGGGCATGTGGTGCTGGATGAGGCCATCTTCACCACACCAAGGCCCGTACTGTTGGATGAGGCCATCCAAATTACACCAGGGACAGTTCTTCCTAAGAGGCCATCATCACCACACCAGGGCCTGTGTTGGTGGATAAGGCCATCCACATTACACCAGGGCCTGTGCTACTCGATGATACCATCCACATTTCACCTGGGCTTGTGTTGGTGGCTGATCCCATCCACAATATACAAAGGCCTGCGTTGCTGGCTGAGGCCATCCACATTGCACCAGGGCCACTGCTCCCTGTGAGGCCATATTCACCACACCAGGGCCTGTGCTTCTTGCTGATACCATCCTGATTTCACCAGGGCCTGCGTTGCTGGCTCATGCCATTCATATTACACCAGGGCATGTGATGCTGGATGATGCCATCCACATTTCACCAGGGTCAGTGTTGTTGGCTGAGACCATCCACATTACACCACTGCCAGTGCTTCCTGTGAGGCCATCATCACCACACCAGGGCCTGTGGCGCTGGCTGAGGCCGTCCATGTTTCACCAGGGCCAGTGCTCCCTGTGAGGCTGTCTTCACCACACCAGGGCCTGTGCCTTCTGTCTGAGACCATCTTCACCAGACCAGGGTCTGTGCTACTGCCTGATGCCATCAACATTACACCAGATCCAGTGCTACCTGTGAGAACATCTTCAGCAGACCAGGGTCTTTGCTAGTGCCTAATGCCATCCACATTATATAAGGGCCAATGCTTCCTGTGAGGCCATCTTCACCACACCAGGGCCTGTACTGTTTTCTGAGGCCATGGTAAATGGTAAATGGCCTGTATTTATATAGCGCTTTACTAGTCCCTAAGGACCCCAAAGCGCTTTACACATCCAGTCATCCACCCATTCACACACACATTCACACACTGGTGATGGCAAGCTACATTGTAGCCACAGCCACCCTGGGGCGCACTGACAGAGGCGAGGCTGCCGGACACTGGCGCCACCGGGCCCTCTGACCACCACCAGTAGGCAACGGGTGAAGTGTCTTGCCCAAGGACACAACGACCGAGACTGTCCAAGCCGTCAAACCGGCAACCTTCCGATTACAAGGCGAACTCCCAACTCTTGAGCCACGGTCGCCCCCGGCCCCCGGCCATCTACATTACACAAGGGCCTGTGTTGCTGGCTTAGACCAATTAAATTTCACCAGGGCCTGTGCTACTCGTTGATGCCATCCCCATTACACCAGGGCCTGTGGTTTTGGCAGTTACCATCCACATTTTTACCAGGGCCAGTGTTGTTGGATGAGGCCATCCACATTACACCAGGGACAGTGCTTCCTGTGAGAACATCATCACCACACCAGGGCATGCGGTGCTGGATGAGGCCATCCACATTACACCAGGGCCTGTGCTACTCGATGATGCCATCCACATTTCACCAGGGCTTGTGTTGCTGGCTGATGACATCCACAATACGCAATGGCCTGTGCTACTGGCTTAGGACATTCACATTACACCAGGGCCAGTGGTGCTGGCCAATATCAACCATATTTCACCAGGGACAGTGTTGTTAGATGAGGCCATCCACATTACACCAGGGCCTGTGCTACTGGCTGAGGACATTTACATTTCACCAGGGCCTGTGGCCATGGCTGAGGCCAACTACATTTCACCAGGGCCTGTGGTCATGGCTGTGGAGAGCATCCTCACACAGAACATGACATAGTGGTTTGGGAACAGCTGTGTGAAGGACCAAAAAGCTCTCCAGAGAGTGATCCGTACAGCAGAACGCTGCTGCAGGATTGCTCTCCCCCCGCTTCAGGACACCTACACCAGGAGATGCTGGACTAGAGCAGCGCAGATACTGAAGGACCCGTCCCATCCTGGCAACAAACTGTTCCAACTTCTGCAATCTGGTAGAAGGTTCCACATCTTCCGGGCAAGGACAGAGAGACTCAAGAGGAGCTTCTATCCCCAAGCCATCCGTGCCCTAAACACACACACCCGCCCTCTCACATCATCTATAATTGACTGAGACAGGACTCTTCCAGACACTAAACCAAGGCACAATGTACATTTCAATTCCTTTAATTTTAAATATGTTTATATTGTCTATCATGTAAAATAGTCAGATGTCTATTCATATTAATGTACAGAATTCACCTGCTTGCTGCTACTACTGCACATTCACCCAATGTATATACTATATATATATATCTATCTATCATGTTCTTCCTCTACACCCCCCCCCCCCCCCCCCCCCCCAATTTTTTTGCATATGTCGTGGAGCGTGTCAGGCTACATTTCACTGTGTCTTATACTTGTATAACTATGCATGTGACAAACAAATAACCTTGAACCTTGATGCCATCCACATTACACCAAGGCCAGTGGTGTTGGCTGAGGACATTCACATTTCACCAGGGCCTGTGGTGCTGGCCAATACCATCCACATTTCACCAGGGCCTGTGGTGCTGTTCCCAAAACATCCACATTTCACCAGGGCCTGTGATACTGGCTGATGCCATCCACATTACACCAGGGCCAGTGGTGTTGGCTGGGGACATGCACATTACACCAGGGCCTGTTGTGCTGGCCAATACCACCCACATTTCACCAGGGTCAGTGTTGTTGGCTGAGACCATCCACATTACACCACTGTCAGTGCTTCCTGCGAGGCCATCATCACCACACCAGGGCCTGTGGTGCTCGCTGAGGCCGTCCATGTTTCACCAGGGACAGTGCTCCCTGTGAGGCTGACTTCACCACACCAGGGCCTGTGCTTTCTGTCTGAGACCATCTTCACCAAACCAGGGTCTGTGCTACTGCCTGATGCCATCAACATTACACCAGATCCAGTGCTACCTGTGAGAACATCTTCACCAGACCAGGGTCTTTGCTAGTGCCTGATTCCATCCACATTATATCAGGGCCACTGCTTCCTGTGAAGCCATCTTCACCACACCAGGGCCTGTACTGTTTTCTGAGGCCATCTACATTACACAAGGGCCTGTGTTGCTGGCTTAGACCAATTAAATTTCACCAGGGCCTGTGCTACTCATTGATGCCATGCACATTACACCAGGGCCTGTGGTTTTGGCGGTTACCATCCACATTTTTACCAGGGCCAGTGTTGTTGAATGAGGCCATCCACATTACACCAGGGACAGTGCTTCCTGTGAGGCCATCATCACCACACCAGGGCATGTGGTGCTGCATGAGGCCATCCACATTACACCAGGGCCTGTGCTACTCGATGATACCATCCACATTTCACCAGGGCTTGTGTTACTGGCTGATGCGTTCCACAATACGCAAGGGCCTGTGCTACTGGCTGAAGACTTTCACATTACGCCAGGGACTCTGATGCTGGCCAATACCATCCAGATTTCACCAGGGCCAGTGTTGTTGGATGAGGCCATCCACATTACACCAGGGACAATGCTTCCTGTGAGAACATCATCACCACACCAGGGCATGCGGTGCTGGATGAGGCCATCTTCACCACACCAAGGCCCATACTGTTGGATGAGGCCATCCACATTACACCAGGGACAGTTCTTCCTAAGAGGCCATCATCACCACACCAGGGCCTGTGGTGCTGGATAAGGCCATCCACATTACACTAGGGCCTGTGCTACTCGATGATACCATCCACATTCCACCAGGGCTTGTGTCTGGCTGATGACTTTCACATTAAGCCAGGGCCTGTGGTGCTGGATAAGGCCATCCACATTACACCAGGGCCTGTGCTACTCGATGATACCATCCACATTTCACCAGGGCTTGTGTTGCTGGCTGATGACATCCACAATACGCAAGGGCCTGTGCTACTGGCTTAAGACATTCACATTACACCAGGGCCAGTGGTGCTGGCCAATATCAACCACATTTCACCAGGGCCACTGTTGTTGGCTGAGGCCATCCACGTTACATCACGGTCTGTGATGCCGGCTTCTACCATCCACATTACACCAGGGACAGTGCTTCCTGTGAGGCCATCTTCACCCCACCAGGGCCTCTGTTGCTCGTTGATGCCATCCACATTACACCTGGGCCTGGGGTGCTGACAGACATCATGCACATTTCACCAGGGTCAATGGTGTTGGCTAAGGCCATTCACATTACACCAGGGTGTGTGGTGCTGACCAATACCATCCATATTTCACCAGGGACAGTGTTGTTAAATGAGGCCATCCACATTACAACAGCCTGTGCTACTGGCTGAGGACATTTACATTTCACCAGGGCTTGTGGTCATGGCTGAGGCCAACTACATTTCACCAGGGCCTGTGGTCATGGCTGATGCCATCCACATTTCACCAGGGCCAGTGGTGTTGGCTGAGGACATTCACATTTCACCAGGGCCTGTGGAGCTGGCCAATATCATCCACATTTCACCAGGGCCTGTGGTGCTGTCCGAAAACATCCACATTTCACCAGGGCCTGTGATACTGGCTGATGCCCTCCACATTACACCAGGACCAGTGGTGTTGGCTGGGGACATGCACATTACGCCAGGGCATTTGGTGCTGGTCAATACCATCCACATTTCACCAGGAAAAGTGTTGTTGGCTGAGGCCATCCACATTACACCAAGGCCAGTGCTCCCTGTGAGGCCATATTGACCACCCCAGCGCCTGTGCTTCTGGGTGATACATCCTCATTTCACCAGGGCCTGCGTTGCTGGCTGAGGCTATCCACATTTCACCAGAACTAGGTTGCTGGCTCATGCCATCCACTTTACATCAGGGCCTGTGCTACTCGTTGATGGCATCCACATTACACCCGGGCCTGTGGTGCTTTCTGAAACCATCCACATTTCACCAGGAATTGTGTTGCTGGCTAATGACATCCACAAAACACAAGGGCCTTTGATACTGGCTGATGCCATTCACATTACACCAGGGCCAGTGGTGTTGGCTGAGGACATTCACATTACACCAGGGCCTGTGCTGCTGGCCAATACCATCCACATTTCACCAGGGACAGTGTTGTTAGATGAGGCCATCCACATTACAACAGGGCCTGTGCTACTGGCTGATGCCATCCACATTACACCAGGGCCAGTGGTGTTGGCTGAGGACATTCACATTACACCAGGGACAGTGCTTCCTTTGAGGCCATCTTCACCACACCAGGGCCTGTGCTTTTGGCTGATCCCATCCACATTACATCACGCCCTGTGACGCCGACTTCTACCATCCACATTACACCAGGGACAGTGCTTCCTGTGAGGCCATCTTCACCCCACCAGGGCCTCTGCTGCTCATTGATGCCATCCACATTACACCTGGCCCTGTGATGCTGACCGATATCGTGCACATTTAACCAAGGACAGTGTTGTTAGATGAGGCCATCCACATTACAACAGGGCCTGTGCTACTGGCTGAGGACATCTACATTTCACTGTCTTCAACACTTCACTGTCCCAGTCCTGCATCCCGCCGTGCCTAAAGTCAGCCACAATTGTCCCACTGCCAAAGCGTACTAACATTAGCAGCCTCAACGACTACCGACCAGTTGCTCTAACACCTGTTATAATGAAGTGCTTTGAGAAACTGGTCCGACGTCACATCATGTCCTGCCTGCCACCCACACTCGACCCGCTCCAGTTTGCATACAGAGCTAACAGATCAACTGAAGATGCCATTGCTACAACGCTCCACACCACCATCTCTCACCTGGAAGTGCAGGGCCGTTACGCCAGGCTGCTCTTTGTTGACTTTAGCTCTGCTTTCAATACGATACTCCCGGACAGACTAATAGATAAACTGCTGGAAATTGGACTTCCTTCCACCACCTGCCGCTGGATCAGAGACTTCCTCTCAGACCGTGTACAGAGAGTTAGAGTGGGGCCTCATCTTTCCTCAGCCCTCAGCCTCAACACCGGCTCTCCACAAGGCTGTGTACTGAGTCCCCTACTGTACACTCTGTACACACATGACTGTGTTAGTTCCCACCCAGACAACACAGTCATCAAGTTTGCAGATGATACCACTGTGGTGGGGCTCATCTCAGGGGGAGATGAGACTGCATACAGAGCTGAAGTTCAGAGGCTGTCAGATTGGTGTGCAGACAACAACCTGGACCTCAATACCACCAAAACAAAAGAACTGGTAGTTGACTTCAGAAGGAGGAAGTCCGAGCTGCAGCCTGTCAGCATCAACGGGGAGTGCGTGGAAAGGGTCTCCAGTTTCAAGTTTCTGGGTGTGCACATAGACACAGACCTCCAATGGAGCTCTAACACCTCTGCGGTCTTAAAGAAGGCCCAACAGCGTCTCCACTTTCTGAGAATCCTCAGAAAAATGGACCTGAAGAAGGAGCTGCTGACAGTCTTCTACCGCTGCTCCATTGAAAGTGTGCTGACATATTGCATCGGTGTGTGGTTCTCCAGCTGCACCACAGCACACAGAAAGGCACTCCAGAGGGTCATCAACATGGCCCAAAAAATCATTGGACATCCTCTTCCCTCCCTGAAGGACCTGTACAGCACTCGCTGTCTCAAGAGGGCACGCAGCATCCTACGGGACTGCACACACCCAGGACACCGGGTGTTTAAGCTGCTGCCGTCTGGCAGGAGGTTCAGGCTGCTGAGGTCCCGAACAAATAGACTCAAGGACAGCTTTTACAACAGGGCAATAGCCCTGATCAATGTAAATAGCTGACCTGACTGGATACCTCCCTGGACTTTTTAGGGGGAGGTAACAATGTTTAAAACGATAACAATAATATTTATATTTATAACAAGGTGCAATAATAATTAATGTGCAATAATAACAGTGTGCAATACACATACACTTATTCTTCTTTTTTATACTAAGTTAATATACTGTGTTGTGTTGTTTGTTACGTTGTGATGTGTCATATCGTGTCGTGTTGTGTTATATGTAGTGCCGACGTAGGACAGTTTTTCCAATTTCATTGTACTACTGTACTATGTATGACTGTGCAATGACAATAAAGACTTATCTTATCTTATCTTATTTCACCAGGGCCTGTGTTGGTGGCTGATCCCATCCACAATATACAAAGGCCTGCGTTGCTGGCTGAGGCCATCCACATTACACCAGGGCCACTGCTCCCTGTGAGGCCATATTCACCACACCAAATCAAATCAAATCAAATCAAATCACTTTTATTGTCACATCACATGTGCAGGTACATTGGTACAGCACATGTGAGTGAAATTCTTGTGTGCAAGCTTCACAAGCAACAGAGTTGTGCAAAATGCAATAATGTAAACAAGCAAAATACAATAATGGCTACACCTGAAACTAATAAATATATGTACAATATATGATAGTATATGCATTTCTGGATGTGTATACTAAATATTTTTCTACGTGTGTGTGTGTGTGTGTGTGTGTGTGTGTGTGTGTGTGTGTGTGTGTGTGTGTGTGTGTGTGTGTGTGTGTGTACACATTATTTTACAAATTAAATAGAGTAAACAATAAATAAAATATATAAAAATATACAGAGTTGAGACATGTGCAAAACAGTGGCATTACTGTACAGTATGGAGTGCATAATGTTGAAGTTCCAGTAGTGAAGCTGAGGTGTCTATGACGTGTTCAGCAGTCTGATGGCCTGATGGAAAAAGCTGTCTCTCAGTCTGCTGGTACGGGACCGGATGCTGCAGAACCTCCTTCCTGAGGGAAGTAGTCTGAACAGTTTATGGCTGGGGTGACTGGAGTCCTTGATGATCCTCCCCGCTTTCCTCAGGCACCGCTTCCTGTAGATGTCTTGGAGGGAGGGAAGCTCACCTCCAATTATCCGTTCAGAGCACCGCACTACTCGCTGGACAGCTTTGCAGTTGTAGGCGGTGCTGTTGCCATACCAGGTGGTGATGCATCCAGTGAGGATGCTCTCAATGGCACAGTGATAGAAGGTCCTGAGGATGCGGGGGCTCATGCCAAATCTTTTCAGTCTCCTGAGAAAGAAGAGGCGCTGCTGTGCCTTCTTCACTGTTTTCACCAGGGCCTGTGCTTCTGGCTGATACCATCCTGAGTTCACCAGGGCCTGCGTTGCTGGCTCATGCCATCCACATTACACCAGGGCCTGTGGTGCTGGCTGAGGCCATCCATGTTTCACCAGGGCCAGTGCTCCCTGTGAGGCTGTCTTCACCACACCAGGGCCTGTGCTTTCTGTCTGAGACCATCTTCACCAGACCACGGTCTGTGCTACTGCCTGATGCCATCAACATTACACCAGATCCAGTGCTACCTGTGAGAACATCTTCACCAGACCAGGGTCTTTGCTAGTGCCTAATGCCATCCACATTATATCAGGGCCACTGCTTCCTGTGAGGCCATCTTCACCACATGAGGGCCTGTGGTGCTGGATGAGGCCATGCACATTACACCAGGGACTGTGCTACTCGATGATACCATCCACATTTCACCAGGGCTTGTGTTGCAGGCTGATGCGTTCCACAATACGCAAGGGCCTGTGCTACTGTCTGAAGACTTTCACATTTCACCAGGGCTTGTGTTGCTGGCTGATGCGTTCCACAATACGCAAGGGCCTGTGCTACTGGCTGAAGACTTTCACATTACGCCAGGGCCTGTGGTGCTGGCCAATACCATCCACATTTCACCAGGGCCAGTGTTGTTGGATGAGGCCATCCACATTACACCAGGGACAGTGCTTCCTGTGAGGCCATCATTACCACACCAGGGCATGTGGTGCTGGATGAGGCCATCTTCACCACACCAAGGCCCGTACTGTTGGATGAAGCCATCCACATTTCACCAGGGACAGTTCTTCCTAAGAGGCCATCATCACCACACCAGGGCCTGTGGTGCTGGATAAGGCCATCCACATTACACCAGGGCTTGTGTTGCTGGCTGATGACATCCACAAAACGCAAGGGCCTCTGCTACTGGCTTAGCACATTCACATTACACCAGGGCCAGTGGTGCTGGCCAATATCAACCACATTTCACCAGGGCCACTGTTGTTGGCTGAGGCCATCCACATTACATCACGGTCTTTGATGCCGGCTTCTACCATTCACATTACACCAGGGACAATGCTTCCTGTGAGGCCATTTTCACCCCACCAGGGCCTCTGCTGCTCGTTGATGCCATCCACATTACACCTGGGCCTGGGGTGCTGACAGATATCATGCACATTTCACCAGGGCCAGTGGTGTTGGCTAAGGCCATTCACATTACACCAGGGCCAGTGGTGTTGGCTGAGGACATTCACATTTCACCAGGGCCTGTGATACTGGCTGATGCCATCCACATTACACCAGGGCCAGTGGTGTTAGCTGGGGACATGCACATTACGCCAGGGCCTGTGGTGCTGGCCAATACCATCCACATTTCACCAGAAAAAGTGTTGTTGGCTGAGGCCATCCACATTACACCAGGGACAGTGCTCCCTATGAGGCCATATTGACCACACCAGGGCCTGTGCTGCTGGGTGATACATCCTTATTTCACTAGGGCCTGTGTTGCTGGCTGAGGCTATCCACATTTCACCAGAACTACGTTGCTGGCTCATGCCATCCACATTACACCCGGGCCTGTGGTGCTTTCTGAAACCATCCACATTTCACCAGGAATTGTGTTGCTGGCTGATGACATCCACAAAACACAAGGGCCTGTGATACTGGCTGATGCCATTCACATTTCACCAGGGCAAGTGGTGTTGGCTAAGGCCATTCACATTACACCAGGGTGTGTGGTGCTGACCGATATAATGCACATTTAACCAAGGACAGTGTTGATAGATGAGGCCATCCACATTACACCAGGGACTGTGCTGCTGACCGATATAATGCACATTTAACCAAGGACAGTGTTGATAGATGAGGCCATCCACATTACAACAGGGCCTGTGCTACTGCCTGAGGACATTTACATTTCACCAGGGCCTGTGGTCATGGCTGAGGCCAACTACATTACACCAGGGCCAGTGGTGTTGGCTGAGGACATTCACATTACACCACGGCCTGTGCTGCTTGCCAATACCATCCACGTTTCACCAGGGCAAGTGTTGTTGGCTAAGGCCATTCACATTACGGGCGATCGTGGCTCAAGAGTTGGGAGTTCGCCTTGTAATCAGAAGGTTGCCGGTTCGAGCCCCAGCTTGGACAGTCTCGGTCGTTGTGTCCTTGGGCAAGACACTTCACCCGTTGCCTACTGGTGGTGGTCAGAGGGCCTGGTGGCGCCAGTGTCCGGCAGCCTCGCCTCTGTCAGTGCGCCCCAGGGTGGCTGTGGCTACAATGTAGCTTGCCATCACCAGTGTGTGAATGTGTGTGTGAATGGGTGGATGACTGGATATGTAAAGCACTTTGGGGTCCTTAGGGACTAGTAAAGCGCTATATAAATACAGGCCATTACACCAGGGTGTGTGGTGCTGACCAATACCATCCATATTTCACCAGGGACAGTGTTGTTAGATGAGGCCATTCACATTCCATCCCAGCCTTGCCGTAATGGTCCATTTGATTCACCTTTTATTGTTTATTTTATTTTCACTTACTGAATACGGGACAGACTTGACTGGGGGAAAGAAGGGGTGAAAGAAAGAGGGAAAGAGAAACAGCTGAGAAGAGGGACGGGGGAGAAGGGCAAAAAACAAAAACCAACAGAATGAGCAGGAAAAAAAAGAAAAAAAAGAAATAAAAAATGCATATATCAGTCACCTGGATCACCTGCTGAGAAAGAAAAAAGAAAACAAGCAGAAGAGAACAAGAGTAATAGAATAAACAGCATCACAATGATATATGGGAATATGATAGTAAATACTAAATATTAAACATTATTGTGCAGCACATAAGATCAACAGAACACAGTGTGCTTTGAGGTAGGAGCCAAAAAGGGTGTAGTTTCTGGGTGTGATCACCCGTGTGTACACCTGTGAGCATGGACGCGCTTGTTTTTTTAAAAGGTTCCTTCATGTAATGATCTGCTAGAGGGTGTGGGGGGGCCACAGCCCCGTCCTCCAGGGCATGAAGCAGGTATGGAGGAGATCAAAACTCCAGACATCCAGAGGCCCCCAGAACACAAGAGACCAAGGAAGACCAACAGAGGGGCAGCCGCGCCACTGTCCCAGAAAGAGCTGAGGAGAGTCCCAGATGAGGGCTCACTCAGCAGCCGCGGAGCAGAAGCCAGGGGGAGTTGCAGTGACACGCCCGTGAGCTCCGCCGGCAGCCAGCCGTGCCTGAGTGACCGAGCCCCAGGCCGAGAAGCCGGGGCTCGGTCACTCAGGCACTCAGGGTCCTATACGCACAAAGGCACACAACAAACATCCTTGGTCAGGAAGAGAGTAACCCTAGATGGTTCACCCTAGATAACACGATGAGGAAGTCCAACAGTTCATTTATAAACAAAGAGCACTTAGACTAAAACAGACATACGTGTGTTTGCTATACCATAAATCAATAAGAAAAGATAAACCCTCTCCTAGGGGGTATGTGATTTATAGCAGGACACTCGTGTCGAGGAATGTACACAGAGTTAATACAGACCTCTTTTAGGATGAGACATCCTTTCAATCTACCAATGATTATATACTTCTAAGCATATATAAGTAAATGTTTCTAAGCATAAATGACAATCAACAATACAAAATCTAACATTCCCCCCTTATTGACGTTTATGCTTGAAAAGTTCCCAGTTATGAATACCTCATGTCTGACAGTTTTAATGCAAACATTCTTATATTCCGCATATGTCAAATCACCCCAAATTACTGCAAATGTATTAGTGGCTATCCCATTCATCGATCTCATTTCATAGCAAACTGCATCCTATGAGCAAACAGAGAAATTGTTAATTTAACAGTGAAAATAAGAAAGTAACATTTTCAAAAACATCTCAGCTTGGTGATGCTTCCTCCGGGTGTGCAAATCACATGTCTCTCTGCAGAGTGGTCTGAGTTCTGCAGGGCGTCACAAATGTCTCTTCCAGTTGTTTCCATCACTGTCCATAGGACCAGAGTCCAAATGTATGTAGAATAGACATTCAAACATACCAGTTGGTTTTGTTGTTCGTCAACATGGTTCTCAGCTATCTCCAAGGCTGCAGACCTCTCAGCACTCTAGTTTTATGGCCTCCCATCACCTCACTTCAGGCCTTCCTCCTGTGAGGGGGATATTTATGACTCCGCCATTGTCCACGCTCTGCAGAAAAACCTCTCTGTGGAAAGGGTGCTGGGTTCCGTCATCTTACTGCTGTTATGATCCCAGCAGCCTTCAGAGTGTCATCGTATGCACAGTACAGTGGCACAGCATTAGGTGATGTTCATAGGAAACTACTGTCACCACCACCATAGCTTCTGGTTCCTGTGCTTTCACAGAATCATGATGTCATCCTTAGACTCCCTCTGCGCTGTCGATGGAGCTTGGCACGCTCCCCTCATCCCTCGAGTTTTCCTGTCCCAACGCTGCTGAAGATTTAAGGCAGAGCACGTCGTACACCTTAGTTGTCTTCCTCAGCGTCAATATTGAATCTTTCATTTTATTTAAAATCTTGCTGTGGGAAGTCTCCTCTTGATCTCCTGGAAGCTCAGTAGCACAGCTCTCTGTGTGATGTCTGCTGTGCTGAAGATGATCTCTGATCCTCCTCAAGCCTCTCTCCTGGCCTCAGCTCCCATCTTGTGGATGATCCTCTCAGGCACTCCTTCTCGTCACGCATAGTCCTGATTTTGGGCCTGCTGGACCTGTCTCTCTTAGGTGAGAGTTGTCATGTGTCCATCTCCTCTGCCTTCCTCCTGGTTCAGCTGTTTCCGGCACCAGCTGGGGTCCTATAAGGATGAGTGTCGTAGTCAAGGTAACCAAGAGGGTCCTGGTCGCACACAGGTCCGTCACGCCTCGCACTTGGTTGCCTTAGAGTTGATCAGAGGCTGGAGGTTGAAGTGCGAGCTTACCCTACGGGGGCTCAATCAGCACTCCCCCCTCACCACTGAAACAACCAAGTGTGAGATTTCTCTATTGTGCTGTCTTGAGGGTACCAGGGTTTCCTGGGACCTTGACCTCTTTGCAGTGGCTCTGATAAATCCAGGAGGGTCTCTCCGCTATTTTGCAGGCAGTTTCATGGTCCTTGCTGTGGCTCCAAGGTCTGATCTCATGATGGGCCCCAACCAGCTTGACCTTTGACCTCAAGCACTGTCTGGACTATGCCTGGAATGTTTCTCGCTTCTCACTGCTGCACCTGTATTTCAGAAAGACTTCTATTTGGAGAGCATGTCAACAATCATCAAACCACATTCTTTAGTTCAGTGAACTTCACTTATAGGCCATCAAAGCCTCATCTGAACATGGATGCACCACTTGCATAGGTTTAATACTTGTAAATAAACGGCTAATCACACAAATCACTGCAACAATAATAGTAAATAATAATAATAATAATAATAATAATGGATTGGATTTATATAGCGCTTTTCAAGGCACCCAAAGCGCTTTACAATACCACTATTCGCGCGATATGGCAGCCTCGCTTCTGTCAGTCTGCCCCAGGGCAGCTGTGGCTACAACTGTAGCTTGCCTCCACCAGTGTATGAATGTGAGAGTGAATGAATAGTGGTATTGTAAAGCGCTTTGGGTGCCTTGAAAAGCGCTATATAAATCCAGTCCATTATTATTATTATTCATTCACTCTCACATTCACACACTGGTGGAGGCAGCTACAGTTGTAGCCACAGCTGCACTGGGGCAGACTGACAGAAGCGAGGCTGCCATATCGCGCCATCGGCCCCTCTGGCCAACACCAGTAGGCAAGTAGGGTAAAGTGTCTTGCCCAAGGACACAACGACCAGGACAGAGAGCCCAGGGATCAAACCGGCGACCTTCCGGTTACAGATGCGATTCCCAACCCCTTGAGCCACGGTCACCCACTTTGACAAGGAGAAGGGTTTCCTGCTGAAGCCTGAGGTCAAAGAGAAATATGCCAGCAAAGAGTCTGGCCTCACAGTGGGGATCCACATGGGCAAGCCACTGCCAGCCAACAGTCAGACCAAGGCCGGGGTCTGACGATGGAGTGGGTCAATATGTCTTGATCTTAAAATAAACATTAAAGTAAACATTGTTTAATGTTAATTCTGGACTCCACCTCTTGACGCATGGACACCCTCATGCGTCAACTCACCAAACCTGGATCCCTGTCTTAAAAACTGGCTCCACCAGGAGCCTGCATACACATCATGGCCTGGAAAACAAGATCTGGAAATAAAATCAAACTTCACACTTGTAAACAATTATATCATAAAAGTAATAAGCATTCAGCACTAGCAAGACAAGTGTCATGCACAGGTTTTCTCAAATCAGTAAACTACAATTATTCCCCTAATTTGCCTCAGACATGGATCATCCCACGTGCTCAGTTAACATTAATGTAATCAGTGACTCCTCTTAAGCAAGGTCACTCCACTTATATATTACTATGGGCCAGCTAAGAGTGGCCAGCTAAGAGCCCATATTCAACTTTTCCATAAACACCGTAATCTCTTATTTGTTTTACTCATGTCACTTGTCCGCTTCAGCTGAATCTACTACAGCATTCTCAGAGAAACAAACATTAGCAATACACATTGACTGTGGTCAGACGGAGGTCAGACACAGGTCAACAGGTTCCAGAGGTGCCATAAAAAAGACCATAAAGTTAGCCAACCCCAGCCGTGGAAAGAATGTCTTCACATATAAACCCAGAAATCCTGTAGTAGGAAAAACATTAACTAATCTTCTTATAAACCACATGATCAAACACATGATTAATCATCTGCTGTAAAAAGAAATGTAAATGTTAGCGCTGCGCAGGTGTGTACACTTTCTCACAGTAATGTCTGTGAGCAACACAAGTTAGTGAATGACACACACGTAGTAAATTCACAGACAGAGAAAATGGCATTTAAAAAATTAAATCGTCATGCAACCTCGAATGTTGCTGTCATCTTTCTGCTCCTGTAAAAGGAAACACACATAAATTCATCTGCACCTTTGTCAGGTGGGGGTTAACTTCACACAGTCGTGTTACATCAGTAAAGTCTTGTCAGCTTTTGTCAGCTTTTACCAGTCAGTCAGTTTGTTTTTATTTTATTTCCATTCATTCATTCATTCATTCATTCATTCATTCTTTGTTTCTTTGCTGATAGTGGAACCTATCGTCGCATTTAGTTTCCACTCTCAGCAAAATGACGTCATCTCAAAAAGAAAAAGAACTTTAGATGGGATTACATCGCTGAATCCTTTTTAGGCTGGGACACTCATTTAATAATTGTCCAAATAAGTGGCTTTCTCCTGAGCCCATTTTAATGTGGAGAAAATTCACTTGTATCAGCTTTCTCAACAGGTCGTATAGCACTTTCAATTCCCGACGTGCAGATCTGCTTAAAGAAAAGAAATAGACAAACAAAATCAGTGCCTGTTCAAAAGATAAAAACGAAAAATAACAAAGATTATCAAACCAAACTTTCAGTGCACTGTGAAAGTATCAAAATAAAAAGGCCTTGTTAAGTCATGACACAAACTCCTCATCAACTTCACAACAGGAGAAGAATCATCAGCTAGATTCACTCCAAACCAACCATCAACTGCACAACACACAACATAACCCTAATGTCATATTAGCTATGAGTTTAATCACCAGGTCTGTGCTCTTCACTCATTTAGGCCACAGATCTATTTTATTCAGTTTTCCTTTTTCCCTTCATCATAAAACATGTGACATGCTGTCATGCACTTCACAAAAGACATTTGTTCTGACTTATTCAGAGTTGTGTATCTAAGTACGGGATTCACTCGCACATCAAAGCAGGAAACTCAGTGTTTTAGAGTCTCCACTCAACACATTAATCTAAAACCGATCAACTAATTTGCATATCAGCTATTAACCCACTAAGTTGACAGGACGACAGAAAAGCATGTTCAAAATAGTATCACAAAAGACAATTCCCCTCATACAGTAAATCACTTGCTGCATCAATCAAGCAGGAAGCATCTCCCAATTTACCATTTTAACACTAAATTTATTGTCTGATCACTGGTTGGTCAAACCAGGATCTTTTTTTTTTCCCCACAAAAGTTAAACTGTTGTCCTGCAACCTAGAGAGTCAAATATTTTTTTTTGGATAAATTCAGTATTTGATAACAAGTGTCTGCTAAATTGACACTATTTTAACACTGATGAAAGATAACAAGCTAATTTTCATTACATGGGTGTTTGTGTTATTAGGCAGGTTTAATCAATGTCTGTGGAGCTGCATCTCCAGCAGAGCATGTTGTTAAAGCTGCCTTTCCTACACACTTCTCTGTTGTTATTTGATAATTTCTTAACTAATGTGCTATGAGTCCACTGGTCTTTGCATCACACTAAGTGACTTGGACAAGATGATAAACAGACTCACACGCTTAAGATGTTGTCTAATCTTCATAAGCTCTCTTGTGTTTGTGTTAGTAGGGTTAATGCATGTTCTGCTTGTGTGTGTGATTTTGTATATCTTTCTATTTTCGCAGTGTTTCAGACTCCTTCACAATTTTCCAACTTAAGCAGTCAGTTTTCTTTTCCCCAGGTTTGCTAACCCAAATTTTGATTTCCCACATTAAATAACAAAATTCCTATGTGTTCTCACCACTCCTCTCTGTTGTCTGTTGTCCTCTCACTCTGTTGTCCTCTCCCACTTCAGCAGTTCTCCTTCAGCTTTGTCCTGTATTCCACTGTCTCTTCTTGCCATTTTACTCCACAGGTGGCAAATGTCAAACTCCAACTGTTCAGTTCTCCTCAAACGTTTTCTTCACATGCACAGTGAAGTCACAGCCTGTTGTAAACACAGTGCCATCCATCCGATCAGTCAGGATGATGGGTTTGCTCTTCTTCTCTGATGCTGTTTGTCCACATTGCTGCTGCTTTGCTGGGGCTCTTTGCTCAGGACTCGCTGCTGTCTCTTTATCATGTTACTGCTTTGGAGCTGCATTCCTTGTCTTCAGGGAGGGGTGAGAGCTTGCTTGCTTGTGAGGTTGAGAGACACATGGCACTGTAAATAAGTCAGCCAGAAACTTGGCCTGCATGTTTCCAATGATGTTAAACTATAACTTTCTTCCGACCGCTGCATGTGGAAAATTGATTCAGGTCTGCTTTTCACCTGAAAGTGACAAACTAAGACATTTCATTATTATCATCACTGCTTAATCAACACACATCTCTCTCTCTGTGTGTGTTTTTGTGAACAGTCTTTTCTTAAAAGCAGAAAATGAAATTGTAGTTGTTTTTGGCTGATCAACACAAAACCTTTTTCCTATGATTTTTCTTTGTCATCTACAATATAAATTCTTTCCCTTTTTCACTCCTTTTTTTCTTTTTTTCGTTACAATAGCTGGTGACCTGCAGAATCACCGCTCTCACTGACAATCAAAGACAATTACTTTTACACAGCGCACAAAAACACTGTGATGTCAGACACATTCACATTCACACACGTCAAAATGCAGGAAAACTGCTCACGGAAACGCTGCACACTACAGTTATCAGTTATCAGAGCTCTGTTTCCCTCTCTTTGAGTAGTTCTCAGACAGCTCTTGATCCGATAACGTGTAGCTTGCTCATCAGCTCAGAAAAAAAACTGCAACGCAACATCACACAGTAGTTGCATGCTCTGCCCACAGCGGCAAAGTCTTACACTTTCATATTCAATACAGCTTCTCCATCATGTACTTTTAGATGTTTCATACAGGGTTCAGCATTTCAGTTGTTTTCACAGGTGTGCTCTATATCTCAACAATGGTCCATAATAAGACGACAGTCTTTCACACAGGTCAAGTGCCTCTATGCACTTCATTAGTTTAAATATTTGCCTATATCACTTCACCTCATATGTCATTGTACTGAATTTGAGCAACCACAAGCTTAATGTAGATGACTTTTAACAACTATCCACCTCAATTACGTCTATGGTCTAGCACATAGGCTGTTGTTGATCAGGGCAAGCTAAAGAGTTAACATTTTGTGTCAGCAAGGGGTGGGGGGAAGCCATTCACCAGAGCACATCTTAAGTGCTGCTGATGTGGCAGGCCTTCTCCACAGCTCTTCAAGGCTGGTGTGTTTTCTGAAAACTTCTAACATTTGAATCTCTTCCATTTATAAGCCTGCGATTAACCGCACGGCTCAGGTCCGCGTGAAACCCGCGTGACCGCGCTCGCGTGAACCCGCGCAGCTGTGGAGCCGTCGCTCTCTCTCTTTTTTTACATAAATACTTTGTGCTGCCAGGAGCAAAGTCCAGCACAAACGTCTGTCTCCCTCCGACTCACTCTTGGTTGCTTAGAAACCTATGATAACAACAACAACAGTCGGTGTCACAGACCACGTGTTCTACTCCGCACACACAACAACAACAAAAACGACAACAATAATGACAACAAAACAAAATAGGCCTACTGTCCAGCACAATCTGGACCCCACGGAACTTCTCAACACCCCACTGAGCGGTGGAGAACTCACTACAGTACCCCACACAGCGGTCTGTATTTCTCCCCACTAAGACGGCGAACCAAAAAAAGTTCGAACTGCGCAACTCTGCGACTTAATGCTTCTGTACAAAAAACACCACTGAGCGGCTTTGTACATCGTCCCACTTAGACGGCGAATTTTAGCCCCACTGAGCGGCCACGGACAACGCCCCACTGAGCGGCGAAGACGTACAGTTATAGAGTTGGACTCTAAACTTACTCGGTGTTGCTTAGCGTGTAATATCAGCCTCGAATCCCGCCGATCGCCATTCATCGAGGAGAAAAGACATACAGCGAATCCACAGGAACTTCCTGGCTGACGTCAGTCTTTCAGCGTGCCTCTCCTCCCCTCGGTGAATGCGATTCCAGGGCTCCGGCATCGAAGGACCAATTAATGATAGGTTTGTAGCTTGAACCTATCCGCTGGAACGTTGAAGACAATATAATTACACTGCAAAGCAAGACCCAAGTAGGCAAAGTTCTTCATGTTACTCGTGCACGGGAGAGACCGGACAGGGTGCCGTTCCTTCACTTGACCCCAGTTGCTCTCGTCCGTTCTCCCGTACCACTGTTCTTTTATTGAGGTTACATGAATATGCATAGGTTCATTAACATATAACGTCTACATACACACAAAGAGTACCTTGCCTGTGTGTGTGTGTGTGTGTGTGTGTGTGTGTGTGTGTGTGTGTGTGTGTGTGTGTGTGTGTGTGTGTGTGTGTGTGTGGGTGTGTGTTACTGCTGATCAAAGGGTCCTATACGCACAAAGGCACACAACAAACATCCTTGGTCAGGAAGAGAGTAACCCTAGATGGTTCACCCTAGATAACACGATGAGGAAGTCCAACAGTTCATTTATAAACAAAGAGCACTTAGACTAAAACAGACATACGTGTGTTTGCTATACCATAAATCAATAAGAAAAGATAAACCCTCTCCTAGGGGGTATGTGATTTATAGCAGGACACTCGTGTAGAGGAATGTACACAGAGTTAATACAGACCTCTTTTAGGATGAGACATCCTTTCAATCTACCAATGATTATATACTTCTAAGCATATATAAGTAAATGTTTCTAAGCATAAATGACAATCAACAATACAAAATCTAACAGCCATCATCACCACACCAGGGCCTCTGGTGCTGGATAAGGCCATCCACATTACACCAGGGCCTGTGCTACTCGATGATACCATCCACATTTCACCAGGGCTTGTGTTGCTGGCTGATGTCATCCACAATACGCAAGGGCCTGTGCTGCTGGCTTAGGACATTCACATTACACCAGGGCCAGTGGTGCTGGCCAATATCAACCACATTTCACCAGGGCCACTGTTGTTGGCTGAGGCCATCCACATTACATCACGGTCTTTGATGCCGGCTTCTACCATTCACATTACACCTGGGACAGTGCTTCCTGTGAGGCCATCTTCACCCCACCAGGGCCTGTGCTGCTCGTTGATGCCATCCACATTACACCTGGGCCTGGGGTGCTGACAGATATCATGCACATTTCACCAGGGCCAGTGGTGTTGGCTAAGGCCAATCACATTACACCAAGGTGTGTGGTGCTGACCAATACCATCCATATTTCACCAGAGACAGTGTTGTTTACATCAGGGCCTGTGCTACTCGTTGATGGCATCCACATTACACAACGGCCTTGTGGTGCTTTCTGAAACCATCCACATTTCACCAGGAATTGTGTTGCTGGCTGATGACATCCACAAAACACAAGGGCCTGTGATACTGGCTGATGCCATTCACATTACACCAGGGCCAGTGGTGTTGGCTGAGGACATTCACATTACACCAGGGCCTGTGCTGCTGGCCAATACCATTCACATTTCACCAGGGCAAGTGTTGTTGGCTAAGGCCATTCACATTACACCAGGGTGTGTGGTGCTGACCAATACCATCCATATTTCACCAGGGACAGTGTTGTTAGATGAGGCCATCCACATTACAACAGGGCCTTTGCTACTGGCTGAGGACATTTACATTTCACCCGGGCCTGTGGTCATGGCTGAGGCCAACTATAGTAGTTTTCTCTGGTCCCCTCCCCAATCAGACCAGGAGTGACATGTTTAGCCACATGTTCTCCTTAACTCATTCACTGCCAGCCATTGGCAGTGAATGAGTTAAACCCATTGACTCATTCACTGCAATTGACGGCTATAGACGTCAATGGCAGTGAATGAGTTAAATTGCTTTCTGTCTGAGTGGTGTCCCAGAAACGATGTGGGCTTCATAGATAATTGGCAAACCTTCTGGAGGAAACCTGGTCTTGTTAGGAGAGACGGCATCCATCCCACTTTGGATGGAGCAGCTCTCATTTCTAGAAATATGGACAAATTTATTAAACCCCCCAAAATATGACCATCCAGAGTTGGGACCAGGAAGCAGAGTTGCAGTCTTACACGCCTCTCTGCAGCTTCTCTCCTCCTGCTACCCCCCCAAAAACCCATCTCCATAGAGACTGTGTCAGCTCCCAAACAGACAAAAAACAAACTAAAAACCAGCAACAAACAACTTAAACATAAACAATTACAAAGAAAGAACAATACAGTATCCACATCTGAACCAAAGAGTAAAACAGTGAAATGTGGATTATTAAATATTAGGTCTCTCTCCTCCAAGTCTCTGTTAGTACATGACTTAATAATTGATCAACAAATTGATTTACTCTGCCTTACAGAAACCTGGTTGCAGCAGGATGATTATGTTAGTTTAAATGAATCAACACCTCCGAGTCATTCTAACTACCAGAAATCTCGAAGCACAGGCCGGGGGGGCGGTGTGGCAGCAATTTTTCACACCAGCCTATTAATTAATGAAAGACCAAGACAGACTTTTAATTCATTTGAAAGCCTGATGCTTAGCCTCGTCCACCCCAGCTGTAAAACTCAGAAACCAGTCTTACTTGTTATCATCTATCGTCCACCTGGGCCTTACACAGAGTTTCTGTCTGATTTCTCAGACTTTTTAACTGATTTAGTTCTCAGCTCAGATAAAATAATTATTGTGGGTGATTTTAACATCCATGTAGATGCTAAAAATGACAGCCTCAACATGGCATTTAATCTGTTATTAGACTCAATTGGTTTCTCTCAAAATGTAAAAGAACCCACCCACCACTTTAATCACACTCTAGATCTTGTTTTAACATATGGCATAGAAACTGAACATTTAACAGTGTTTCCTGAAAACCCTCTCCTGTCTGATCATTTCCTGATAACATTTACATTTACAATAATTGATTACACAGCGGTGGAGAGTAGACTTTATCACAGTAGATGTCTTTCTGAAAGCGCTGTGACTAAGTTTAAGAATATAATCCACCCACTGTTATCATCTTCAATGCCCTGTACCAACATAGAGCAGAGCAGCTATCTGAACGCTACCCCAACAGAAGTCGATTATCTTGTTAATAATTTCACCTCCTCACTACGTACGACTCTGGATACTGTAGCTCCTGTGAAAACTAAGGTCTCTAATCAGAAGTCCCTGACTCCGTGGTATAATTCTCAACACTTAATTCAGATAAAACTGAGGTTATTGTACTCGGCCCTGAAAAGCCTAGAAATATGGTATCTAACCAGATTCTTACTCTGGATGGCATTACCTTGGCCTCCAGTAACACTGTGAGGAACCTTGGAGTCATTTTTGACCAGGACATGTCCTTCAACGCACATATTAAACAAATATGTAAGACTGCGTTCTTCCATTTGCGCAACATCTCTAAAGTTAGAAATATCCTGTCTCAGAGTGATGCTGAAAAACTAGTTCATGCATTTATTACTTCCAGGCTGGACTACTGTAATTCTTTATTATCAGGATGTCCAAAAAACTCACTGAAAAGCCTTCAGCTAATCCAAAATGCTACAGCAAGAGTACTGACAGGGACTAGAAAGAGAGAGCATATTTCTCCTGTTTTGGCTTCCCTTCATTGGCTTCCTGTTAAATCCAGAATTGAATTCAAAATCCTGCTCCTCACATACAAGGTCTTAAATAATCAGGCCCCATCTTATCTCAATGACCCAGTACCATATCACCCTATTAGAGCACTTCGCTCTCGCTCTGCAGGCCTACTTGTTGTTCCTAGAGTATTTAAAAGTAGAATGGGAGGGAGAGCCTTCGGTTTTCAGGCCCCTCTTCTGTGGAACCAGCTTCCAGTTTGGATTCGGGAGACAGACACTATCTCTACTTTTAAGATTAGGCTTAAAACTTTCCTTTTTGCTAAAGCATATAGTTAGGGCTGGACCAGGTGACCCTGAATCCTCCCTTAGTTATGCTGCAATAGACATAGGCTGCCGGGGGATTCCCATGATGCATTGAGTTTTTCCTTTCCAGTCACCTTTCTCACTCACTATGTATTAACACACCTCTCTGCATTGAATCATATCTGTTATTAACCTCTGTCTCTCTTCCACACCATGTCTTTTATCCTGTCTTCCTTCTCTCACCCCAACCGGTCGCAGCAGATGGCCGCCCCTCCCTGAGCCTGGTTCTGCCGGAGGTTTCTTCCTGTTAAAAGGGAGTTTTTCCTTCCCACTGTTGCCAAAGTGCTTGCTCATAGGGGGTCATATGATTGTTGGGTTTTTTTTCTCTGTATCTATGAAGCGCCTCAAGGCGACTTATGTTGTGATTTGGCGCTATATAAATAAAATTGAATTGAATTGAATTGAACTACATTTCACCAGGGCCTGTGGTCATGGCTGATGCCATCCACATTACACCAGGGCCAGTGGTGTTGGCTGAGGACATTCACATTTCACCAGGGCCTGTGGTGCTGGCCAATAATATCTAGATTTCACCAGGGCCGGTGGTGCTGTCCGAAAACATCCACATTTCACCAGGGCCTGTGATACTGGCTGATGCCATCCACATTACACCAGGGCCAGTGGTGTTGGCTGAGGACATTCACATTACACCAGGGACAGTGCTTCCTGTGAGGCCATCATCACCACACCAGGGCATGTGGTGATGAATGAGGGCATCTTCACCAGACCAAGGCCCGTACTGTTGGATTAGGCAATCCAAATTACACCAGGGAATGTTCTTCCTAAGAGGCCATCATCACCACACCAAGGCCCGTACTGTTGGATGAGGCCATCCAAATTACACCAGGGACAGTTTTTCCTAAGAGGCCATCATCACCACACCAGGGTCTCTGGTGCTGGATAAGGCCATCCACATTGCACCAGGGCCTGTGCTACTCGATGATACCATCCACATTTCACCAGGGCTTGTGTTGCTGGCTGATGACATCCACAATACGCAAGGGCCTCTGCTACTGGCTTAGGACATTCACATTACACCAGGGCCAGTGGTGCTGGCCAATATCAACCACATTTCACCAGGGCCACTTGTGTTGGCTGAGGCCATCCACATTACATCACGGTCTTTGATGCCGGCTTCTACCATTCACATTACACCAGGGACAGTGCTTCCTTTGAGGCCATCTTCACCCCACCAGGGCCTCTGCTGCTCGTTGATGCCATCCACATTACACCTGGGCCTGGGGTGCTGACAGATATCATGCACATGTCACCAGGGCCAGTGGTGTTGGCTAAGGCCATTCACATTACACCAAGGTGTGTGGTGCTGACCAATACAATCCATATTTCACCAGGGACAGTGTTGTTAGATGAGGCCATCCACATTACAACAGTGCCTGTGCTACTGGCTGAGGACATTTACATTTCACCAGGGCCTGTGGTCATTGCTGAGGCCAACTACATTTCACCAGGGCCTGTGGTCATGCTGGCTGATGCCATCCACATTACACCAGGGCCAGTGGTGTTGGCTGAGGACATTCACATTACACCAGGGCCTGTGGTGCTGGCCAAAATAATCCACATTTCACCAGGGCCTGTGCTACTCGTTGATACCAACCACAATTTACCAGGGCTTGTGTTGCTGGCTGATGCAATCCACAATACACAAGGGCCTGTGCTTGTGGCTGAGGACATTCACATTACACCAGGGACAGTGCTTCCTGTGAGGCCATCACCAGGGCCTGTGGTGCTGGCTGATACCATCCACATTAAACAAGGGCCACTGCTGCTAGCCTTCCACATTACCCAAGGGCCTGTGTTGCTGGCTGAAACCATCCACATTTCACAAGGGCCAGTGGTGTTGCTGGCTGATGCCATTCACAATACTCAAGGGCCTGTGCTACTGGCTGATGCCATCTACATTACACCAGGGCCTGTGGTGCTGGCAATTACCACCGACATTTTACCAGGGCCAGTGTTGTTTGCTGAGGCCATCCACATTACACCAGGGACAGTGCTTCCTGTGAGGCCATCTTCACCACACCAGGGACTGTGCTGTTGGCTGAAACCATCCACATTACATCAGGGCCATTGGTCCTTGCCGATGTCATCCACATTTCACCTGGGCCAGTGTTGGTAGATGAGGCCATCCACATTATACCACGGCATGTGCTCCCTGTGAGGCTATCGTCACCACACCAGGGCCTGTATTGCTGGCTTAGGCCATCCACATTGCACCAGGGCTAGTGCTCCCTCTGAGGCCAACTTCACGACAGCAGGGCCTGCGCTGCTGTCTGAGGTCATCTACATTTCACCAGAGCCTGTGTTGCTGGCTGATGTGATCCACATTACACAAGGGCCTGTGCTACTCGTTGATGCCATCCACATTAAACCAGGGCCTGTTGTGCAGGCCGAAACCATCCACATTTCACCAGGGCTTGTGTTGCTGGCTGATGTGATCCACAATACACAAGGGCCTGTGCTACTGGCTGATGCCATCCGAATTAAACCAGGGCCAGTGGTGTTGGCTGAGGACATTCACATTACGCAACGGCCTGTGGTGTTGGCCAATACCATCCACATTTAAAGAGGGCCAGTGTTGTTGGCTGAGGAAATACACATTACACCAGGGACAGTGCTGCTAGCCTTCCACATTACCCAAGGGCTTGTGTTGCTGGCTGATGCCATTCCCAATACTCAAGGGCATATGCTACTGGCTGATGCCATCTACATTACAGAAGGGCCTGTGGTGCTGGCCAATACCATCGACATTTCAACAAGGCCAGTGTTGTTTGCTGAGGCCATCCACATTACACCAGGGACAGTGCTTCCTGTGAGGCCATCTTCACCACACGAGGGCCTGTGCTGCTGGCTGAAGCCATTCAAATTACACCAGGGCCTCTGGTGCTGGCCAATACCATCCACATTTCACCAGGGCCACTGTTGTTGGCTTGGGGCGATCGTGGATCAAGAGTTGGGAGCTCGCCTTGTAATCGGAAGGTTGCCGGTTCGAGCCCCGGCTTGGACAGTCTTGGTCGTTGTGTCCTTGGGCAAGACACTTCACCCGTTGCCTACTGGTGGTGGTCAGAGGGCCCGGTGGCGCCAGTGTCCGGCAGCCTCGCCTCTGTCAGTGCGCCCCAGGGTGTTTGTGGCTACAATGTAGCTTGCCATCACCAGTGTGTGAATGGGTGGATGACTGGATATGTAAAGCGCTTTGGGGTCCTTAGGGACTAGTAAAGAGCTATATAAAAACAGGCCATTTACCATTTATATAGGCCATCCACATTACACCAGAGACTGTGATGTCGGCTTCTACCATCCACATTACACCAGGGCCTGTGCTTCCTGTGAGGCCAGCTTTACCCCACCAGGGCCATTGATGCTCGTTAATGCCATCCACATTAGGGCCTGTGATGCTGGCCGATATCATGCACATTACACCAGGGCCAGTGGTGTAAGCTAAGGCCATCCACATTACACCAGGGTGTGTGGTGGTTACCAATACCATCCATATTTCACCAGGGCCAGTGTTGTTAGATTATGCCATCCACATTACACCAGGTCCTGTGCTTCTGGCTGAGGCCATCCACATTGCACCGGGGCCATGGGGTTGGATGAGGACATTAACATTACACCAGGGACTGTGCTGCTGGCTGAGGCCACCTATATTTCACGAGGGCCACTGTTGATGGCTGATGCCATCCACAATACACCAGGGCCAGTGATTTCTGTGAGGCCATCTTCACTAGACCAGGGTCTGTGCTGCTTGCTGATGCCATCGAAAATACACCAGGGCCAGTGATTCCTGTGAGGCCATCTTCACCAGACCAGGGCCTGTGCTGCTAGCTATCCAAATTACCCAAGGGCCTGTGTTGCTGGCCGAAAACAACCACATTTCACCAGGGCCTGTGGTGTTGCTGGATGAGGCCATCCACATTACACCAGGGCCTGTGCTACTCGTTGATACCATCCACATTTCTCCAGGGCTTGTGTTGCTGGCTGATGCGATCCACAGTACACAAGGGACTGTGCTACTGGCTGAGGATATTCACATTACAACATGGCCTGTTGTGCTTGCCAATACCATCCACATTTCACCAGGGCCACTGTTGTTGGCTGAGGCCATACACTTTACATCAGGGACAGTGCTTCCTGTGAGGCCATCTTCACCACAACAGGGCCTGTGCTACTGGCTGAGGAAGACTACATTTCACCAGAGCGCATGTTGCCACCTGAGGCCATCTACATTTCACCAGGGCCTGGCTGCTGTCTGAGGCCATCCACATTACACCATGGCCTGTGCTTCCTGTGAGGCCATCTTCACCACACCAGGGCCTGTACTGTTGGATGAGGCCATCCACATTACACCAGGTACAGTTCTTCCTGTGTGGCAATCATCACCAAACCAGGGCCTGTGGTGCTGGATGAGGCCATCCACATTTCACCAGGGATTGTGTTGCTGGCTGATGTGTTCCACAAAACACAAGGGCCTTTACTACTGGCTGAGGATATTCACATTACACCAGGGCCTGTGGTGCTGGCCAATATAATCCACATTTCACCAGGGCCACTGTTGTTGGCTGAGGCCATACACTTTACACCAGGGACAGTGCTTCCTGTGAGGCCATCTTCACCACACCAGGGCCTGTACTGTTGGCTGATGACATCCACATTACACCAGGGCCAGTCCTCCCTGTTAGGCCATCTTCTCCACACCAGGCCCTGCGTTGCTGGCTGAGGCCATCCTAATTTCACCAGGGCCTGCGTTGCTGGCTCATACCATCCACATTACATCAGGGTATGTGGTGCTGTCCGAAACCATCCACAATGCACAAGGGCCTGTGATACTGGCTGATGCTATTCACATTACACCAGGGCCAGGGGTGTTGGCCGAGGACATTCACATTTCAACAGGGCCTGTGTTTTTGGCTGAGGCTATCCACATTACACCACTGCCAGTGCTTCCTGTGTGACCATCATCACCACACCAAGTCCTGTGGTGCCTGCTGAGGCCATCCACATTACACCAGGGCCTGTGCTACTCGATGCACCATGCAAATTTCACCAGGGCTTGTGTTGCTGGCTGATGCGATCCACAAGACACAAGGTCCTGTGCTACTGGCTAAGGCCATTCACATTACACCAGGATGTGTGGTGCTGACCAATACTATCCACATTTTACTAGGGCCACTGTTGTTCGCTGAGGCCATACACATTACACCACAGACAGTGCTTCCTGTGAGGCCATCTGCACCACACCAGGGCCTGTGCTTTTGGCTGAGGTCATCCACATTACATCACGGTGTCACGGACCGCCGGGGCAGACCGTGTGGAGTGAGTGGAGGACCCAAGAGCAAACAGAGGTGAGGACACAAAACCGGACTTAACAGAAGGCGAGCCTTTATTGAGGGCCAAAAACTTAAGGAACAAGGCAGCAAAGCAACTGAGGGAAAACCTGAACATAGACTGGGAAAACTATGGCTAAACAAAGTACAAACTAGGACTAGTTAAGGCTGGGGAACTATGACAAGGGGTAGGGGAGATAACACAGACGACGCGACGCAGACTACATGAAACACAGAGACTAAATACACATGAGGGATGATCAGGGGAAGTGGCCACACATGGGATCACAGCTGACACACATGAACCTAACGACAGGACAGGAGGGTGCAACTGAATACACTGACAATGAATACAGACTTACAAAGTAAAACAGGAAACATGGAAATTAGACACGACAAGAACTAAAAATAACCACGCAGACAGGACTCATGACCCAGGGAAACTTAGTACAGGGGAGATGACATAGCTGACAGCATGAACTTGACAGTACAAGACACACAGACATAAACACACGAAGGGCAAGGGAGACTTAATGCAAGGGTAATATATACAAATGGCTGGACTACCTTAGAGAACCTAAACAAACAATAAACATCAAAATAGGCTAAACATAACACACTGGGTCACACGACCCAGGACCATGACACACGACCTGTGATGCAGGCTTCTACCATCCACATTACACCTGGGACAGTGCTTCCTGTGACGCCATATTCATCCCACAAGGGCCTCTGCTGCTCGTTGATGCCATCCACATTACACCTGGGCCTGTGGTGCTGACCGATATCATGCACATTTCACCAGGGCCTGTGGTGTTTGCTATGGCCATTCACATTACACCAGGGTGTATGGTGCTTACCAATACCATCCATATTTCACCATGGACAGTAATGTTAGATGAGGCCATCCACATTACAACAGGGCCTGTGCTACTGGCTGAGGACATTTACATTTCACCAGGGCCTGTGGTGCTGGCCAGTACCATCCACATTTCACCAGGGCCAATGTTGTTGGCTGAGGCCAACCACATTACACCAGGGACAGTGATTCCTGTGAGGCCATCCTCAACACACCAGGGTCTGTGGTGCTGGATGAGGCCATCCACATTACAGCAGGGCCCTTGCTACTCGTTGATACCATCCACATTTCACCAGGGCTTGTGTTGCTGGCTAATGCGATCCACAATACACAAGGGCCTGTGCTACTGGCTGAGGACATTCACAATACACCAGGGACAGTGTTTCCTGTAAGGCTATCTTCACCCCACCAGGTCCTCTGCTGCTCGTTGATGCCATCCACATTACACCTGGGACTGCGGTGCTGACAGATATCATCCACATTTCACCTGGGCCAGTGGTGTTGGCTAAGGCCATTCACATTACACCAGAGTGTGTGGTGCTGACCAATACCATCCACATTTCACATTTCTATTAAAAGTTACAGCTATTTATATGAAGTTGTACAAAAACGCTTTATTTCGTCAAGATAGTGCGTTTCTGACTATTACATGCATTTGAATGGGGAACTCGCCCAAACAAAGTATAGGTTTTCATTATGTGAATAACTTGAAAATCTTAGCTCAAACAGCTGCAAAACCTGTTTGCCCAGAACGGGGATATTGAATTCTGCAAGATAAAGCCATAAATATGTGAGTCTGAGTCGTCTATCAAAAGTTAAAGCTATTTATATGAAGTTGTACAAAAACGCTTTATTTCGTCAAGACAGTGCGTTTCTGACTATTACATGCATTTGAATGGAGTTCTCGCCTGACACAAAGTAGTTTTAATTTTGTGAATAACTTGAAAATCTTAGCTCAAACAGCTGCAAAACCTGTTTGCCCAGCACGGGGATATTGAATTCTATAAGATAAAGCAATAAATATGTGAGCCTGCGTCGTCTATCAAAAGTTACAGCTATTCATATGAAGTTGTACAAAAACGCTTTATTTCGTCAAGACAGTGCATTTCTGACGATTACATGCATTTGAATGGAGTTCTCGCACGAAACAAAGTATAGGTTTTCATTATGTGAATAACTTGAAAATCTTAGCTCAAACAGCTGCAAAACCTGTTTGCTCAGCACGAGGATATTGAATTCTATAAGATAAACCCATAAAAATGTATTTCTGAGTCTTCTATCAAAAGTTACAGCTGTCTTTATGAAGACCATGAAAAACGCCTTATTTCGTCAAGACAGTGCGTTTCTGACTATTACATGCATTTGAATGGGGAACTCGCCCGAAACAAAGTATACGTTTTCATTATGTGAATAACTGGAAAATCTTAGCTCAAACAGCTGCAAAACCTGTTTTCCCAGCATGGGGATATTGAATTCTATAAGATAAAGCCATAAATATGTGAGTCTGAGTCGCCTATCAAAAGTTACACCGATTTATATGAAGTTGTACGAAAACGCTTCATTTCGTCAAGACAGTGCGTTTCTGGCGCTTTCAATTCATTTGAATGGGGAACTCGCCCGAAACAAAGTATAGGTTTTCATTATGTGAATAACTTGAAAATCTTAGCTCAAACAGCTGCAAAACCTGTTTGCCCAGCACGGGGATATTGAATTCTATAAGATAAAGCCATAAATATGTATTTCTGAGTCTTCTATCAAAAGTTACAGCTGTCTTCATGAAGACCATTAAAATCGCTTTATTTCACCAGTTAGTGCGTTTCTCGCTATTACATGCATTTGAATGGAGTTCTCGCCCGACACAAAGTATAGGTTTTCATTATGTGGAATTTTTTTAAATAAAGTCTGCAACACAGAAAGAGCTGTGATCATGCTATTTATTACTGCACACAGGAGAGCCAACACACATCAAACATTACAGTTCAGTCATGTCAGCGCTGCCACAGAAGTGGTGCTCCTGCATTCCAAGGAAGAGCGAGGAAGTTACAAACTGATCCTACCACACTTCACGTGTCTCGCTATGAAACATAAAGGATCAATGGTTATGCTGTTTTGTGCCCTTGGCCTTATCAGCACCTGTAAAGGGAGTTGTTTTCTCAAACTGCTGACGCTGAAGTAAGTTCATCTAGTTTTAGAAACTTTCACTGAACAGTCTATTTATAGCTGTCGGACACACATATTTATGGCTTTATCTTATAGACTTCAAAATCCCCGTGCTGGGCAAACAGGTTTTGCAGCTGTGTGAGCTAAGATTTTCAGCCGGAAAAGGGTGGAGTGCCCACTCCAGGTCGGGGATGAGTTCCTGCCCCAAGTGGAGGAGTTCAAGTATCTCGGGGTCTTGTTCGCGAGTGAGCCGGAGATCGACAGACGGATTGGGGCTGCAGCTGCAGTAATGCAGACGCTGCACCGGTCCGTCGTGGTGAAGAGGGAGCTGA
This sequence comes from Rhamphochromis sp. 'chilingali', assembly GCF_963969265.1. Lineage (NCBI taxonomy): Eukaryota > Metazoa > Chordata > Actinopteri > Cichliformes > Cichlidae > Rhamphochromis > Rhamphochromis sp. 'chilingali'. Next base: position 5,738,925 of record NC_137943.1, on the reverse strand, counting down.
GTGTAAAAGCGAAGCTCTCAATTTACCGGTCGATCTACGTCCCTACCCTCACCTATGGCCACGAGCTGTGGGTAGTGACCGAAAGAACGAGATCACGGATACAAGCGGCAGAAATGAGCTTCCTCCGAAGGGTGGCTGGCCTCCCCCGTAGAGATAGGGTGAGAAGTTCAGCCATCCGGGAGGGGCTCAGAGTAGAGCAGCTGCTGCTCCACATCGAAAGGAGCCAGCTGAGGTGGTTCGGGCATCTGACAAGGATGCCCCTTGGGCGCCTCCTGGGTGAGGTGTTCCAGGCATGTCCCACCGGAAGGAGGCCCCGGGTGATTTTCAAGTTATTCACATAATGAAAACCTATACTTTGTTTCGTGCGAGTTCCCCATTCAAATGAATTGAAATCGCCAGAAACGCACTGTCTTGACTAAATAAAGCGTTTTTGTACAACTTACTATAAATAGCTGTAACTTTTGATAGACGACTCAGACACACATGTTTATGGCTTTATCTTATAGAATTCAATATCTTCGTGCTGGGCAAACATGTTTTGCAGCTGTTTGAGCTAAGATTTTCCAGTTATTCACATAATAAAAACTTATACTTTGTTTCGGGCGAGAACTCCATTCAAATGCATGTAATAGTCAGAAACGCACTGTCTCGGCGAACTAAAGTGTTTTTGTACAGCTTCATGAAGTTAGCTGTAAATTTTGATAGAAGGCTCAGACACACATATTTATGGCTTTATCTTATAGAACTCAAGGTCCCCGTGCTGGGCAAACAGGTTTTGCAGCTGTTTGAGCTAAGATTTTCAAGTTATTCACATAATGAAAACTTATACTTTGTTTCGGCGAGTTCCCCATTCAAATGATTTGAAATCGCCAGAAACGCACTGTCTTGACAAAATGAAGCGTTTTTGTACAACTTCATATAAATAGCTATAACTTTTGATAGACGACTCAGACTCACATATTTATGGCTTTATCTTATACAATTCAATATCCCCATGCTGGGCAAACAGGTTTTGCAGCTGTTTGAGCTAAGATTTTCAAGTTATTCACATTATGAAGACTTATACTTTGTTTCGGGCGAGTTCCCCATTCAAATGAATTGAAATAGCCAGAAACGCACTGTCTTGACGAAAGAAAGCGTTTTTGTACAACTTCATATAAATACAGTAGCTGTAACTGTTGATAGACGACTCAGACTCACATATTTATGGATTTATCTTATAGAATTCAATATCCCCGTGCTGGGCAAACAGGTTTTGCAGCTGTTTGAGCTCAGATTTTCAAGTTATTCACATAATGAAAACCTATACTTTGTTTCGTGCGAGAACTCCATTCAAATGAATTGAAATCGCCAGAAACGCACTGTCTTGACGAAATAAAGCGTTTTTGTACAACTTCATATAAATAGCTGTAATTTTTGATAGAAGACTCAGAAACACATATTTATGGCTTTGCCTTATAGAATACAGCATCTGCGTGCTGGACAAATTGGTTATGCAGCTGTTTGAGCTAAGATGTTAAAGTTATTCCCATAATGAAAACTTATACTTTGTTTTGGCGAGTTCCCCATTCAAATGCATGTAATAGTCAGAAACGCACTGTCTTGACGAAATAAAGGGTTTTTGTACAACTTCATATAAATAGCTGTAACTTTTGATAGACGACTCAGACTCACATATTTATGGCTTTATCTTATAGAATTCAATATCCCCGTGCTGGGCAAACAGGTTTTGCAGCTGTTTGAGCTAAGATTTTCAAGTTAATCACATAATGAAAACTTATACTTTGTTTCGGGCAAGAACTCCATTCAAATGCATGTAATAGTCAGAAACGCACTGTCTTGACGAAAGAAAGCTATTTTGTACAACTTCATATAAATAGCTGTAACTTTTGATAGACGACTCAGACTCACATATTTATGGCTTTATCTTATAGAATTCAATATCCCCGTGCTGGGCAAACAGGTTTTGCAGCTGTTTGAGCTAAGATTTTCAAGTTAATCACATAATGAAAACTTATACTTTGTTTCGGGCGAGTTCCCCATTCAAATGAATTGAAATCGCCAGAAACGCACTGTCTTGACGAAATAAAGCGTTTTTGTACAACTTCATATAAATAGCTGTCATGAACCGACGTTCCACGCACAAGCTGGACCCAGGAGCAGAACACACACACAGCAGTACGAGAGAACAAAAAATAAACTTTATTATAACTGAGGGTGTCCCGGGAGGGTAGAAGGGAAAAAAACGCACGGAACCAGAAAAACCGAGGGACCGGGAGGTGAATCGCGCAGGAACGCCGAGAGCGGGACTGTGGGAGGGTGAAACAGAAAAAGGAAAAAAGGATTATTGGGGTGCGGGGAAAACGGCAGCATACGAGGGGAAGTAGAGTACGCGTCTTACGATGATAGCGGGGCCGAGGGATCTGGAGGGAGGGGTGAGGGTGCGTGGGGAGAAGCTTCAGAAAGGTCGAGGCGGCTGGGGCTGATTGTGATCCAAATTCCGGACAGGCAGGTGGACAGGCTGGTGGCTCAAACACGCCGAGCTGTGATCGCTGAAGGACGACTACGGACTGGCGTGGAGCAGCAGGCTGGGCAGGATTAAATAGTCCACCTGGTGATCGCCCGGGATGGGATGCAGGTGTGGAGTTAGCAGCCACGCCCACGGGAGTGGGCATCCCATCCGCACCTCGGACGCCGGGCCGTGGACCATGACAATAGCTGTAACTTTTGATAGACGACTCAGACTCACATATTTATGGATTTATCTTATAGAATTCAATATCCCCGTGCTGGGCAAACAGGTTTTGCAGCTGTTTGAGCTAAGATTTTCAAGTTATTCACATAATGAAAACCTATACTTTGTTTCGTGCGAGAACTCCATTCAAATGCATGTAATAGTCAGAAACGCACTGTCTTGACGAAATAAAGCGTTTTTGTACAGCTTCGGGCGATTTCCCCATGAAATAAAGTCTTTTTGTACAACTTCATATAAATAGCTGTAACTTTTGATAGAAGACTCAGACACACATATTTATGGCTTTATCTTATAGAATTCAATATCCTCGTGCTGGGCAAACATGTTTTAAAGCTGTGTGAGCTAAGATTTTCAAGTTATTCACATAATGAAAACCTATACTTTTGTTTCGGGCGAATTCCCCATTCAAATGCATATAACAGTGAGAAACGCACTGTCTTGGCGAAAGAAAGAGTTTTTCATCAACTTCATATAAATAGCTGTAATTTTTGATAGAAGACTCAGACACACATGTTTATGGCTTTATCTTATAGACTTCAATATCCCCGTGCTGGGCAAACAGGTTTTAAAACTGTTTGAGCTAAGATTTTCAAGTTATTCACATAATGAAAACCTATACTTTGTTTCGTGCGAGAACTCCATTCAAAGGCATGTATTAGTCAGAAACGCACTGTCTTGACGAAATAAAGTCTTTTTGTACAACTTCATATAAATAGCTGTAACTTTTGATAGAAGACTAAGACACCCATATTTATGGCTTTGCCTTATAGAATACAGCATCTGCGTGCGGGGCAAATTGGTTATGCAGCCATTTGAGCTAAGATTTTAAAGTTATTCCCATAATGAAAACCTACACTTTTTTTCGGGCGATTTCCCCATTCAAATGCATGTAATCGTAAGAAACGCACTGTCTTGACGAAATATCCACCGGATTCCAGCCAGAGTGGATTCTGGAGTCTTCCACGCTCCTGTTAGTGATCCTCCATCTGGATGGATGATAACAACCTTCTGAACAGTCTAGCAGGAGATGGCCCATATCTATGGGACTGATTTGTGCTAATAACGTCCATTGTATGGACTGATAACGGCCTAAGCGGGTGAATAAAGTCACCCAGTAGCTAGCTGTGCCATTACCCAGCATACACCACTCCCTCCGTAAATGCAATAAATGATACAAAAGTATCGTTCTACCTGTTTTTCAGGTAGTTGTTTACATTACATAATTTATTGTGTTCTGTATACATCACTACAATGTGATTTGGAAAATGTCTAAATATACCGACAACAGGCACTTCCGCAGCAATCTCCTCAATCGGAGGACCCTTCACGTCAATTCCCGACGCGAGAGGGGTACCCTGCGCGTCCATAAGTGAAGCAGAGGGAGCCTGACCATGCGTCACACGTTTGACGAGTTGGGAGTGAGAACGTGTTGGATGTCCAGATATACTTTAATGGAAGTTAACAGCAGCTCAACAGTACAGCAGTAGGCATACTTAACGAATGTGGGAGGGGTGGACAGACGTGTGGTTCTGAATAACAAGAAACAAGGAGAAACAATTTTCACATGTAAATATAACAATCGTCACTTCCCAACATCATGCCAATATAATGAACTGTAACACAAATAATCAGCTGAATGCTCTGACATAAGAAAGTCCCACAATCCCATTTGAACAAGCAGGAAACAAGAATATCTGCATATCTCAGGCAACAGAAAAGACCTAATGCCCCCAAATTAGGAAAGGTCAGCAATTATATGGTCTTCAGTGCCCTCTAGTGGCTAAATAACCCAACTGCAGTGCACAGATACAACCCGCAACAAATGCTACGGTGGTAAGTCACACGCCTCTACCCATCTCGATAAATCTCCTAGCATAAACCCCTTGTAATTAACATCAAAGTACAACCCGTGCTATAAGTAGAAATGGACTCGTAGAACTGGAGGGATTTTGACTCACATTTGCACAGCAACGCACACGTTTGTCCACCCGTCCCACATTCGTTAAGTATGCCTACTGCTGTACTGTTGAGCTGCTGTTAACTTCCATTAAAGTATATCCGGACATCACTCTCTGTGCCCCACTCTCTGACTGGAGTTTAAGTCCTGAGGGAGCTATCATCCCAGCATCCTAGAGATAACTCTCTAACAGAGTCTTCTATCAAAACTTACAGCTATTTATATGAAGTTGTACAAAAACGCTTTATTTCGTCAAGACAGTGCGTTTCTTACGATTACATGCATTTGAATGGGCAACTCGCCCGAAACAAAGTATAGGTTTTCATTATGTGAATAACTTTAAAATCTTAGCTCAAAAACACTTGTAGCCACACTGAGCCAGCCAAACAGGCACAGGGACCATGACAGAATCCTTTAGAAAATGATGGAAATCATGAAATAGATGTTCACTATTACACCTTCTACATTGAATCAAATATTTTGCAAAAAAATTTTAAAAACAAAAAAAACATTTCAGAACACATATCTGATCAAAAATAACAAAATATTGAAAGCATTTTCTTTAAGCATTTCCTTGCTCTTGCTCTTGACGAAGGCATTCACACTTTTCTCCTCTCCTCCTCTTGTGTTTTTTGTATTACTTTTCCCTGGAACATTCTCACAGTCTGTTCTCTAAAACCTAAAAGAGGAATTATGGATTGGATCAACTGGTCCCTAAATGCAATTGACACCCCTTTCTCAACGAGAAGTTTGGGCTTGGGTGAGCCTGAGTGCTGAAGATATCTAACCATGGTAACAGGGTTCTGGCTGATCGGAGCTGGCTTGGCCCTGACTTATCGAAGAATTAAGAAAGCAGAACCGGCTGTTCAAATCCCCACAAGGCTGCCCGCTGGGATTGGAATGATGGGAGAGGTGTGAGTTTCTCAAAATGGGCTCACTGAGTCAGGATAAGATCTTGGAGAGGCTACGGCTGCTGTGAATACTCAGAATAAGATCTCTGACTGCAGACTGGATACATCACGGAAGGGCTAGCTCAGAATAACATCTCTGGGCGCAAATTGGATGACATCTCGGGGAGGCACACTGCCGTGAGTTCTCAGAAATCGGCTCCTTGAGCACAAGAAATGACAACATCACAGAGTGCGAGTATGCCGAAGCTCGCGGCTCTCCAAAGGGAGATTGCGATACCAGTGTTGGACTGTAGAACTGCTTTGAAATTCATATGAGCTGTTCGCACTAAAGTAAAAACCACCATCACTTCATGCGGATACCCCCTTTGGCACCAGCTGCGGTCTCAAGGCTGGAGCTGAACAACAACACCCTGATAACGACTGTGTTTAGTCTGTTCCTTCACATTCCATGCAAGGCCACCTGGGTTGGCTGGAAGACTGTTTACTTAGCCTAGCAGGGCGAAGGACACTGTCTCAGCTGAACTCTGGACACGCACACACATACATATACACTGATATGCACACACTCATCCCCCCTCCCTTTCCAAATGCCTTCGATGCTTATTCCCTTCCGATGCTGCACCCTTTACCCACCCCTGTTGCTTGTCATGTGTTTCTTTGGTGTATTAAGAGTTTTTCATGTGCTATGTGCAGAGGTGTTTTTTTTTCTCCTTATCTTTCCTCGTGTGGTGCATTTTCCATTGTTATACCTCTCTGACCTGTCTTGCCCATGTGATGTTTTGCGTAATGTATGTATGGTCGGAAGGGTAAGATGGCGCTGGCACGGCTGGCAGCCTTAACTCAATTTCTCTCGGGATGAATAAAGTATTATCAATCAATCAATAGGATAAAATGACAGCTCTGTTGTCAATCAAACAGAAACTGAGACAGGCAGAAGAATAAACAGACAGAAAGACAACCATATCAAAGACAGATGCACATGCACATGAAAAGACTAAAGTGAGACAAAGATTATATGTTCATACTCAACAGTGTAAATAAACTTCTGAAGTGCTGTTAAACAATTGGATTTTAATCCTGAAGAACAATCACTTCTTGTCAAATTGATGTCTTAAAACATCAATTTGACTGACGCAGCTAAATTTGGAAATATTAAAACCTTAAAAAGTTAATATTCAATGCTCACTTTGAATCAGCAGAGAGACCAACACAAAAGATAAAACCACAAACTCATACAGCATAATGTGTTCACACCCTGCCAAAGACGTAAGTGTTACCTAAGGCAAAATCAAACATCTCCTTGAACAACTGGTATGAAACATGCAGTGGCAGCCTAATGCAGTTAACACACGTGTTGGCAAGAGGGAAAATTGGTGTAGAAGAGAAGTCGTCATCTCCTCTATGAATGAACTCAATCAAGGGTGCTGGGGAAAAGCCAATAGGTGGCACCGCAGTTGCTCCAGTTGCAAAGGCCAATAGCTTCTCTAACTTGGAATGTCCTTCTTCTTCTGCATAAAACAGAGAAGGAAATAAATGTTATAAGGTAACTTCATATTAGATTATTTTGCCAGAATAATTTGTCAGTGAGTATTAATCTAAAGCAAGAATCTTTGAAAGACTGTTATTGTAATGACTATAGAACACGCTTTTCATCCTTCAACAGCTTCAAAAACTATGTAAAAATGTTACTACAACCAAGAGGGTAATTAAGAAGCAGCAGAAGCTGTGGTGTTATTGTTATACAAGTATGTTATTTAAAGTAAAGTTTTCAGAAATGCAGAACTATAAATCGCTATATCTGTTTATTGTACACTAAAGTGCCAATTACCTTCTGTAGCTTGAAGATAGTCCCTCCAGAATGTAACAACCATCTCCTTAGCAGCTCTTCTGTTGCTTCCTTCTGGAGATAGATGAATGTTGAAAATGATGAATGTTAATAGATGAATGTTAATAATTATGCAATTTCAGGTTTCTAAGTTAACTGCATATAATCAATTTGGCAATTTGAATTGTATTAGGTTATTAAACTGGCCATTTTGATTAATAGGTAAGATTTCTATCACTATTTTAATTAATCTGAAAAACACAGAATACCCAAATACCTTTGAATAGGACCCTGTGGATGACCTGAAATATGACAATGTCATGTACCAGCAGATCCCTGTCTCTTACTCTATGTTCACACTGCACCGGAGAAGACAAACGAGAAAGCATGGTGGGGGAAACTGGAGACAGCGAGTCAATGGACAGAAACTGAGGTTTTGGACTTGATTAGCATATGGGGAGACAATTCTTCTTCAACTTGGAACTCTTCGACTTTTTCAAAGAGTACCGAATCAGCTATGTCTTCCAGGGTGGATTTGCTGAATTTCCAACTAGAAAAGAAAATACTGTTGGTGACAGAAAGTTAGGTGGTGGACCACCATGTACCAAGCTCACTGCAATGGCTCTGCCAGAGATGTAGTACCAGTACCCTCAGAGAGCTGCAAAGCAACAGAATAAAGGGAAAAGCAAAACTGTCAGTAATGTTGCCTGTAAAAATAAATATCAGTTAAAAAGTTTACACTATTACTGTAGCTTGCCTCCACCAGTGTGTGAATGTGAGAGTGAATGAATAGTGGTATCGTAAAGCGCTTTGGGTGCCTTGAAAAGCGCTATATAAATCCAATCCATTATTATTATTATTATTATTAATATTAGAAAAATAGGTAATTACCAGTACTGTCAAGAGCCAAGTTCTTGCAGTTTTCTTTCCCCTCAAACATGGCTGACCTGGCAATGGTGTCCATTGATAGTCTTCCCTCCTTGGCCCGCCTAAATCAACCCCTTCCTCATTTTTCCCCATATCATCTGAGATTTTCACACTGATCATCAAGTTGGGATCATAAGATATCCTTTGAAAACCACGCAAGGCTCCCTCCCACACAGCAGAGCGGGGAAAAAAGCGTCTGGACTTCTTTAAGTTGCTTAAAGATGTTTTCACCTCTCATCCGACAAGCTTCTTCAGTTCTAAGGGTCAAATGGTGGAGAGTCCCAGATTTAAACCCAGTGGGAGTATCCCCCCAAACCCTGGCTGATTGTGACCCACACTTGTTTTCACACCTTGCCTCATGTGAGTAGGTAGAGGATCATCAGGGTGTCCTTTTGTCCCTCTTTGGGGACTCTCCAAGCTCGCAATTATAGCTTGATTTAAATTGTCCTCATCTGAAGAATCGCCAGAAAAAGATACCATGAGAGTTAATTATGAAGTGATTATTTCAGAAAAAGTGCGGCAGAGGGTAAAGATCAATTTACCTCGAGATGTTTTGTACGGTAGAATGGGGGAAAAGAGCCTTCGCGGCAGATACACCAGGCCTACACATTTTCTCCAGGCAAGGCGCTGTACCACAGCCTCAAGTTCGCCTCCGTAAAGGGCAGAGCGAGGGGACAGAGGTTCGGGAGCGTCTTAGCTCTGCAGGAACTTTTTGACCTCCTCGTTTGATTTTTCATTTTGGTCTATTCGTGCTCCCTCACCACGACCGTGTGGACGCAGTAAGCATTTCTCCCGGAGCTCACATTGGTAGTAGTGATGGGAATTCCAGCTCTTTTTTAGAGAGCCATCTCTTTCGGCTCAACTCAATAAAAAGAGCCGGCTCTTTCGGCTCCCAACCAGCTCTTCAGGTTGTTTTGTTGCTTTAATTAATTTATTATCAACAACAATATAAAATTATGCACAAAAGGAATTACTAATGTTAAAAAAAAAACGTGTTTTTATTTATAAATGTTTATATATACGGTGGCCCCTAGAGACAAAGCAGAGAGAGAAAGAGAGCCACAAGCCACAACACAATAAAATATAAATTAAAATATGCAAAACAAAAAGAAGATGCACTTTCTCTTTCACATAAGCCTGGGATGATTTTTTGGAGAGTGTTTTCCTGCCTGGAATTGCACACATAGGATTCACAGCATGTGTAAACTTTCTGAATTCTTTCTCATCTGCAACTACAAATAATTGTGGATGATTACTATACCTTTCTAATGTGACGATGTTGTCTCTTGTTGTTGTCCCTGGCTCTCTTTCTCTCTCTTTCCCTCCCGCTCTGTTCCTGTGCTACTGTGAGTTTACTACTGGCCGGAGTCAGAGGGCAGATCTCCTTGGACCTGTGGCACTTAGGACACCTGTGATAAAAGCATCCCAGAAACTCCCAGACCCACCTCTCTCCCTCTCTCTCCGAGTAACCGTCTACAAAGTATGGGCCTATTTTTTTTCTCTCTTTCCGCCTTTAACGTGTATGGAATAGGGATTTTAGCTTCCCACTCCAACCACTGAATGGACGCGTGTGAGTAAGCTTTGGACAGACGCCAGTAGTTTTCGGGGGAGGGGATGGCCATAGTGTTTTTGGGAAACACAGAAGTTATAGTGACGGGTCACAACCTCGTTTTGATTTTGTACCCGAGATCCTCAGTGCTGATGCTCCGCAGGCTGCTCCTCCTTCTCCTGCCACCCCTGCCGGTAATGATGCTGCACTTATCTTTGAATCGTTTACACTTTTTTAAATTTATTTATAGGGCTGATTCATACGTTCAACGAGGCAGAGAGCTTTATTAATACAACATCAGATTGTGACATATCCAGTTTTATGTAAATTATCTTAAAAATGTAATTGAACAAATTTTTTTAAATTTATAGGATCGGTTCATCCCGGTCAATTACCTCCGAGTCTCCTGACGTGCAGCCCGCAAGGTTTGGGTGTAATAGGAGGGAGAGCTAGGGATGCTTCAACTCCCTCTGTTGGGTACCATAAGCGTGAAAGAAAAAAAACAGAGAATGTATTCTTTTTTTAAGCGCGAATTGATCAAACCTTTCTACAACACGTTATACCACTCCAGATCGGGAGGGGCAATATAGCATGGATCGGTTGAATGACTACGTCATATCCTGTGTATTTAAAAAAAGAAAAAACTCAATTCGATTTACCTTCCTCCTCCTCTGCCGGATTGTCTATAGTGGTGACCCAGCTAGATATATTCCTGATTCCCTTTGTCAAGAAATAAAAAAGAAAAAGAAAAAGAAAAGAAAAACACAACAAAAAGCGACAATGTAGTACACGATAATACCGCTCAAGGTCGGAAGGAGCGCTAGAGCCAGGATCGGATGAATTACATGTCATATCCTTGTATTTAAAAAATGAAGGACCCTAAGAGCCTTCATCAGGAACTCAGTGGAGATGTGGTGGACAATACTAGAGGCCAACTTCAAGCCCATAGCACAAGTCACCATCAGGTGCGGGATCTACCAAGGAGATTCTCTGTCCCCACTACTGTTCTGCATAGGCCTAGACCCCCTCAATGAGATCATTGACAAGACTGGCTACAGATACCGACTACGGAGATCTCTGTCCATAACAGTGCAGTCCTAGGAACAGCTAAGATACTGCGCAGGACCCTCAAGCTCCCAGGCTGCTAGACCCCCTGCAGGGCAATTTACACACATATATATATTGTATATATACAATTTCCAGATGGAAAAGGGAATAGTGAAGGGCAGCAGCAATGGTGTCTGATGGGACCTATTGGGTCGGTAGACATACTGCAGGGGATCCAGAGTGTCTGGAATGTTAGTGTCTGGAATAGGCCAGTACCACTCTGTAGCACCTGACAGTACTGTGTGACGCGGTCCAGCAGATCCAGAAGCATGTGCTCATGATGACTCCTCCGACTACAACGGTGCACTTGGATAGGCCAAACCGGTCCCCCATTGTTATGCCAAAGGTTGTAAAGGTATTGCTGTACAATGGAGACCGAACACTGGAGACTCTTGCAATACTAGATGATGGCTCAGAATGAAGCATCATTTTACCACAAGCTGTTCAACGCTTGAACCCCTCAGTCTGAGACACTTACCGTGCAGACTGTCCACCAAGAGGTAGTGTAGCTTCGCAGTGCCTCAGTTTCCTTCCAAGTATCCTCCCCCGACAAATCTGGGGAGAAGTATCATATACACAAGGCATTCACCGCTGATGCTCTTGGTCTCTCAGAACATTCGCATCCAGTGAAGATTCTCCAGCGTCACTATAAACACTTGAGTGACTTACCTCTGCCTTTGGTAGACCATGTTCAACCTCTGCTGCTTATCGGCGCTGACATGCCTCATCTCCTGACACCCACAGAACCAGTTCATTTGGGTCCAACAGGGGGACCCATTGCTGTCTATACCAAGCTTGGTTGGTTGCTCCAAGGTCCTACCAGCATTGACCAGACCCCTGCATCCGAGCAGCAGTGCCTGTTCACAACAACAGTGCCAACCTGCGAGCCTTTCAGAAATGTTGAGCATCTTTGGCAGATTGATATGCTGCCTTATGTGAGCGAGAAGCAGGTAACTCAATCGACGCAAGATCAGCAAGCTCTAAAACCTACTCCAACACCAACCATCTGGGTCACTGTTGATGGGATACAGAGGTATGCCACACCACTGCTTTGTTGCGCCAACTCCACCACGCTTCAAATACAGACATCGACACACTGAGGAATGTCTACAAAACACTCACCTGTCAGTACGATTGTCTAGGTTATACAGTATAGTGCCATTCACCACACAAGCCAAGATTCTGTTACAGGATCTTTGGAAGGAACAGCTCGGCTGGGATGACCCAATCCAGCCACCCAGCCTTCGTGACAGATGGCTTGCCTGGGAACAGGAGATTCCTGATCTTATCCAGATGGAAATCCCTAGATGTTATGCACCAGTGTCTGCTGATTCATCTGCTTCAAGCAGAGATCAAAAGAAGTCTATGTTGCCTTTTTACTGGCTAGATCAGAAACAAAGAAACACATGAGGAGGAAACAGCAGGAGCTGTGTGAGGCTACTAAAGGCAGGGCTATAACATTTTTCTGTCATCATTTTATTATAGATAAAGTGCTGGAGTTGTTAGGTGTGGATAATTAAATTATAGTTTATTGCAATAGCAAGTTGTGCCTTGTTCTCAGATAGACAGCAAGTGGAGAGTGATATATGAAATGATGGGATGGAAGGAAGAAGAGAAGCAACGAGTGAATCACAGGCAGAGCCTAAATTATTTCTCAGTTTTTTGTGTCCTTATGGTTCCAAGCGCTGTCACCAATCTTTGCATTTTGTTATTATCTCATGATACTTGTTTAATCAGCTACCATCTCTCCTATGGACTTTTTAATGTCTACAGTCTCAGATCAACACAGCCCTGCCCTCCAGCACTATTCACAGCAACCCCTCAACAGCAACATTGTACTGTGGCTGTAGCTCAGAGCTACGTCAGAGCAGGTCAGCCACTAATCAGAAGGTCGGTGGTTCGATCCCAGGCTGCCTCCTGGCTGCATGCCAAATATCCTTGGGCAAGATACTAACCCCATGTTTGCCTACTGGTGGTGGTCAGAGGGCCCAGTGGCGCCAGTGTCTGGCAGCCTCGCCTCTGTCAGTGCGCCCCAGGGCAGCTGTGGCTACAATGTAGCTTGCTATCGCCAGTGTGTGTGAATGGGTGAATGACTGAATGTAGTGTAAAGCGCTTTGGGGTCCTTAAGGACTAGAAAAGCGCTATACAAATGCAGGCCATTTACCATGTACCCATCAGGTAAAACATCGGCTACGTTTGCTTTGCCGTGTTGCCCATATTAGATTCTTGATGAATGTGTGTTGTTGTTATTCAGCCTGGTTCAATATGCCCCTTTTTAACTTTGAGCACCCGCCCCTTTAAACCTCTCTGCACGGCCCTGTGCTATATCATAAACTATGATATAAATAGGGAGGTCCTATTAACATGTTTAGTTTTAAAGGACACCTTCCTGCCTTTAGTCTCCTTCATGAGCAGTATTAGTTTTCTTCTAACATCCAGAAGTCTGCACGATGTGTTTCATAGTTTGTAACAAACATTTGACAGGTAAACATAACATGACCAGCTGTGGCTACAACCGTAGCTTGCCTCCACCAGTGTGTGAATGTGAGAGTGAATGAATAGTGGCATTGTAAAGCGCTTTGGGTGCCTTGAAAAGCGCTATATAAATCCAATCCATTATTATTATTATTATGACCGAAAAAGCAAAAAAAAAAAGAGAGAGAGAGAGAGTGTGTTGACATAAGAAGAGAAAATGCTCTCAATTATGGAGACAGGCAAATGGTTCATTTATGTTTGATGTGTGTTTATTCCTCCCTAAATATCGTCGGTGAAGTTTGCCATGCACGTCAGATTTTCCTGCGCATTTTTATACCTCTGCCAACAGAGAGAGAAAAAAATCACATTCTAACAGACAGCTGGTGCTTAGAATACAGTTGAATAACTATTAAAAAACAGATGATATAATATTTCTGTCCAGGTTGCAGACTTCATGATGAGCATGCTGTTGCAAACTCTGCTCCTCTCGGTGGAAATGCGCCTTCTCTTTCCTCTTTGTATAAAAACATTTTAAAAGTCAGTTTAATCTCAAAATTCACTGTTAAATCCAAAACACACCAGATAAAGAAAAGCGAATAGTTCAGTCTAACACATGTGCCAGTGAACCATTAAACGTCTGTGAAACTATGCAGTTATGAAACGTAACTTTAACCTCAGCCAAACCGATTTGCTCAGTTGTAAATAAAACAGCGAAGTAAACGTGACCCGACAGACAGAACCTGAGTGAATGAAGTCCAGCGTTTAACCACTGAGAGCTAAAACTCAGCTGAGGTTTCAAAGCTGTGTGCCGGTGATTGGACATCAGCCGCTGATGAAGCTGTTCGCCTATAAAGTGCTCTGTAAGGAAACAAGCTCCAGCAGCTCTGCGCTCGGAGAAAACACTACATTTAATTATCTTGTGCAGAAAAATGCGCTGACATTGCTTTATATCGAGCACCGGTTGCCCAGTTAAACTGTGACTATCACCAGGTAACGTAGGCGTGTTTCTTGAATTAGCAGCAGGTGTTAAACAGCTGACAGATGAGGAGGATGCAGCATGCAGGTAAACTGAGGGTCTGTTGAGCTGATCGCTGGTTTCGTGAGAAAAATGTCAGCTCGTTCTTTATGTTACAGAAGCACAGAGACACAAGACCAGGCGGAAAGAGACGATCATTCGGTGAAAATGAGAATCTGCGAATGCAACATGTGGAACACGGAGAGTGGAATATGTAAACAAACCCCCTGGGTGCACTCTGCATGCTAATTGTTAGCAGAGCTAGTGAAATCTCTGAAAACATCTGAGCACTTTTGCAAACATGTTCTATGTTGACAACCTGACCAGACGTATGGCGCGACATTCGCGGCTAAAACACTGTTAAAAGTGTAGTTGGTGACAGAAAAATGGGGTATTTTAAAACTACACCACCACCATTGCTGCCTGTGATTTGATCTGCATTCTGGGATACCTGGCTGCACAAGCCTACACAAGCAATCGATTATCTAGGATCGACCTTTTTTGACGTACTTTGCACGGCAACCAATCAAATGTTAGAGAAGCTGCATGGGCAGCGTTAACCCCGCCCCCTGAGTTTGATGGGTGAGGCTGACAGATAAAATTATTTCAAGATGAGAGCCAGGGAAAAGGGTAACACCACCTGGGTCTGGGTGCAGTTCCCCCCTCCAGGGGCAAGGGTACCTAGACCCGGTTTGTAGAGTACGCTTGGGGAGTGTGATCGTGTGTACAACGTCTCTTTATGTCTGTCTCCACGTTGGTTGAGTGTGGAGTAAGTGCATATGAGAGCATGAGGGTGGGAATGGATGTTTGTGTCTGTGTGTGCCTGTATGTCTGTGTCTATATGTCAGGTTGGGTATCAGACGCCACCTCGCTGGGGACATCTCAGGCCCTCCAAGGTTTGGAGGCCTATCTCCACCCACCACCACTTCCCCTGCCAGTGGCGGACTCCCTCAGGCGTCGGTGCGTTGGTGGTTCTTTGTGTCTGGGGGTGGGCGTCCGGGTACACACCGGCTCACTCCTTGGCGGCCGCTTATCGGGGCCTGGAGCCTGGGGCTCGCTCGGGCCACTTCGGGGGTGGGGTGCCCCCGTCTCTCGGCCTGGGGCTCGGTCACTCAGGCACGGCTGGCTGCCGGCGGAGCTCACGGGCGCGTCACTGCAACCCCCCCTGGCTTCTGCTCCGCGGCTGCTGAGTGAGCCCTCATCTGGGACTCTCCTCAGCTCTTACTGGGACAGTGGCGCGGCTGCCCCTCTGTTGGTCTTCCATGGTCTCTTGTGTTCTGGGGGCCTCTAGATGTCTGGAGTTTTGATCTCCTCCATACCTGCTTCATACCCTGGAGGACGGGGCTGTGGCTCCCCACACTCCCTAGCAGATCGTTACATGGAGAAACCTTTGGAATGCAAGCATGCTGATCCACACAGGTATGCACACAGGTGTACACACGGGTATTCACAGACGTGGACTACAGCTTTCTTGGCTGCTGCCTCAAAGCACATTGTGCGCTGTCTATCTTGCGTGCTGCACAATATCGTTTATTATTTAGTATCTACTGATATCTACTGCTAGCTAGTTTATTGTGATGGTGCCGTTTTTTTTTTATTATGTTGCTCTTTGTTGTTTGCTTTCTCTTCTGTTTTTTTTCTCCATACAGGTGACCCAGGTGTTTTTTTTTCTTCCCCCCCTTCTCACCGTCTCTTCTCCCCTTTGGTTTTCTTTCTCTCCCTCTCTTTCTTTCATTCTTTCTCCCTGTCCTATCCCCCAGTCATGTCTGTCCCGTTTGTAGCAACTGTAAATAAAATAAATTCATAATTATAATAAAGGTCAATCAAATGGACCAATATGGCAAGGCCATGATGATCCACTTGGTAAAATAAATCCGCTTGGCATCTTTCTTGGCCTTAAGACAACAATTCTGATGGCTAAAGATCCAAACGGGACACAAAAAAAAAGATGAGAGCCAGGCCGAAATGAAATAAATAAATATATCATTAAATAATTAATTAAATGTGTCAATAATTAATTAAATGTGTCAATAATTAATTGATTACATGTGTCATAACTATTTATTTAATTAATTAATTTCAATTTTAATTAATTATTGACACATTTAATTAATTATTTAATGGTGTATTTAATTAATTCATTATGGCAGTCCTGGCGTTCCATACTGATGTTGATTGCGATTTTAGTTCAATTATTGTCATTATTAAGCCTGTTTTTTGTGAGATGTTATAAGTGTGTAGTATGTGTGTATCCTAAATGTGTTTCAGGCGCCATAAATGCTAACATGAATATATACACCTTGCTAGCTTGGAAGTTGTGGTGGGTTGAGCTAACCCTCTTCCCCACTGTTTGTATTTGGTCATAGGAGCTGGAGTGGGCAAATTATGTACTTGGAGGTCTTTCTTTCTTTTACCTTTTTTATCAGGTATGTCGGATTTCATGTTGTTGTTTTTGTTTTATCTTATGTCAAATATGTTACGTGTAAATGCATACTTTATGTTTAATGTAAAAATAAATGCCAGCCCTTTTCTACAATTCCCCTTTGGGAGAGGAGCTGGAGTGGGCAAATTATTTACTTGGAGGTCTTTCTTTCTTTTACCTTTTTTAACAGACACAACGCAGAATCACACAGGTTACACTTGTGTATAAATACACAAACAATACACATATGCTTTCAGTTGTGTAATTTAAGTGATCTAGGTAGCTCTGTTTTCGAAGATCAGTTAACGCTAGCAATGTGTTTTAGTTTGTACGTGCTTCAGAGTTTGTACGTGCTTTGGAGTTTGCACGTGCTTTTTGGAGTTTGTATGTGTTTTGGAGTTTGTACGTGCTTTGTCTCTAGGGGCCACCGTATATATTTATATATAAACATATATAAATAAAACCACGTTTATTTTACATTAGAAATTCCTTTTGTGCATAATTTTATATTGTTGTTGATAATACATTAATTAACCCTTTAAAGGCGGTCCGTTTTCCCTAACTATTTTTAAATTCCGGTAGCACTGCAACCACGTAAGCTGGCGCAATACTTTTTTGGCATATGAAACCGGAGGAGTTGTACTTACATGCTATGCCATCAGCTTGCCCTAGGTCCCGGTTTCCTTCCACATATTGCTTTGCCAAAATTGCATAAAAAGCGCTTGCAGCAACAAAAACATAATATTCCAGAAACACGCTTTGCCAAACTGATCAGCTATTCATAACACTTCCTACGTTGGAATAGATTTTTTTCTTTCTTTTTTTTAAAATAAACTTTATTTAACAAACAATGAGTATACAACATACGAACAGATGAAGTATACAAAACAACAGAACATGAACACACAAAGCCAGGGGTAAAAGAAAAAGGTAACAATTATAAGAATACACGCAAAAATTCACATACATAAATTGTTTTGAGAGCCTTTTTGTTGGTGGAGTCTGATATTGATTGTATGTACATTTCCACATCCTTAAAATAATGACAGAAATATGGTGTTTTGTTAGTAAACTTACATTTATGGATAAAAAATTTAGCTAAAAGTATTAACAAATTTATCATATAAAAACATTTATCATACTTCTTGGGGAACTTAAAGAAACAGAATAAAACATTTTCCCATCGTAAAGAAAACTCCCTTAAAATATGGACAATAACAAACCTGCTAAATTCCTTCCAGAATCTCTGTGTAAAAGAACAGTACCAAAAAAGATGTGTCACAGTTTCTGGATGATCCCCACAGAAAGTACAATTAGTATTTATGTCCCTTTTAAATTTTACCATGTAGTGACTGGCTGGATAACATTTATGTAGAATTTTAAATGAGACTTCTTTTACCTTATTTACAATCAAATATTTATGGGGGACCATCCAGACTGTCTTCCACTTGATATCTGGAACAAATCGGTTCCAATAAGATATTATATATGGGAGAGAGACGATATCTTCTTGGAATAAACTACGTATTCTTTTATTGCTATTACCAAGTTCCTGTGAAAAGCAGATTTTTCCTATTGGTGACTCAGCTGGATCAGAGAGAGTGACTGAGGTAGAGATCGAGCTGTCAGTGTTTTTATATAACATTAAAGTCCCTGAGGGTATGGCACCAAGCACCATTGAGAATTCCTGAACACTGATTGGAAAATTATATAGTGCAATAAAGTCGTCGTATGTAAGTAGTTGTCCCTCTTTACTAACCAGCTGAGCCACCAATAGGATCCCATTTTGGATCCAAGTTTCCAGGAAAAGTGATTTATTTTTATATAAAATATCTCTGTTGTTCCAGATAAGGTATTTGTGAGGTGAGAAGTTGTGTTTATAAATGAGGGTCCACGCTAAGAGGACCTGCTTATGGAAGGATGAAAGCTTTACAGGGAGTTTCTCAACATTGTAATTACAATTTAAAATAAAATTAAAGCCACCAAAACGAGAGAAAATATGATATGGTATAAAGTTCCAGATAGAGGTAGGGTTTTTAAGAAAATGTTTAGCCCAATTAATTTTGAAAGTGTTATTTAAAGTACGTTGGAATAGATGTCAGCGCGAACTATCACATGTCCGCCATTACCTGCCCGAAACCGGAAGTGACGTCATTTTCGCGGAAATGTAGTTTTTTTTACCATCAGTGCCTTGTAAGCCTATAGTGGTGTTTTTAAAAGTTATGTTTGACTTTATGACTTTCTGTGTCGTTTCTGGGATGCTTAGAAGTCAAATTGAACCGCTGAAAATAGTTAATTTTGATGCATATGCTGTTTTTTTTTTTGCAAATTTGCATTATAATATTTATTTTCGTTTTTCCTGCAGTATATACAAATTGGTGTATTTCAAAAATAAAACTATGAAGACACTCAAAATAAATTTCCTGTGGTGGGAAACTATTTTGTACAACTTTTTTGTATTTACAGTTTTGAGGGACAAGCCTCTTAAATTTCTCTAACTAGAAATATATGTTAAAAAAACAAAAAGATTTTCAATTTTTTTATAGTTTATTGCACTTTGTGACAATTTATGTAATTACTATGCACTTAATGCATACATATTATTAAAATTTGGGCTATAATCGTTGTATTGATGTATAGCAACTTGAAATGCTCCCAAAAATGGCACTACAGCATGTAAAAATATAATATAAGCTCTGGCAGACTTGGTTCTGTAGTAGGTCTTAAAGAGTTAAAGCAACAAAACAATCTGAAGATCCGGTTGGGAGCCGAAAGAGACGACTCTTTTTAGTGAGTCGAGCCGAAAGATACGGTTCTCTAAAAAGATCCGTAATTCCCATCACTACCAGTTACTGATACAGTCACGTGGTACGAACGTCACTGCATACGTAATCAAAGCAAGCCTCGATACGCGCTTCACAAAAACACCCCCGAGATTACCCGACACACTTCGACACATCACTACTGTTACGTTCATTAAAAATATTGAAGTTTAAATCTGAGGAAGATGCAGGATGATGCACGTTATCTCAAACGGTCAGTCATAACGTGAGTTTATTATTCTAAGAGTAATGTGTTTGCTAGATATGGTCACCAATTTAAGTAATATATGGTGTCCATACTATCACGTTAGCTTTACTGTGAACGTCTAACCAACACTTAGAAGATAAGAGGAAGCGTTTTTTAAATTGAAATTCTTGCTAATTAGCTTGCCCTGATCCATGGCATTTCTCTATATAGTGCGATGTTTAATTACCTTTCCAATTTGGGAAATTTCCTGTTTTCTTGCTCGGTGCAGAATGCGAGCATATAATTGTTTATGTTTTAAATAAATAACGACAACGGTCAGTTTGGCGTACATGCAGTTGACAGAAAGGTCACTTAAAATCTCTCACCATTTAAATCAGCCTTCATGGTTGTATTCACATCCCCTTCGTTAGCACAGTTACCCAATTATTTCTAAAAGGAGCCTACTGTGCATGACAACTTATAAACAAATAACGACTGATTTTACGTTTTCCACTGACTTATAAATCCGCCAATAAAAGGAAACATTTTTTAACCTTCCCTACCTGAAGGAAGGGGGATTGGAAATCTGAATTGGAGCTAACATAGCTAGCAAGCTTCCGTGCTAAACTGTGGTGGATAATCGCTAGCTAATTGCACGTAGTGTTGAATTTATTTGCAATCAGGGATTTGCACCGAGTTTAGCTCGTGTTTGTCATGCTTTAACTCTCTGTGGAATCGTGTTTTATTGTTAGCCGGTTAGTAATATTATGCTATTGTCTGGGCGTGTCTTCCTATGTGTTATTGTTATGGGCGGCGGATATTTTACTGGCTTGGCAATTAACGACCTATTTTCTGTAGTAAAATTTAAAGTCATTTTGTTGTGAAATTAACTTGCTAGCTGATTTGCGTCCGATGCAGTTATTATATGGTATGATGTAAATTAAATAACTGGAGTTTTATGTCTTTACTGTATTTTGTACTGCCTGTTCTTGATCGCTCAAAGCAAAGTGACTGTGGGCGGTTTGGACGTCCATCCCACACAGAAGGCCCTTGTAGTCCACTATGAGGTGGAGGCATCTATCCTTGGAGAGAGTGGAGGACATATGCTTGGAGAACGCAAGGAGGGACAAAAAATGTAAGTAAGCGCATCTGTCTTTAGGTTTTACATCACAACAGGACCTCACAAACAAACTAGTGGGTGACATCATGACAGTGTCTTTTGCATTAGGTGTGTGAAAAGAGGACTATTCTGCCTGTGGAAAGGATTAAAAAAAGTAAAAAAAAATGTGTTATTTATGCCAGAAAAAAAAGGCTATTGGGCCACAGTTTTACAATCAGTATATTTATTTTGAATTTAATGAAACCTGCTAGCTTCTGCTTTCTCTTCTGCTCTTTTTTTCATGCTCCAGTATCCGCATGAAAAGTCTTTCTCCTAGTACAGATGTGGGAGCTTTGGCAAAGAAAGTGCTGGAGGAGTGTAAGATGATCCCTGCTTCCCGTCTGCCCCAGGTGGAGCAGCTCCTGTACTACTTGCAGAACAGAAAATCATCCCCGGTGGAGAGCAACGGTTAGTCATACCACCGTCATTGCACCTGTGCTCTGGAGCCCAAAATCTTTACTGTCCAATTCCAACTTTGGCTAACTTCAGTCCCACATGTAGATTGGCAGCTTGTTAGTCCAGCATGTACTGTAAACATTCTAGAAATATTAAGACATGTAAGGAGGTTGTGTAATGGCAGACCTAAAGTATGCACTGTGATGCTAATAAAAGAAAATGTAAACTAATGCAATTAAAGTTTCAAGTTTGGAATTAATGCTGATGTGCTTTGTTTTGGCTGTTTATGTATGTGTGTGTTTTGTCACCAGTGGAAAAAAAAGGAAAAAGAACAGTCAAGCCCAAAGAATTGACACCATTTGAAGGCATAGAGGTAACCATTTGTTCCACTGTAGTTTGATCTCACACAGCAGTAAGCACATGTTCTGTCTTCATTAAAGCAACAACCCGAAGTTGCTCAAATGTGTTGTTTAAATAGTTTGGCTGGTGAAAGAATGCATTTGTTATCAGTCAACAACTTTGTGTGTTTGTTTGTGTTTGTAGTTAAATGAGGAGGCCAGTATAACTAGAGTGGATGAGTATATTGAACTGCTCTATGAAGGGATTCCAGAGAAGATCAGAGGCTCAGCTCTCATCCTGCAGCTTGCCCGTAACCCTGATAACCTGGAGGAGCTACTGCACAATGGTACACTTTTATTCTCCATCTTAATTCTGATGGTTAACAGAGTCGTACCTACAGCAGTTTCCTGACATTCCTGGATAGTTTAAGTGTGTCATCTCTTAAAACTATTTTATATGGTTTGACTCAAACCATTTAATGAAGTTAGTGTAACATCATTGGTACAAACGCACCCTGAGAGCTCATCGTTGTTTACTACCTTTTTTGATTGATTTTTATTTAGCTATATTTTTCTGCATACAGAAAGAACATTTGATTCTCTAATTGTCTAATAATTAAAGGCAGCATGCTTTACTTGTGCTCTATATAATTGTCATTTTCTCCAGAGCAGTAGCAAGTTCTTAGCATATTTTTCCATTTTTTCCTGCACTACAAAATAACTGAACCTAACCAGTGCTCAGTATCGACTCGAAGGTTGTCTCTTTGGGTTATTGTTAGAATACTTCCATTTTGACATCTGTGTTATGATGGTATTTGATGCTAGATATATTGTGTGGACTAAAGTATTGGGCTACCCTTTTGAATTCAGGTGTTTTCATTCTCATTGCCACAAGTGTATAAAATCGAACACCTAGCCATGCAGTCTGCTTTACAAACATTAGTGAAAGAGTGGGTCACTCTAAACCTGTGTTTCCCAACCTTTTGGAGCCATGGCACTTATTTCACATTAGGAAAATCACACAGAACACCACCAAACAAAAATGTCACAAAAAGCATATTGATAATTTTCCCCGTGCACCAGGTATGGCAAAATTGGCTCAGTTTCTTATATCAATGTTATTAATTTTAACTGTCATAAACAGGATGTGACAAGTGATGATAATAATAACAACTGTACTGCATTAAAACATTCACAGCAGGTGGGATATCCAATTTTTAAGTGATGACATATGAACTCTACTTCTGGGTCAAAACTACTCTGCGTTTATCAAGGCTGTTGTGTTTTTAACATGTTTTAATGTTTTGTATCTTGTTCTATTTAATCTGAAAAAGCCCCTAAAAAAGGCAGTGATCACCTTCAGCTACTCTCGGTTTTTATTACCACTGTTCATTTTAAAGCTTTATGCCATGCAGCAGTATATTAATGACTAACCTCGTATTGTGGATGGATTATCTCAGTTGTTTTCCTGACTGAAGTTTAGTCCATTTACAGCATCCTGCCACGCAGTTGCGTTTGTCCCTAACCATCAGGAATAGGTCTGGGTATCGTCACTGATTTCTAGAATCTATTCGATTCCAATTCACAAGGTCCCAAATCGATTCGATTTGATTCAAATATTATAATTCTGATCACGTATCAGTACATATCCATGTTTTTATTTTTGTAAAAAGAAAGCTGACACTTTCGAGACTTTATCGAAGGCGTAAGCATCACAGAAGATGCCTTTGTGTCAAAGTAACTGAGGATAAAACAGAAAAACATGAAGGCGATTTTCCTGGCCTGGGATTTTATAGCAGATGGCCTTAAAAATATTCTGCAGACTGGTGGCTAATAAGCGAGCGAATAATGCAGTAAAGTAAGAGGGAATTCATGACGATGTTTATGTGAAGCGTAGTTTGGATCTTCTTTTGCTGCTGGTTCAGTCAATATTGTTTGGAGATGTCTGTGAAGGTTCTCAGTCATCCAGGTCATCGTAGTCAAAGGAGCTTGCAAAGAAAAGCGTCTGGACTTCTTTAAGTTGCTTGAAGACGTTTCACCTCTCATCCGAGAAGCTTCTTCAGTTCTAAGGTCAAATGGTGGAGAGTCCCAGATATAAACCTAGTGGGAGTAACCCCCCACAGAGGGACAAAAGGACCCCCTGATGATCCTCTAATCGCCTGAGCCAAGGTGTGAAACTGGGTGTGGGTCCCAATCAAAACATCAGTTTTGGGTGTGTTCATTGTGAAACCTGGCCCCACCTTATCTAACATGCGAATTCCTGAGGTCAGATGGCCCAGGATGTGAGTGGGCGTTAAGGCGTCTGGGAAGGGATCTCAAAACTGGATTATAGATGGCAGACAGTTGGTGTCGTAAACCCCCGCCTCTGTTCAAAGATGGTCGCTCACAGTGGACATAGATGGCTTCTTTCACTCCTCTTTCAAACCATCTGTCCTCTCTGTCCAAAATGTGAACATTGGCATCCTCGAAAGAGTGTCCTTTATCCTTAAGATGCAGATGGACTGCTGAGTCTTGTCCTGTGGAGGTGGCTCTTCTGTGTTGTGCCATGCGCTTGGGAAGTGGCTGTTTGGTCTCTCCAATGTAGAGGTCTGAGCATTCCTCGCTGCACTGTACAGCATACACCACATTGTTAAGTTTGTGTTTTGGCGTTTTGTCTTTTGGGTGAACCAGTTCCTGTCTGAGCGTGTTGCTGGGTCTGAAATACACTGGGATGTCATGCTTGGAGAAAACTCTCCTGAGTTTCTCTGATACACCGGCTACATAGGAGATGACAATGTTGTTGCATCTGTCCTTCTTATCCTCCCTCGCTGGTGTCTGGTCTTCTTTTCTGTGCCTCTTTGCTGACTTTAAGAACGCCCATTTAGGATAGCCGCACGTTTTGAGTGCTTCCTTTACATGTGTGTGTTCCTTCTTTTTTCCTTCAGGCTTAGAGGGAACATGTTCTGCCCGGTGGTGTAGGGTCCTAATTACTCCAAGTTTGTGTTCCAAAGGGTGATGGGAGTCAAAGAGGAGGTACTGGTCCGTGTGTGTGGGCTTCCGGTAAACTTCGATGTTGAGTTTGCCGTTCTCTTCAATGTGCACGGCGCAGTCCAGGAAAGGCAAACAGTTGTCCCTTGTGTCTTCCCTGGCGAACTTGATGTTTTTATCCACAGCGTTAATGTGCGCAGTGAAGGATTCCACTTCTTGTGTCTTGATTTTGACCCAGGTGTCGTCCACACATCTGTACCAGTGGCTGGTACAGATATGTCTCTCTGTTTGGAGAGAAATAAAACCTGCAGCTTCAGACTCTAGTGCAAAAAGGACGTAAACACAAAGCATGGACCCACTGAAACATCAGAATCAGTGAGCTGTCTGCTTTCAGCCCTGACCGTGTCTGTGTCTGTGCCGCTGGGTGAGAAAGGCGACATCTCACTGATTGTGATGCGTCGGCGGGT
Organism: Rhamphochromis sp. 'chilingali'; assembly: GCF_963969265.1. Taxonomy (NCBI): domain Eukaryota; kingdom Metazoa; phylum Chordata; class Actinopteri; order Cichliformes; family Cichlidae; genus Rhamphochromis; species Rhamphochromis sp. 'chilingali'. The sequence goes on along the minus strand of NC_137943.1, from coordinate 5,713,646 downwards.
CCACGCTTTGTGTTTACGTCTTTGTGCAGAATCCGTGTACCTGCTCCCATTTACTGTTTTAGCTCTTTGGTGGTTGTTGAAATCTTGTAAGGTTTAACCTGAGATTCTGGCGTTTCGGGCAAAATAAATTTATATTTAAAATCAATTCAGGATTTTAATGAAATGTCTGTCCTAGATATTCCACGATAAACTGTAAGTGGGCGCAGGCTAGCTGCTCTCAGCCGCATGGCATGTGGTCGTCCGCTCAACGCACTGAGCTAACAGGCACCCCATAAAACGGCAAATATGAGACAGAAAATAAAGTTATGGGCTACACAGACTATATGACTAAGGATTAAGGATTTTGAACTGCGAAACATGTAAAGCTACTTTAAGACTCAAAGACCAAAAATCTGCTCCTGGAAATGGGCTCAATAGGTTCTCTATTGCCCCAAGTATCTTTTTCTAACTGAAAATTTGTTAGATGGCACATGTTATATCACAATATATTATTGTGCCGTTATCTGCTGTACTTATGATGTGAAAACTTCCCTTGTCTTTCCTAATAGAGACAGCTCTTGGTGCTTTGGCCAGAGTACTAAGGGAGGATTGGAAGCAGAGTGTAGACCTAGCCACCATCATCATTTATATATTCTTCTGCTTCTCCAGGTAACACACACACTTACATAGCAGCTCACTTCCATCACATTTATTCTTACTGTTGTGTTTAATCCTCTTACCTTTCCTCCTCCAGTTTCTCCCAGTTTCACGGGGTGGTGAGTCATTATAAAATAGGCGCCCTGTGTATGAGTGTGGTCGAACATGAATTGAAGAGATACGACGCATGGCGTGAGGAGCTACGCAAGAAAAACAAGGCCTATATCCTTTTTATTGGTGTTTTTTGCTTACTTTTCTGCTCTCTCCCTTTATAGTTTTGCTGACTTAATGAGAATGTACTCATTAAGTCAGCAAAAATAATGTTTTCCTTAATGTTCTTTTGCGCACGTGAGTCTGCACCAGAGAATGGCTCCCTGAGACGAGACCAGGACAAGGCTCTCAGAAAATACCATGGCCTTTTGGCTAAGCAGGAACAGCTGCTCAGAGGTAGGCTTTGTTTTTGTTTTTTGTTTTTTTTTTTAATCTCCTCATTCAGAACTTTTGTTGATCAGATGTAACTGAAATTACTATATCATCTCTAATTTTCTGTTTCTCCTCCTCACTTCTGCTGGCCTGTTTTTCTCTGGTTCTTAGTGTCTCTTTACCTCTTGCTGAACCTTGCTGAGGATACGAGGACAGAACTGAAGATGAGGAATAAAAACATTGTTGGCTTGTTGGTCAAAGTTCTTGAACGTGATGATGAGGAGCTGCTTGTCCTGGTGGTTTCTTTCCTTAAAAAACTCTCCATCTTTCTTGAGAATAAGAATGACATGGTGGGTGGTAGAAACAAGACTTTCAGATTCGATAACGCTTGCCAGGAGCATAGGAGAAACAGTCCTGATGATCATTTTTATGTTACAGAGATCTGTTGTTAACCAAGTCAACTTCATTTATTTTTATTCTACATCCTTTGTTTAAAAATAGGGGGGGGGACCCGGTTTGCATTGTTTTTGCATTGTTATTCCTTCTTCCTCTGGTAATGATTGTGGGGAAATATTCTGTAAGTCAGTTGTCTTCCAGTATTGTAAGTCTTCTGTAGTGCAGAGGTTAGGTTGGTTTTTTTTTTGGGGAGGGGGCTGTAAATGGTAGTGTCTTATTGACAAGCTCCACATAATATGTAGCTATTAGCTTCTAATATTGGAAAGTAGGTAAACAGTAGAATAATAGTAATCCTTGCTTTGGATTTCTGAATTTGTCTTTTTTCGTTTATTGTGATGCCCTTGATGTTCATTCAGCTCTTGTCGGTGGCATAAATTATTTTCTGCTGAATTTACCATCATTAGATTTGCTATAATCTGTGTTTGTCTCTGATTTGTAGGCTGAGGTGGATACAGTGGAGCAGTTGGCTCGCCTGGTTCCCTGTAAACATGAAGACTTATTAAACTTGACTCTACGTTTGCTGCTCAACCTCTCCTTTGACTCTGGACTTAGAGCCAAGATGGTAGAAGTTGGCCTGTTACCTAAACTCACTGTCCTGTTAGGTAATGATGCACGCTAGTTTAATAGCATGCAGCACATAGCGATCCATTCACAGTACTTTTAGCAAAGTGACTGCTGGGAACAAACGTGTAGCTTACAGCTTTTTAAGTATTGCTGATAAGTCGACACACAATCATCACTGTGGATTGTTACATCCTGAATAAAAATTGTTCACATTCTCCTGGTGTTATAAAAGCACTTCATGCTTATGTTGAAAATCTCCTCTTCAGCTGTGATCAAACTGAAAAATGCAACCCAAACGATAAACGGAGATTGTTGCCCGCACAGGGAGATCTCTGTTCAGTCTCCATTCAGTCCATCAAATGATCTCTGTTTTTCCCTTTTTGGTTGCACCTTTTCCACCTTTCACTGCAGCTTTGCGAGTAAATGGTAGGTGTGTGCAGACAAGTTGCGTCTTCAAACTACGGGTGACTGCAGGAATCTGCTGTTGACCAAAGAAAGTTCAGTTCAAGCAATTCTGACAAGTTGGAATGAATTAGTAGGGTACAGAGATTCACTTGTTGTTTGAGTAGAACAAAGAAAGGAATAATTGGAATGGAATTTAAAACTAAATTAATGACAACCAAACTAGAAAAAAAGCCACAGGTAGCTTTAAAATAAAGGGTTAAACTCACCTACTTCAAACTGTGTCCTGTTTACAGCCTGCTTTTAAAGCTACTGTATATTTGAGATTCTTTGGATTCAACTGCCTCTTCAGTCAACTTCTTGCCACTTAATTCAGTTAGGGAACTTCTTTAATGAACACAAAAACCTTGGTTTAAATCTTGCACTAGCTTAGCACCAGATGAAAGATGCTCTTTATATATCCCAGATTTGGGAAATGCATTTATCTCTGCGTTTTGCTTTTATAGTTAATAGCCTTGCAGTGTAGCTGTTGTGAACCCTTGGCATTTTATGCAAAACTGTAACATGGTAATGGTATCATCGTTATTGTGTGTGTTTTCAGGGGATGAGAACAACAGACAGATGGCAATGCGTATCCTGTACCACATCAGCATGGATGACCGGTTCAAGGGCATGTTTGTTTATACTGACTGCATACCACAGGTACAAAATGTACACTGAGCTGAACACTCATAGTGCCTGAGTTCTAAAGTCTTAGGTACAATTTTGTGTGTTTGTGTGTAGCTAATGCAAATGCTGTACGAGCATGGTGAGGAGGAAATTGAAACTGAGCTCATCTCCATCTGCATCAACCTGGCTGCAAACAAGAAGAATGCACAACTCATGTGTGAAGGTATTTTACTTTTTGCACAAGTTAGACCATTGCCTCACCATCACAGGTACCAGATGTCTGTATGGCTTTTGGAAGAGATTATTCTGAGTGTCTCTCCATTCCTAGGAGATGGATTGAAGATGCTTATGAAAAGAGCTCTGAAGATGAAAGACTGCCTCCTCATGAAGATGATCAGAAACATCTCACAACATGATGGCCAAATCAAATCACTGTTCATAGTGAGTTATATGCAATAAAGAAAACGTTACAAACTAAAATTATCATTATTATCAGTCATTATTTAATAATCATTGTGTACGGAAATTGCTGTGATCAGTATTGACCTAAACATCAGCCTTGTTTTCAGGATGGTTGAGGTGGGGTGTTTTTGTTTTTTGTTTGTTTGTTTGTTTTGTTTTTTGATTGTTTGTTTTTAATTGTGTAAATTCTCTTCTTGCTTTGTCAGGACTATGTTGGTGACCTGGCAGCGGAGATTAAAGAAGAGGAAGAAGAGGATTGGGTTCTGGAGTGTCTGGGGACTCTAGCCAACCTCACCATCCCTGACCTGGACTGGGAGTTGGTGCTGAAGGAGTATAATCTAGTACCTTACCTTAAAGACAGACTTAAACCAGGTGCCTTCACATAATTTTTCATTTCATCTCTTTTAATATAGTGGAATTTGTGCACTTGTTGGGACAGAGAGTACTAGGAAACTTGCTATGGTTTGGCCATAGTTCTTTTCACAGAAAAAACTAACTGTTACTCCCCTCGAGTCTTAATAAAGCTCAACTTGTTCTTTGCGTTTTAACTGACATTTATTTCAGACAGGAGGATTCTTCGACATGTCTTAACATGTAATGATGTCCAACCACAGCCGATACAATGCCGTCAGAACTAAAAAGAAATACAAACTTAGATGAATATTCTTAAGCATTATATATGACGAAACATTCCAAAAAAAGGATCAATAAAGTACACATTACAGCTCTCACTGCGGTAATTGCACTGGAATATCACGCAACACTCGCGTATTTACATACAACGATAAGAAACAAAATAAAACATTTACCTCATTGGCCTCACTCAAAGGGAATAAAACTTTCATCTTTACATTGTGGGGAGATCCAACTCTTTTATAACTTTCTGTAGATGTGCAAACCTCGTGGCTCTTCTCTTAATTAGCTTGCTGAGTGTGACAGCCAAAAAAATGCCCTCTTAGCAACAACAGACGGAACTTTAGAAAAGGTTCCTATCTAATTGCACAATTAGCACAAATAACACATTTAAACATATAAATCTAATCAACGAAACATGAATTACTATTTATTTCTTATTTATTAATATTTCAACTAATTATTGTTTCAACCTTAAATATCTAATAAAAGGAACCTAAATGCGAGAGTTGCCCATGACGGCAGCTACACTAACATTGTATTTGTTGTTCCCATATTAAAGATGTTTATTTCTTTGTTCTACTATAAAGCAGTTGTTTATAACTAGTGCTAAATAAATACTGCAAAACTATCAAAAAGTCAGAAAATGGTTAACTTAACTGCTCTCTTTTGACTGGAATAACTTTCTAAAACTACACTTCCTTCTGTCTGTTTCAGGTTCAGCAGAGGATGATCTCATCCTGGAGGTGGTCATAATGATCGGAACGGTATCCATGGATGATGCCTGTGCCGTCATGTTAGCTAAATCTGGCATTATTCCTGCACTTATTGAGCTACTGAACGGTAACATGCATACCAGTGGTTTCCCCAAAAATGTATTACATATAACTTTCCTGTGTCCTTGGTCTATAAACTGCTTATCATGGGTCTCCTTTGTTTAATATAGCCCAGCAGGAGGACGATGAGTTTGTATGCCAGATTGTCTACGTCTTCTATCAAATGGTGTTTCACCAAGCTACACGAGATGTGATTATCAAAGACACCCGTATCCTTCCGTCTTTGAGATATATACACTGAACAAAAATATAAACGCAACACTTTTGTTTTTGCTCCCATTCCCCATGGGATGGACGTAGAGACCTAAAATTCATTCCAGATACACAATATAACCATCCCTCCCAAACAGTGGTCACAAATCAGTCCAAATGTGTGGTAGTGGGCACATCTGCTATATTGAGATAATCCATCCCACCTCACAGGTGTGCCACATCAGGATGCTGATCTGACATCATGAGTAGTGCACAGGTGTACCTCAGACTGCCCACAACAAAAGGCCACCCTGGAATGTGCAGTTTTGTCTCACAGCAAAATGCCACAGATGCCACAAGCAATGAGGGAGCGTGCAATTGGCATGCTGACAGCAGGAATGTCAACCAGATCTGTCGCCCGTGCATTGAATGTTCATTTCTCAACCATAAGCCGTCTCCACAGGCGTTTCAGAGAATATGGCAGCACATCCAACCGGCCTCACAACCGCAGACCTCGTGTAACCACACCAGCCCAGGACCTCCACATCCAGCAGGTTCACCTCCAAGATCGTCTGAGACCAGCCACCCAGACAGCTGCTGGAACAATTGGTTTGCACAACCAAACAATTTCTGCACAAACTGTCAGAAACCGTCTCAGGGACGCTCAACTGTATGCCCGTCGTCCTCATCCAGCTCTTCGCCGTAACAGACTTGTGTGGGAAAATGCTCACATTCGATGGCGTCTGGCACGTTGGAGAGGTGTGCGCTTCACGGATGAATCATGGTTCACATTGTTCAGGGCAGATGGCAGCTGAGAATGTCCCAGTTCTTGCATGGCCAGCATACTCACCGGACATGTCACCCATTGAGCATGTTCGGGATGTGCTTGACCGGCGTATACGACAGCGTGTACCAGTTCCCACGAATATCCAACAACCTCGCACAGCCATTGAAGTGGAGTGGACCAACATTCCACAGGCCACAATTGACAATCTGATAGACTCCATGCGACGATGTGTTGCACTGCATGAGGCAAATGGTGGTCACACCAGATACTGACCGGTTCTGGGTCCCCAGACCCCCAATAGTGCAAAAAACTGCACATTCCAGGGTGGCCTTTTGTTGTGGGCAGTCTGAGGTACACCTGTGCACTACTCATGATGTCAGATCAGCATCCTGATGTGGCACACCTGTGAGGTGGGATGGATTATCTCAATATAGCAGATGTGCCCACTACCACACATTTGGACTGATTTGTGACCACTGTTTGGGAGGGATGGTTATATTGTGTATCTGGAATGAATTTTAGGTCTCTACGTCCATCCCATGGGGAATGGGAGCAAAAACAAAAGTGTTGCGTTTATATTTTTGTTCAGTGTATATGTGTATATATATGTATATGTGTGTGTGTGTGTATATATATATATATATATATATATATATATATATATATATATATATATATATATATATGTATATATATATATGTATATATATATATATATATATATATATATGTATATATATATATATATATATATATATGTATATATGTATATATATATCTATATAAAACACCCAGCACGCCCCTGCGGGCGGTTTATCCTTCAAGCTCGGGTCCTCTACCAGAGGCCTGGGAGCTTGAGGGTCCTGCGCAGTATCTTAGCTGTTCCCAGGACTGCGCTCTTCTGGACAGAGATCTCCGATGTTATTCCCGGGATCTGCTGGAGCCACTCGCCTAGCTTGGGAGTCACCGCACCTAGTGCTCCGATTACCACGGGGACCACCATTACCTTCACCCTCCACATCCTCTCGAGCTCTTCTCTGAGCCCTTGGTATTTCTCCAGCTTCTCGTGTTCCTTCTTCCTGATATTGCTGTCATTCGGAACCGCTACATCGATCACTACGGCCGTCTTCTTCTGTTTGTCTACCACCACTATGTCCGGTTGGTTAGCCACCACCATTTTGTCCGTCTGTATCTGGAAGTCCCACAGGATCTTAGCTCGGTCATTCTCCACCACCCTTGGGGGCATCTCCCACTTTGACCTCGGGACTTCCAGGTTATACTCGGCACAGATGTTCCTGTACACTATGCCGGCCACTTGGTTATGGCGTTCCATGTATGCCTTGCCTGCTAGCATCTTGCACCCTGCTGTTATGTGCTGGATTGTCTCTGGGGCATCTTTACACAGCCTGCACCTGGGGTCTTGCCTGGTGTGATAGACCCCAGCCTCTATGGATCTTGTACTCAGAGCTTGTTCTTGTGCTGCCATGATTAGTGCCTCTGTGCTGTCTTTCAGTCCAGCTTTGTCCAGCCACTGGTAGGATTTCTGGATATCAGCCACCTCCTCTATCTGCCGGTGGTACATACCGTGCAGGGGCCTGTCCTTCCATGATGGTTCCTCGTCTTCCTCCTCTTTCTTGGGTTTCTGCTGCCTGAGGTATTCACTGAGCACTCGGTCAGTTGGGGCCATCCATCCTGGACTGTGGTGCTGACACTCACCAGTCCCCGGCCCCCTTCCTTCCGCTTAGCGTACAGCCTCAGGGTGCTGGACTTGGGGTGAAACCCTCCATGCATGGTAAGGAGCTTTCTTGTCTTTATGTCAGTGGCTTCTATCTCCTCCTTTGGCCAGCCTATTACCCCAGCAGGGTACCTGATCACGGGCAGGGCGTACGTGTTGATGGCCCGGATCTTGTTCTTACCATTCAGCTGACTCCTCAGGACTTGCCTGACCCTCTGCAGGTACTTGGTGGTTGCAGCCTTTCTAGCGGCCTCTTCATGGTTCCCATTTGCCTGCGGGATCCCTAGGTACTTGTAACTGTCCTCTATGTCTGCAATGTTGCCTTCTGGTAGTTCAATCCCCTCAGTTCTGACTACCTTCCCTCTCTTTGTTACCATCCGACTACACTTCTCCAGTCCGAACGACATTCCAATGTCATTGCTGTATAGCCTGGTAGTGTGGATCAGTGAATCGATGTCTTGTTCACTCTTGGCATACAGCTTGATGTCATCCATGTACAGGAGGTGGCTGACAACTGCTCCGTTCCGTAGTCGGTATCCGTAGCCAGTCTTGTTAATGATCTCACTGAGGGGGTTCAGGCCTATGCAGAACAGCAGTGGGGACAGAGCATCTCCTTGGTAGATCCCGCACTTGATGGTGACTTGTGTTATGGGCTTGGAGTTGGCCTCTAGTGTTGTACGCCACATCCCCATTGAGTTCCTGATGAAGGCTCTTAGGGTCCCATTGATCTTGTACAATTCTAGGCATTCCAGTATCCAGCTGTGGGGCATTGAGTCATAGGCCTTCTTGTAATCAATCCAGGCAGTGCACAGGTTGGTCAGTCTGGTCTTGCAGTCTCGGCTGACTGTTCTGTCTACCAGTAGCTGGTGTTTTGCACCTCTGGTATTCTTGCCAATTCCTTTCTGTGCCCCACTCATGTATTGACCCATGTGCCTGTTCATCTTAGCTGCTATGATGCCTGACAGGAGCTTTCACGCGGTGCTGAGGCAGGTTATTGGTCGGTAGCTGGAGGGGACCGGTCCCTTCTGGGGGTCCTTGAGGATCAGGATTGTCCGGCCTTCGGTTAGCCATTCTGGGTGTCTCTCATTGGCTAGCAGCTGGTTCATTTGTGCCGCCAGAGTGCAGTCAGCTTCTTCAGCCAGTAGGCGTGAACCATGTCGGGGCCTGGTGCTGTCCAAACTCTTGATATTGGAGACCCTTTCTTGGATGTCTGTCACTGTGGTGGTTACTGGATCCTGTTCAGGAAGGTTGCTGTGGTCTGCCCTCAGATCCACTAGCCACTGAGCATTGCCGTTATGGGTCGTTCTCACATATGCACTTCCAGTATTGGTCTGTCTCCTGTCTTGGTGGTGCTGTTCTCATATTGTTCCAATGCTACTGAGAGTACACCTTGGATGGTTCTGTGGAGAACAGCTGGTTTATTCTCCTGCCTTTGGTCTCTCTGGTGTACCTCTTCAAGCGGCTGGCCAAGGTTGTGATTCATTTCTCTCTCGCTCTCTCTCTCTGTATGTGTGTATGTATATATGTCTGTCTGTCTTACAGCACTATCTGAGGATTTCTGTGGGTTTTCTTTAACCCTCTTTGTAGAGGCTCCAGCTTACCTCATTGATCTGATGCATGACAAGAATGCAGAAATTAGAAAAGTGTGTGACAACACCCTTGATATTATTGCTGTAAGTTAACAATGTGCTACTGATGGATGTCTGTTTTCTAAAATAAGGACTAGAAATGCACCTTCATATTTTTGGTCTGTCTCCTCCAAGGAATATGACGAAGAGTGGGGCAGGAAAATTCAGTCAGAGAAGTTCCGTTTCCACAACAACCAGTGGCTGGAGATGGTTGAGAGTCGGCAAGCAGATGAGTCTGAGCCTTATCTTTATGATAACGACAATGACCGGACTGATCTCTTCTACAGTGCAGGTACACTGAGCAAAGACTCAGCTGTGCATGTAGAACAGGAAAATTGACCAGCCTGACAGTAAATTTTACCTTCCCAACAAGACTTGACAGTTTGTTTTGGGGGGGGGGGGGGGGGACTGGCAGGTTGTCATTTTGACCTCATCCCATAACAGCAGCAGAAATGGCAAGGAAATCATTTCCTGAGGAAGTTGATGTTTAATTTTTATAAATGATTAGGATTTGACAAAATAAGCATTTAACATGAATTTTTAGAAGTTGTCTAGTGATTTATTTCATTACAGATTGTAAAGGTAAAATATATTTTAGTGTCCACAATTAAACAAAGCAAATATAATGAAGCTATTAATAACAAGGAACTCACTGTGAAATAGCTCATTGACTACATTTAAAAGTTTACCATACAATCGGCTACAACAAAATAAACCAAATTTTAATAAATAAATTATTGTAAACGTAGAATACTGAAAATGTATCAATCTGTCCACCTCTGTTTTATGCCACTGGACCTCTTCCCACACCGACCATCCACTTTCCCCCCATCTGTAGCCCTTCACCCAGTCCTCACCCCTTAAAACCATCCGATTTGGCTGCTCCTCTCTGGATTTCACTGTTGTGCGGATTAGTACAAACACTCAGGTCTCTGTTGTGTTCAACCAGCAAAAACTCTGGCTACAGCGCCTGTGCTAATAGTTATTTATCTTTAACTAGCTTTTGATCATGATATAGCAGCATTCTTATCTAAATGTATATGTGTTTGTTTTGTTTACACACAATACAGCCAAGTATGTACTGATTAGTGTTTTACATTTCTCTGGGGTCAAAATGACTTATTTGGCAGTTCTAGGCATAAATTATCATTTTTGTTTGTTTTTATTCCAGTTTATCACACAAAATTCACAGAATGAATAATCAATAATCGAAATCGAAATAACAAAACAACCCACCTGACGGTTCTCTTAAGAGATGGAAATAAGAAGAGATGTCTTCTGTGTGATATTATTAAATTATTATTTGTACTGAATGTCATTGCATTCAGTAAATTCACATTTAACATCAAAAGCAAAAACTGACTTTTACAGGTAAGTAACTACATAGCAGGGACTCAAAATAGGCTAGAACTTGAAATTTAGACTTTTAGTCTGTTTACACTTTTTAAATTAAATGTATCTGCTGGTTTATTGTTGTGTTCTTCAATCTTTTAGATGGAATAACTCCAGGAGATGGCTCAGTCAGCCCAGACTTCTTCAGTGACCTGCAACCGCAGAATGGAGACTCGCACCATGCAGGGTGAGTTAACAGGAGACAGAAACATTCTAGCCATTCTACAGCTTACTGAATTTTAAATTCAGGCAATCAAAGCCTCCACCTCTTTTGCCACACTATAAAATCCCAGTCCAGTGTTTCACATTTTTATTTTTCATACTGTTAAATTGGCTTTTTTTTTTTTTTTTGTAACTTTGTCTACCAGAGACATTGGCGATGTTTTCGACCAGACCAGCTCATCACCTGCACGACCAGCCACGGCCTATGGCTTCAGACCCGATGAGCAGCCCTTTTATCAGTACTCATAGACACTTTGAGTCTGCTTTGTTCACATCGTCTTTGTTTCATTCCTCTCCACCAAGTGCATATTCACACATTATCTACAACTCCACTCTCATTGTTTAATTTATTAAAGTGACAGCCCCTTGCAGTGTAGCATTTCATATGCCTCATCTTGACATGTTAAGAATAGTTGTAGTTATTCAGACAGTGCTTTCAAATGCTGAAATTAATAATACAGACCACACTAACACTGCAGATTGCATACAATTTTCACTTAGCTATTTCATCTATTTACAATCATCTCAAGCAGAACTAGTTACGTCTTTCTTTAAAATTTGCTTCTGTATGTTGGTAGGTTTTGCTTTTCTTTTTTTTTCTTATGTGATAATTAATATTTATACAAAAATATTCAGCGTCTTTATTGAACTGTTTGAGATCCTTCATTTTGGCTCCTTCAAAACCATGTCAACATGTGACATTTATTTAATGAGTTTACAGCATGTTTCTTTTATCTATGTCACTGTAAAATGGGAACATTGTTGTTACAGCCTAGGGTGCTTTCACACTGGCCAGCTAGTCTGGATCTCCACAAAAAGACTTCCTCCTTGTGTATTAGTCGGGGATAGATTTCAGTTCATGTTAAATGTTGCATAAGTAAATTTGTGACTGTTAAAAGGTCCAAGTTGATGTAGGAGCTGAATGCTGACCAACAGATAAAAGCCTGGTGCCTACATTACCTGCAGGGCAGTGTAGTTGCTGACAGTTTGTTCAAATCATTCTGTGATCCGCTGGTATACCTTAAGTCTGCAGCAGAGAGGAGAGCAGGCTATAGTCTGCTGAGCCGCATTGACATTTTTTTTTAAACTGTGAAATTCTTCAGCTCCTTAAGTGAAATTCTATGTTAGCATTATTAGAAATTAGGAAACTGCAAAGGCTTTAAACACCTGTCCCCCTGCCCCCTTGTTGTTGTTTTTTTGTTGTTGTTGTTGTTTTTTTTATATTGATGTGCAATAGTGAAGTGCTGTCTGTTTCCATCTCTGTTACTACAAGCTGAAAAATAAAATTTCGTCATGTCTTTCATGATCTCATTGGCTAATGATTTAAATTGTAAGAAACAGCAATGACTTCAAATACAATTCCCAAGAAGGAAAATTGGTAAACGATGCTTGTTTCTTATTTTTTGTAGCACTCCCAGGTGGTACTGTGCCATTAGTTCATTTTCTTAGTCTTTGCCATTGTTCTCTAGTTTTCTGCATGCATTTCAAAGTGTATGTACATCACATACAAATTAATATTTAAAAAATGCAAACCCAGTCTCAAAGCGCCCTAAGATTTATTGTAGTTTGAAATTTGGCTTATAACAGATGTCAAAACCACAGCAGTATTATGGGGAGCTCTTCTTCTAACCACTACATTTATGTGATGTTTCTGACCTGCTACCCCACAGACTTGCTAAATCGAAATCTGTCCTGTCAGACCACACTTAATGCAGTGTTCATAAAATGAGGCCAGAAATCCTTTCCTTGAGGAAAGATAGCTGTGAACTGAAAAAATGTGTTTCAAAAAGAAACACAAAAAAACCCATCCATGATCATCAGTCACCTAGCACATCATTTCTCATGGCTGTTTAAATAGAAACAAGAGTGTACGTTGGGTATTCCTCATAATGCTTCTGGGTGTTTTTTAACAGCAATGAGATCTCAAAAGAGTTGTCTCTGTGAACATGCACTTAAAAAATAAAACAAAAACAAACTCTAAAAAAAGAAGCTAAATATAACATGCCTACTTTGATAACATGGTTTAACATGTATATTTTAAATACATGGTGGCATATTAATATTAAATGGCACTGATTAAACCACATATGGAAAAGATGGTCTGTTTGAAGAAAACTTTTACATACAGTATTGGTTTTAGTCCTATTTGCACATATGTACTTGTGTTTTTGTTTACTTTACCATAAGTTTGTTTTTGTTTTTTCTCTTTCTCTCACCCTCTCTCTCGCACTTTTTTTCCCACTTCACTCAGCATGCGAGCCTTGTGCTTTACGCTGGGAAGCGGGAGGAGGGGCGGTAGCAGTAGCACTGGAACAGAGCAGGAGGGAGAGAGAGAGAAAGAGAGCCAGGGACAACAAGGTCACATTAGAAAGGTATAGTAATCATCCACAACTATTTTCAGTTGCAGATGATAAAGGATTCGGAAAGTTTATTCATGCAGGTCCATATGACAGAGAATATGCATCTTCTTTTTGTTTTCATATTATAATTTATATTTAATTGTGTTGTGGTTTGCAGTGTTTTGTGTTGTTTCACTTTAAATTTGTAAAAGGAAAAAGCTGAAAATTTAAGTAGTTAAAAGTTGAAATGTGAATAGTTGAGTTTTGTATTATGATTTATTTATTACATTTTATGTGTAGTGAATAAATAAAAGTATATTGACGATGGCCCCTACAGACAAAGCACATACAAACTTCAAATCACGTACGAACCCTGAAGCACGTACAAACTCCAAAACACGTAAAAACACGTACAAACTCCAAACACATAAAAACTCAGAAGCACATAAAAACTCAAAACACGTACAAAAGACAACAGAAGTACTCCAGGATGCTAGGGGCAGTGTTGAACTTTTGTTACCTAGTGGCTACACAACCCAGCAAGTACCAACAACCGGATTTGGTGTGTGGTAATAACAGGTAAACGAACATTTTTTTAATTTTTTTATTAAAATGGTAAATGGCCTGTATTTATATAGCGCTTTACTAGTCCCTAAGGACCCCAAAGCGCTTTACATATCCAGTCATCCACCCATTCACACACATTCACACACTGGTGATGGTAAGCTACATTGTAGCCACAGCCACCCTGGGGCGCACTGACAGAGGCGAGGCTGCCGGACACTGGCGCCACCGGGCCCTCTGACCACCACCAGTAGGCAACGGGTGAAGTGTCTTGCCCAAGGACACAACGACCGAGACTGTCCAAGCCGGGGCTCGAACCGGCAACCTTCCGATTACAAGGCGAACTCCCAACTCTTGAGCCACGATCACCCATATATATTTGACTATATATATGAATGCTTGTGTATAAATACACAAACAATACACATATGCTTTCAATTGTGTAATTTAAGTGATCTAGGTAGCTGTGGTTTGGAAGTTCAGAGCTACCTAGATCACTTATGCTAGAAATGTGTTTTGGAGTTTGTACGTGTTTTGTCTCTAGGGGCCACCGCATATATTTATATATAAACATATATAAATAAAACCACTTTTTTTTTTTTACATTAGTAATTTCTTTTGTGCATAATTTTATATTATTGTTAATAATAAATTAATTAAAGCAACAAAACAACCTGAAGAGCCGGTTCGGAGCCGAAAGAGCCGGCTCTTTTTAGTGAGCCGAACCGAAAGAGCCGATTCTCTAAAAAGAGCCGGAAATCCCATCACTAGTTGTTAGAATTTATTTAATATTACTTTCTAGACCAGGATCCTTTTCTACGCAGCTGATGGCTGGTAACTGTGCAGGGGCGGATCTAGCAAAGTTTAGCCAGGGGGGCCAATAGGGGATGAACAGGGAAAAGGGGGCACAAAGACATACTTTTCATTCTTATTCTCATTTAAAATATCTAGCTTTTAATAAATAATTATCTGAATCTGATGTAAAATGTATAGAAGTCCATTACTGTATATAGTAACTATTCAGTCTAATATACCCTAGTAAGCTAGTATTTTTTCCTTTGGGAAGGTACCATCTGTGCAGTCTGCAATTCTTTTGAAGAAAGATGTTGAATCTATTTAATTATTCTTGAAAAATAATTGATTTCTGTGCATTTTTTTCACCCTGCATCAAATTAAAGTTGATTACGTCGATTAAGCATCATGAGGTGGGGGGTGGGTCCGTATTTTATTTTTTTTTGCTGGGAGTTTGCAACCCTATTAGTTAGGTTGCTTACTCTTTAAAATACCAGAATAGGGAGGATGGAGTAGGTTTAAGTTTATTAGATTGATTAGTATTGAACTATGAAATGTTTTGGGTGCAGTGTACTTTTTTGCATACAGGTATAACAGAATAGCTTTAGTGTTGTTGTTTATTTAAACTTGAGTATGAACTTATACAAAATTCAGCAAGATATTAAAAAAACAGTTTTATTGATTAAAAAACACTATCGGATTCATATCGGTATCGGCCAATATCCAAATTTATGATATCAGTATCGGACATAAAAAAAGTGGTATCTAGTATCTTGCCCAAGGATATTTGGCACACAAACTTGAGGAGCCAGGGATCGAACCACCAACCTTCCAGTCAGCAGCTGACCTGCTGTACTACTGCTCCTTAGCTACAGCCAACCCAATACTTCTGAAAGTACTTTTATTGCACCATGTTCATTCACTCATGAGCTGCTCTAACATGAATCAAATGGCTGAATTGCTGCCTTATTATGCAGTCAAGTTCTTTAAAATCTAGCTAAAGACCTACTAATTTTGTTCAGGTGTGTCACAGCAAGGACACATTTAAAAGTTTCAGGACATTGGCCCTCAAGGACTGGAGTTTGACATCCACGATCTACACTAAACCTGTCATATTTAGTTTAAATCTATTTTCACAGTTACAGGAAAATCAATTCTGCATCTATCTATAATTATCAGACATTAACTTGTTTTTGTAAAACACTTTTAAACAAGAATAACAAAGAAATGTTGTAAATGACAATGCAATGAAATAATAAATCGAGGTCAGGTAGCTTTTTTTTTTTTTTAAATGTTTTAATGGAATGATTTTTATGAAATAGGTCTAGAGAGGAACATTTTTATCCTTTATAAATTAAAAATAGATCACACACCTCCTAGGAGAGGTAGTATCTTCTCTTGCTGATATATGGTATAGCAAACACACGTATATCTGTCTGAGTGTAAGGGCCTTTTGTTCAGATACGCTAGACTCCTGGCACCAGCTTTGGGGAGTCTTCACGGGGTCACATCTTGACCCCCCGCCCACACACACACACAGACACACACACACACACATACTTACACGACACACACACACACAAGGTATTCTTTGTCCACATGTATACCTATATGAAATGTCATATGTTAATGTACCTATGCATATTCATGTAACCACAATAAAAGGAGTGCTATGGGGAACCTGGCTGAGAGTCTGATGGAGGTCAAATGGGTGGAACGACACTTGGCTCCAGGCAGGTCTCCCTCATGAGTAACACAAAGAACTTTGCCTACTTGTGTCTTGCTTTTTGCTGTGTAGTAAATTGTCTTGAACGTTCCAGCAAATAGGTGTATGCTACAAACCTATCAGCTGGCTTCTCCCTTAGAGACAAGGTGAGAGGTTCAGCCATCCGGGAGGGGCTGAACCAGGAGGGGAGAGTAGAGCCAATGCTCCTCCACATCAAAAGGAGCCAGTTGAGGTGGTTCAGGCATCTGACAATGATGCCTCCATGGGCATCTCCTGGGTGAGGTGTTCTGGGCATGTAACCACCAGGAGGAGGCCCCGGGAAGACCCAGGACACGATGGAGAGATTATATCTTGGTGTTCCCCTGGACAAGCTAGAGGAGGTGGCTGGGGAGAGGGAGGTCTGGGCTTCTCTGCTTAGGCTGCTGCCCCCCCAACCCGGCTCCAGATAAGCGGAAGAAGATGGATGGATGGACTTAATTAGCAAGATAAATTATAACAAGTTGTACAAGCAATCTTCCAGTAACAGTCATGTTCAGCATCCCAATATGTAAGCGTGAAAATACAAAAACTCTTTCCCTGTTTTGTCAACAGGAATGTCTGTTTGGGGCAGTGTGACTTTCCAGTGGCTAGACTTTAGAATATTCCTGTAGGTTTACAAAGTACCGAATGGTTTAGGCCCACAATATATTTCTGATATGTTATAAGCCTATTACTGTTAGTGTCAAACTACCTTGAGGCGACTGTTGTTGGTACTATATATTTATGAAATATAGTGCTCCTTTTTACACTTATATTTCAGAAAAATAAAATGAATACATACATACATTTAATTAGTTATTTATAAAATATAATTTAAAACTTAATTACCTTGCACAACGTTTCTGATTAAGTTAATTTTATTTTGTGTTAAACAAAAGTGTTTCATAAAAACAAATGTTGGTTGTCACATCGGTTGTAACTACAACATTAGAGGACACTGTGGGATATGGTTCATATCACACACTGGAACTGACAATCTGTTCATTGTCAGTTTTGTTCATGCAGTGGTTAGTTTGTGGAAAAAGCACAAGACTTTGAGGGCAGGAGGTATTTGGTAATTTTCACAGATGAGAGCAGGGCCAGTCTAGGTTCTTTAGGAGTTTTAGGAGTGCTCAGCTCCCACTCAGTTCCCGAGCACTTAGGTCTTCAGGTCAGAGGTTGCTTTTGGTCTCGTGTAATAGGTTCAAAACACGGGGATGGGGCTTTTCAGGCAGTGGCACCAAGATTGTGGAATTCTTGTCCATTGTCTTTACGCTGCACAGACTCCACTGACTCTTTTAAAAAGCAGCTGAAGATTTCAATACAGACAAGCTTTTAATTAAGTTGTTTTATTTTTTCTATTTATTGTTTTTATTATTATTTTATTCTTATTTCTGATTTTATTTATCTATAAAAAGGGCTATATAAATAAATTTTACTTACTTACTTACATATAATCTAGTGCATACAATGTCTTCCAATTAATATAAAAGGAATATGCCACTAGTAGTCAACTCTGTTCACATTTGCAAACCTCATTTTAGCTGGTTACATACTATGTTACTACTTCTTAAATAGTTGGCTGACCTATTGCTGTCTAAGAATGGTTCAGAATGAATAATCACAGTTTTTATTACAATACACCAGTTTTGGGGTGAAGACCTTTGTTATCAAGGCTTTCGGTTTTTCAGCTGTATTTTTGCATCTTTGAGAATTACAAAGCAGCTGCTTTGTTTAATGGCTACAGTTAGTAATGTTTTCCTGTGGCATTGTGTGGCGCTTCATGGCTGAATGAGTCTTTTGCTGAGCACTAGGGTATTTGTAATCCTCCACCATCTCCAAACAAACAAAACAATTATGTATCATCTGATCGTATTACTAAAATACTGCAGGAAGAATGGTAAATGGACTGGTTCTTATATAGCGCTTTTCTACTCTTCTGAGCACTCAAAGCGCTTTACACAACTTGTGCATTCACCCATTCACACCCATTCGCACAAGCACATTTTTCTAAGTGCTTTCTAAGTAACTAACTCACACACACACTCATACTCCGATGGATGCATCGGAGAGAAATTTGGGGTTAGTATCTTGCCCAAGGATATTTGGCATGCAGACTAGGGGAAGCCAGGAATCGAACCACCAACCGATCAGTAGATGACCTGCTCTACCGCCTGAGCTACAGAAAAATTCATAAGAGATGCTGAATTAGATTAAGCTGCAAAAACCAATCTACCAGCATAAAATATAAGCTTTTTATTCAGAGTAGTCCAAGGATGTCACTTAACAATAGTGGTTATCAAAGTTTTCTTAAATGCTGGCCTTTATACATCTATTTCCTGCACAAGAATATGTGAAATACAACTTAAATTAAATGATTAATTAATTATTTAAACAGACTTTAAGTTATAATTCAAATTTAGATCAACAGGACATTTATTGTTTGCATTTTTATGATAAAAACAATAAAAATATGTATGCCTTTTGCATTCAATGTGATTAAAAGATGAAATGTACAATGCATCTGTTCAAATGTTCGTCAGGAAGAAAAGAATTGATTGACTTATTCATTATGTCTCAGATTTAGGGTCTTCCACACATGACTTGGCCAATGTCTTGATTGCTCTATAAAGTATAAACAGTCTACTGGCAGTAGGCTGAGAAGGCAAAGTCATCTTAAAGTTAAAATAGTGTGTTTAAAATTTACTAGTTAAAGCAAATATGACTTTAAATCGTCAAAGGAGCTTGCAAAGAAAAGCGTCTGGACTTCTTTAAGTTGCTTGAAGACGTTTCACCTCTCATCCGAGAAGCTTCTTCAGTTCTAAGGTCAAATGGTGGAGAGTCCCAGATATAAACCTAGTGGGAGTAACCCCCCACAGAGGGACAAAAACGAGACGGCCTACCTGAAGGAGATTAGGAATCTGGAGAACTGGTGCCAGAGGAACAACCTCCTTCTAAACGTCAGTAAGACAAAGGAGCTGATAGTGGACTTCAGCACTAAGCAGGAGAGGAACTACCAGACCCCCGTCATCAACGAGTGCCCAGTGGAGAGAGTGGACAGCTTCAAATACCTCGGAGTTCACATCACGCAGGACCTGTCATGGTCCTGTCACATCAACACCGTGGTGAAAAAGGCCCGTCAGCGTCTCTACCACCTCAGACGCTTGAGAGACTTCCAACTGCCCTCCAAGGTGCTCAGGAACTTTTACTCGTGCACCATAGAGAGCATCCTGGCGGGAAACATCTTAACCTGGTTCGGAAACAGCACCATGCAGGACAGACGAGCTCTACAGAGGGTTGTGCGGTCAGCTGAGCGCACCATCCGCTCCGAGCTCCCTGACCTGCACTCAATCTACAGCAGGCGGTGCTGGACCAAGGCCAGGAAGATCGTGAAGGACCTCAGCCATCCCAACAACAGACTGTTCTCTCTGTTGAGGTCCGGAAAGCGATTCCGCTCCCTGAAGACCAACACAGAGAGACTGAGGAGGAGCTTCTTCCCGCAGGCGATATGGTCTCTCAATCACACCACCACACAGTACTGACCCACATATATAGTTCTTACACACACACTGGACATTCTGTACATTGTTTTCACTTCATCACTTAAATCACTTTAAGCATATTTGCACTGCACAAGACATAATGTGGATTGCACAACACTGGTCACTACATTCTTCATTTCCGGTTAATACTTGTACAGCTGCTGTTATTGTGTATATATTTATTTATATTTCTTCATACATTCTTATATAGTTCTATATTGTGTATTTTGTTGTACAGTTATTTTATTTTCAACTTTAATTTATATATTTTATCTTATTCTTTCCCAGTTAAATTTACCCTTCATTCTAATTTGTGTTGTACAGTTATTTCATTTTTAACCTTAATTTATATTTTATTCCTTCCTAGTTAAATTTACCCTTTTTAATTTTTCATATTTATTTCCTATCTTATTCATAGCCTTTTCCTTTTTTGTTCTCTTTAGGTCACGAGCAGTTGTCTAAGCATTTCACTACATATCGTACTGTGTATGACTGTGTACGTGACAAATAAAATTTGAATTTGAATTTGAATTTGAATTTGAAAAGGACCCCCTGATGATCCTCTAATCGCCTGAGCCAAGGTGTGAAACTGGGCGTGGGTCCCAATCAGCCAGAGTTTTGGGTGTGTTCATTGTGAAACCTGGGATGGGAGTCAAAGAGGAGGTACTGGTCCGTGTGTGTGGGCTTCCGGTAAACTTCGATGTTGAGTTTGCCGTTCTCTTCAATGTGCACAGCGCAGTCCAGGAACGGCAAACAGTTGTCCTTTGTGTCTTCCCTGGTGAACTTGATGTTTTTATCCACAGCGTTAATGTGCGCAGTGAAGTATTCCACTTCTTGTGTCTTGATTTTGACCCAGGTGTCGTCCAACATATCTGTACCAGTGGCTGGGTACTCTTCCTTTGAAAGAGCCAAGAGCCTTCCTTTCCACTTCCTCCATGTAAAGGTTGGCTACAATAGGTGACACGGGGGAGCCCATGGCACTCCCATCACCCTTTAGAACACAAACTTGGAGTAATTAGGACCCTAATTACTGGGGCGACCGTGGCTCAGGGGGTTGGGAAGCGTATCTGTAACCGGAAGGTCGCCGGTTCGATCCCCGGGCTCTCTGTCCTGATCGTTGTGTCCTTGGGCAAGACACTTCACCTACCGCCTACTGGTGTTGGCCAGAGGGGCCGATGGCACGATATGGCAGCCTCGCTTCTGTCAGTCTGCCCCAGGGAAGCTGTGGCTACGTAGCTACCTCCACCAGTGTGTGTGAATGCGAGAGTGAATGAATAGTGGCATTGTAAAGCGCTTTGGGTGCCTTGAAAAGCGCTATATAAATCCAATCCATTATTATTATTATTATTACACCACCGGGCAGAACATGTTCCCTCTAAGCCTGAAGGAAAAAAGAAGGAACACACACATGTAAAGGAAGCACTCAAAACGTGCGGCTATCCTAAATGGGCGTTCTTAAAGTCAGCAAAGAGGCACAGAAAAGAAGACCAGACACCAGCGAGGGAGGATAAGAAGGACAGACGCAACAACATTGTCATCCCCTATGTAGCCGGTGTATCAGAGAAACTCAGGAGAGTTTTCTCCAAGCATGACATCCCAGTGTATTTCAGACCCAGCAACACGCTCAGACAAAAACTGGTTCACCCGAAAGACAAAACGCCAAAACACAAACTTAACAATGTGGTGTATGCTGTACAGTGCAGCGAGGACTGCCCAGACCTCTACATTGGAGAGACCAAACAGCCACTTCACAAGCGCATGGCACAACACAGAAGAGCCACCTCCACAGGACAAGACTCAGCAGTCCATCTGCATCTTAAGGATAAAGGTCACTCTTTCGAGGATGCCAATGTTCACATTTTGGACAGAGAGGACAGATGGTTTGAAAGAGGAGTGAAAGAAGCCATCTATGTCCACTGTGAGCGACCATCTTTGAACAGAGGCGGGGGTTTACGACACCAACTCTCTGCCATCTATAATCCAGTTTTAAGATCCCTTCCCAGACGCCTTAACGCCCACTCACATCCTGGGCCATCTGACCTCAGGAATTCGCATGATAAGGTGGGGCCAGGTTTCACAATGAACACACCCGAAACTCTGGCTGATTGGGACCCAAACCCAGTTTCACACCTTGGCTCAGGCGATTAGAGGATCATCAGGGGGTCCTTTTGTCCCTCTGTGGGGGGTTACTCCCACTAGGTTTATATCTGGGACTCTCCACCATTTGACCTTAGAACTGAAGAAGCTTCTCGGATGAGAGGTGAAACGTCTTCAAGCAACTTAAAGAAGTCCAGACGCTTTTCTTTGCAAGCTCCTTTGACTACGATGACCTGGATGACTGAGAACCTTCACAGACATGACTTTAAATCAAAACTTCAATCTTCATCTTAATCAATCTTGTTTTTTACAGTTCCTGGAGTGGCATGCAGGTAAGCCAACACTTAAAGGAGGCACAACTGTCATATTTGGAATATCAAACTATTCATGAACCAACTTTGCATTTCATTTGAAATTTCGTGTTTCAAATGTGTGTCACCTTGTGTGTTGACACACGAAATTCAAGGTGCTTGAAGACCAGTGTGAAGTTTAGGTAGTCTGTTTTGTGGTTTGCATGTCATCTTGCTAGCATTGGTGGGAGTTGGTCCACTGTGTTTTCTCGAATCTAAGGCCATCGCAGCTGTCCACCAGGAGATTATAGAGCTCTCCATGCTTCAGTCTACTGACAAGCTTTATAGAGATGCAGATTTCCTTTCCAGCAGGGCTTTCCACCTTCTCATAGTGCCAAAACTATTACCAAATGGTTTGCCGGTCATTTTATCATTGTGCTTGATTGACCATCCAACTGAATATTCATCCTGGTACACCCCAGGAGTGGTTACATGCCTGCCACAACAGCTTTAGAAAGGTCTCAGAAAGATCTCCGTGCATTAGTTGGAGCTTATTGGTTAAAGAGGACCAAATCAAATGAATTATTAAAGCGACTTTTTAAAAAAAAAAATCACAAGTTTAACATCTTTATTTGGATGATTCAATGCAATTGTTATAGAAAATATAGAATCAAAAAAAGCAACAAAAGAGTTACAATAGAATGACAAACTATTCCATTTTTCAGTTTACTGTTGTATGAAAACACAGCACATTAATTAAATCAGCACAAATTTCTGTCTGGAATAATTAGAAAATGTAAGGCTTATTGAAGTGACTTTTATCTGGTTGGGAATCATTGGTCTGGAACTGCTCTTGCTGTTTTAATGCTTGTTTCAGAGATTGTTGCTACTGTCAGCAACAGGGGAGACTGTTGTTTCTATCTCAATAATCTCAACCACAAGTTCTCTGATGCAAGCCACGCTGTCCGAAGGTAGCTCATTAGCACTCTCTACTGGTGTATCCTCTTCTTTTTTTTCTTCTGTAGAATCTCCTTTCTCTGTGACTGCTTCATCTTCATCCTTTTTATTTTCAATCCTGAGTTCACTGCTTGGCACTTCTTCCTCCATCATCTCTTTATTCTTTTTCTGCTCTGTGTTTAAGGCAGTGGTGGTCTCCACTGGTGATCCAGATGAGCTGTCATCAGCAGGCTCACCTCCTGTTTGGATCTCCATCTGCCCCTCACCTGTTTCTTCCTCTGTTACCTCTTCTTTCTCTCTCTGTTCTTCCCGTGCTTGAATTGTCTCACGCCCCTCAATTTCTGCTTCATCTTTGTGTTTCTCCTCTTTTACTCTCTCCACCTCCCAATTGTCTTTAAGTTCTCCTGTCAAATAGACTGCTCTGTCAGTGGTCTGCTGTCCCATCATTGGCATAACAGAAGGTTCTGAGGAACTGCAAGCAATTGCCTCACTTAGTGATCCGAGGCTGATTTGTACTGGACTATCTGCATCAGGTGGGTGTGATGGTAAGGCAGGCTGGATGGAAGAATCCTCTTCTGATGGCTGATTTGAGACTGAAAGGTCAGGCATAGCAGGTTCACTTTGAACTTGGATCTCTGTTGTCTGAGGTGAGACCAGAGGGGACGACTCCAGAGAGTCTGGGATGGTCGGTCCTTGTTCAGCAGATAACTTGGGTGCATTGACTTCATATGTAACATTTGCATCTGTGTCTGATCTGTTTGCTATTGTTGGCTCTGTTGCTGTAGAAGATGCATCAGTTGTGATCTGAACTTCTATGGTTTCCTTCAGGAACAGGTCCTCTTTGCTGCCAGTTTCATCCAACTGTTGTGTCACGATAATAACTGGAGAAAGAAGCACTGTGCTCTGGTCAGAGACATGTGTCTGGTCACATTCACTATCAGTGTTACCTTCTGTCTTCCTCTGGGGGCAAACATCAACTGTCTGACTTTTTTCTTCCACTGCAGAAATTGTTTCTTGATCATCAGTGGGCATGGCTGAGGAGGACCGTCGGGCATGAACAGATGGGCTGTCTGGTGCAGAGTTTGGAGGCGTCTGTCCCAGCAAACTGTACTGACTAATTGCAAGATCTGAAGTGTCCAACAGGAGATTGTTGCTTTTCTTACTAGCTGCATCCTGGACAGCTGATAATGAGGAAGAGACAAAATCATAATTTATGTTTGGACCAAACAGGAATGTTCCAGTTCATATTCAGTATTTGTCACAGGTTTCATTATAGGACAGAGCACTTCATTCTGTCAGCTGCCTAATGGATGTACAGGTTTTCAGAACCCATTTTTTTTACACGGGAATTTTCTACACGGAGTAGAAAATTCATTATTGTCAGGCTGTCCTAAAAACACCTTGAAAAGCCTTCAGTCAATCCAAAATGCTGCCGCAGGAGTACTGACAAGGGACTACAAATGTAGCGTGGTATAAGCCACCAAGTAACCACTGTGGGCCTCTCTTATGACTAGTACGAACTTTCAGACCAAAAAAAACTCTCACAGGATCGAATCCAGAATAAACAGGACAAGAGGGTCAATATCAGTAAAAGATGTTCAACAATTTATTAACATGACAAGACACCAAAGTTTTGAGAAAAAGAAAAAAAACCTAAAACATCGCTACAACAAAAAAATAGTAGCGGTGCAACCTTGCCAGCAACGAAGCTATCACCTGAGGGTTTGTTCCTCCTTGGCGGTCCCGGGTGCTCGTCACTCTAAAAGAGACAAATCCACCTCAAACATAAAAAGGCCCAACCGAACACTTATAGCATGCACTAAGTGCTAGTTCAGGCAATAGACGGTGGTAATACAAAAGCACTCTTAATAAACCTTAATCACGGCAAATCCACACACAGAGCACCACTAAAAAATCCTCATTCCCCCGAGGTATGAGCCCCACTCAGGGATTGCACGTTGCCCGCTTAGTATTGCACCAACCCAATAAAAATAAACAAAACCCGAAATAAAACAACAAAAATAATTAAAAACGGTGACCTGCTAAAACCAACAAAACACAACCATACAAAGAAGGAGGAAAAAAACAGTGACAAGGTCGCATGTGCAGCCTGCCCTCGAGTAGGCAACTGTATTTGCTGCACACCTGATTTGTCTTGGCCTTTTCTTCCACAGAAATCACTACTTGAACCTCATCTATAGAGGTTTAAAACCACAGTTTGCGTCGTAGGCAATTAAACTTCTCGGCTCTTCACCTACTCACGCATCCATTACTCACAGCCGCTTGTCAGTGGGAATCGTCAGCACCTGTTACTACGCCCTCTTTTATGCCCTCCATTGAGTCCCCTGGGTCCTAAAGCCTTCCCCATTACAATTGCCCTCATTTTAAAAGGTCACCGTCCCGGCGACCACTTACTGCCAGGGCCTAAATACATTTTGGGGCAAACCATTATGGACAGGGGAACTTTGTGAATCACCGGTGAGAAAAACAACCGTCGAATTTACTGACCGCGGGAGGTTAAAGGGGTTTGAATGTTTTCCTGCTGTACTTCTTTTAGGCCGCTCCTGAACTCTTCCCGGGTCCTGCTCTGGAACATTCTCCCTATTATCAATCCCACTTTCCCTTGGCTGTTCTGGAACTAGGGTTACAGGGTTCAGGTTGCTCAGGCCTAGACTCCTAGTTTCACCAACAGGCTCTGAAACCGATACCAAGGGTAGCTGATCTCTGGGTGGGTTTGGAGCCATGGCGAGTATAACTCCACCCACCTCACTGTCATCATCTGGTATATCCGATATTGATTGCTGGGGTGACTCAAGTACCAGCCCTGGGTCAGCGAGGGGATGTTGGTCTGGAGCAGGTGCCATAGTACCCAAAGGTATTACTCTCAACTCTGCCCGATTTAAGTTTTTGTCAGGGCCTGAATGATCTCTAGGGCGTATTTTATAAACCCTGCCTTCTTTGTCCATACTCTGCACAACAACATACACCGTAGAATCCCAGGCATCATGGATCTTATGGCGGCCTAAAGGGTGACTTTTCCGATAAACCAAAGTACCTGGGGGGAGAAGGGAAATAACTGTGGGCTGAAAATGTTTATTTCTCCTCTCTGCAGCTTGTTGGAGTTGTTCTCTCGCATGCACATAAACCGAGCTTAAACGTTGTTTATGCTCCTCCACCCACTCCTGCGCAGATCTAGACATTGATTCCGACTGGGAAGCCCCCAGTAGGAAATCAACAGGCAACTGGGGCTTCTGGCCAAACATAAGCTCATACGGTGAAAAACCAGTAGACTGATGTTCTGTGGTATTGTAAGCATACAATACCTGTGGCAAGTATTGCGGCCACTTTCTTTTCTTATCAGTAGGGAGTGTGCGCAACAGATCATGGAGTGTTCTGTTAAATCTCTCGCATTGTCCATTGCCTTCAGGGTGATATGGCGTGGTCCTGCTTTTGTCTATGCCATACAGGTGACACAGACGTTTCAACAAATCTCCCTCAAAGCTCTTTCCTTGATCACTATGGATACGCTTAGGGACCCCATAGATATAAAACCATTTTTCAGTTAACACCCGTGCCACTGTACTTGCCCGTTGATCTACTGTAGGGTATGCTTGAGAGAACTTCGAAAACACGTCAGTGACCACAAGTACATTCTCACGCCCATCACTAGACTTGTCCAAAACACTGAAATCAATGGCAATGACTTCCAGGGGTTTAGCGGCCACCAAACCCCCCCTAAATGTGCGAACCTTTGGTTGTACAGCCTTTGCCAAGACACAACGATCGCACTCCTGACAATATTTCTCAATGTCTCGTGCCATAAAAGGCCAAAAACACCTTTCTCTCACCAGGCTGGTAGTGCGTCCAATGCCTTGATGACCATGATCATCATGTAAACTTCTTAGAACCTCTATTTGCAAGCACTGGGGTAGCAACAGTTGAAGCAAAACTTTGCCATTACCAGGTGTCTGAACTTGACGATACAAGACACCTTCCTTCAACTTGATTCTGGGCCACTGTTGCAACAACTTTTTCACTCCCTTACTTACATTTCCCATTTCCTGTTTAGTAGGCAGCCTCCCACTTTCCCAATACTGTAAGAAAGGGCCAATTACCGGGTCGGCAGCTTGAAGGGATATTAAGTCAGCTTTAGGTCGGGATGGAAATGCACCTATGGCCCTACACGTAGCAGCAACAGCATCTCCCAGCTGCCCCACATCTGTCTGGTCTTGCACATCTGTCTGTGGGATCTTCACCCCTGGAAGCAGGCCAGATGGACTCTGTGGGTGTAGCTGCCGTGACAACGCATCAGCATTGCGGTTGCTGGGACCTGGCCTGTATTTAATCTCAAAATTAAACACAGCTAGCTCTGAGGCCCATCGCTGCTCTACAGCTCCCAATTTAGCAGTCTGCAAATAACTGAGAGGATTGTTATCTGTGAACACGACAAACTTATTTCCCAACAAATACTCCCGAAACTTTTGAGTGACAGCCCATTTTAGAGCCAAAAATTCCAACTTTCTAGAGCTATAATTGGACATATTCCTTTCACTAGGTCGCAGGCCCCGGCTAGCAAAAGCAACTGGCCGTCTCTTCCCTTCTTGCTCCTGGGATAGTACTGCCCCTAACCCTGCCTGACTGGCATCTATCTCAAGGACGAAAGGTTTAGCAAAGTCGGCATAGGCCAATACTGGGGCACTAACCAGCAACCTTTTTAATGTTTGGAATGCATTCTCACATTCCTCACTCCAAAGGTGACCCATTGGCCCATTGGCCCACTGGTACCACTTCTACGTTTCTTCTTGGTACCTCCCAGCTCGCCCACCAGCCGGTGAAGCGGGGCAGCATACTTGACAAACCGCCGGTAATATGAGGCAAATCCCAAAAATGACTGTAGCTCTATACAAGTAGTCGGTCGCGCCCACCCAGCCACTGCACTAATCTTAGAGGGGTCGGTCGCCACCCCAGAAGCCGATATCACATGCCCGAGGTATTGAACCTCTGGCTGGAAAAAGTGACACTTCTCCAGCTTCAACTTTAGATTGTGCTCTTTCAGCCGCGTTAAGACCAAGTCAAGACGCTCCAAATGCTGTTCAAAAGAGGATGAAAACACCACGATATCATCCAGGTACAATAAGAGGGACTGGAAACTTTGGTCCCCAAAAATCCGCTCCATTAGCCGCTGAAAGGTGCTAGGGGCATTACAAAGCCCAAATGGCATTCGATTGAATTCGAACAACCCAAAAGGGGTACAGAAAGCAGTCTTGGCTTTGTCCTTCTCGGCCACTGGTACTTGATTATACCCACTTGCAAGGTCCAATGTAGAGAACCACTGTGCTCCCGTCAGGGCATCTAATGACTCCTCAATACGGGGTAAGGGATAAGCATCTTTCCGTGTCTTGGCATTAAGCAAACGGTAATCAACACACAGCCTAATCTCCCCATTTTTCTTGAAAACCACCACAATTGGGGAAGAATAAGGGCTACTGCTTAAACGCACTACTCCCCGATCCAACAAATCTTTAATATGAGCTTTCACTTGTTCATACTGAGAAGGTGGGAGCCTACGATACCGCTGTCGCACTGGGGCATCGTCCATTAAAGGGATCTCATGTTCCACCAATGTGGTACATCCTAAATCTCCCTCCCCATGACTAAAAACTGAACAATGCTTCTGCAAAAGTGACACTCCTTGTTGGACCTGTTCATTGGACAAAGTAGGCCATGAGAGTTCAGAAACATCAAAGTGCGAATGCGCCTGTACGGTCACTTCGTGCATCGTTATCGGCAGCGTGGAGTCCTCAGACTCTGCGATAACGACAGGGTTCCCAGATGATGGGGGGTCAACCAGATGCAACTCGCCTAGTTGTGTACAAGGCGGTAACCAAACATCCTCAGTTCCCACATTAACCACCGGAATGTCAACCACACCTTGTTCAACAGAAATGAGGGCCGGAGAAACCAAGATGCCCCCCGGCAGGGGATTACCCGTCGCTATAGGCTCCAGGAGCACTGATGGGAAATTAATATTAGCAGCAGAGGGGCAACTAGTGCGTATCCATTTCAACGACCCAGCAGGGACACAAACAGCTCGACCATAGACTTTTGCTTTACCTAAATACCCGGATGTATTCAAAGCCTCAATGCGCTGACACTTATGAAGTGTCTCTTTCCACGTCTTACTGGCATTTTCAAGGGCAGGGGATTCAAACAGACGAGGGCCGAACTGTTCCGAGAGTAGGTGGTAACAACGGCTAATGATATTCATCCCCAAGAGACCAGGCACACTCTGTGGCTGCTGAACGCTACCATCTCGAGGGTCCTCCACCACTAACACGCCCATTTTTGTCAGGATGCCGCCAAAAACAGTCACATCAAGCTCCATGTAGCCTATATAGGGGATTTTCGACCCATTAGCTGCCCTGAGGCGTAACCATTGGCATTTCTTTAAGTGCCCCACCCCCTGCGGCCTAAAGTGCTTCTCAAAGAAACTCTCTCGAATAGTGGTGACCATGGACCCAGTATCCAAAAGACAGGGAACTATAACACCCCCCATTTCTATTTCCACCACTGGACAATTTCCAATTAAGCGAGAGGGATCTCCCATAGCAACTTCAGCTGAGCCTACAAACCCTGTTCCCGATGCCTGGCTCTCTGCACCAGAGGGACCTAGTTTCCCGACAGCTGAGACTCAGGGCCTTGTTCCACAACCTGACTGTGTGCATGTGCGTCAGCATGAGACCCACCACTGTTCTTCGTGGCTAGATGTTTGACCCTACAGAACCTGGCAATGTGACCAGCCCTACCACACCGATGGCAAATTGGCTTTCCATCTGCCTGGAAACGAAAGGGCCCAGTGGTGGGAGAGATCGAGGGGATGTTAGTCTGAGACGGCTGTGAGAAATGGACCGACATCTGCTTCATAAGCGTATCCAATTGAACCTGTTGTTTACGAAGGCACTCTTTTATCTGTAGAATGTCATCATTAGACCCGAGGGTGACTGCATGCATCTCTGCATTAACTCCCTCTACTACCTGGCAATTCGTATCACAGGAATAGGCTCGGGGCCTAGTTTTCCCTCCCTGCCTCCCTACATCAGCCCACTTAAGGGCAATACTGCGTAGGGCAAGAAAGGACAGGTCTGGTGTTTGGAGGACCCGCTGTTTCAGCTCTCTACGCAGCATATCATCATGGACATGTTCAGTAAACTGATCTCTTAACAATATGTCAGAATTTGGAATACCACCTGGTGTCTTACAGCTTACAATGTCCATTAGAGATTTAAGAGCATGAGAGTAATCTCGCAGAGATTCCCCTTCTCGCTGGGTGCGCTGGAAGAACTGTAGCTGGGCAGCTACATATGACTGAGTGCAGCTATAGTTCTCGACCAAAATATCAAAGATCTTGTCAGGAGTGTCTCTGCTGATACTCGAATGAAAACAGACGTCCGATTTGGCACTGCCATCAAGATGGTCCATCACAAACATCACTTGTGCTGCTCTTGACATAGGACGAATCTCCAAGCACCTATGTACTTCTTCCACCCACTGGTCAACCGTTAACAAGTCCACTGACAGTTTACCGGTGAACCTTGGGCATTTACGCTCCCGAGGTGCATAAACGTAACACACATTGGAAGCTTCATTTATTGAATTCATATTTGAGGGCACAGTAGATGGACCTGGCACTGGGTCTGGCACTTGGCCAGTCACAGGAGAACGTTCCTGTAATTGGTCCCTCAACTGTTCATTTGCTGCTTTTAGCTGTTGCAGCTGCTCCAAAAGGGCCTGTACGTCATCCATAAGGTCGGCGACGGAGGTCTATTATCCCCACAGCAGTCCAAGCGTTGGCTTCCCCTCCGTAGAAAATGTCACTGTTTTTTTTTCTTTCCCTCCTCTCCTTTAATATTCTTCCTAAAATAAGCAGGGCCACCGTCAAAATAAAAACCAAACACCGTAACTGATATGACCTAGATTCTGTCGACAACGCCAATTAATGTAGCGTGGTATAAGGCACCAAGTAACCACTGTGGGCCTCTCTTATGACTAGTACGAACTTTCAGACCAAAAAAAACTCTCACAGGATCGAATCCAGAATAAACAGGACAAGAGGGTCAATATCAGTAAAAGATGTTCAACAATTTATTAACATGACAAGACACCAAAGTTTTGAGAAAAAGAAAAAAAAACCTAAAACATCGCTACAACAAAAAAATAGTAGCGGTGCAACCTTGCCAGCAACGAAGCTATCACCTGAGGGTTTGTTCCTCCTTGGCGGTCCCAGGTGCTCGTCACTCTAAAAGAGACAAATCCACCTCAAACATAAAAAGGCCCAACCGAACACTTATAGCATGCACTAAGTGCTAGTTCAGGCAATAGACGGTGGTAATACAAAAGCACTCTTAATAAACCTTAATCACGGCAAATCCACACACAGAGCACCACTAAAAAATCCTCATTCCCCCGAGGTATGAGCCCCACTCAGGGATTGCACGTTGCCCGCTTAGTATTGCACCAACCCAATAAAAATAAACAAAACCCGAAATAAAACAACAAAAATAATTAAAAACGGTGACCTGCTAAAACCAACAAAACACAACCATACAGAGAAGGAGGAAAAAAACAGTGACAAGGTCGCATGTGCAGCCTGCCCTCGAGTAGGCAACTGTATTTGCTGCACACCTGATTTGTCTTGGCCTTTTCTTCCACAGAAATCACTACTTGAACCTCATCTATAGAGGTTTAAAACCACAGTTTGCGTCGTAGGCGATTAAACTTCTCGGCTCTTCACCTACTCACGCATCCATTACTCACAGCCGCTTGTCAGTGGGAATCGTCAGCACCTGTTACTACGCCCTCTTTTATGCCCTCCATTGAGTCCCCTGGGTCCTAAAGCCTTCCCCATTACACAAAGAAAGAGCATATTTTTCTCATCCTGGATTCTGTTCAATGCCTCCCTGTTAAATCCAGAATTGAATTTAAAAACCTTTTTATCACGTAAAAGGTCTTGAAGAACCGGCCCCATCTTATCTTAAAAACCTCATAGTTATCGTATCACACCAACAGAGCACTTTGTTCTCAGACTCCTGGCTTAATTGTGATTCCTAGGGTGTTTAAAAGTAGAATGGGAGGGAGAGCCTTCTTTTGGGCCCCTCTTCTATGGAACCAGCTTCCAGTTTGGATTGGAGAGACAGACACCCTCTTGTAAAGATCAGGCTTAGGTCTAAGCTGCGGGAGGGGGCTTCCCTTGATGCACTGGGGAGAGTGTTTATTCTTCACTAACCTTTTTCTCACTATGTCTTTATACAGGTTTCTGCATTCAAATATTAGTCATAATTAATCTCTGGCTCTCTTCCTGTCTTCCTCCCCACACCCCCACCCTGTCGCAGCAAATGGCTGCTCCTCAATGAGTTTGATTCTGCTGTTTTTCCTTCCCACTGTCACCAAAGCGCTTGTTCATAGGGGGGGGGGTAATATGATTTTTGTTGGGATTCTCTGTATTATTAACCCTCCTGCCATCCTTTAAAAAACTCACACCCATCACCCTAGGGACCATTCTCAGCCACGCCATAAAAAGACCATATATCCATATTTTATTCCACTTTAAATTAGCCAACCTTGTAAAACTACTTCTCCCTGAAATATTCATGTAAAGTTTTAATTATATTTTCGTTGTTTTAACCCTTCAAATCCCAGTGTTATTACATGAGCGCCCTGTGTTATAAGCCCCAAAAACCAAAAAACGAAACTAAATATTTCCACAAAAAACCAGTTGAAGTAATATGTGATTGTCATTATAAGTAGGCCTTTAGATGGACCAAAGATTGGCACCAACATACATTTTGACCTGCCATTATTTTTTTTGCATTTTTTTTGCAATTTAAAAATTAAAACTTCAAGGCCCTGAGTCTTCATTGACATCCAAGAAAAGAAGAAAAAATAAAATCATATGATGATAATTTGGGGTTGAAAAATAGCGTTTATAATGGAAGTCAATGGGCAGAAAATGGTCCCCAGGGTGATGGGTGTGGGGATTTCTGCTGCTCAGCCATTTTAGGCTGATTTAAGGAATTCACACTGGAATATTAACATTGACAGGTAAAAACTATCCTGTGGCAAGTTTGGTTATATTCCACTGAACACAGTGGAAATGGCAGCCATTTAACACATAGCAGTGGCACAAAAAGGTCCCAAGAAGGCAGGAAGGTTAAGTCTTTACTTTACTTTACTTTACTATACAATATAAAGCACCTTGAGGCAACTGTTGTTGTGATTCAGTGCTATAGAAATAAAACTGAACTAAATTGAATGGAATTAGATATGAAGCACGTTTTTCCAAACCACTCAAATTGTAAGATATATATAAACAATAATAAATACAGAGAAAAACCCAACAATCATATGACCCCCTATGAGCAAGCACTTGGGCGACAGTGGGAAGGTAAACTCCCTTTAAACAGGAAGAAACCTCCGGCAGAACCAGGCTCAGGGAGGGGCGGGGCCATCTGCTGTGATTGGTTGGGGTGAGAGAAGGAAGACAGGATAAAAGACATGCTGTGAAGAGAGCCAGAGATTAATAACAAGTATGACTCAATACAGAGAGGTCTATTAACACATAGTGAGTGAAGAAGAAATATTCAGTGCATCATGGGAATCCCCCAGCAGCCTACATCTATTGCAGCATAACTAAGGGAGGATTCAGGGTCACCTGATTACTGTCTAACTATACGCTTTAGAAAAAGGAAAGTGTGGCAGGCGTGGTTGTGGCACAGCTGGAGGAGAAGCCAACGCACTGGAGCTGCATCGGGTCATCACACCACCCTGCTTAAATACTACTGGGTCCTGAGTGTGGTTCTTGTTGTTGTCGGTATGTTAAGCTGGCTGTGGTGTGAATAGCAACGTGTGAGAGTTAATAAAGGATGCTTAAGAGCATAAAAATGTCACCAGGTCTGCTGTGTCTGCCGTGGTTTGTTACAGAAGGTTTTAAGCCTAATCATACAAGTACGATGTACTACTTTTTTACTATTTTTAAATCCTCTTGGAACCATAAGTAAGTTTGCAGTGCAAGAGCGAAGTACTCTAAAAGGGTGATATGGTCATTAAGATAAGATGGGGCCTTGTATGTGAGGAGCAGGATTTCAAATTTAATTCTGGATTTAACAGGGAGCCAATGAAGCGAAGCCAATATCTGAGAAATCTGCTCTCTCTTTCTAGTCCCTGTCAGGACTCTTGCTGCAGCATTTTGGATCGACTGAAGGCTTTTTAGGGAGTTTTTAGGACATCCTCATAATAATGAATTACAGTAGTCCAACCTAGAAGTAATAAATGCATGAACTAGTTTTTCAGCGTCACTCTGAGACTTGTGGAGATATTGAGCAAATGGAAGAAAGCAGTCCTTCATATTTGTTTAATATGTGCATTGAAGGACATATCCTGGTCAACAATGACTCCAAGGTTCCTCACAGCGTTACTGGAGGCCAAGGTAATGCCATCCAGAGCAAGAATCTGATTAGATACCATATTTCTAAGGTTTTCTGGGCTGTGTACAATAACCTCAGTTTCAATTTAGAAGCAGAAAATGAGTGTTCTCTGTGCCTGATGAATGGGCTTGGATGCACTGTCATCCAAGAATAGGTTGAAGATGCTTCATGACAGGGTAAAAGTGACCAAATCCTTACAATTTATAGATTCACAATGATGCTTCTCTCTGAGGTAAAACCATGTAAATAAAATGAGTCCAGGATTTTCGTTTAATTTGTAACCTGTCTCCTTGTAGCCTAGGAGAGAATACCAGAAAAAAGAAGAAACAAAATCTATACCAATGCACAAACAAAGATCAATATCAAGATCAATATTTACCTGTCTCTATCTGCTTGCTGAGAATGGTTTTCAGAACATCATCGTAAATGTTATGAACCAGGATAAAACTGCTGTAGTCAGCAAAAATGTACTGCTCAAACTGTTGCAGCTCCTAGACACAGAAAACCAGACAGTCCATGCTTTGTAGAATATAAAATATCAATAACACACGATAGAGTCAGACAGAGTGAAGTAGCAGCAGGTTGACCTACAGTTTTCCACTTGCTGTCCATCTTCCTGGTGAGAGTAGGCAGAGTGATCTCCAGCAGGGCTTCCTCGTACAGCCTCCTCTGGACTACCCTGCTGTCATAGTCCAGCTGCTACTCACACACACAAGCAAGATTTTTTGTAATACTCACTTTTGAGCAAAGATTGTATTGTATTTGTGGGGCACACTAGAAAACAGGAACAAGTTACTTATCACTGTGACAGGTTAGTTTACTTTGCTGTCTGAATCCGCAATTGAACTTGTAGTGTGTCAATTTGCAACTGACCCACATAAAAACACAAGTTGTCAGTGACACAAATACTTTTTCTTTGTAGATTTCAAATAGTCTCTCAGGGCTTTCCAGGTTTAACAAGCTGCGCACTACACCTGCTACAAAGACATGTTTTTAGGGTTTGGGACCAGAGTCCAGGGTTCCCACTAGAATGCACACATCATTTTGTTTCAGTGTGTAACATTTTAATGGTGTATCTAAGCATATTTATTCCTTATTTTATGAAAATCACATATCTTTCATTTATTTGGATTTCTAAAATACACGGTCTATACAGTTCCTTCAGAAATCTTCTGATCACACATGATAGATTTTTTATTAAATAAAAATTTAATTCAAAATAATTAACTTATTTACCTTCAGCACTCTTTCTGTAGCCCTGTTCAACTTAACAGGAACCTGAGTGGGCTGCAGTCTGGCTGATGACTGGAGGAACTGTTCCAAGGTGTAGACAGCACTGTCCAGCAACTGTAACACACACACAGCAAACACTAAAAAACGGCTCACGTCAATCTTTTCTACTTTTAGGCTCCTTGAGAGGCCATGTCTATACTGAAGATTGTGCTTCATACCAGCTCCATCTCCAGACTTGCATAGTGAACCAGTTTATGAATGCTGCTCAATCCAAATCGCTCTTTTAAGGCTTCGAGTTTCTCTGTCAGGTTCTCCACCTGCTTGTAGCACTGATCTAGACGCATTGATCGTAGACTGGACAAGGCCTAAAAGAAATAGAGCAAATGCTTTCTGTCAGCACTTTTGAAAATTTGGGCAAGCAAAAACTTCAGACATCTTCAACTTCAAACATCTTGTGTTTCTTGATTTCAAATGAGACCCTCTTCAAGATGGCACAAAAGCGGCACAATGGGTGCCTTCCAAAAGTCTAACCTTAATGAAAATGTCCCAGCTGTGTTGAAACTACAATATGAGGAAGATGGAGTACAAAATGCCACACTGTGTTCTGTTTTATGGAGATTATGTAAATGAGAACAGCCTGTGAAAAATATCCCTTCATTACAAAGGCTGGCACTTTAAAGAAGAAGGAACATTTATGGCCAGATTTACTAACATCCATCCATCCATCCATCCATCTTCATCCGCTTTATCTGAGGCCGGGTCGCGGGGGCAGCAGCCTAAGCAAAGAGGCCCAGACCTCCCTCTCCCCAGCCGCCTCCTCCAGCTTATCCGGGGGAATACCAAGGCATTCCCAGGTCAGCCGAGAGATATAATCTCTCCAGCGTGTCCTGGGTCTGCCCCGGGGCCTCCTCCCGGTGGGACATGCCTGGAACACCTCACCCAGGAGGCGCCCAGGGGGCATCCTTGTCAGATGCCCGAACCACCTCAGCTGGCTCCTTTCGATGTGGAGCAGCAGCTGCTCTACTCTGAGCCCCTCCCGGATGGCCGAACTTCTCACCCTATCTCTAAGGGAGAGGCCAGCCACCCTTCGGAGGAAGCTCATTTCTGCCGCTTGTATCCGGGATCTCGTTCTTTCGGTCACTACCCACAGCTCGTGGCCATAGGTTTACTAACATTTACTAACATCTTGCATGAAATCAAATGCAAAAAAACCCAAAACAAACAAACCATAAAATCATGTCTTATGCCCATTGTGGTTGTGATAGTTGCTACTAGGAGAGTTTACTTTTAGAAGGGGTGATGTTATCAGAATGAATTCGTAATCTGCACTTTGCATGGATGGCTCAAAGTTGCTATTGCTCTTGTTACTGCTAAAACCTCAAACTCTTCACTCAGTCTTCACATTGAGTGTTTAGAGGCTCCTGGTGATATTCAGCTCTGAGCTTAACAAACTGTTGGTAAAAATTGTAAATATATCAAGAGGTTTGGAATGAAATGGAAAATGCAGCTACTGTACAAATAACATTTACATGATCTGCTCCACTTATGTCGACTGTGTTCATAATTGTCAGATAGTCCATTGTAGTAAATTATGGGAGTGTTTTCACCTCCGTTTTCATAAAGGATGGTGCACTGTATCCTATGTTAAAGGAAACGATAAAGGCAGCATTCAAACTTCTTTCTTCAGTATTTGGAGAATTGGAACAGCTCTTATTTTGGCTGCCACACAAATACTTTAGGGTAACTAAAAACAAGTCCTCTCTCACCTTCTTTGTCTCCTGTGTCCCTTCGTTTTTGTGTAAAAAGGCCGAATCCATCTGTGTTTTCAGCGTGCGCTGCATCCCAAGAATACCTCCGCTTATGTTCTCGGTAAGTGCTTCAAGGATGGAGGACATGTAGGGTGCTACAGACTCACTGCACACTTTCTCTGCCTCTTCACATACACATGCTGAAACAGATACAGATTCACAAAATGTGCACAAAAGCTGAACCATGGCTAGACGCTCAGTTTGTAGCTTAATATGGATTTAGCTGAGTTTAGCCATTAAAAACAGTCACTCATTTTCTAGGCATTTTCAGATGAGATTAGTCAAACAATGTGTACCTCTGACTTTTTGCTCCAGGAACAAGTGAGAGGACATTATCTGGTCCAGATTGGATCTGATGAGTGCCTGATTGTCTGATGCTGTCTCACGGCACTCCTTCTTCAGAGCCTCCAGACCTGCAGTCAGCTTTTCCAGCACCAACGTGTGGGTTGCTTGCACTGTCTATACATACGAACAAATTAATACACTGTGCAACAGAGAGATTAAAAACTGATGCTAAAACTGCCACACACAATTTGTTGGAACACGGGGTAAAAGATAATAGTGTTGTAGTTCAAAGATACTTGCTGTCAGATAATTCCCTTAATTCTGATAAGTTAGGTAGCATTCTGAGAAGATCAGATTGGTATGGTATCAGATTATATCATTTCTAAAGAAAGAAAAAGTCTTGAAGTTCACTTTAAAAAATGCTATTTTTTTGACCACGTGGGGGCAGCATAACAAGGAACTTTTGCTTAAGATCCCCAGTTGATTACAATAGGGACTTTTGTAATACAAGGTTTATATTTAAATATGCCAATGACACATTACATTATCTTTAGACAGCTATCTAAATATTTGTTTACATTTTTGAACATTGTTCTAATTTGCATAAATGGCCATGGAGAAAAAGTGTAGTAAAAGAAATACCCCTATGTATTGCTAAATATAAATATATTGTTAAACACATCTTACAAAGCAGCTCATTACCTCATATGTTCGCAAGCTGCTCAGAACTGCTTGATTAGATGATAATTCCTGTGAATGTTGCTTAATGCTTTGATCATCTTTTACCGTACCATTCAGTAGTGTTAGTTAGAATATTGCTAAATGCTACGCATACATGCTAAACGAGTGACATAGTACTAAAACAATCCTGAACAGGAACATTTCATAAATAGATAGACTCAGAATTTGCAGAGACTTGGTGTCATATTTTTACTTACTGCGAGCCATTGCCGTATCTTTTCAGTCTTCTTGCCTTTTATCCTGGACTGAAGCTGACTGTGTAACCATGGCAACACTTCCTCCATCACCTGGGAGGCAAGCACCTACATACACAAGCACACTGTTTATGGCTTTGTCTTTACAACACTTTGCATTTAATCATAAATTATTGCTAATCTCTGTCTTTTTTCCACAGTTTGTCTTTTCTGCTGTCTCCCTTCCCTACACTCTAACTGGTTGCAGCACAAGGAGGTTTTCCCTCCTTGTGCCTGGTTCAGGGAGTTTTTCCTTCTAACTGTCACCAAATGCTTGCTCGTAGTGGGACATCTGATTATTGGAGTTTTCTAATTCTTGCATGTTATTGTAGGGTCTTTAGAAAAAAAAGTGCCATGAGATAACTATTAATGTGATTTAGCACTATAAAAATAAATTGAACTAAAGTGAAATGAAGAACACAGACAGGCTTAAAGTTTTAATGTGTGTGTGTGTACAAACTTGTTCCTCAGTGCCCAGCAGCATTTCCCAGGATTCATAGCATCCTTTGTCTTGTCGGTAGAGTCGGAGGGCTCGTGCATATGCTTGATTCTCATATGATGAATTACACCACGGGTCTGCAGGAAGTAGGGATTTTGTTATTATTCTGAAAGAATCTGGTGGCATGCTCATCCTGTCCCTTTATTTTTGAAAGTTGAAATCAGTATCCCATTCTTATTAGAACACCCGTGGCTTAAAATGATCTACAAGTGTGGTAAGTATTAAAATACTTAATTCTTAGTATTTTGTCATTAGTCATTTTAGTTTGGTAGAAATTGTGCTGATCCTGTATCCTCGGTGGATCCCTGACATCAATATTCCATTCTCATTACAACACATCTGACCATTTTCACATCTCTAATTTTTTTGTTCTTTTTTTCTTTTTTTTCTTTTGCTAATTCACTAAAAAACATGTCTTGTAGTGTAGTTTCCCTTGAGCTGTTTCAGATTTTTTTTTCTGCAGAAGTTTAAGGAACAGAAAGTCATGAATCATATCCTGCTAAAAATTAAAAATAAATAAATTTTTAAAAAAAAACAGCATGCGGCCATTTCCTATTTGACTTTTGGTCAGCCTCAAAGCGATTCTGGTAAACCATCAGATATTTCAGGAGAGGAAGAGACATTTTACACATGGGATGCTGCTGACATCGACTGAAGATATAGTTTTGATTAGATAGCATAGATTTTACTTAAAAACATATAGACAACATCTTATCTCAAAGTATAGTCTTCACATACTTTATACAATATCCATTCTCTGTTGATTGATCTGCTAATTATATTGACAGTATTCACTAAATGTGTCTCTAGGGATTCGCTTAGATTAGCTCATAGCAGACTCTCTAGCAGCATGGTCTTTTCACCTGTTCCTCCTGCACTTTCCTGCTCATTGTGTCAGATGTTTACTTACTCCTTGGCCTACTTTAGTAACAATGATACTTGTAATTAAATGCCTATTTGCAGCTCTGGAGGCCAGGATCACTGAATTGGAGACCCCGTTTAGCCCCCTGTTTGAAAACCCTGACTGTCTGAGTCTGAGTGGTGTTCAAAAACTCTTCCACTCCAACTTGTTAATTAACCAAACACCCAGACAGAGTTTTAATTAATTTGAAAGCCTGGTTCTTAGCCTTAGCTGGAAATAGCAAAAAACAGTTTTACTTGTTGTTATCTGTCATCCACCTGGGCCTTACTAAGTTTCTGAACGATTTCTCAGACTTTTTATCTAAATTATGTGCTCAGCTCAGATAAAATAATTGTTGTGGGTGATTTTAACATCCATGTAGATACTAAAAATTACAGCGTCAATTGGCTTCTTTTAAAATATAAAACAACCCACCCACCACTTTAATGACATTCTAGATCTTGTTCTGACATATGGCATAGAAACTGAACATTTAACAGTTTGTTCCGAAAACCCTGTCTGGCTCTTTTCCACAGCTTGTCTTTGTCCTGTCTTCCCCTCTACACCCCCAGCCAGCCACCGCTCTCCGAGTCTGGTTCCGCTGGAGGTTTCTTTCTGTTCCAAGAGTTTTTTCTTCCCACTGTTGCTGAAGCACTTGCTCATTAGGGATCGTATGATTCTTGTTGGGTTTTTCTGTTGTGATTTGGAACTATATAGATTGAATTGAATTGAATTGAATTGAATTGAATTGAATTGAATATGATGCATGTTTTTTTTATACTCCTCAACCCACTGAGTGATTTTTTGCACCTATTGTTGTGATTTGTTTAAATTGAAATCAAATTAAATCTAATTGAATTGAAGACAGAGGTGAGCATAAAAGCAAAGCCATCAATCCTACGCTCCAGCCTTCACCTATGGTCACGAGCTCTGGATAGTGACTGAAAGAATGAGGTTAAATATACAAGTGGCAGAAATGAGTTTTCTTCAATGAGTGGAAGACTCGACCAGGGACTTGAAGTAGAGCCACTGCTCGTCCACATCAGAAAGAGCCATTTGAGGTGGTTCGAGCATGTGACTAGAATGCCTCCCGGACACCTCCTAGGTGAGGTATTCCGGAAATGTCCTACCGCAAGGAGGTAGACCCAAGGACTCGCTCAGTTGGTTTGGATGGATGGATGGATGGATGGATGGATGGATAGAAATAGTTCTGTGTTTCAAATGATAGGTAGTCCCATCACTACCTATCACCCCTGAATTTGCTCTGACTAACATACCAAGTCTGCATCTGTGTCATTGCTAAATTCACAAAACAGTGTGCATTTTTTCTCACTGCAGCTACTGACAGGTTTCCTAATTTTAGAAAAGACTATGTAAAACCTAGTTTGTATGCACAAACACTAAAAATAATAGCTATCCAAACAATCTTCAATAATGATTGCAAAATTTCTTTCTAAAGTCCAATATTTAGACATCTGTAAATACCCTCCACATGATACTTTTAAACTCTCTTAATTTAATTTGCAAACCTGGCCAAAAATATTCTCCATTCCTTTAAAAGCCTTATCCTAGCTACCATGATGTGAAGGGCAGGGTAAAAACTGGACAGACTATTGTTTAATATTGTTACCATACCAATTTAAATTAAGTCTTCTAATTCTGCCAAGATGAGTGGTCAAATATCCAACCACAATTTGCCAGAAGCCTGTCAACAACTACCTGTTCAAGTTGTGTTTTATTTATAAGGATATGAGTGCATATATGTGTGTTTCAGCCTGTATGATCCTGTGTGGATTAGAGAAAATACAAATTCGTAACTCAAATGAAAAAAAAAAATAATTAAAACCCCCTAAATTAACAAGATATTCATGCCTATTCATGGCATTCATGAGTTTATGTAAACATCTGACCACAACTGGCAGATTGCAATAATCTAAAATTAACATTATGTGTTATATATCATACAAGTGTACAGTGGGGGCAGAAGTACTTCAGGTAGGCTAGCTTTTTTTTTTGAAGGGACACCAGAACATCATCAAATGTTTAAAAAAGTCAAAGACTTAAAATTCCAAGGAAGTGTTTAAATGAAGAGATATGGTTATTGGAAGAAGAGGTTGATATATCACTTTGAGATGAATAAAATCAACATCACTGTAAGTGCTGTGGCTTTACACATCTAAAGTGAAATAGACAGTGGCGGCCATCTGTGTGCTATTTCCTGCTGAGGATATCTTTGTGCAGATATGATGTGCTGTGTTTTTGCAACCTTATTGCTTAAAGTTGAAGGGGTTTGTTTTTTGGTTTGTATCCTAGCTAACCACACAGGAAGTCAGCAGCATTAATATTTATATCTGTCACCCGGGCAACTGTCACAACATGAATGACAAACTAAAGACGAGCCAACCAGAAGCAGGACTCTGCTACAACAATTTGAAATATTTTACACTCACATCTGATATTAGACAACTGTAAAAAGTATTTGGATTTAATCAACAGCATGTAGCGCTGCACACCATGACAAAATATTGAAAATCCTTTTGAGCTCTTAGCTCAAAAATATTAGCAAGGACTACCAGCTTAGGAGAGAGTTAGAAAAATTCAGAGCTACTGAGCAAGAAATGGACCCAAACTTGTTGTTGACCTTGTAGTAGTTAGAATGATGCATACTTTGTAAAACTGTTTTCATTTGATATGAAAACACATAATTCTGAACTAGGACATCCTCAGAAATTAGAAGTCATGCACATAGACAAATTGCACTTGGTCATACCAACATATAAAGACCTTTTAAAGACCTTTGGGGAGAAAAAGTGAGGTAACTGATGGGTCTGGTCATTTTTTTTAAAAAAAATTGGATATTTCAAATAATTTGAAAGCGAGCGATTCATCTTTTAAAATTATCTACACGTGTGATGGCTTTGACTGCTTAGGGAATTTCTTAGCTTGCAGTGATTGTGCAAGCAGGCATTTGACATTGTTTTGTCTTTATTTTGTGTTATTACCCTGCACATCTGAAGCAAGGCTAAGTGGGCCACGGCAAAAGCATACATATGAGTGTTTACCAAGGTTGCGATGTCTAATACAGGTCTTCAGGCCAGACAGGAAGTGATCTCGCTCCTCCTCTTGTTGAAACAGGAAGCAGGTGTGGCCTGTGTAAGCCAAGTGGAGATGCACAGCAAATGCATCTGGATTAACGACTGCAGAAGAAGAGTCCTCCTTTCCTCCTGGAAACACAAATAAAACAAAATTACTGATGTGGGTTTGACTGTATTCTCTATTAATTTGTGTCCAACAAAGAAGCTTTTGTTTATGTTACACTCATAAGCCTCTGACTGTTTAGTAAATTATCTATCATGTAATTAAGTGACTAAAATCGAATCTATCAGATACTGGACATCTTCAAAGATACTGGTGACCTTTTTTACTTAATAATGATGAATCATGGTATTTGATTTGACAGATTGTTATGAAATCAAATTCCAACCCAGCCTGAACATGTGAATTTGAGGTTCATTAGAGATTCTGTTGAGCTTGATCATCTTTAGCAACTTTCCACATTTTCTTCTATTCTGATCAAATTGTCCTGTTATGTGAGAGGAGTAGTACACACTCTTGTATAAAATCTTGTGTTTGACACTTAAACGGGTCAACACAATCTGATTTTTCAGACACCTCATTATTGTAAATTTCATTTACAATATTATAACCCTTTTTTTTATTTAAATGTTCTTAAAAAAACACAAAAAAACCAAGGACATTTACAAGTGGTTTCGAACAGTTGATAGATAGCGTGTATCACTGTATAATCTTACTTTCCTCGATGTTTCCTGTTTCCATTTTCAAAATATCTCTCTCCCTCTAGAAGAATTTAGTACAATCTAGGCTCTAATACAAATGACGGACTGCACTGGTGGATCCTTTATGAAAGGAAAGAAGAAAATGCTATACCATAAGTCAATGTGGCACAGTGTTAGACATTCACAAACACAAGCAGTCAGCATCACTGATTGGTAATCATCCTAATGGCTGCGGTGTTTTCCGCCTTTTATCACAGCTTGCTAAACTTCAAATATGTTTTGAACGGTCAGGAATTTGTTAAATCCAGCGGAAAACCTTGAAGGTTACACTTCTTTATTAAAACCTGCTTGTTATCAAGTTGTTGTCTTGTGTGAGGTGTTCTACATATATAAATAATTATCTGTACTAAAATGATTACGTTTGTAGTGTTACTCAGTTTGCTGTACTCATACCCTCATCATGGAGCATTTCCCTACTGACAGTCGTTTCATTTTCATTAACTGACTTCAGAGATGCTGAGTTAAAGCAGATCATATCTTCATTGGGAAGACAAACTATGAGTAGTATCAGTCATGCTGTTGCACATCTAAAATACCATTCAATATTCCGGCACAGGTTTT
Organism: Rhamphochromis sp. 'chilingali'; assembly: GCF_963969265.1. Classification (NCBI taxonomy): domain Eukaryota; kingdom Metazoa; phylum Chordata; class Actinopteri; order Cichliformes; family Cichlidae; genus Rhamphochromis; species Rhamphochromis sp. 'chilingali'. The sequence continues at coordinate 5,668,686 of NC_137943.1, read as the reverse complement.
CTCAAGGTGAGCTCTTGATTCGTCATCTTTGGTGAAAACAATTGCCCCCGTCAGCTGGAGGACCATCTTAGCCACACATCCACGGTTGAAAGTCTAAAAATTGGAATCACAGATAGCAATGTTCATCACAGGATGCAAATCATTTAGACTGCAAATTTCACGTGCTGTGTGTGAGCGTATTAATCTGTGTGTTACCTCCATGCTATCATGTATCTCTGCTTTGTAGTCTCTTCGCAGAATTATGTATCTCTCTCTGCATTTCTTTAGCTGCTCATCCCAGTTGGAGAACTTAATGCTCCCTTCATACAGCACCTCCTCAGGAGCATACTGAGGCTGTACAGTGCACAAACACACAAGCACACACTGGTTAAACTTTAACATAATTAGAAATTTAGACCAATTTTCCAGCTGCATCAACATGCATAAATATATATGTAGTCGAATTGAGTTTGAAAAGATTTAACTCTTACCCTCCGTGTAAGCAATAACCCCCTCCCCTCTCTCTTAGGCTCCACCTCCTGGTGTAAGTGTCCAAGGTAGGCTACAGAGTACTGCTGACGGTAAAAGTCACTGAAGCTCTGGAATGTACCATCAACCAGTCCTGGATGCATACAGAAACACAGCTTGTTGTTGGGATTATTATAATGTTTGATGTTACTCAAACTTGTTTAGAACAATCTTTTTCATAATGACACATATTTACATGTGTATTCTTTTATAACAGTAATCAGCATAGTTTTCCTCTCTGTGTGCATTGTTACACAGATATTAAAAACTCCATGATATTAAAAACTAATTTCAAAACGAGTGTTTGAACTTATACATACCCTTCACTGAAGGAAACCATTGCAAGTGCAGAGTAACTGGGAATGGTAAATTTAGTTTTAAGGATGGAAATGTACATATTAAAGCTGCACTTGTCAATATTTTTATACTGACAAATGTTTAAATTGCTAGGCCAATGTCTTTCATAGCCTGCTTCAGATATGGGCTACATAACTTAGCTAGCTTGTTCAGCATGTTAAAGTCTGTCTGACATTCAGGCATGGACCAAATGTAAGTGTTATTTTAAATTTCATTAAGAGTTAGCGAGACACCACACTGTTATATACATATTGTTGAAAATAATCCTGATGTTATTGAGCTGAGCATAAAATGCACAAGATACATGTGGAATTATAATGTTGTGCATGCTCGTTTATTAATATAACTACGTGAGTTAAAGGGTCACAGGTGAGAATGTCATTGTAGTTAGATAGCACTTAAAGGCATAGAACACAGCACTGCATGAATGGCTGTAAATGGTTACAAGGCGATTCACCATTCAAATCCAGCCCAGCAAGTCTCTCATTGTGACTTTTATGGGAAAGCAGTGTGACCACTAAGACATCAGGCTGACATAACTCCAATATCTCTGTCAGCTCACTGTTTTGATAGTCATCCCTAACCTTTTTTTAATGTTTTGAGCAAAAAACTTACAACCGTAAGGTAAGGTATAGAAATTGCCCTAGCACTGGACTCCAGGGAGATTTTTTTTTAATTTAACGCAGTTAACAAAACACTTAAAGCTGCACAATAATATTCAATATTTAGTATTTACTGTTATATACTCATAGATTATCGATCTATCTACCTATATATATATATATATATATATATATATATATACAGTGGGGCAAAAAAGTATTTAGTCAGCCACCGATTGTGCAAGTTCCCCCACTTAAAATGATGACAGAGGTCAGTAATTTGCACCAGAGGTACACTTCAACTGTGAGAGACAGAATGTGAAAAAAAAATCCATGAATCCACATGGTAGGATTTGTAAAGAATTTATTCGTAAATTAGGGTGGAAAATAAGTATTTGGTCACCTCAAACAAGGAAAATCTCTGGCTCTCACAGACCTGTAACGTCTTCTGTAAGAAGCTTTTCTGTCCCCCACTCGTTACCTGTATGAATGGCACCTGTTTGAACTCATCATCTGTATAAAAGACACCTGTCCACAGCCTCAAACAGTCAGACTCCAAACTCCGCCATGGCCAAGACCAAAGAGCTTTCGAAGGACACCAGGAAAAGTATTGTAGACCTGCACCAGACTGGGAAGAGTGAATCTACAATAGGCAAGCAGCTTGGTGTGAAAAAATCAACTGTGGGAGCAATCATCAGAAAATGGAAGACATACAAGACCACTGATAATCTCCCTCGATCTGGGGCTCCACGCAAGATCTCATCCCGTGGGGTCAAAATGATCATGAGAACGGTGAGCAAAGATCCCAGAACCACACGGGGGGACCTGGTGAATGACCTGCAGAGAGCTGGGACCAAAGTAACAAAGGTCACCATCAGTAACACACTACAACGGCAGGGAATCAAATCCCGCAGTGCCAGACGTGTTCCGCTGCTGAAGCCAGTGCATGTCCAGGCCCGTCTGAAGTTTGCCAGAGAGCACATGGATGATACAGCAGAGGATTGGGAGAATGTCATGTGGTCAGATGAAACCAAAGTAGAACTTTTTGGTATAAACTCAACTCGTCGTGTTTGGAGGAAGAAGAATACTGAGTTGCATCCCAAGAACACCATACCTACTGTGAAGCATGGGGGTGGAAACATCATGCTATGGGGCTGTTTTTCTGCCAAGGGGACAGGACGACTGATCCGTGTTGAGGACAGAATGAATGGGGCCATGTATCGTGAGATTTTGAGCCAAAACCTCCTTCCATCAGTGAGAACTTTGAAGATGAAACGAGGCTGGGTCTTCCAACATGACAATGATCCAAAACACACCGCCCGGGCAACAAAGGAGTGGCTCCATAAGAAGCATTTGAAAGTCCTGGAGTGGCCTAGCCAGTCTCCAGACCTCAACCCCATAGAAAATCTGTGGCGGGAGTTGAAAGTCCGTGTTGCTCGGCGACAGCCCCAAAACATCACTGCTCTCGAGAAGATCTGCATGGAGGAATGGGCCAAAATACCAGCTACTGTGTGTGCAAACCTGGTAAAGACCTATAGTAAACGTTTGACCTCTGTTATTGCCAACAAAGGTTATGTTACAAAGTATTGAGTTGTATTTTTGTTATTGACCAAATACTTATTTTCCACCCTAATTTATGAATAAATTCTTTACAAATCCTACCATGTGGATTCATGGATTTTTTTTTTCACATTCTGTCTCTCACAGTTGAAGTGTACCTCTGGTGCAAATTACTGACCTCTGTCATCATTTTAGGTGGGGGAACTTGCACAATCGGTGGCTGACTAAATACTTTTTTGCCCCACTGTATATATATATATATATATATATATATATATATATATATATATATATATATATATATATATATATATATATATATATATATATATATATATATATATAATACCAATGGCCGTATTGGTCCATGGTCCACTTGGTATAGTAAATCCGTTGGGCATCTTTCTTGGCCTTCAGACAATAATTCTGATGGCAAAAGAACCAAACGGGACAGGCGGCGGGAAAAAAAAACAGTAATAAATGGTAAGTAAAAAGTAATCTTGGAGAGGTAAAACAAGACAGGCATATTTGAAGAAATAATGTACATGTCTGAAAAGGGTGAGAGGATATATCAACTACCTCACACATATACAAAGGCCAAATATAAACAATACCACAGTGTGCAGGTGTGAAGTAATTTGTCATGTGGCCGAATTTAACAAAAGTCCTGCTTGTGTACGCTGGTGTGTAAGTGGGTTTTGACTGTGGTTCCGGGTTTTTAATCCGGTGTCTTCAGTGTAGATTGATCATAATCATTTGTTTACAGTATGAGACCACTATCCAGCCTGACTTTCATCTTACATACTGACACACATAGATAGACAGAGATCTGACAACCCATAATAATATAATAGTTGGAAATAGCTGTAATTACATTTGAGTTTGCAAGGGAGATTAGTGACAGGATGTGACTGTGCTGATAACATGTATAGGAATGTACACATGGAGAAATAAGCAAAAACATTTACAGAGCACATCAGTTTTGTTACTTTTTTCTATTAAAGTTAAAATATTCATTAAAATAGATATAATTTAATTAGACTTTAAAGCATAATGTCCTTTGCTTGGTTACTGTCACACTCTTAGCTTGGTGGTCAAGGCTGGTACCCAGCCCAAAATAACCGCAATTTCCCCAGTCAACCCATTATTCCGGGGACCCTTGTAACACACCGCACCTCTAACCAGGTTTCCTGTCAGCCTTTTGCTAAAAGTTAGCAACTAGAAGACTAATAAAAATATATTTATGCTGTCTAAAAGCAATCGAACAAAAGTAGCAGTTTGGTTTATTTTTAAATTTACTACTACATTGATACAGCTGCAATAACCACATCTATTGCTTTTATTACTGCTACTACTTTGACTACTACAAAGCCAAAGTAGCTGCTATCATTGTGCCCATACATTTATAGGTTCTGTTTCACTTTTACTCTCTCCCTTCTATTTCTTAGGATTAGAAAACTGACATTCAAGTTTTTCTGAGCTGCTCTGAAAAAGAAAAGTGATTTCTTAGTTACCTTTGATGTAGCTGATTTTGGCCTCATCCAGCAAGCCAGAGGAAGATGCTCCCATGATGTCTACTTTCTTTCTTTTGAAGGTTGTTAAGAACAGGTGACTGGGGTTATTTAAGGATCTGCGCACAACACACATAGGAAACACATGTCAACTGAATGAGCTGCTCTGATGTGTCAAGAGGCTTTTGCTCAACTCATTTCCTCTGTGCTCTGTGAGTCAGTGTGTGGTGAGGTGGGGCGGGGCCAGCAAAATGTGAGGTGGAATCTGTCACTGCGGCCCCTACCAACTTTAACATTGTACCCAAGTGTCACAGCCATCCTTGCAAGGCCATCTGCTGGTATGCACAAGAGTGACATGTTTAACATAATACCCTTACCTAACAACATAAGTATTTTTTTATGTGATGCATTTATTGAACAAGTTAGAAAAGATAACAAGCATTTAGTCCCTCATCTTTGGGTTATCTGTGGCAGTTCACGGAGAGATCGTTATTAATCAGTCTATGTTCCTGCCCCCACCTCTGAGCTAGAACTGTGGGTAGTGACCAAAAGAACAAGACGGCAAATGGAAAAATGAACTTATTTAAGTAATAATTATTTGAACCTTTCTCAACTCTGCTGAATCTGTAAAACTTTGAAGTCAACCTTATATACTAAGATGAAAAAAGTACCTTTGTAGCAACCAATGAAAGTCTAGACCCTAACCTTCTACATTTCAAAATATACAGTTTCCAGATAATAGCAAATTTAACTAAATCTCTTAAAGATTATATTTTGTATTATGTTTATTTAAAGTTCAATTTGGCTTTATTCTTGGACAGTGAAGGAGTAGCTTTTAAAAAATAAACTTCTTCATCTTTTACCGGCTTTGTTGCAGAGTGTCTGAAACAAGCTGTTTTAAGCCCCTCCTCTTTTAAATCAAATGGGTGGGGCGTCTATGCTCAGCCAGGGTGGGGCTTCTATGCTCAGCCAGAGCTAGGCTATTCACACTCTGACAAGGAGTAAACACAGGACCAGTTTAATCAATTCCAATACCGTCAACCTATGAAGGCAGCTTATGTAGGCGACAACATGATTTTTTAGATAAATCATCATCAATTTGCAAATTCTAAACACATTTTAATGAGCACTGTGATTTCCACAATATTTAGCTAACACAACAAAACATAACTTTCAGCTTTTGGTGTACTTTATAACTGGGTTTTTGTACAGAACACTTAGAGTTTGTTTGCAGTCTTATGAGTTTGTGGCTCATAGGGGTTACTTTTTCAAACACTGACCTAGAATTTTGTCCATACTTAATATGAACATCATTGAACAGCATGTACATGGAAGACAATCACAAAAAGCACAATTCCCTACTACAGCGAAAGTGCCTTTTCATCATGCACATCATTTTCGTGAGTCCAACTCACAACCCTGAAATGGATAAGCGGAAGTGAACGGATGGGTGTATATTTGATGACATTCTAATGGCCATGTGTTTATGAAAGACACAAAGAGTTAGGAATGATACAATAGTTTAACTTGTTTGTATAATTTTTCATATACGATATGACGTATTTTTATATAAATATTAAAATATAATTTGAAAAAAGTCTCTATATTTCTAATAGTTTTTGTTACAATAAGCAGATCCGTTTTCAGATATTCTGGTTAAACTAAATACCTTGTAGTATATTTCGAGACATTAATAGTAAGAAAATTGTTTGACATCGGTTTTAATGGGAACCTTATTAAACGTGAACATACCGTGAGGTTTACTGGTAAAGCAAAAACAGTTGTGACATGATAAACCGCTCGGGACCTTTGCAGTGCCCAGTTAGGCTACTTTGATTGGCTGGCAAGCTGCAGTAAGCTGTGTGTAATGTTAAGTGTTCAACCTGGAGCCTTTCTGCTCTCTCTCTCTCCCCTCTCCCTCCCCGCCCATCTGTCCCACTCCCACTTCAGGCTCAGGCTCGAGCGCAGTTAGTCCAGTTCTGATTGGGGCCGGTGTTGAGGTCCGTCGGTGCCATTCAGCTCACCGGCGACACGTCACACTGACCCGAGTTAAAGCAACCTTTTTTAAAAAATTATTATTATTATTATTTTAGCTTTTAATTCGTTTCTTTTACAACAATTATTTTAATACGAGTCTTCATAAAAAAAAATAACAAGTACACGAGATCTTTCTTTCTTTTTTAAGTTTGAGTACTTTTTTTTTCAAGCTAAACCGTTTTATGGACTCGTTTTTACCCGGACAATAAGCCTACTTTCTAGTGAAGTAATTTACTGCACCGTTTGATGCGTGGGTGTTTATTCATTCGTACTTGCTCCGCAATTTTTGGCTACAACTACCTGATAAAGACTAGTTTGTATACAGAGTCCTTCTTATCCTTAGCTGCTGTGCAGAAATGTGGCGCGGACTTTCACTGCTGATTTTCTGCTGTGCTGTAAGAAGCCTGGCGGTGGACGGAAGCATTCGGGAGAAGATGCTGCTAGCTGAAACCGACGAGCTGAGGCCGATTAAAGATGCCAACTCCACAAGCAAAGCAGAGGGTAGTCACCAGTTCCCGGAGAAAGCCACTCAGGGGAGAGTTCCACAGTTCCAACCCACTGTCGAGCCTCTGGAGGACGAGCTGGAAAACCAAGAGAATATAATAAGCCAGGTTTGTGAACTATAATGTGCGCCTTTTTATGATTAATTGTATTCTATGTTAAACTACACTGACAAAGAAGTTTATGTATATTCACATACTGCGAATGAGTTTGGAGAACAGAAATTCCTAGTTTTAATAATTAAGGCAGTTATCAAATTTAAAACGTTTTAAAAGTTAAAAGCACAAGATGATGTGCTGTTTGACCTATTTTTACATTTGACTGAACTGAAGTAAAGTTCTGCAAAGCCATGCTCTTTTATGCAAATTATAAAAACTAAAACTTCAATCCATGACCTGTGACCTGCTTAATTCTTCTTCCAGGAGACTTCAACTGAGTAACAGCAGTTAGTACCTCAGCAAAACTTTCCATCTACCTCACCAAGGGAAAACCACATGAGATCCCACAGCACTTGTGCTGTTAGGACTTACTTTGCTTTAAACAGTGAACCCTGAACCTCTCGTTTTCCATCTTGAGTTGGATTTCAGGGGTTGTTTCTGACACAGCGATTCCAAAAGTTTAACTATACGGGAAATTTCCTTTTACCTCATACTGTCATGGTAAATCAAGCCCAGAGCTGTGTGTGTGTGTGTGTGTGTGTGTGTGTGTGTGTGTGTGTGTGTGTGTGTGTGTGTGTGTGTGTGTGTGAGTGTACACTATGGTAAAAGTTTGCATCCCCCTGGTGGTTGGTTATGTAATATCCTCAAACTGTAAGTGGTCCAAACCAAAGAGGGCCTGTTTGTAAATGCCTATAGCTGTCTTCATTCCACACAGCTCACCACTGTTGCAGCTGCATATCGTCAGACATTTCAACTCTTTTTCTGATTTTAGTTCCTGCATTTCTGCTAAATAAATTATAATATAAGTATAGTATAATATACTATTAATTTTACATTCACTATTTATTCAGGTTTCCTGCTATCTGGCCTATATTGTGGAAAAAATATACTGAGAAAGACAACTTTCTGCCTCTGTTTCAGTTGCTGGGAGATTACGACAAAGTAAAAACAGTGTCTTCAGGGTCCGACTGTGTGTGTCGCTGTGTTGTTCGACCAATTAAGCGATCCGACTGCAGCCATGTCCATGAAAGTGACCTAAAATCACCATCTCGGGATTTTTACACTGTAGAGACAATTACCAAAGGAACAGACTGCAAGAAGTGTGTGTGCATGGCTCCACCTTCCGCTGTCAATCCCTGCGAGGGAGAGTACAGGTTTAAAAAACTACAGGAAGCGAGCAAAGATGACATCAAGGTAGAAACATATACATGTGTTCTGGTTACTGATGATACACTGTTAAGTTAGTTTTGAGCAGGAAGATGTTTAACTAATAATAATTTAAAAAAAAAACAATTTCTTGATTTTGTTTAGCTGGCAACTATCATTGACTTGTTGGAAGTCTCTCTGTATGGAATGGACTTGTTAAAGCTCCATTCTGTTACCACCAAGCTACTGACCAGGGTGGACAACATAGAGAAGGTGAGTACATGTTGTCCAAAAATCACCTATTAAAAATCAAAACTGATAGTTTGTATACAGTACATACTCTTATGTAGAGCATGTATATATTTTTAATGCAGAAGCTTTGCAAAGGTAGACAGACCTGCTAACACAAACAAATAGTAAAACTAAACACTTTTGCTTCTTCATATCCTCTGTCAGCTTGCTCTTTGACTGTGCTTGGATGTTAAACTGTGCCATATCATATACTTTAGGGCAATACTAGTATACCAGTTATGTGCTCTAAACTCTTGACATTGTTGCAATTTCCCTTTACTTAAAATTTCCAAGGAAAACACGTTGGCTACTTTTGCGTTTACATTTGACTGTGTCACTACTATTGTACTATAATGCTGCAAGTAGCTCACTGGAAAAGAAGGATGGCAAATGCCCGTCACTCACTTACACTTGTAAAGTTTGTTGTCTGTGAGCCGCAAAAATCAACAAAATGTATTCATTTTTTTTTTAAATATCAGAAATATGATTGTTGGACATTTCCTTGAAATATGATACCCCTACATGGATGGCTGTACTGCAATACTGGAATAGCTTATTTTTACAATTAATTGAAAAAAAATATATAGTTGGTATTGTCTTTAAGCCATAGAAGTTTTACTATTAAAGAAATATTTCTGTGATTTTGTTTAGGGTCAGAGGCAGGGTACACAGGACTGAACCAGAGAGACAGATAACATTCATACTCACACTCTCTCCACTTTTAAGATTAGGCTTAAAACTTTCCTTTTTGATATGCATATAGTTAGGGCTGGATTAGGTGACCCTGAATCCTCCTTTAGTTATGCTGCAATAGGTGTAGGCTGCTGGTGGATTCCCATGATGCATTAAGTATTTCTTCTTCAGTCACCTTTCTCACTCACTATGTTTTAATAGACCTCTCCGCACTGAATCATACCTGTTATTAATCACTGGCCCTCTTCCACAGCATGCTTTTTATCCTGTCTTACTTCTCTCTCCCCAACCAGTGGCAGCAGATGGCCCCGCCCCTCCATGAGCCTGGTTCTGCCGGAGGTTTCTTCCTGTTAAAAGGGAGTTTTTCCTTCCCACTGTCGCTAAAGTGCTTGCTCATATGGGGTCCTATGATTGTTGGGTTTTTCTCTGTATTTATTATTGTAGGGTCTACCTTACAATAATAGATTGTAAGATAGTCGTCTTGATTGTAAGATAGTCGTCTTGACTGTTGTGATTTGGCGCTGTATAAATAAAATTGAATTGAATATCCAGACTTCTAAAAATATATATTTGTATATTCACAGAGTCCAGACTAAGTGCAAAGTGATGTCACCTGAAATAGTTGGTTGACCCTGCATGTGTCTTTTTCTGAACTCAAGGCATTCACACAAAATTTGACTGAAAGAATGAGAGAGAAAGAACGTGTAAAGGAAAGAGCGAGGGAAAAGGATAAAGAAAAAAAGATCCAGCCGAAAAAAAAGAAACTGAATGATGAGCGCTCAAGAGTTAAAAGTGGAGCAGCTCCCTACGCCCACAAGCAGGTAAAAACCTTGTGAAAATCTGCATCTTAACAGATCACAAGTCAAGACAAACTCTTGTCTGATTTTATGCTGTGCACTCTTCTAGAAGATTGCTATCATGCATAGATAGTCCCTCTTCATTATAAACGAGACTGAATTTTCTGTTACAGAAGAATTATGACAGCCAGCTGAAGACAAACCACCAGCAAGATGGTGTGGAGGAACAGAACCCAATCAGGAATCAGACAGAAACACGAAAGCCGATCAAAGAGAAGACAGAGCCAAAGCAGCAAATGAAAGACAAAAACACTGTTGTCATCAGGGGTGTGACCTTTTACAAGGCAGAGGAAGAGAGCTACAAGGAGGATAAGAAAGGCAAAGCACAGAACAGTAAGTCTATTGCATTGATCTGTAAAATCAATGCTTTCAAGTTATGTGCTAAAGGCTTTTTTAATTTAATCAAAGGTAAAATTTATTTTAAAAATTACAGAGAAAGGCCCTTTCTTCTTTTATCTTGTCTTGTAGCTTCTGTAACCACAAAATCATCAGTGGATTTGCAGGTGTCTGAGCAGCTGCCACCTAACAGGCCTTCAAAAACTACCATAAAGCCAGACCTCAAAGACATACCTTTGACCAGATCTTCACCATCCCATCCACCAACAGCTCCCCCATCTACCAGCCAACAAACCATAACTGCAACCCAACCAGTTCGCTCCTCCACAACAACTCCAAACCCAACGGCAACTACCCAAAAATCCTTAACTACCAGAACTGCTATTCACCCCACTGCGCCTGTCAGCCAGTATACCACTTCACCCTCAGACACCAATATCACTCCACCTATTGGTGCAGCTCCCACCTCAGCGCCTCATTCAAGAACCAAAAGCCGCCTCAGCTGGACAGAGAGCCCCGCTGACCAACCAGTGGTTACCAAAAAGCCAGGTAGAGTAAGACTAATGAACCTATTCATTTCCATATGAAGCTAATAATGTTGATTATTTCATAAAAATGAAATGGTAACCTCCAGGGCTCCAGTGGCCACTTGAGGGAGATCTCACAAAATCCTGTGTTAAAATGCCTTCAGTTTCAGATTCCCAGCCTGATAAAAAAATGTGGTCTTGGTCTCTATCAATAGTTTCCCTTTTCAACATAACTGTTTAGTCTTATAGATATTAGACAGACAAAATAATTACTAGAAAGGTGTAATTATAGCATTTTGGCTGATCGGCGTATTGTAATACCTCATCTGGTAGTAGGTGTATCCTTACTGACACCTAATGTGTATTTTTACAGGAGTGTGTAAGGACACAGTAGCCAGCATCTCTGAACCGGTCCAGAAAAATACTTATGGCCTTAGTGATGGAGCCTGGATGAGAGATGCTCGTGGTCATGGGAACGTCATCTACCTCACTAGTGGTCACTATGGCAACAACCTACTGGAGTTCCGAGACATGGACACCTTCAAATTAGGTACAGAGGTTTGTGTTTGTGAAAAAAATTATCTTCTAATCTCAAACAGTGTCAGGTACCCTAATTAATCTCATAAAAGTTCTATCAATGTTTTAGCAATCAGAACAGATTCCACTGACAAATGCATTTCATATTTGAACGACAGAACAAACAGTGACATGAAGATCCGTAAAAGTAAAAAACCAGAAAAACAGGAAACAATATTTCACACACAATGGATGTGTTAGAAAAATATTCATGGATTAGAATCAGGTCCTTCAAGCTGAACACGAGTATGGTAAAATGCTATACACTTGTGAAATTCATTTTAGCACCTGTGTTTCAATATTACCAGGTCTAGGAGTTAAAGTTTAGATACTTAACAATCAAATGATCTTTATATTTAATCCTCTAAATCTTGGTTGCCAATTTCATTTTAAATGAGGTTTCATAAAGTACGTAAAAATAGTTTAAATTAATGGTTATTTGTGTAGTGCCAGTAGATAACAACAGTTGTTCCAAGTGCTTCATATTGTAAGGAAAGGCCCATGTAATAGACACTATTAGAGAGAACCCTGATGAGCATACGGCTCATTATGAGCTAGTATTTGGTGACGGTGGGAAGGAAGAACACCATTTTAACAAGAAGGGGCCTCCAGCAGAACCAGGCTCAGGAAAGGGCATTCATCTACCATAGCTGTCCCTTTGCAGTGATGTAAAACTGCCTTCGCCTTTGCATCTGGATGAAAAGTTAGCCTGAACATCATTTTGATGCACGAGCATGTAATATTTGTCTTCTCCTGGATATTGCAGGGATTTTCTGCCTTAGAAAATAAGGCTTCTCAATTTGGGGAAATTTTACAATGACAATTACTTAGCTCAATATCCTAATGACGATTACTTAATCACAAGGCTTTGACAAAAATCATATTTGTTGTTCTTCATTGGATGCTTGAAACCAAGATGTTTCTAAAAAGCTGAAATAGTTTTAAAAAATTTCTTGACAAAGACAAAGATCATCCACAGCCTGGAAACAAGTTTGTTTTTTAAAGGGTGTGGAGGCGGGTCTTTTAATTATAAGACAGTACAAATGAGAGGATAATTGTGAAACCAAATATGAAATATAAAATACAGTCTGATTTATTGCATAACATTATAAACAAAAATAATCTAGTCTCAACATTAGTGTTATTAGAAAACAAAATAAATTTTTAACCATTTGAAATACTGTTATTAATTAAGGTAAAAATCGTTGCAATGTTTATTAACCCAATTTCCCTCGGGATGAATAAAGTATGATCAATCAATCAATCAATCAATCAATCAATCAATCAATCAGTTGCAGTAAAATATTTTCTCTACATGATGGACATATCTTAGTTTGATGATCATTAAGGTTGTGCATATCTATTTTCTGTGTGTCCTTCCTGTTCAGGTCAGACAAGTAATTCATACAAGCTACCTTACAGTTTCACTGGAACAGGCCATGTTGTGTTTAATGGAGCTTTCTACTATAATCGAGCCTTCAGCAGGGACGTTATCAGATATGACCTGAGGCACAGATATGTGGCTGCGTGGACCACACTGCACGATGCTTTACTGGAGGAGCAAATTCACAAGACACAGACTGAAGTAAGACTCATTACTTTCATTTTTAAATAACGGCCCAAGAAGTACTCAATGATTTAAACAAGAACATTTAGAAGTCTTTCAAGCATCATTAAAATTATGTGTGGGAACATTATAAATTACTAAACTGATCACTTTTGTGGTTTGTTTCTGTCAAGAGATGTATTCTAAGACACTTCTTCAGCTGAGAATCAGAGAGGAGAAACACACAGTTTTACTTGCAGCAAGGGCAGTCACAGAGCACCCGCACGGGAGTGAGGGCTCAGGCACTCGCGCTCTGCCACTGCCCTGGTCTTTATTTATATACATCAGTGGGTGTATGTTCCATACATTGGAATGTGGATGTGTATATGTTGGAATGTGGATGTTTATATGTGTGTGTGCGATTTTAGTGTGAAAATGACCATTAACAACAAGTCTCTGTTTTGTATAGTGTATCTGTTTCCAAAACAACAATGTCCACTAAGGTTAATTAGGATATTTTATTGATACACCAAATTAAAACAAGAAAGGGCAAAAATGAGACATCCAAAATTATTAGCCCCATGGCCATTAATAGTCATATACTGTACCCTTTCTGAGCCACAACTGACAACAATTTCTTAGAGTAGGTCATTACTAGGTTTGCACAGGTCTTCTGAGGGATTTTGGCCCATTCCTCCATTGCAAATTGTTCTAGCTCATCCAAATTGAATGGTTTCCAAGCATGGACATTCACTTGGAGCACTTGCCACAGATTCTCAATAGGATTGAGGTCTGTGCTCTGTGCGGGCCACTCCAGGATCTTGGTTTTGGTACCCTTGAGGAACTGTTGGACTAATGTTGATGTATGCTTTGGGTCATTGCCTTGTTGGAAGACCCAGCGACAACCTAAGCCTAGACTATGAGCGGATTTCTGCATTTTCTCTTTCAAAATGTCAACATAATTTATTTTTTCATGATGCCATGCAACCAAACAAGGCTCCCTGTGCCTGAAAACAGCCTCACAGCAGGATGTTCCCAACTGTGTTCCTGGGGTTGAAGGCCTGTGCCTTTCTTTGCCAAACATAAGCAACAACTATGTGCTGAAACAGTTCCAGTTTAGTCTCATCAGATCAAAGCACTTCCAAAACTGATCTTTACCTTACAAATGTTCATTGGCAAACCTCAGTCGGACTGTGATGTGCAGCTCTTTGAGTAAAAGTGTTCTTCTGGGATGATGCCCCTGAAGTTCACCATGATAAATAGCCGTCACAACTGTGTTCTTTGAAACATCAACTCCAGAAGAAGCCAGGTCAGTAACAATCGTCTTGGCAGGTGTTCCTTGCTGACATCTGTGTCTATTTTCGTCTCCAGGGTTCTTGAAATCTTGAACTTACGGCCACGGCCAGGTTTGTTTCTTACAGAATTTGTCTCCTTGGACTTGGCAATGATGCAACATACAGCAGTTCTAGACACTGTGAATTGCTTGGAAATGGCATGTAGCCTTCCCCCTTATCATGAGCCTCTACTATCTTTTTTTCTGAGCTCCAGAATTATTTCCTTTATCTTTGGCATGGCCAGTAACAGTAGTTCTTCTCATGCCCTGTTCCTTGAACCCTTTTTATGCCAATTGAATGTTGTTAGGAAGCCAGTTGACTGCACAGATGTGGTTTCAAAGCTGACTGGTTAATTACTCTAGGCGTTTTGAAAGCAAACATTCACATGGGGCTAATATTTTTGACCTCCCCATTTTTTATTATATTTGATATGAAGCAAACCTAAAAAGGTATTTTATATTACAAAATGTACCGAAAGCTACTAAATCGCACTGGTGAATGTTTGAATGTATCAAGTTTCATCAATGCTGCAAACGTTGGGCAAAAGTTTAGCAAAATGTTCCAAAATTCCTGGGGGGCTAATAATTTTGGCCTCAACTGTAGTTAGAAAGAAAAGTCAGCCAGTCAGGCTCTCTTTAAACTCTTTAAAATCTCTTTAAAGATTCTCTAAATCTGTTTTTGATCTCCACCAGCAAGGACTACCTTAATCTACCTTAATCTGCTGTCTGGAGAGCTAAGAACAGTATGTAAACAGCTGCCTGCTGCAGATGAATAACTGCAGTGGGAATGAATAGATCAGTAAAATTCTAGGTTCTAAAACCAAAACAACAACCTGAAAGATTGCAGTCTAAAATTATTTTAAGATGCAAAAGTCATACAAACTTGAGCTTGTGTATTTTGCAGGTTGAGTTTGCGGTAGATGAGTCCGGCCTGTGGCTGCTTTACCCTGCTTTGGACACAGAGGGCTTCCACCAGGAAGTTATCCTGCTAATCCACCTCCACCCTCGAGACCTTCAGCCAATACAGACCTTTCGCACAGGTCTCAGAAGAGGTCGTTACGGTAACAGCTTCTTGGTATGTGGTGTGCTTTATGCAGTGGATAGTATGGAGCGTCGCTATGCAAACGTGACCTACGCATTTGACACTCACACGCTTACGCACACAGTGCCAAGCCTGGCGTTCACAAACATGCATGCACATAACTCCCAGCTGGCTTATTGTCCACTGGACAAGAAACTGTACTCATGGGATAATGGTCATCAGATGATGTATGATGTCATTTTTGCTTATTTAGAATAATGGGCAGATGGTTAGATGAATATTTGGCAATTTAGTTTGTCCAGTGAGTCAAAACAAAGCCGAGGATGGAAGAAATATGAAAACTGAACAGATATTCCGTCTGTGTTTTGTTTCGAAAAGACTGTGGATAAATTAAACACTGTGTGGTCACTGGGTTGCTGCTCTGATGTGCACGCACTTAAGTCAGTAACTGTCGGACACAGCACTTGCAGACAAGAAAAGCAGAATTGTATTGTATCTTGGGTGACATGAAGAAGAAGATACTTTTTCCTGGCAGCAGTGTTTCAAACAATCCATACTAGTTCAATTGTTTTCTTATTTCACTGTCATGAACTGTAACATTTAACATACTAATTAGGGCTTGTAGGTTCTGAGATGTAGCTCTTTGGTTGCAATTTCTCTGAGCACTGTATGATCTGACCTTAGGGGGAATTGCTGGGATGTTAACTTCTGGGACAATTGGCAAATGTCTTGAATATTTTCCACATCAATAATCTTTCTCACCGTAGAGTGACTTCATTTTGTTTGGAAATGGTCTTATAACCTTTTCTGGGCAAAATGATTTATCAGAAGCAACAATTGTTTTGGTTATAGTGGATGTGGAAACAGTAAGGGACTGTAAGTTGGGCAGAGGTTTATATTTACTCATAATGACCATGAATGTTATGGTAATTTGGGGCTTTTCAAGATGTCTTTGAACTGCTCTTTTTACAGAGTGGAATGATTGTACAACATACATCTTTAATGACTTAAAAGAGAAAAAAAACAAGAAATAGGTCAACAAGTTTAAATTTATTTTGAACTTTCTTTAATCTACACAGAGTCAAAATTACACAAATCAGCCTCAAATACAGCAAATACAGCTTTTCAAATTCTTTGCTTAATGAAAGCAGATTTGCATATGATATGCCCCATGTAACCAGTATAACCAGTGATTTTTTTTTTCAGATTTTGTATTGAAGTAATTGCCTGTTATTTTCTTTGTGATAAAAATTTTTATTGTTTGTCCTTTTAATGTATTTCCCATTGTTGATAGAAGTGGTAAAATAATTTTTAACTTGTCTGGGTATTTTTTTTTTTTACAACCAAAATAGGACAAGGGCAAGAATTTTGACTGCTTAACTAGGAGTTTGTACATTTATAATAAAACGATTCAAACGTTTTTCAGTGTCATTGACTCACTTTTCTCCTTCTCTGTGTGCCTCTGTATCCTGTTGTGGGCATTATTTGTGAGGTATGATTAAATTTTCCTGGAAGCAGCAGAGCCACTGGAAGGAACACAGGATGGAAAATAAACCCTGGGCCAGATGCTGTTGAACTTCAAACTGGAAATGCTCGGGACACACATCAGACCTGCTACATGTTAGAGAAACACACATGGGTACAAACAGGGTGATGCACTGCTCACTGCCGCTGTTCTTCCAATCTGGTTCATTTCAGCCAGCTCTTTATCTCTGCTCTACAGTCTTACCAGCTGAAAAAGTATGTGTGTGCACAGCAAAGTTGTAACAAGAAAGAAATGAAATTTAGAAAAAAAAATTGTTTGAAAAACGTTAAAGATAAGTGAATGACATTAAGTCCAAGCTGATTTCAAATGCATAAATTCTGAGCAGGAATATTCCACTAAAACTCAGTGGAACATCAGTGGAGATGACATCAAAAGTTATATAACCATCATGTTGATGTGGTGGTGGAGTGTGTGTGGTAAGTGACCACTGAGCAGGATGCAGAAGAAAGACGCCCATACACATACACTACAGACTTGCCAAACTGAGTGAATGCGTTAGTGTGTGTGTGTTCTGTACCACTTTGAATGACTTGTTCTAAACGCCTGAAAGCAAGGAGACCACACAAATAGACACACACTCACAGTAGAAGTCATATGCTAAGGATGCTCTCTTCTGACAGAGTAGTCTTTAAACATGCAATGCATAATGTCTAGTTTAAAGATAACAGTGGTATCTAGATACACATTCTAAAATACCACTGAGCTAAAACTTTAAACAAAGAAACAAAAGAACGATAGAGAAGGGCTCTCATGGAGATCAAAATCTTTGGGTTGCAATTACACTCACTTAAAGGTTATTTATATTTATACCAAAGAAAACAAAAAAGAGACTACCAAAATAGGACTTGGTTAAGAAAGAAAAAAAGAAGGAAAAGCAAAAGAAAAAAAGTTGGAAGCGAATGAGAGGTTAAAAGTTTAGAGATTATTTTAAGGGTGAAAGAATGGATAAGATGATAAAATTGAAGAAAGCAGTCCTACGTATTTTTTTAATATGTGCATATTCTGATCAAAGATTCTTCGTAGTGTTACTGGAGGCCAAGTTAATGCTACTCAAAGTTAACATCTGGTTAGATACTGTATTTCTAAGACTGTTAGTGTGGAGTACAAAAACTACAACTTTATCTGAATTTAAAAGCAGAAAATTTGAGGTAATTTATGTCTTTAAGACATTGCTGCATTTGGTGCGTGTTATCAGGCTTCATGGACAGATAAAGTTGGGTATCAGATGCATAGCAGTGAAACTGTATCCTATTCCTTCTAATGATACTGCCTAAAGGAAGCATGTATAACAGAAACAAAACTGGTCCTAGTTAGGAAACCATTGTAATTCCACAATTAACCTTAGTGTGTTAAGAGTACTCTCCATTTACATGAACAAATTAGAGTCTATTAGACAGATATGATTCAAACCACTGCAGTGAGGTGCCTTTAATACTGACAGCATGCTCTAATCACGTTGACATATTATGGTCGACAGTATCGAACGCTGCACTGAGGTCTAGCAGGACAAGCACAGAGATGAGTCCACTGTCAGAGGCCATAAGAAGATCAATTGTAACCTTCACTAAAGCGGTTTCTGTGCTGTGATGAGCTCTGAAACCTGACAGAAGCTCTTCAAATAAACCATTCCTCTGCAGATGATCTGCTAGCTGTTTGAAAACTACTCTTTCAAGAATTTTTGATGTGAAAGGAAGGTTGGAGATTGGCCTATAATTAGCTAAGACCACTGTGTAAAGGTAATGGCTTTTTAAGTAATGGTTTTTATTACTGCCAGTTTGAAGGCCTATGTTACCTATTTGATTAATAGAGATAGGTTGACCCTATTTAAGATTGGAACATTAATTAATTCTTTGAGCAGTCTTGTAGGAATGGGGTGTAACACGTTGATGGTTTGGAGGAAGTAATTACTGAAGTTAACTCAGGAAGATCAATTGTAGAAAAAAAGTGTAAATAAATATCAATGGTATTAAAGCAGCTGTACACAGTGTTACGTCTGTGAGATGGTTATGGGTAATTTTTTCATGAACTCATTATTAGTTAAGGTTAAAGGTTGGTTCAACAGAGCTCAAACCTTTTGTCATCCTGGCTACAGTGCTGAAGAGAAACCTATGGTTGTTCTTTTTCTGTGTTCTTCAATCACTAATAAATAATATTACTCCATTACATAATCCATACGACACCTCCCCCCCAGTTGTGGAGTTGTGGATGTGGATATGTGGCCATGCCCCACAGCTTATATGCTTGCGGCACAGGGAGGAGAGGGGCGGCGTCTAATAACCAACTGGCAAAATAAAACAAAATAAAAACAAAACAACAAACACAGAAACAGCAGACATTATGATACAGACTTATAATTTGCACCGATGTTTTTCCTCGGTGCGCCTGCTCGCTGCTGAAGTCAAACAAAACTTTATTGTCATCTCCGCTACAGTCCAGTATATAGAGAGACACAGTGTTGGGGAGTAACGGAATACGTGTACCGCCGTTACGTATTTAAAATACAAAATATGAGTAACTGTATTCCGTTACATGTACCGTTTAAAAAGGTGGTATTTAGAATACAGTGTGGAGGTAAACACAGACGACACGAGAGCTCTCGATTAACACTGCTGGTTTATTACTCATCACCACACAACTGAATACTTTTCCCTCCAAAACACAGCAACAACACTTCCTGAGAACTGGGTGTGAGTGGAGCCCTCCAGTGGTCCGCCACACATAACCGGTGGAAACGTTCGCACATCCCGTTGGCCTGCGGGTGGTACGCAGTGGTCCGGTGGACCTTGACCCCCAGGCCGTCAGCCATGGCAGACCAAAGCTCGGAAACGAACTGGGGGCCCCTGTCTGAGGTGATGTCGGCGCGAAACGCGAAACCCATGTTGACAAAAATGCCCTGGCCACTGCTGCTGCTGTAGTGGATGCCAGAGGCACTGCCTCGGGCCAGCGGGTTGTGCGGTCCACTACAGTCAAAAGGTGCGTGAAACCTTGTGACTGCGGCAGAGGACCAACCAGATCCACATGTACATGATCAAAACGCCTCCCTGGAACGCGGAAGGATTCGAGCGGCGCCTGTGTGTGCCTATGGATCTTAGCACGTTGGCATGGGATGCACGCGGCAGCCCAGTCTTTCACCGATTTACGAAGGCCCGGCCAAACAAACATAGAGCTGACCAGCTTGACCGAGGCCCGGACACCTGGATGAGAGAGGGCGTGTACGGAGTCGAAAACGCGACGACGCCACGAAAGGGGAACTACAGGGCGTGGACGGCTGGTGGAAACGTCACAGAGCAGGCTAGGCCCGCCGTTCCACACAGGTCTGTTTGCGCAGACCGAAGGGCAAGGACGTCCGGGTCGGCCTGTTGGTCAGCGGCCATAGTCTCAAAGTCTATGCCAACATAAACGGGAGAAACCAGCACGCGGGATAGACAGTCAACGCAGTTGGACTTACCAGCCACCTGCTGAATGTCAATTGTGAACTCGGAAATGGCTGCCAACTGGCGCTGCTGGCGCCCGCTCCACGGATCAGAGACCTTGGACATCGCAAATGTCAAGGGTTTATGATCGACGTACACGGTGAAGCTCCAACCCTCGAGAAAAAAACGAAAATGCCGCGTCGCGAGGTGCAGGGCCAGCAACTCCCTGTCAAAAACGCTATATTTGCGCTCACTGTCCCTAAGCGTGCGACTAAAAAAAGCGAGCGGTTGCCAGACACCGGAGACCCGCTGTTCTAACACTGCGCCCACGCCACGTCCAACACGTCGGAGGTCAACGCAATCTCCGCTGACGGAAACGGGTGAGCCAGCAGGGCGGCGTGAGCCAGCAGGGCGGCGTTAGCCAGCGCGGTCTTGGCCCCAGAAAATGCCTGGATGCGTTCAGGGAGCCAATCAATCGGGTCCTTAGCTCTTTTACCCTTCAAGGCAGCAAGAGAGGCTGCAGCAGGTGCGCAGCTCTGGGGAGAAAGCGGTTGTAGAAATTGACCATCCCCAAGAACTTCTGCAGCGCTTTAATGGACGCGGGACGCGGAAAAGCCGAGACAGCCCGAACCTTGTCTGGCAACAGAACCACACCATCAGCAGAAATGCGGTGGCCCAAGAAATCCAGAACCGGCAAGCCGAACTGGCACTTGGAGGGGTTGACGATCAGGCTGTGTGCCGCCAAGCGCTGGAAAACCTGATGTAGATGGGACGCGTGCTGACTCTCAGAACAGCTGGCCACCAATATATCGTCAAGGTACACGAAGACGAAAGGCAGCCCGCGCAAGACAGAGTCCATCAACCGCTGAAAAGTCTGGGCGGCGCCTTTCAGGCCGAATGGCATGCGTAAAAATTCAAACAGGCCGAAAGGGGTAATAACGGCAGTTTTGGGGAAATCTTCGGCGCGCACGGGAACCTGGTGATACCCCCGCACCAAGTCAATTTTAGAAAAAATCGAGGTGCCGACGAGGTGGGCGGAAAAATCCTGGATGTGGGGAATGGGGTAACGGTTGTTCTCCGTGACATTATTCAAACGGCGAAAATCCCCACACGGCTGCCACTGACCGTCTGACTTGGGCACCATGTGTAGCGGAGAAGCCCAGGCACTATTCGAGCGCTGCACTATGCCGAGGCGCTCCATTGCAGCAAACTCTTCCCGAGCGACGGAGAGTTTCGCGGGGTCGAGGCAGCGCACGCGTGCAAACACCGGGGGACCGACCGTCGGTATATAATGTTCAACCCCATGCTTCATTGCCGTGTTCGAGAAATTAGGAACAGTCAGTGAAGGGAACTCCAAGAGCAAACGCTGAAAAACATTCCCTGAAGTCACTAAATTAGCCCGATTCAGGGGCTCGATGGCACGAGTGAAACAGGGTATTGAATAAAAAGACAGGGCATCGATTAAGCGTCTGTTAGCGACATCGACCAGCAGTCCGTGGGCACAAAGAAAATCGGCGCCCAAAATAGGTACAGAGCTAGCGGCAACAACAAAGGTCCATTGGAAATCCTGACCATGAAAATAAACAGTCACGAACCTTTCCCCGAACGTTGCGATGGGAGAGTCATTAGCCGCAATAAGCTGCGGTCCGCAGCCCACTGCTAAACTGTCGGCTCCTGACGGGGCAAGGAGGCTCTTCTGGGAGCCGGAGTCGACCAGGAAACGTCTCCCAGAGCGCAAGTCTTCTATGAAGAGCAGTTTTTCTTCTATGAAGAGCAGTTTTTCTTTGTCGCCAGCGGTCGTGGCCGCTACAGCGCGCTGACGGGGCCCGTGTCCCAGGGTCGGAAAAGTGCAAGGCAGCTGGCAGCGGCACGTTCTAGCGCCAAAACGCTGATGGTAGAAACAGAGGTCCCGTCCGTGGCGTCGCTGTGCCGCGATCTTTGCCGTCAGCGAAGGATCGGATACGTCTGGGCAGGTCAGCGGGGAAGTGGAAGGCACCGCCGGCGAGGCTGGAACCAGGTCGAGATCGTGGAAAGTGCGGGTAGCCAGGAGAATACGATCTGCGTCCTCAGCCAGGGAGTGATAATCCTTCGTAGTCAAAGGAGCTTGCAAAGAAAAGCGTCTGGACTTCTTTAAGTTGCTCGCTCTGCGTCGGAGAGGGCATAGCGCCGAAGAAGCAGCTCCTTAAGGGCGGCGTACTTCCCTTGGGTGGGTGGGTCCCGGAGGAGAGTCAATGCACGACGGATGGCTAGAGGGTCGAAAGAAGCCACCACATGGTGATATTTCGTGTCGTCAGCCGAGATGCCACGAAGGGCGAACTGAGCCTCCACGTGCACGAACCACGACGTTGGATCGTGAAGCCAAAAGTCCGGCAGCTCGAGCGCTACAGCAAACGTAGCTGCAGCCGGAGGCAGAGGGCTGGCGGCTGCTGATGGATCCAGAGCGGAGTCAGTGCCACCATCGGACTGCAGCATGTTCGAGTCAGGGGTCACCAATGTGGAGGTAAACACAGACGACATGAGAGCTCTCGATTAACACTGCTGGTTTATTACTCATCACCACACAACTGAATACTTTTCCCTCCAAAACACAGCAACAACACTTCCTGAGAACTGGGTGTGAGTGGAGCCCTCCAGTGGTCCGCGACAACAGTTACTTTGTTGAAATAAATGGAGTACACGGTACTTTCCTGTTTCATATTGTGGCAGGTCAGGACTGTTTCGGTTTTGTTTGACAGTAGTTCCAGGCGGCAGCGTTGCGGTTGCCATGGTTACAGGGTGACGCTCTCACTCTGCGTGTTTCCTGGGTGAGAGAGCGCCTTTTTTGTTGTTGTTGTGCTAAGCTAATAAGCAGAATGCAGAATGTAGCATCATGGGCAGTGTAGTCCGTGCTGCAGGGAGAATGGACTGCCATACTCGTTATGTGTCTGTGAACGCGAGGTGGGAGAAAAAGGAGAGTCGAAAAGTACAAGTTGTCATCGAGCAAAAACGGGAGCTGGAAGCATGTAAACATAATAATAACCACTGCAGCCAAGAAGAGAGCCTGACGAGCCCAGTTGTTGTTGTTTTTTTTGTTTGTTTTTTACTTGTGTGTGTCCCGTTTGGATCTTTAGCCATCAGAATTGTTGTCTTAAGGCCAAGAAAGATGCCAAGCGGATTTATTTTACCAAGTGGATCATCATGGCCTTGCCATATTGGTCCATTTGATTGACCTTTATTATAATTATGAATTTATTTCATTTTCAGTTGCTACACACGGGACAGGACAGGGAGAAAGAATGAAAGAAAGAGAGGGAGAGAAAGAAAACCAAAGGGGAGAAGAGACTGTGAGAAGGGGGGAAGAAAGAAAAAAATAAAAAAATAAAAACACCTGGGTCACCTGTATGGAGAAAAAAAACAGAAGAGAAAGCAAACAACAAAGAGCAACATAGTAAAAAAAACGGCACCATCACAATAAACTAGCTAGCAGTAGATATCAGTAGATACTAAATAATAAACGATATTGTGCAGCACGCAAGATAGACAGCGCACAATGTGCTTTGAGGCAGCAGCCAAGAAAGCTGTAGTCCGCGTCTGTGAATACCCGTGTGTACACCTGTGTGCATACCTGTGTGGATCAGCATGCTTGCATTCCAAAGGTTTCTCCATGTAACGATCTGCTAGGGAGTGTGGGGGTCCTCCAGGGTATGAAGCAGGTATGGAGGAGATCAAAACTCCAGACATCCAGAGGCCCCCAGAACACAAGAGACCAAGGAAGACCAACAGAGGGGCAGCCGCGCCACTGTCCCAGAAAGAGCTGAGGAGAGTCCCAGATGAGGGCTCACTCAGCAGCCGCGGAGCAGAAGCCAGGGGGAGTTGCAGTGACGCGCCCGTGAGCTCCGCCGGCAGCCAGCTGTGCCTGAGTGACCGAGCCCCAGGCCGAGAGGCCGGGGGCACCCCACCTCCGAAGTGGCCTGAGCGAGCCCCAATAAGCGGCCGCCAAGGAGTGAGCCGGTGTGTACCCGGACGCCCACCCCCACACACAAAGAACCACCAACGCACCGATACCTGAGGGAGTCCGCCACTGGCAGGGGAAGTGGTGGTGGGGGGAGATAGGCCTCCAAACCTTGGAGGGCCTGAGATGTCCCCAGAGAGGTGACGAGCCCAGTTGTAAGTAAGCTATTAAAACTCGACTGTACACTGTGTTCGTGTTTTCCTCCGAAACAATAAGTTCCGTTGGAGCAGTCTTTCAACGCCTCTCTCTGTCTCTCGCAAGCAGAGTTGACCCACACAACAAAGTAAAGCTATTTTTCGGCTACGAGCCCGACACGAACCCGTATTAGTCAGAGGTCCCTTTACTACGGTTCGGAGCCGCGGACCTTCAGTAACAGTAATAAATCACACAGCAATAGTACATTCATGTAGTTGTAAAATGCATGATAATATGTTAAGTAATCCAAAGTATTCAGAATATGTTACTCTCATTGAGTAACGTAACGGAATACGTTACAGAATACATTTTAGGGCATGTATTCTGTAATGGAATACATTTTAAAAGTAACCTTCCCAACACTGGCTAGACGAGACGACGAAGCTCCAGTTACATCAGTGCAAGTAAACAAACAATAAATATAAGAACAGTAAGAAAATAAATATACACTTTAGGACTAGAGGTAAAGGGATCAATAACAATTTAAAATTTATATTTTATATTTTGATGATTTAAAGTCTCACACACAACCCGTGGAAAGGGGAGGGAGACCTGCTGCTTCCAAATAGAGCACATTTCATTCATAATGTTGTAAATTCAAGGCCATTATGTATTCGTGATTTGAATCCTGGGTTCAACGCCATCAGGTCCTCAGTTTAGAAAAAAGAGAAAAGAGGAGGAGGAGAAACGGGCAAAAGATACAGGTAAGCAGATGTGTCATTGGATAATGGCAGGTCATCCTGAAACAATCAGAATCAGAATACTTTATTAATCCCTAAGGAAATTATGTGGGTTACAGTTGCTCCAAGAAGAAATGGTAAAAATATTAACAATAACAGACTAAACTCCAAATACATTATGTTACAGATTTTAATATTAATTAGAATAGAATAGAATAGAATTCAACTTTATTGTCATTGCACATGCACAGGTACAGGGCAACGAAATGCAGTTTGCATCCATCCAGAAGTGCTTTAGTGATATAGATATATTACAATATATATTAGCAATAATATAGATATGTAAGTATATTACAGAAATGGGTCTATTATGGTATGTTATAATGTACACGGTATGAGGTATGTTGTGAATATTCTATAACTATAAGTATGTACAGGCTGTAGTGAGTACAAGCTATGTACAGGATATAAATATGAAAAACTATACAGAATATGAAATAAATAACTTTACAGAAATCTGAGATATACAGCTATACAGAAATGGGAACTATGCAAGTTGTAAACAGTTGTAGGATTAAAAATTATCGAATGTACAGAATGATTATTTACACAGAGCTATACAGTAGTGCAGTTAAGATGAGTGAGATATAATTCCTACAGAGGCTATATAAAGTGCTAGTGGTTGTGAGTGGTGGTTCAGTCCATGTTATTATTGTGTGTTTGAGGGTACAGTTGTCCATTGTCAATTGTTGATTTGTCCTGTTCTCATTGTATGACGAATTATGATGGCTGTTTGGTAGCTGTTTACTCTCTCTCTCTCTTCACATCTGTATGTTTCTCTTGTGAAATTCAGTATGGTTCTGACAAAAGTTCTATGTTAATGTACAATCCTGTGTGTGTGTGTGGTGGTGGTGGGTGTGTGTGTGGGGGGGGGGGGGGGGCGCGCGCCAGAGGGAGTCTTCGCCCAGGGGCTAGGACCGCCACTGCTTCAGACCCAGCCACACACTCAGACAAAAACTGGTTCATCCCAAAGACAAAACTCCTAAACACAAACTTAACAACGTAGTGTATGCTGTACAGTGCAGCAAGGAATGCTCAGACCTCTACACTGAAGAGACCAAACAGTCACTTAATAAACACATAGTAGAACACAGAAGAGCCACCTCAACGGGACAAGACTCGGCTCTCCATCTGCAATCCTGAGGCCAAAGGTCACTCTTTTGAGGATGCCAATGTTCACATTTTGGACAGAGAGGACAGATGGTTTGAAAGAGGAGTGAAAGAAGCCATCTATGTCCACTGTGAGCGATCATCTTTGAACAGAGGCGGTGGCTTACGACATCAACTGCCATCTGTAATCCAGTTTTGAGATCCCTTCGCAGATGCTTTAACGCCCACTCACATAGTGGGTCATTTGACCTCAGTAAATCACATGATAACGTGGGTCTAGGCTTCACAATGGGTTCACCCGAAACCGTGGCTGATTGTGACTCACACCCATTTTCATACCTTAGCTCGTGTGATTAGATACAGGATCAACAGGGGGTCCATGACCCTCTTGGGGAAACTCCCATAGGGCTTAAAATTTGGGACTCTCCACCAATTGCTCTTAGAACTGAAGAAGCTTCTCGGATGAGAGGTGAAACGCCTACAAGGAAACTTGAACAACATTTCAGCTTCTTGTTAAACACACTCAAAATCTTTTAGTTCTCTCTTATACAAGACTGAAGACTTGGGGGAACAGCCTTTCAGTCTGTGGGCTCTGGAACGTTTACCACTCCAGCTCCATTTAACTGAGTCTGTGGACTCTTTAAAAAAAACTGTTGTACATTTTTCTGGCCTTAATCAGGCCTTCAGCTGATATTCTGTTGTTATTTATATATTTCTTTATTTTATTTTTCTGGTTTAATATAGTTAATAGATTAACATTGTGATTTGTGAATTTTATTGTGACCTTTATGTCTGTGAAAAGTGCTATATAAATGAACTTTATTTACATTACTTTATATTGAATGGTAAAAAATGCTATTGAGAAAAGTGCAAGAAAAAATCTGGAGATAGAAATGAACACAGTGGGTCCTCTTTAATTGTTTTCAGTCATTTGTATTCTTGGAATTTGTTGGTGGAGTTAAATAGAACCTATTACAGAAAATGAAACTTGCTCACATGTCCTTTGTCTGCTACATATGACTTAGGGAACATCTTGGATTTTTGATACAGTCATTTTCTCATGTTGAAAGAAAATATTTTTGTGTATTTAGGAAACCTACTT
Source organism: Rhamphochromis sp. 'chilingali' (assembly GCF_963969265.1). NCBI lineage: Eukaryota > Metazoa > Chordata > Actinopteri > Cichliformes > Cichlidae > Rhamphochromis > Rhamphochromis sp. 'chilingali'. The sequence goes on along the minus strand of NC_137943.1, from coordinate 5,641,009 downwards.
CAACCATATGTAGATTATGTAAGTTTGAATATTTCTGCAGCAGATGGCTCCGTTTAGGTTTCCAGCCAGACCATCAGTGCTCTAAAAGAGGAAATACTAGAAAGCAGGGGAGACGCAAATGATGAGAACAGAAAAAGACGACGTGGGGAGAAGAGAGAGGTGGAAAATAATAGGGATTTGAGGGCAGCAGACAAGTAAAGATGAGAGATGAATGAGGGAAGTAAGAAAAGCAGACAGCAGGGAGAGCTAATGTGTCCCCCAGGCATTACGTTACAACATCTGGTTTGTTACTCTAAGCTTCTCAGACAGACTGAGAAATACAGCCAAAGTACTTGCAGGAATAACCTTGTTGTGGTTGTGGTGTGGTAATGGAGACAAGACAAAAATAACAAGCAGCTTAGGTAGCTTATGAAAGTAAAGATCTTTGAAGAACAGACTGAAAATAAGAAATTGTTGGAAGCAAGAGGATGTTAAATCACACATCAATCACTCGGAAAGGAAAATAACTTTGTTTGCCGTGTCTGTCTACAGCCAAAGGCAGAGAAGTATAAATGAGGCAGAAAGACAGAAATAGCTTGAAAAGTAGTTCTTGAACTAATCTGCAAAGATTTCACTTTACAAAGACTCTTACTTCTGTGCCAAAACAATTGTTTGCATAATGATAGCCTAAGTCACCTTTCCTCTAAGCCCAGTCAGAGCAGCAAATGCCTGCTGAGTGCTTTCTAAATAGACATCCTGCTCCATGAGCCCAGACATACAGACCACAGAGTCACACGGTTGAAGTTTGAATGTGACTCACATCCTCCATCATGTCACTTCTTTGCTTTTCCTGGAGGTCCTGCAGGTCTTGGATCACGTTACACGAAGTAGGTTAATGTAAGTAATCTTGTGATGTGATAGCGATAAATGGCAAAAGGTGACATCCACATATATTCTCTGCTTATTTGTGTGTCTCATCACGATACATCTGCTTTATTAGTCTGTGGTCATTTTCTCAAAAAAATTCTTCATTCTTCACTTCTTCATGCTCAGCTTAAGTTGTTGTTTTTCTACAGGAAATCCTCTGGGTTTGGAGTTATAGAATGACTGTTTATCATTAGCAACTTTGGACTACTGCAGAATACTGCAGCAGTTTCCTGTGCCTTAAGGCAGGTGACAAGTGACTGTGAGGGAAAAGTTGTAGCGGTGAGAGAAGTGACCAACGCCTCAACAAACTCCTACCACATCTGAGGTTTTGGTTCAGCTACTGACATTACTGCACTCCAGTTGGATTGCTTATAGTCCCACAGGCTAATCAAGCCTGTTAGCATTCCTTCTTTAGCTTGGTGGCTCCCTTCACCTCTGGTGTCCATCATCTGGTGGACAGACACCAACCACCTTTCAGCAACATCTTTGTACTTCGACATCAGCACTAGAGATGCTCAGTATGGTCCACTCAGACTCAGTGTCCCAAGCCTCCCTCTTGAAAGATGTTGAAGAGCAGCACCCTCTTGAGCACCCTCAGCAACCCTGGACCCAAGGGCTGATGGACATGATTGGGAGGAACAGCCAGCCTGATCTAAGCCTGAGTAGTGCTTTGTTATTGAAGTTCTGTGCAAACCATAGTTTGTCTATAATGAACAGAATGTTCAAGCATAGGCGTGTCCATAATTGCACGGGACCATTGGCACACCATGTCACAAGTTAATTTTGTAATTGTATCATCAGATCTGCGATTGTATGTTCTGGACACCTGGATGAAGAGAGAAGCTGAGGTGTCAGATGATCACTACCTGTTGGTGAGTTGGATCAGGTGGCAGGGAAGGATGCTGGAAAGGCCTGGCACACCTAAACATACAGTGAGGGTGCTCTGGGAGTGCTGTTAAGAGGTCCCAGACTGTGAGATCTTTAGCTCCCAACTCCAACAGAAATACAACAACATTCCAAGAGAGCCTAGAAACATGGAGTTCAAATGAACCATGGGCCACAACAATGGAGGTGTGGAACATGGTTCAAGGTGGTTGGTACCTGTTGTGGTGGTAATCCTCAAAGCAGATGGTTGGACAGCAATTGGTTGACAAAGCAATCCTATCCACCTTGATTATTAAGTGGGACTTCTGAGGGAACTGATGTGTTAAAAGCAGGGCCAAGTGCTTAACAGTCATAGATCAAATAAAATCTCACACGCACGCGCACACACATTTAACAATTGGCAGTTAATAAGCATGCCATCTCCAAAGAATGAAAGGACGCTGTATCATAATTATGGTATTGCATTGCTGTTTGCAAAGGAGTACAGAGTGAGAAGCAAAGCCTAGATGACTTTATGCTGAGGGAGATGCTGACCCCCAATTAAACTGCAGGTATGCAGCACAACAACAATAGGGGGAGTATTTGATTTTTTTCCTTCTTGTGAAATGCTGGAGTGACTCTTTAGTGGCTCACAAAATCTGAGTGTGTGTGGAGTTCATCCATCCAGTCTACTTTGTTTTGTGGACTTGGAGAAGGTATTCAATTGTATCCCTCAGGTTATCCTCTGGGTGGTGCTTTGGCAGTACGGGGTGTCTGACCCCCTTTCTTATGAGACATTTCAGTCCCTGTACAACTGTTGCAAGAGCTTAGTCTACATTGCCAGCAATAAGCTGGACTCGCTCCCAGTGTGTTTTGGACTCTACCAGAGCTTCCCTTACCACCAATTTCTAGGCGTGGTCAATTAGTGGCATGGCTCCACCTTGGTGGCCTCAGAATCTCATCCTTCCTTTTGTAGATGATGTGATTCTGATGGCTTCATCAGGTGGTGGCCTCCAGCTTGCATTGGGGAGTTTCGCAGCCTAGTGCAAAGTGGCAGGAATGAGAATTAGTCCTCACACAGAAAAAGGTGGGGTGCTGACTCTGGGATAGGGACAAGTTGCTTCTCTAAGTAGAGTTTAAGTAACTTGGTATCTTGTTCACAAATGAGTTGAGAGGGAAGTGGGAGACAGATAGACTGCAGGGAGACTCAGGCTGCACTGGTCTGTCGTGGAGGAGAAAGCCAGCTCCACCTCTTGGTTTTCATTTTGGGGTTCCCAATATGGTGATGGCAAAAATACGTATTTTGAGGCTTCACAACAAGACTCGACTAAATTAATGAGTGATGTCAGTGTGGTTGTATTTTATTTAATTTTACATATAAGGTCCATGGTTGAAAAAAAGCTGTTTAGGTGAATTACCAAAGCTGGTCATTTTTATGGAAGACTTTATGAACCATCATTGTGTTTATAAAGTCTTATAAACAGAGTTGTTATGGTTTTAGAACAAAGACATTTGATGAAGTGCAGAAAATGTGGTTGCAACACGACTCTTGAGAAACAGCGAAAAACTATGATTACTGTTATGCTGAGTGTGGGATGTGCTTTGATAAGGCAATATTATGCATAATTAACTGTGGGAAAACTGTAACTTCTTCTTTGTAAGGTAAACTGCCACTCAGCCTGGCTGCACTGAGCCTAAAATTTTGTCAGTTAAATCAAAATAGAGCTGTAAATTTTAGGAAGGACTATAGTTGACCCCAGAAACACTGCAGACAGTATTCTAAAAATGGTTACCACTCTTCTTTGGTGTGAAATAGCAGCATAAAATGGGATTTCCACCAGGACCAGACAGGCTGTTTGGCCATGAAAGGAAATATTCTGAATTTTTAAATTATTTTTTTCTTAACAGAAGTATTTCATCTGTCATCTGTATTAACAGACATACTGCTAGAGCACAGGCTGTCTAGGTACTCCACTAACGATAACTTGAGACAGAACCACTTAAATTAATGAAATCCTGGGCATATGTGAGATCTGTTTAAAGCACTTTAAAAGGATTTCTTAAACCCTGCACTTTATGTTTTGCTCTCGCAGACCATAAAGTTAAAGAAACCATCTCAGCAGACAGATGAATGACACTTTTGTGATCAGCTTTAGTAATAAAAACAAACCTGGAGATTTCAAAGAAACAGCAGTGCTTGGTATTGTTCAGTGAGCAAATATTTTATCTTTCATTATTTCCACTGAAATAATGAAAGATGAACTATTTAGAACTAAAAATTTACTATAGGTGTCATTTATAATGTAAGTCATTATAAATGGCATCTAAAATTTAGGAAGACATTATACACTGTCTTAAGTGGGCGCAAAATGTCAACTTTGAAGAAATTATTGTAACTTGATGTAAGCATTCTGACCACAGCAGGTTCTCCCAAGTATTCTCTGTACATGTGCCTTGTTGGGACCTTGCGAGTGGTGCAGGATTTCTGTCTATTACAGATGAACACCAACGGTAAGTTGGTTTTCTTAGTAACTATGGCCCCAACTGCCTTCAGAACATTAACAAGCTCCTCCCGTACAAATCAATTTAGAATTATTATTTTGGCTTGCTAGAAGGTTCAGTGTACCACCTTTGTGAAGTTTTTTTTTTTAAATCTCTATTATGTATTGCAAACTGTCTTGCGATCTTCCTTGCAAACCACCTCCCCTCCTCCTTTGATGCAGGTTCTGCATTAGTCACAGTCATAAGTCATATCTTCATTCTGTGCTGGAGCTTTACATCCATGAGTAAGAGAGCTATACTGCCATCATCTAGTGCTACCATTAGCTCAAATATACAAAATTTGGCACGGTGGTTAGCATTGTTGTCGCACAGCAAGAAGGTCCTGAGTTCAATTCCACCATCAGGCCGGGGTCTTTCTGTGTGGAGTTTGCATGTTCTCCCCGTGTTTGCATGGGTTCTCTCCGGGTACTCCAGCTTCCTCCCACCGTCCAAAGACATGCAGCTTGTGGGGATAGGTTAATTGGATAATCCAAATTGCCACTAGGTGTGAATGTGAGTCTGTCCCTATGTGTTAGCCCTGCGACAGACTGGCGACCTGTCCAGGGTGTACCCCGCCTTTTGCCCTATGACAGCTGGAATAGGCTCCAGCGCCCCCGGTGACCCTGAAAAGGATAAGCAGAAGCGAATGGATGGATGGATGGATGGAAAATTAATTAGTTCATTTGAAATCATTTTTCTCTGGAAGAGGTGCCTGTTGTTGTGATTTGGTGCTATATACATTAAATTGAATTAAATTGAATTGGAAACAATGCTAACATTGCTCTGCCACACCTTCGGGCTTATTCTTTTTTCTTCAGTGTAAGTTAACGTTAAAACATAAGAGGATGTAATCATAATTTACATAAAAAGAATAAAAGGTTTTATTGTGATGATATTGATGATATGAATGTATTAGACCAAACTACATGTTCTGTTTGATTTTGAGTTACAAAGTGGCCAAAATAAAGTCAAAGTGTCTTTATTTGTCCCCCCTAGGAGAAATTTGCTTTGGACTATACAGGTCTATTGCACTCCTCCACTTAATCATAGAAAAACATAAATACATACACTCAACAAAAATATAAACGCAACACCTTTGTTACTGCTCCCATTCCCCATGGGATGGACGTAGAGACCTAAAATTCATTCCAGATACACAATATAACCATCCCTCCCAAACAGTGGTCACAAATCAGTCCAAATGTGTGGTAGTGGGCACATCTGCTATATTGAGATAATCCATCCCACCTCACAGGTGTGCCACATCAGGATGCTGATCTGACATCATGAGTAGTGCACAGGTGTACCTCAGACTGCCCACAACAAAAGGCCACCCTGGAATGTGCAGTTTTGTCTCACAGCAAAATGCCACAGATGCCACAAGCAATGAGGGAGCGTGCAATTGGCATGCTGACAGCAGGAATGTCAACCAGATCTGTCGCCCGTGCATTGAATGTTCATTTCTCAACCATAAGCCGTCTCCACAGGCGTTTCAGAGAATATGGCAGCACATCCAACCGGCCTCACAACCGCAGACCTCGTGTAACCACACCAGCCCAGGACCTCCACATCCAGCAGGTTCACCTCCAAGATCGTCTGAGACCAGCCACCCAGACAGCTGCTGGAACAATTGGTTTGCACAACCAAACAATTTCTGCACAAACTGTCAGAAACCGTCTCAGGGACGCTCAACTGCATGCCCGTCGTCCTCATCGGGGTCTTGACCTGACTCCAGCTCGTCGCCGTAACAGACTTGTGTGGGCAAATGCTCACATTCGATGGCACGTTGGAGAGGTGTGCGCTTCACGGATGAATCATGGTTCACATTGTTCAGGGCAGATGGCAGCTGAGAATGTCCCAGTTCTTGCATGGCCAGCATACTCACCGGACATGTCACCCATTGAGCATGTTCGGGATGTGCTTGACCGGCGTATACGACAGCGTGTACCAGTTCCCACGAATATCCAACAACCTCGCACAGCCATTGAAGTGGAGTGGACCAACATTCCACAGGCCACAATTGACAATCTGATAGACTCCATGCGACGATGTGTTGCACTGCATGAGGCAAATGGTGGTCACACCAGATACTGACCGGTTCTGGGTCCCCAGACCCCCAATAGCGCAAAAAACTGCACATTCCAGGGTGGCCTTTTGTTGTGGGCAGTCTGAGGTACACCTGTGCACTACTCATGATGTCAGATCAGCATCCTGATGTGGCACACCTGTGAGGTGGGATGGATTATCTCAATATAGCAGATGTGCCCACTACCACACATTTGGACTGATTTGTGACCACTGTTTGGGAGGGATGGTTATATTGTGTATCTGGAATGAATTTTAGGTCTCTACGTCCATCCCATGGGAAATGGGAGCAGTAACAAAGGTGTTGCATTTATATTTTTGTTGAGTGTATACATACACATACATTCATATGTATGTATATGTATATATATATATTACAATGGTGTGCCTGGTTTCAACGTAACTTTATTCTTTCATGAGGTATTTACAAGTTTCTGACCACTTATAAAATGTGTTCAATGTGCTGCCCATTGTGTTGGATTGTCAATGCAACCCTCTTCTCCCACTCTTCACACACTGATAGCAACACCGCAGGAGAAATGCCAGCACAGGCATCCAGTATCCGTAGTTTCAGGTGCTGCACATCTCGTATCTTCACACCATAGACAATTGCCTTCAGATGAGTCTAAGGGGGTCAGATCGGGAGACCTTGGGGGCCATTCAACTGGCCCACGATGACAATCCAATTTCCAGGAAACTGTTCATCTAGAAATGCTTGGACCTGGCACCCATAATGTGGTGGTGCACCATCTTGCTGGAAAAACTTTAAACTGGCATGCAATCACTGTGACAGTACTGACAACTATTAGTTGTAATAAAAAAAAAAACAACTTAATTATCATTTTAGAGGGTGATGGAGCTGGACGCTGCTGTGAATCATCACAAGTATATTTTTGTTGATGAGGCCAGTTTCAATCTGGCAAAAACTAGACGCAGAGGACGTAACCTTATTGGACAAAGGGCTACCATCCACGTCCCTGGACAACGTGGGGGAAACATCTCAATGTGTGCAGCGATATGCTATATGGTGTGGTAGGCTGTAGACCAGTTCTAGGGTCATACAACACTGAACACCTGATAGTTTTTTTAAATGAACTGGAGCAGGCCTGTCAGGGAGAAGACATCGTCTATGTTGTTGTGTGGGACAATGTCAGCTTCCACCATGTACAGCTGGTTCAGGAATGGTTTCAAACACATCCTCGCTTCATGACACTATCTTCCACCATATTCCCCTTTCCTCAACCCAATTGAGGAATTCTTCTCTACATGGAGGTGGAAGGTGTATGATCGCCATCCCCATGAGCATGTCTCCCTTCTTCAAGCCATGTGTGAAGCTTGCGGTGATATAACTGCTGAGCAATGTCAAGCCTGGATTCGTCATGGCAGGAGATTTTTCCCACGGTGCCTGAACAACGAAGACATCTACTGTGATGTTGATGACAATTTATGGCCCAATGTTAATGACCGGCTTGATTAATTGTGTAAAAGTGATAAAAAAAAATAAAATAAAACAGAATAATATATATTTTGCTTATGTAAATGACTTGTTTTTTCTCTCTATTTTTCGTGTGTGTGTGTGTGTGTGTGTGTGTGTGTGTGTGTGTATATAATTTTTTTATGTCTGAACATAAGTGTAATATTTGCTGTGTAAAGTTTTACAGTTCAGTTACACTCATTCATCAACAAGGACAATATGAAACCCTTACCTTGTATTATTTGCTCCTGAATGAAATGATTGGTAAAAGTACTAAGTTGAAAAAAGATCTTACTGTTTTGTTTGGGTGATTAAAGCAAATGTTCTCAAAATATATCACAATGATCATGTGTTCTGAAACAATGATTAAGTGGAATATGTGCAAATACAATGAAATCATGACATCAGATTTGAAAGAATGACTAGTGGTGTTACAAATGTGATCAAATGTGAGTTTTGTACTGAGAGATTTGAAAATGTACACTTCAGTTATGAAAATAGTGCCAAACCAATTAAAAAAAACTGTATATCATTAGAGAGAGAGAGAGCGCAAGCGAGCGAGCGAGAGAGAGAGATTAACAAAAACATTAGAAGATTGCTTAAAAAAAGTAAATACATAAATTAAAAATACATTTGTCAGTATTGTCAAGACTGAAAAGTATCTTCCTCCTACAGCTAAACTATAGAAAACAGATAAAGATTGTGGGTATTGCAAAGAGGCTCGGGTTACCATGACACTTTCACGATACTGGGCCCACACTGTTTTTGTCTAAGCTCCCTTCTTGATAGTGATGGTGGTAGCATGCATGATCGAGTGTATGACCTTTTTAAATTGTTTCATAAAGTAAAGTTAAAATGGAATAGTGGAATGCTTTAAAAATAGTCTACCCCTCTCCATGTGGCTAATAATCAGGCTCAGTCATATCTTAAAGATAGTACCATATTATCCCAATAGAGCTGTAGTAGTGTGTGGGGGGAGTTGGGTGAGGGAGGTTCAGGGAGCAGTGGTAGATAGAACTGAGTGGCACAGCTTTAGTATATTCAGCTGAACTGAACTGATAAATCATTTTCCTTCACAGAGAAGAAAATCTTTACTTTTTATGACCCCGATGATTATACGATTTCACATTTTTGAAAAAAAAATCGTGCACAGCCATACTGTGCATGAAGCTGGAATGGATTCCCAAATACAATGCTAATGAGAGAATGGAAAACTCAGACACATCCCCCTTTCTTTCCTTCCAACTCTTTTCATTTTCACACATTTTCACCTCAACTTTAAATCCGTTTTCCACCTCTTTTACATAACCATCTCTTTTTAGTGTCATTATTATTGCTCCTCCTGCCCCTTTGTCTCTGCACCAAATTTCCAGAGTGTGTGTTCCAGTTTTCCAGGCATCTGTTGGACAGGACTGCTGAGTTACAGTTAAACAGTCTCACTTAGGACCACTTGCTGTAACAATGCACATGCTGTAGTTTGAGTTTTCTCAAGCACATTATCACTTTCACATGATAACCTTTATCCTTTATAGTCAATTGCTTTCAGTATTGCAAGCAGTGTTGAGCAAGATCACACTTTTTTTTGGCTTTTTTTTTTTTTTTGTTGTTGTTGTTGTTGTTAATGAGGTGCTTTCCAGCAGAACTTTCTCTCTTCTGAATAATAACCTAAACAGCAGAGACAAACTGAATTCATGGGCTAAAATTATTTGGAAACGTGGGCCATACTGGTTTTTTCATTAGTATGTATGGAGGTAAGGTTGAAATTATCAGAGTAAATGGACAGACTTGTTTAAAAAAAAAAATAGAATAAGACTTGGTGTTCTCACACAAACAGAAAGGCCTCATATACAATGAGGTTATGTTAGTGATGATTTCTTACTCCAATGAATTTTGCCATTGTCAGAGCAATGTTATTTTCAGTCTAGTAAAGAATCAGTGGAACAGCTGGAAGATGTCACACATTTAGAAAATGTAAATCACACACTACCAGAAGCAGGTGTTAACTGCTCAGCAACCAGCTTGAAATAGCTCAGAGCACTTATTCGAGCAGTTACTTCAAAGCAGTATTTACCTTTTAACCAGCTCAATTCTGAAGTAAAAAAAAAAAATCCTAGGATTTTTTTCAGTTCCATCACCATCTTTGCTGTTGCAGGATTCTCCCATTGAGCTTTGTAATTTCTGTCCTACTACTGCAGGTAAGCATAAAACACAAAGCAGCCAAAAGTTTATATAATCAATTAGCTCCATCTAGTGGACAGATAGAAAAACTTCACAATTTGAGGTTTCAGTGTTGGGGCAGCTGTAGCTCGGGTGCTTGACAAGGTCCTCTACTACACGGAAGGTCAGTGGACTGATCAACTCCATTTGTTGACGTGTCCTTTGAAAAGATACTGGGAATGAGTGGTGTGTGTGTGTGTGTGTGTGTGTGTGTGTGTGTGTGTGTGTGTGTGTGTTAGATTAAAGGCATAGATACAAAACACTGTATGAATGTGTGTGTGTAAGTGACTGGGTGAGTGGGATGTAGCAGAAGGTTGCGTGCTCAAATGCACTATATAATTACTAGTGCATTTACTAGTATCTTGTACACTTAGACTCTGAACTGGATGTGATGCCTTCTTACATCAAATGCACACAGACACAATAGGTTTGATGTCTGTGTGACTTCTTCTCTTACAGTGAGAGATTTAAAAGTTTCTGCAAGCTGATGTCATCTTAATTTATAACAGGTGTCCTGTCAGATAAAGCTGGCTGATGAACAGGGTCATATTGACTCTACTTTTGAGATATTTCTTAAAACTTTGCTTTTTTGATAGGGCCTGCTCATGTGAATCCTCCCTTGGTTATGCTGTGTGAAAGAGGTGGGACCGATAGAGACTGAAGTTCCCCTGGCTGTTTCCTCTTATTCCATCTGAGAGGAGGTAAAACGCTTTTCCCTTATTTGCTAATAGTAAATCATTTTTATTCTTAAAAAATGATTTACTGAAGCCAAAGTAGAAGTCTGATTAGTATGGTATGTTAAATGACAAATGTAGTTTGAGTAGTGGAAATAACTGTTCTAATGTCTGATTTTTGTGAGGACATGATCTGGCTCTGACCTTGGCAGACTAGTGTGTGTCTCACCCATTATGATTTTGAATAAAAGAAAGAAATAAAAGCAAGTAATCCTCTTGATTTGAATTAAAAAGGCATCATTTTAAAACTGAATGTTCATGTGAGAATATGTTGAAGATATCTAACTGAAGTAGAATTACATAAACTGAATGAAACGAAGGAGTGTACCCATATATGACTGAATGTTCAAATATCTATGTTAACAATAACACAGAAAATGTCATGAAGTGATTTTAAAGTTTAAACTTTAGTTCATGCATGTGGGACGACTGAGTCAGAGAGAGGATGATAAGGTGTGTGGATATCAGGTGATTAGATGTTAACTGAGTAATTTGATGCCCCTGTGGTGGGTGAGGCAGGATGTGATCTCAGAAGATTTAGTGTCCAGAAAGAAAAGGGGGAGAAAAGGTGGAAATGTATACAAGTGAGGTGAAGAAGACATACAAGGTTCTTTTTTGTCTTCTGATGATCAGAAGATTGGATCTAAAGAGGTCACAGTTGAAAATTCCAGCAGAGATGCCAGAGGAACCAATCACTGACCAAACCGTACACCTGCAAGTTGGTTTTGTATATTTTGGGGGTTTTCCTCTGCTAAATTTGAAGCCGTGTTAAGATGATTAATTCAGAAGGTCTTTCATTCACAGCATACTTCCACTGAATGCCCGGGGGATCCTGTTTTTCCTTTGATCTGCTTTATCCTGTGGGGGCGATCGTGGCTCAAGAGTTGGGAGTTCGCCTTGTAATCGGAAGGTTGCCGGTTCGAGCCCCGGCTTGGACAGTCTCGGTCGTTGTGTCCTTGGGCAAGACACTTCACCTACCGCCTACTGGTGGTGGTCAGAGGGCCCGGTGGCGCCAGTGTCTGGCAGCCTCGCCTCTGTCAGTGCGCCCCAGGGTGGCTGTGGCTACGTTGTAGCTGCCATCACCAGTGTGTGAATGGGTGGATGACAGGTTGTGTAAAGCGCTTTGGGGTCCTTAGGGACTAGAAAAGCGCTATATAAATACAGGCCAATTACCATTTTACCATCCTCTCCAGCCTCTCTCCTCCACAGGATCAGAACAAAATCAGCATTAGCTCAGAGTTGGTAAATTAGAGAAGTATAATTTAGGTAATGTGATTATTATACTTTGATTTTTATTAATTTTGGATTCTGTAACCTGCAAGTCTAAATTGTGGACATTAAATGTTTAACCTTTTGTGAAATGGTTAAAGGTAAAAATCTGGGTATTAAGTCCCTTGTTTTCCGAGTGTAAAAAGTTCTTACAGGTTACTCCAGCCATTTAAATATAACAGTACCTTGAGGCCTACTGTCATGGTCCCTAAAATTAACGATCTAGGGTCTGTAACAGGTGTGACTGGTAGGATATGAGCTGCAAGTCTAGTCAGGTCCCCCCCACAACAGTGAAAGGAGGGAAGACACCTGGACTTCGAGGTAGTCAGAGCTGGGCGAGTCCCCTCATCCACTGTTATGGCTGCAGGTACAGCCACACAGTGGTAATAGTGTTACAATTAGTGATGGGACGTTCTGTATCGAGGCTTCGGAGCGTGTGTCGAGTAATGGAGGGGGCGTTTCCGCGAAGCGCGTATCGAGGCTTGCTTCATTTATGGGAGGAGCTGAAAATGATGACGTCCGAAGCCTCGCTGCCCGGCTGTACCACGTGACTGGTTCATGAAGTGGTTCGAACTTTGCCGCGAGATATGACAGCGATATAAACCCCTCAGACTTCATTCAAAAATGTGGGTGTTTGATGGAGAGTTGCGGTTAGTGAGAGTTTGGAGACCGTTTGGAGGTTTATGAGAGTGAGGAGAGAAAGTCAGGAGAGAATGGAGCCAGCTAAGAAGAGGAGGATGTCCTCCCCTGTGTGGGAACATTTTGATCTTATTCCTCCCAACAAGGTATGTAAATTTCTACAGAAGATGTATTTTCATGATACTGATGGTGCAATACAATTTATGTTGAGCTGTCTTGACTTTTGTACAAGGTGAAGTGTTTTCTATGTGCCAGGGAGCTGGGATATAACAACAACACCTCATCCATGCTTAGGCACTACAGAGCTTTGCATGAGAATAAGGGGGACACCGTTCGTGGAGCAAGACCAGGTGAGCCATCAAATGCCATGATAATATAGCATGCAGTAATGTTACTAAATGATATAACAATATTATACAACTGTTATAAGTTACGTATGTGATATTTATATTTGTGCTTTATCTTTATTGTCTTTCCTCAGGAGAACAATCTCAAATAGATGAAGACCTGGTCAGCATGGTGATTGAGGACTCCCAGCCATTTAGCATTGTGGAGGACAAAGGATTCAAAAGATTTGTTAAATCATTAAATCCTAGCTATGTTCTCCCCACTAAAAAGGTCATAAAAGCAGTGAAAATTTAGTTTTTACAGAATAAAATGTGAACAGGCAGGACTGAGGCTCAAAGCCTCAGTGTGTAGCTGTCCATACCTCAACGTTACAAAAGCACAACCACTGTCCACACCCCAACCACACCTCACCTCACAGTAAATGATCATTTCCATTTCAAGCATTTCCAAATAATCATTTCCCATACTGCCACTATAAATATACACAGTATACTGCCATCACTACAATATACATGTTTTACACACTCCTTTTGTTGTTGACATTTACATGCTGTGTGCAAAATGCCACACTCTTCAAATTCATGCCAGCTATTATTTTTACGTCCAGTAGGTGTCCTGCTAGAGCAAATGAAGCTTCATGAAGCTTCGCGTTGGGGTGAACCAATTGGATGAAAAGCTTCAGTGCTTCATGGGGCTTCATCTGCCCATCACTAGTTACAATAGAGGCTTACATTTACATTTTTCTTTCTTTAAATATAGGATTTAATTTACAGGATAACAAAGAATTGGTTTTGGTTTAGAATTCATTCATTTATACAATCACATAATACACTATTCTAAAATAAGTGCGCAGATTTTAGTTTACACTGTTGTGCATCTATGATTTAATCTTTCTTTGTTTTCTGAGTTACCTCAGTGGCAGCTGCTCCCAGTCCCTTGGTTGATGAGCCAAGAGGTGGAAAAGGGTGAAGCAAGCCTATATGGAGACCTGCAAATTGGGTCATACCACAACTCTGGATCATGGGGGGGGGGGGGATTTGTTATGTTAGCTTCAGTTGGGCCCAAGATTTTGATTGTTGTATAATTTAACCAAGTTTGTTTTGGGGTTAAATGAAAAGCCTTTTTTTGGACTTTAACCTGTGGCTGATGCTCCTTCATTGCTTGGTTCATCACATCCACATTGGCTCCATGTGAACTCTGACCCACAGGCTCAGAGGATAAAACTTTTTTAAAAAGAGTGCCGACACAGACTTCCTGTATTGGGGCTCTGGGGCCCGTTCTTCGTACGTCGCTTACTACATCCAAGATCAAATGACACATCCAAGACCAAACCATCGCGCTAACCGTGAGCTCGCTAATCCGGTTCCCCGAACACACCTGCTGTTGACGATCAGTACAGCTGGATGAAGTAATGTGAGATCACTGGGTGTCGTAAAAGGGGCTACGCATCGATAGTAGAAACATTGATCGGCAACCCTCTGATTGGTCGGCGAAAATGTCGAAGGAGAGCGCTCGGTATTTTTCGGCAGCAGAGCAAGAACTCTTGAGTGAGGGATTTCAGGAGTTTCAGAGTTTAATCAGAACGCAAGGGAACACTGCAAAGGCTGCAAAAGGAAGGAGAGAGGGCTGGCAGAAAGTTGCTGACAAATTAAACTCGTAAGTAATTTAATAATAACAATAATAATGGAGTGGATTGATATAGCGCTTTCCAAGGCACCCAAAGCGCTTTACAATGCCACTATTCATTCACTCTCACATTCACACACTGGTGGAAGCAGCTACGGTTGTAGCCACAGCTGCCCTGGGGCAGACGGACAGAAGCCAGGCTGCCATATCGCGCCATCGGCCCCTCTGGCCAACACCAGTAGGCGGTAGGGTAAATTTATTATATTACACTATATTATCCAATATTATATTACATTATATTATATTATGTTATATTATATCCCCTTACACATTAGAGCCACAACAGGACCCACTAGAACATGGGAACAAGTAAAAGGGAAATATAAGAATATTCTACAGAATGGTAATATTTATCACTTATATTGCTTTTCGTCTCTTGGAAAGAGACCCTGGAATAATCTGTTTGTTTGTTTATAACAGCAACCAAGAAAAGGGCAGAGCAAAAAAAAGACAGGTGGTGGTCCTGCACCCCCTCGTCAACAAGTTGGTTAAGTAAATAATACCCTCACGGGAATATCGATATCTCTCTATGAGCACACTGTCGCGCTGAGCTAAAGGATCCTGTCTATCCCGCAATATACGCTGAATTCTGGAAACTCTCCTTATCAATCTTGCACCTTCCGCAATGGGCTGCTCGCGTATACGGACAGGATATGACTGCGACAGACTTCCCAAATCCACCTTCGCTTTTATAGCCGTGGTCTCTCATCTTGATTACACGAAGTAATTTACAATTACTACTCTGAAATATGAATTACATCTGTAATAATCACATACATGTAATAGAATGTTAATAGTACATTTCCCTTTTTTAGGAAATGACCTGTATGTATCTGTATGAAATCAATAAATGGATCAAGTGCTGCAGGATCAAGTGCTGCATTATCTTTAGTTACATTGATAATATTTATTTATGGTGAAACAGTGGTGGAATATCGCTGTTGCTTTCGTATAAATGAAGCAGACATACCTGCGTGGCCGCGATCTAATCCTGTTTACATAAAGTGAACCTGCTCCCGAGCAGGTTTACGCTTACGGCTCTGTTGCTATGGCAGCAAGTCCCGGATGAGCTTCGGGGAACCGAACGATCCAAGATCACGCGAAATCGTCAACAATCAAATTCAGCTAACCTACTTAGCGAGGTACGAAGAACGGGCCCCTGGGCTTTGAAGATCGACAGCTGTAATAGGCCTAGGCTGCTGGGGGCTTCCATGATGTGCTTAGTGTTTCTTCTTCACTCACCTCTTTTAAGTTACTGGGTGTTTTATATGCCATTTTGCATTTAATCATTACTTATGATTAATCTCTCTCTTCCATAGCTTGTCTGTTGCCCTGTCTCCCTCCCCTGACTCTGTCCTGTTTTTTTTTTTTACTGTTGGGGTTTTCTCTCAACAATTTTAGGGTCTTTACCTTACAAGATAAACCAATTTGAGTCAATTGTTGTGATTTGGTGCTATATAAAGAAAATGTAAATGTTTTCAATTATCAGTTTTTCTTCAGTGTGGGCTCATTGATCCCATGATAACTCACGCTGCAATTAATCTGTATAAAAAGTTTACTTTAAGACTTTCAACTAGGACAGAATGAGGCAGGTGATTATCAATGTCAGGACACAGCATAACGAATAAGTGCATTTGCTTAAGATACACATTGCGCCTTTCATAGCTTAAACATGAAATATTCAAATTCAAAAACATATGGTCCACTCTTTGTGTGAAAGGCAGACATTTTCTTTTTTATTTGTTAGTTTATGGTGAAAAACCCCAGATACACACACAGTATTGTTGTATACTAATCAGTGAAACATAAAAGTACCTGCAACAATTCTTAGATAAATGATATTTACATTTGTATTTATTTACATTATGTATTTCAGATAATAATTGAATCACTTTTTCATGTTACAAACTGGAGTATGTCTTTATGCATGATGATTATTCCCTTTCTTACAGACTATAAGGAAGTGTTATTTCATTATGTTCAGCTGCCGGATCTCGTCCACTCTGTTGTGGTGCAACTGGAAGGAGGGAGTGACCCAACGGCCACACGAACACTGATCTCCACACCAGCTGAATGAGCCCAGCTTACAGTTACACTTAGGACACAGCAGCTACACACACACAAATATATAAAAGAAAGGAAGAGAGAATGAACAAGAACTGTAAATTAGCAAAAGGTGGTCATATCAAACATTCATATTTGCTCAAAAGTTGTTGGGGGGTAACAAACAATGATGCAAGAGAAAAGATGACAAGTTTTTTACCTGTCCATCCATCACTCCAAGTAAGGCTTGCTCCATCCATTGCACTGGCTCAATAAAGTATGATGTACACTGGACCTCTCCTGAACAACAACACATCGAAAGATTACAAGTTCAGTAAGTGCGATTACTTTGTAGTCTTTTTTATGGATGTATGGATGTACTGTGAAGCCAGTTTGAAACAGTCAAGCTTTCTTCAGTTTAGCCATGTCAACACAATGTAAAATCATATCAGAGATAACAAATCTGTCATAAAACTAAGAAAACAAATATCTTAAAATCTATTTTAGAAATCAATCTGAAACTTGCTTAAAACTAAAAAATATATATATTATTATTTATTAGATGAAAAAAACTGAATTCACATTTTAATGCCAAAATTTGAGCCGTCACACAAGTCATAAATTACATTACTCAACATTCAACCACTAGAATGTTTTAAGGAATGCAAGTAAATAAATAACTAAAACTAAATCTCTTGGGGGGAAAAAAAAAAGTGCTTTACTATTGTTTTTCAGCTTTATTGCAAAAAAATTCATTTGAAAATTCCTGGATAACATCAGTAATTATATTTTCTGATTAACTAGCTTGTAAATATAGGTGGGGCATCCGTTAATAGAAATATGAAATATGTTAATATTAATACTGTTAATCTAGGGCAGCTGTATCTCTGCAACATAAAAAAAAGAACATGTGGGTGAAAAAAAGTCAATGAAATTAAAAAAAGAAAAAAAGAATACCCAGATACTAATTAAAAATGACATTGTCAATAATTTATTGAGTGAATGTTCACAGTATGTCTTCTTACCAGTAAGGTTACTGGCCTTTTTGTGACTAAAGGCCGAAGCTCCTTCTCCTACTAAATGACTGAGAATACTGGAGCCACGAAATAGAGTTCGACTGCAAGGAGAAAGTGGAGGTTACTGCCTGCAGAAGCTGTAGCTCAAACTGGCACACACACCAGGCTGAATACCTCCTTTTCTCCATTCAGAAGAAGAGTCACTCAGTTCCTTGGATTCCTTAGATTACATTAGGAAATTACATATCCTATCCAAGATGTACAAACTTCGAGACAAACTTAATACCAATACCAGGATACATTGGTGTGAAAAAGTGATTGCCCCCTAACCATAATAACTGGTTGGGCCACCCTTAGCAACAACAACTGCAATCAAGCGTTTGCGATAACTGGCAATGAGTCTCTTACAGCAACATGGAGGAATTTTGGTCCACTCATCTTTGTAGAATTGTTGCAATTCAGCCACACTGAAGGTATCAGTTTCGTCCGCAAACCTTTTTGATGTGACCCTCTTAGCTCCTCCTGCATCAGGTGAGACAATGATGCAGTTTTTCCACAGCATCTCAATCGGATTCAAGTCAGGACTTTGACTAGGCCACTTCAAAGTCTTCATTTTGTTTTTCTTAAGCCATTCAAAAGTGGACTTGGTGTGTTTTGGATCATTGTACTGCTGCAAAACCCAAGTGCGTTTCAGCTTGAGGTCACACACAGCTGCCCGGACATTCTCCATCAGGATGTTTTGGTAGACGACAGAATTCATGGTTCCATTTACCACAGGAAGTCTTCCAGGTCCTGCGGCAGCAAAACAGCCCCAGAGCATCGCACTACCACCGCCATTTTTTACTTATTGGTAATGTTGCTCCTTTTCTGAAATGCTGTGTTACTTTTATGCCAAATATAATGGGACACACCTTCCAAAAAGCTCAACTTTTGTCTTGTCAGTCCATAGAGTATTTTCCCAAAAGTATTGGGCATCTTCAAGACGTTTTCTGGCAAAACTGAAATGAGCATTTTTGTTCCTTTTGCTCAGCAGTGGTTTTTGACTCTGCCATGCAGGCCATTTTTGCCCAGTCTCTTACTTATGGTGGAGTCATGAACACTGACCTTAACTGAGGTACATGTGACCTGCAGTTCTTTGAATGTTCCTCTGGGGTCTTTTGTGACCTCTTGAATAGGTCATTGCTGCGCTCTGGTTGTAATTTTGGTCGGCTGGCTACTCCAGGGAAGTTTAACCCCTGTTCCGTGTTTTTGCCTTTTACAGAGTTGTGTAGGAATTTTCCAGACTGACAGTCACACAGGGCCCTGTACGTTTGGATTTGTTTTCCCCTTAAAAATGAACACCTTCATTTAGAAAATGCATTTTGCGCTTACTTTAAACATTTAAGTATGACAAACAAAACCAAAAAAAGGAAATCAGGAAGTTGGCAAACACTTTTTCACAACACTGTAAATAGTTTGCTATGATCGGCTGTGAGTCATAAATTAAACTGTGGACTGTTGAGCTAAGAAGTAAAATCATCAACTTAACAAACTGTTTTGTTTTTGTGTGTGCCATCAGCTTATTCATATTAAAGACACATGTAATTTGAAGCATTCAGCTTCCATTTTTCACCTGCACTTCCTGCATCGATAGGATGCTTCAGAGGAGCTGGAGTGGGCAGGGTCAACAGCAAACACCTCCCTAGGCACCTTCTGTAACTCTGCTCAAACACATGCACACATACAGAAAGAAAACATATAATTTAAGAACAAGAAAGCACAACAAAAATAATGAGAAGTGCTCAAATGTTTAACTATAATCTCAGAATGTGTGTGTGTGGTTACCAGGGTATTTTTCAGTGATCTTGGTCAGTCTGTATTGTTTGTATAGAGGACTGGAGGTATCCACCTCACACTGCATTGCTTCGTACAGACACAACTGCTCCTCAAAACCACTGTTGACCCTAAAAGACATACATACAAGCAAGTGTGCTTTAGAGAATTTAAAAAAAAAATGTAAATTTTATGTGTGGAGTAAGAAATATAATCTCTGGGGGATTTAATAAACATTAAATACAAATAACAGTACTTTAAAGTGAAACACAAACTTACTGTACATCTGGTTTGAGACTCTTTAGTCTATGATAAGCCTCAGTGAATCCCAGTTTGTATCTCTTCATTAGATAAGCAGTAACAATGGTGGCACTGCGACTCCGACCAGCCTGACTAAAACACACACAAAACCATGTTTGCGGTTTGACACTTAACACGATTGTTTCACATTGCATATTTTCACAAGCTTGAGTAAAATAAAAGGAGCATTTTTTTAAAAATCACAATATTGCGATTTGATATATAAAATTGCCTTACCAGTGAACCAGTGCAGCCCGGCCACCATCTACAGCCTCTTTAATGAACCGGAAACTGGTGTCTATGTAACTGAGGAGGTCTGAAGTCTCTTCATCTAAGACATCAATCCACTTCCTAACAAAGGCTCTATCATCAGGAAACAGTGGGCTGGGGTCTACAGAATCTACAGACAGGATGTGACTGATGTTCGCACCGACCAGTTCCTGGTGGTCGTTGAGGTTAGCTGCAGTGCCGATGTACAGCCCAGGGTCCACCAGAATCATGACTGCAGAGACAAACCCAGTAGCACTAATGTCTGTGCAGAAATATGGCCAGAAAAACATCAAGAAGTCATAAATGAATCTGGACATTCTTCCAGGCACTAACAACACAAAGTAGAATGGAGTAAATGGCTGTGTCTATAACCGTTTTTGTAGACCACCTTTACAGCTTTAAACATTCTGATCACTGCCCAATTTCTCAAATCAAACCTTTATATTTTTCCCCTTTGGATCATCTTGGCATTTCATTTGTTAGATACCAATTTAAAATTAGGAGATTAAAATGTGAACATAAAAACATCAATAAGCATCAAGAACAAAAAATACTTTTTATACATACATACATACATACATACAAGTATAGGAATAGAATACAACTACGTTTTAATCTTAGAAGCAAATTTGGACCGCTGTCTGAATTTTAATTTCAAAGGTCACCTGGATACAAAAAGTATCGAATCATCAAACAGTTTGCTGTCTTTGGCTTAAAATACGTTTTTTATTAAAAGCTTTTCCTCTTGAAAGCCACTTTTGCCACCATCGTTGCTGTTATTCATCAACTGATTACCATTCAGTGCCATGTTTCTCTATATATTGTCTCTGACACAGCAAAGGATTAAAAATAGGATACTTTGGTTCAAAGAAACCGTCACTAGTATTATTTTCAAGTAACTAGTTTTGTTTTCTGTGTCACAAGTAGCGATCGTCTTTGGTTCAGTGCCGTTGCCAAAATATAAATCTGAACTTTCACTTTAACATCTACTCATTCTGGCAACCCACACACCCTCACATCGTTCACTCACTCGCGATCTCTCGCAGTCGTTTTCGCCTTTTTGCTGATTCTCACCGGCTTCGCCTTTTAGTGTGTAACACAGCTACTGATTTAAGAGAAAGTGAGTGCAGTGAAATACGTTACAGACTCAAATATAATCCAAAAAGTTAACGTGCTGTAGTCTGCATCAGCATTTGGTTCCTGTTTTAAAATGCTCGGTCGGAAACGTAGACGTACACACAAACACGCGTCGTTAGTTCCGGCCTATTATACTTTCAAAATAATTTCAATAAGTATAATAAGTATGGCAGAAAATTAAATAGTCAAAACGTATTTACATATACGCTCTATGTACAGCCAGTATCTCTGATGTTAAACAAAGCAAGAGGAACACAATGGTGAATACCAAATCTGGGTCATTTTATTGATAAAGGGTTTTTTTTACTTGTTTTTCCTGCCCACCCCTATCGACCATACCCCAGAAAAATATTTTTAATTGAAGATAAACTAGACAACGCTTGGAGAGCAATACAAAAATTCCAATAAATAAATACAAAAATTCCAATAAATAAATAAATAAATAACCTGGAGACCCTCTTGGCTCTTGGTTAGGGGAAAATTTTTAATTTCTCTTAGCTATTTGTTGAACATGAACATGAAAAGCGTTTACGTTGCCTGGCAGGGCGAAGGACACTGTCTCAGCTGAACTCTGGACACACACACACACACACACACACACACACACACACACACACACACACACACACACACACACACACACACACACACACAGAGAGAGAGAGAGAGAGAGAGAGAGAGAGACATATATATACACATGCAGATATACACTCATCCCCCCTCCCCCTCCAAACGTCCCCTCCGATGCTAACGGTGGATCAAGGAGACCAGCCTTATGCTGCAGGACCGGATGCACTGTCTACACTGGCTGTCTCTCACCCTTTACCCATCCCTGTTGCTTGCCATGTGTTTCTTTGGTGTATTAAGAGTTTTTTCATGTGCTATGTGCAGAGAGGTGTTTTTTTCTGTTCTCAAACTGATCTCCCTGTTGGAGCTCAGTCTGGGGTGAGTTATTTTTTCTCCTTATCTTTCCTCGTGTTGTGCATTTTCCATGTTATAGTCCTCTGACCTGTCTTCCCCATGTGATGTTTGTGTAATGTATGCTCTTGGGATGAATAAAGTATGATCAATCAATCAATCAATCAAAAGTATGTTAACTACATTTGATTTTGAAAGAGGAAGTCTTACTTTGTTTGATAGTTCTTACATCATTTTAATAACTTTTCAAATGGGAACAATGCATTTAATTTACAACAAAGATAAAGTCAACATCACTTTACAAAGTGATGTAAAACACAGAATGAAGTATAAAGTGCAGAAAACTTCAGCCTGTCAAACATAGCAATGGAGCAATATGTAAAAAAAACAAAACCTAATTAAGCATGCACTCAGTACCCTAAGAATAGTTAAACACAGTGATAGTCACATATCATATCACTTCAAACCAGGGGCGGAGCGTGGGGATGGCTTACTGGGCTTAAGCCCGGGGTCTTTTGGAGTGTAATTTTTTCATAGTTAGATGTCTGGCTGACAACTGTATAAAACAAAAAGTACACACAATATTCGAAGCACGTAGTGCACACTGTGGGAATTTACGACTGTGCATGAATCCCCCCTGATATTGGTATGATCCGAGCTCAGTCACTAAGCGACTGAGCGAGAGGGCGGGGCAGCTGCTGCCTGTGAGTGCGCTGTTGTAGAGACGGAGCCAGCCATACTAAGGAGAGCTTAAGTTTGACCAGGTACCAAAGCAAATCATTCGTACTGTACAAATAATGTAAATATGATGGTGAATCACGAGAGATTGATATCAAACTGATCACTTGACCAATATTACGTTACCTGCTCTTCAAGTGAATCAACAAATGGCGAAATGAAAAGCCGAACAACAACAATGCTGTTTCTTTAGAGAGTCTTAGCTTACATGTGTGTTTATTTCATAGTTTCAGTTCTTACCCTCCCCGACTAAATCGGTTTCAGTTATGTACTGAAATATAAGAATGGACATTAGAGGCTTCTTTCAAAGAAAAAACTCAGGTAAATGTTATTTTATATATTATGCTTTGTATGTTGTTCAGTATATTTCTATGCAAAACAAGAGGGATTTCAGTACACAGCAGGATATTCACATTTGGTTTTTTTTGTTTTTTTCCCGATATTTTTATTAAAGTTTTTGCATCGACTTTTACAAAAGACAAATTGAACAATATGCCGTTTTCTTTTTAAAGAACATAAAGCAATATAAGACATACACTCCCACCTCATAATTATAGCAGTACCAGTGGGTGTACAAACAGAAAAAGGAAAAAATCCAATCTAATAATACTAGTAACAAACCCTAGGGTACAAGACAACAGTTCCTGAGTGTACAAGGGAGATGTGGAGAGTATCCAAAACCCCCACCTCCACACAGACACATAAAAACCAAAACACACAAAAAAAAAAAAAAAAAAAAAACCACACATGATAAATGGTCAGCTTAGTTATAGGGATAAATCAATTCTGTTAGAGAAAAGAAATATGTATAAAGTAGTTAAATAAATACCATCATAGAACGCAGGCACAATAGAATCCATATACTTAAACTTAGGCCTCTTACTTGAACATAAGATAAGAAAAAATAAAATATGATAGAGTCTGAGCTGGCTAATTGGGAGCATTGCGAGACCGCAAAGTCTGAACATGATCAAAAAAGGGTTGCCAGGTCTTAAAAAATTTGGCCGTAGACCCGCGCAGGGTGAATTTAATCTTTTCGAGTTTGCTAAAATGCAGAACGTCTCTGATCCAGATTTCCCAGGATGGGGCAGAAGGGGACTTCCAACATAGCAATATTCTGCGTCTTGCCAATAAGGTGAGAAATGCGACCAGATCCGCTTGAGGCGTCGGCAAGGCAACTGAATCAGGAAGAACCCCAAACAAAGCAGTTAAGGGCACAGGTTGGAGGGTTAGCTGGATGATCTTAGATAAAATCAAGAAAATATTAATCCAGTATTGTTTGAGGGATGAACATGACCAAAACATATGCATTAAAGAGGCAGGTGTTTGATGACAACGGTCGCAGTCAGGGCTAAGATTGGGGTATATTTGAGCTAGTCTGGCCTTAGTCCAATGTACACGGTGCAGAATCTTACATTGAATCAGCCCATGTTTGGCACAGAATGAGGAGCCATGGACCCGGTAAAGAATTTTATCCCAAGAGTCATCCTGAATCACACACCCCAGATCCTGCTCCCATGCCAATTTAATAGCCGAGATTGAAGAGTTGCCAAAGGAACATATTCTCCCATACAAACAGGAGATCAGGCCCTGTAATGAGGGCGGAGGCAATAGAAGGTTATCAAAGTCATGATAAGAAGGTCTAGATGGGAACTGAGAGGATTTCTCCTTAACAAAACTCCAGATTTGTAAATAGCGAAAAAAGTGACTTTTTGGAAGGCCAAATTTCAATGAGAGCTGTTCAAAGGAGGCAAATGTATTCTGAATGTACAGATCAGAAAAAGACCTGATACCCAAAGAGGCCCACAAATAAAAAGCACCATCAGCTAACGAAGGCTGAAAAGAGGGATTTTTCAAGATGGGTGATTGAAGGGGAAAAAAGGTCAACTTAAAATAACGACGAAATTGATACCATATTTTCAAGGTAACTTTGACAATAGAGTTATTATAAGAGCCTGTACTCGAAGGCTGCTTTTGGGCATAAATCAGGGCTGGTAAAGAGGCTGAGACACAGGAAGAAGTCTCCAAACTGAGCCAGGCCGGGGCATTATTCGTGTCTTCCCCCTGTAGCCAATACCTGAGAATACGAATATTACATGCCCAATAATAGAACATAAAGTTTGGTAAAGCCATCCCCCCCATCTTTTTCGGTCTTTGAAGATATGTCTTGCGTATTCTGGGTGTTTTTTTGTTCCAGATAAACCCAGACAGAATCTTGTCTAATTTAACAAAAAAGGAAATTGGAATAAATACAGGGACACACTGAAAAAGAAAAGAAAATCTGGGGAGGATATTCATTTTAATTGTATTTATGCGCCCTGCTACAGACAGATGGAGTAGAGACCATCTGTCCAAATCCTGCCTAACTTTCTCCACAAGTGGGTCGAAATTAAGCTTGAAAAGAGCATGAAAATGACTTGTAATTTTAACCCCTAAATATGTGAAGTTGTCTGATACAACTCGAAAAGGTAGTGCTGTGCACTGATATTTCTGTGCAGCAGCATTCAGGGGAAACAGTTCACTCTTGGCAAGATTCAGTTTATAGCCAGAAATAAGGCTAAACTGTTCAAGTATTGAAAGTACCAAAGGGAATGAGGATGCTGGCTCTGAGATATAAAGAAGCAAGTCATCTGCATATAAGGAGACTCTTTGTTCTATACCATTTCTAGAAACCCCGGTGATACCTGGGTTTGATCTTAGCGATATGGCTAAGGGCTCAATTACAATTGCAAATAGCAACGGCGACATAGGACAGCCCTGCCTGGTCCCCCTAAACAGAGGAAAGAAGTCAGAGCATGTGCCATTTGTTTTGACAGCGGCAAGCGGGGAGGTATAAAGAAGTTTCAACCAGGAGATGAATATTTTACCAAAGCCGAATTTATCTAAGACATAAAAGAGGTATCCCCACTCTACCCTGTCAAAAGCCTTCTCAGCATCTAGACTGATCCCAAACTCCGGGCTGTTGGAGTCTGAGGGATTGTAAAGAACATTAAACAAACGTCTAAGGTTAGAGAAGGCGTATCTCCCTTTAATAAAGCCTGTTTGGTCCGGGTTGATTACAGATGGTAAGACTGCTTCTACACGCATCGCTAGAAGTTTAGCAAGGATTTTATAATCCACATTTAACAAAGAAATGGGACGGTATGAGCCACATTGTAGTGGATCCTTATCCTTTTTTAAGATCAGGGATATAGATGCCTGCAGTAGAGAGGGTGGGAGGGATCCAACTTCCAGTGAGTGCTTATACATATTTATCATGAGCGGAGCCAGTTTAGGCATAAATTTACGATAGAACTCAACCGGAAACCCGTCCTGTCCGGGGCACTTAGAACACTGCAGTTTGCTGATAGCTTGCATGATCTCTTCTACAGTTACTGGTCCCTCCAGCTGGAGGCTGTGTGTCTGATCGATTGATGGGAGCTTAAGATGATTGAAAAATGAGTCCAAAGCCTCCGTACTAAATGCACACTCAGACGCATAGAGAGATGAATAAAAGTCTCGAAATTGGTCATTAATTATTCTAGGATCCGTAGAGACACCACTTAATGTCTGAATCCGAGGAATGGAGTGTGCAGCTGCTGCACTACGGAGCTGATGAGAGAGCAGTTTACTGGCCTTATCCCCATATTCATACTGGGAGTACTGACATTTCAGCAACATCTCTTCAGCCCGAGCAGAGGACAGGTGATCAAACTCAGTCTGCAAAGACAGCCTATCATTATAGACCTCTGGTGCCGGGCAAACAGCATACAACTCGTCTAATTGCGATATGCGTATTATGAGCTCGGACAATTTTGCTTTCCTTTGGTTTGCCTCAAAACCAGCATAAGATATAATATGTCCCCTGATAAAAGCCTTAAACGTTTCCCACAAAATAGAGGGTGATATTCCGGGTGTAATATTTGTCTCTATGAATAAGTCTATCTTGGAATTCAGAAATGTGGTAAACTTATCGTCTGACAGCAAGCGTGTATTCAAACGCCATGGAGCTGGCGGAGAACATTGGCCCACTGCCAAATCTAAAGTCAACGGAGCATGATCTGAAATGACAATAGCACTATGAGAGCAAGAGCGAATCTGTGAAGTAAGTCGACTGTCCAGTAGGAAATAATCAATACGAGTGTATGTATGATGAACAGGGGAGAAAAAGGTGTATTCTCTACGTGTAGGGTTGAGGAAACGCCAGGCATCAATAACAGAGAATTCTTTAAGGAACGTATTAATAATTTTGGAAGAGTTGGATTGCCTACCAGGCTTATTTGAGGATCGATCCAGCGGCCCGAGCCAGCAATTAAAATCGCCACCAAGAACCAAATAGTGGGAAGACAAATCAGAAATTTTAGTGAAAAGAATACTAAAAAAATTTGGATCGTCCCAATTGGGAGCATAAACATTGGCAAAAACGAATTTAGTGTTCCAAATACTACCACTCACAATAATAAATCTACCATTCTGGTCCGCTATAACCTTAGAAGAAACAAATGGCACTGATTTGTGTATTAAAATAGCAACACCACGAACTTTGGAATTAAATGTAGAGTGATAGAGTTGACCCACCCACCCCTTGCGAAGTCTAAAATGATCTGAAATTTTTAGGTGTGTTTCTTGTAAGAACACAACCTGGGCGCCCAAAAATTGCAAATGATGAAGGACCTTGCTCCTTTTAATAGGTTGGTTCAAGCCTTTACAATTCCAGCTACAGAACTTAAATGAGTAACCTGCTTGCTGAGTATTAATATTTAATTGCGATACCATGTTAAAACATAGGTTGAGAAAAGCCAAAGCTGACCAATGAAAAACACGCAAAAAACAAAATCAGTGTACAGAGCAGTACAACATAAAAAACAAAAAACACCCAAACTTCCCCCTAAATGCTGAAGCATCTTCCCTAACGATATTCACATTTGTAACCACATATTTACATACACTTTAGGGAGAAAACATAAAACATTTTTACTGTACAACATCAATTTAGAGTAAACTTTTGTTTTAGATAAATATTGAAATATCTTTTGAATTAGTTAAATGTCAGAATAAAGAGAGACAGAGCTGTCTATTTTTATCACTTTGATCAAATTTAGGAGTACATATACACTAAGTTTGTTAATTAATAAGAAACTCCAGACGATTCCATTCTGAGCTGAAGAAGCTTCTGATTGGTTAGTAGAGTCCATGTGAGTAAATTGGTGGCACAGCTGTGGATGCATATAAGGCAAAACACAGAGCCTGTTTCTTTGACATGGGAAAATCAAGAGATGTCAACCAAAACACCAGGAAAAGAATTGTGGAGCTCCATAAGTGTGGCTCAGTTTGAATACAATTTGGTGCCATTTGCAATTAAGAAATACAGATAGTTTCTCTCTTTACTCTTAAAGTTAACAAATATGTTTTTTTATATTTATCAATCTAAAAAAATAAACATTTAGTCTGATTTGATGTTACAATTAAAAAAGTGTTTGTGTTTTGATCTGAAGAGTTTGTAAATATCTGGTTTCAACTGTATATTTGATGATTGTCAGCACAAAGAGGGAGAGAGAGGAACAGAGAGGGAGAGAGAGGAACAGAGAGGGAGATGGAGAATGAGGACACAACAGAGATGGAACAAGAGCAGGTGAGACACATGTTAGTCAAATGGTCGTTTACCAAAACTATCACCGTATCATAGGTACTCATGTATCTCGTACCTAGTGTTTCTTTTTAGGTTTACTATTTTTCAAATTCTACATTTATTAAGTTATGCAGGCTTGTTTGCACAACAAGGCTAAATAATTATATAAACCTTTCTCAATCTAAATAGTGGACTTTGGTAGACTTAAAAAAATAGTGTAGTGCAGGTCTATGATGATTTTTAGTGCTACTATCATCTAGTTCTGATTCTGGTTCTGTCTTGGTTAAGTCCTCAGTAGTCCTGATTTTGAACCGTTGTAGTCCTGTTTTAATTCCGGATCAGTTCTGGGTCTGGTTGAATTGGGGTTTAGCCCTCGTGTCTTGATACAGGCCCGACTTTGTTCTGCCTCGCTGCTTAATTAAAAAACTAGTTTAAGGTGTCCTGCACATGTGATATATATTTTTCCCTATATGAAGTCATTCTTTTTTGAACAAAACTCAAAACAGAGCCAATTAATCTTTCAGTTCCCCCCCCAAAAAAAATAAAAAATCCCACGTGCATACTACCCTTTAGGGCTAAGCCCTGGGTGTTTCAAATGTCTGGCTCCGCCTCTGCTTCAAACAGAGGTGATCCAGTAATGCTGCACTAATGAATTAGACTAACTATTCACTTTAGCTAAAGTTATTAAGTTAGCTAAAGAGTTGGGATGCTGTGTAAGACATATATAAAGCTAAAATACAAAGGTTTGGACACTGTTTTGCACGTTTCCCTACTGTAGGGGTCTCTGCAAGCATACAGGGCTCTGACAGGGTACAAGATGACAACTTTGGAATTCTACTAGAAACAGTCGATCATATTTGTCAAAGCTGAATTCAGGGCAAACTACGCTAAATTAACGTTTTTAGCTACAATAAGCATAACAGTTACTGTACGGCTATCATTTGTTAACATGACGCTTGGTCTTATACATGTAATACATTTATTACCAACCTGAGAGTTTATCCGCTGGTCATTCGACATGACGAATGACTTCTGAAGTCTTAAGTCAGCTCAAGATGCTGTAGATTCCCGTCAGTAACACTTTCGGTCCGCTAGTAGAACATAGTTGTATTAATCTGCGGTTGATTACCGGAACCGTATGTAAGTCCCAAAAAACTGAATTTTGGAACTGAAATTGAATGGTGAGAAGGGAATCTGAAATTATTCGAGAGCTAAATTTTTAAAGGATAAAATACGGTTTCAAAGCAAATGAATTCATTTTAAAAATATAAAATTAAATTTCAATTTAGGCTAATTCATATTCAGTTTTTAAAAGCATTTATTCAAGTTACAATTCAGATTCAATCCGAGCAATTCAAATTCAAATTTAACTTATTCAAATTCAGTTTCTGATGGCACAGATTTCTGCCCATAGTTTTACAGCCTTAAAACATCTATAATAATTGTAAAAAAATAAAGTTAGCTACTTCGCGGATTTCACCTATCGCGGGTTATTTTTGGAACGTAACTACTGCGATAAACGAAGGACCACTGTATTGTGTCTTGCTTCTACATTCCTTTTCTCTCCATATCTCTCTTCTCTAATCTCACTATAGATCACAATGTCGTCTGCAAACATTGGGGACTACTCCTAGACCTTATCTGTCAATCTCACAGTTGGCAATCAAAAAGGGGCATGCAGGGGCATGCAGCCTCCATCTCCCTCCATCATCACTGTTACAAAAGCTTTTTAGTCTAAAAAGTAAACTTTTTCGCTTAAAATGACAACAGCACACCATTATGAATGATTCTATAGTCCAGTTCTGTCTCAAACATCCTATTCATTATCCTAGTCCACATTTTCGTGATCATATTTTTGGGACTGATTATTACCGAGTTATGACATATCCTAATTTTACGATATTCATAAAAATGATAACTGTCATAAAATTTATAACTTCCTAAGTCATAAATCTTTTGACATGGGGCCATAAATCAGTGGTTTGACAGACAGGGCATATTATCCCTCCGTCATGGAATTAAATAAGCTTGATTTCCCTAAGGGGAATTAATAAGGCATATGACAGCAACTGAGAACAAATCAGACAAGTTTATCAAAAGGAAAACTGGATAACAAAATAAAACAGGAAATGACTAATCAGTAATAAGACAGACAGAGTCACAGAGACTTTAGGAAAGTGCAAAAGCTGAGAAATAAGGAATCACGAAAAATAGAAAAAAATAAATAGAAATTTTATAGACCAAAACACCAACTAAACCTCAAAACCATAACACCCACACCCCTTTGTGACTAGTCATTAAAGGCTCTCCTTTTCCGAGAATGATGTGTTACTGGGAAAAGCATTAAGTATTAAGAAGTCTTTTGATTTAGACAAACCAAAAGTCATTAACTTGTGTTTTTAGAAAGTGCTTAACAGATCAATAACTGTGGAATGTAAAAACTCAAATTTATCTGAAAACATAAGATATTGTCATACAAGCTTTTCACATTATATTCCTAATAAAGCTGAAGTTAAAAGTTGGAATGAGCTAATCAAACTAAGTAAACAAAGGAACACATTCCTTTCCCACTACTAAATAAACTTAAGCATGTAATTGGCTCTCACTATAAAAATGAAATAACGAGTAGGAACAAGTGAAGACAGTGAGAGGATGATACCAGGAGGGTGAGGTAATGTGAGCAGACACTGGTCAGCAGCCCACGGTCCCACCAGAGTCATTACCACTGACAGTAAAACTGAACAAAGTGAATGTGATTGGACAGGCACGATGTTCTGTCCCATGGCAGCTACAGACAGCAACAGACACATTTCTCAAGTGAACTGTCTGACTTGTATATTGTATAAGTGACAATTACATGTGCTGGATGAATGAATCAGTTATTTCTACTGCCAGATGCTCTTTAAATACATGTTTCATGATGTCTGTCTGGACTCTTGTTCCTTTACACCTAACAAGTGTGTGTGTGTTGCTCTGAACTGCCCGCCAACATGCATCCCACAGTCTGTACATGGTCACAATGTGGGGTGCTAATAAAGTTTTATGAGCTGCTTTAATCTGGCCATCTCGCCAATCACAATACCCTGAAGTAACCACATCCATCCTTGAGGGCTTATTAGAGGGCTCCCCATCACACATAATTGACTGTTCAAAATGAACCATATGAAGAAGACAGAACACATACACACATATATTCAGTGCAAAGGCCAGCAGGTGACTGTGAGCAGTGTGGGCGTGTTAATGGTGTGTTTGGTCTGGTGGAGTGACTCATTGACATTGTGTCCAACTCAGTATTGTCAAACAGAGCCTTTCTTCTACTTGAAAATAATCCCATATGTCGTTTGAATAAGCAGCTTCTTATGACCATAACGCTGTACATATAAAGAGATGGCTTCAAAAAAAGAACTGATACATCAATTGCCTACATGTAAGGGCTGTGTACAGAACTGACCTTCAATATATAATTGTATTTTATGCCTGATTAGTCCCATCCATAAGCAGGGACTTGGTCCCTGGTTAGACATGTTTTTTGGATAGATATGGGCAAACGAAAACGTCAGTGTGGCTTTTGTTGTGTTGGTTGTTAATTTATTGTCAATATTTTAGAGTAGATGTTTGCTAGTACAACAAGTATAGTTTTTGTCTGTCATAAATTCTGAATTAACTGCTAAGCACTGTGGAAATGACAAAAATCATATAATTATTTATTATAATTATTATTACCACAGTTAATTTTAAATCAAGCAATCAATTTGGAGTTTAACTAAGATATTGTGTTAACCTTTTAGTATTTACAGCCCTTTTTATACATAGTGCCATATTTTGTGAGGTTCAGAAATAATTGGACAATTGACTGATAAGCAGTTTCATAACCAGGTGAGGCTTGTTTTTCCTTATTACACTAAAACGATAAGAGGTGTGGAGTTTATTCTAAGTGCTGAAGTTACACTTGGTCTCTGTTCGCTGCAACTCTGAATAAGAAGTTTAGAGAAATATATGTGCAAGTCAAGGAAATTAGAAATAAATCCACAGAAAGATCCAAACAGAAAAACAGTTTGTCACAAAAAAAAATCCTTTAATGGAAAACAACTTCACAAAATTTAACCAAGTCAAGAATACTTTCAAGGAAGGAGGCATATCATTTTCAAAATCTACAATCAAGAGATAAACTGAAATACAGACGGAAACCACTGATTACACAAAGGCCAGATTAGACATTGCCAGAAAATATCTGATTTGCATTTTTTTTTAAAAGAAAAAAAATATTTTCAGATGAAATAAAGATGAACTTGTACTTGGGAAGAGAAAAGCATGGAGCACATGATCTGAAGCATACCATATAATCTGTCAAAAAATGATATAGCTGCTACCGCTATAAGCAGTGACATAATCAGTTAACACCAGTAGCCTGGTTCCTTTGGCATCCCCATCCCATAATTTTGCCTCCACCTCCACCAAAAAAATCTACTTGACTTTTATCAATTTTGTTTTACTGTAGAGCATAAATAAATAAAACTAATATGATGCAGTGCATATACATCAAACTTTAGTAAATGCCTCACCGGATGGACCCCTCTCAGTCATTTCTTCTTTTTGCCTCTGTTCATCTCCTCGTTAAAGTTACCCATATGTAGACACTTTTTATGACACGTATACCAAGTTGAACTATTTAAAATCCACCATAAAAGATTATAAAGCCACATGACATCAGTTTTGGATCAAGTACCTAAGTTGGTTGTTTGGAAAAATGTGGCCAAAAGGTCAACAGGTAGGAGTGGTATCACACGGAAGCAAATGTCTGTACAAATACTTGTAGTAAACATAGCTTCTGATTTAGTGCTCCTTTTTACTTTCAAAGTGCTTTACGGCACATTTGATCTCAAATACGTAAATATTATTTATGTTACTGGAGTAATTAATCTAATTACTTTTTACTTTAAGTCTTGAAAGACGTCACTCTGTGTAGGAGTTGATTTACTGACAGTGTAGGAAGTTTAAATGCATGTTGGCAGTTTTTAATTAGTCTGTGGGTGTACTGCCAGTGTGTGTTTGTGTGTGCTGCTAATTAAAAGTGTCCTGTTCGTGTGTGCTTTTGTCTCATATATAAGACCAACAGACAGCAGATGACAGACAGAGTAGAAGAGGCGAGGTGACACACTGAGGAGGTAACTAACTACTGATTATCTCACTTAGATCTGATCTGATATTGCTCACGGATAAAGGTGAAGATGGTGATGATGATTATATCACTCGGGCTTCTCTTTGTTGGACTTGGTATGACATCAGCTGCTGCTGGCCCAGGTATACATCAACATTTACATTTAATCTGTTTTTCTACAATATCGTGCTGTGATGTCTAAAAGATGTCTAAAATTTTTATTTATTGTCGGAGAATGCACTTACTAAAACAGTTAACATCCTCAGATCTCTAGTTATGTACCTAGCATGCCATGTTTATCTGTCTACAGTTTTCTAGCTATGTACCTAAAATACCAAATCACTCCACTGGCAATTCCTTGGATGCATCCTTTTTGATCTTCTAATATCCAGTAATGCATTTGTCCTGTTTTGCGCTGTATCATTTTGCATTTTACAAAGAGAAATCTTAAATAATGTCTCTACTATGCATAATATAAAAATGCTAATAAAGAATACTGAACCCAATAACTATAAAATAGATAGAAATTAAATTATGACTCAAGTCACATTTCTTCTGTCTTCAGGCAGCTGTGTGGGTCGATGCGGTGAGGTTTTCAACAGAGGCTGGCAGTGTAAGTGTGACTTCAGCTGCCTGCAACATAATGAGTGCTGCCAGGACTTTGAGGCTACATGCACCATCGGTGAGACAGATACAATAACAGCCTAAAAAAACAAAGCTTAAAAACATACAAGTCTACACATTTTACACCTCTTCTTTTTGTAGACGAGTATTAAGATACAACACAGATGAATAAAAACAGAAAAACTACTCGATGTGGAAGCAGTGAATCTATTATTGCTGTTTTCTCCAAAAGTTGAATCTGGACGTAGTGTTTTGTAGGAGAAACGTTTCGTCACTCATCCAAGTGACTTCTTCAGTCTCAGCTGACTGCAGGTTTCCCCAAATCTTATAAACAGTAAATTTGCATAGTGACTGAAACCAGCCCACTGAAGGAACAATGGACTGGGAGGTCAGTTACTTAATCATAATTGTGCAAATTCTCATGACCACTGACCAAAACCCACTGACCAAAACCCACTGATCAAAGACCACTGATCAATGGCCATGAGCACCATTCACAGAGAGTTGGGGAATGGCTGCAATCACAGCATTGTAAGATGGCGAAAGATGTACCCTTATTGTTGTTGTGTTAGATTACTTACTTATCTTTAAGTTATCTGTTTCTGTAAGCTGTTTTGATTTTCTTTTTTTTTCTTTTTTTGTGTTTGCTTTTCAGTGTTTAAAAGTTTTTTTCTCCATTTTAAAATATGATCATGTTTCTTCCTGAAGCCCACAAACGCTTCAAGCTTGTTTTGGGCTCTGTGGATCTTTTGTTTTTCCTGTTATGTTTCTTCTGTTTGCTGTATTAATTACTACAGAACACAACTATTTGTTTGGGTTTGTTTTATTTTGCGATATGTCCTCCTCTTTCTGTTTGTTTAGTAGCTATTTTCATGGAAACATAATGTTTCTAATTGTTTTGTTCTAGAGCTTTCTTCTGTTACACTTTACATTTTGGTTTGTTATTTGTGTTAAATTTTATAGCTGTTTAGAGGTTTCTTTCCAAAGAACTGTTCTTTTCACCTAGTTGCTTCAACTTTGATGATTTCTTTTGTCCCTCTATATATACTTATCAATATTTTTAAGCTAATTGTTTCTTTGATATGGTGTTTAGTTGGACAACAAGTCCAACACTGGCACCAGCCAAATACAAAATATAGTTATCTGTTATACTGGCAGTTTATTTATTCATTTTTAAACCAAAAGAATAATATAATGAAAAGCTATGCTGCATTTTGCTGTAACGTAACGGGCACTAAGCATCTGTCCTGCTGCTATGTTTGACCTAAATGCACAAACAGTGATGGATTTTTTGT
Organism: Rhamphochromis sp. 'chilingali'; assembly: GCF_963969265.1. Lineage (NCBI taxonomy): Eukaryota > Metazoa > Chordata > Actinopteri > Cichliformes > Cichlidae > Rhamphochromis > Rhamphochromis sp. 'chilingali'. Next base: position 5,605,327 of record NC_137943.1, on the reverse strand, counting down.
GTGCAGTGTTCTATTATATATTACTCCCTTATTATCGAAGTGAAACGTTCTTAAAAGAATGAGTGACAGAAAATAGGATATTTTATGTGACTTCAAACGGTTGAAAAGTTTACTGGTTGGAAGACAAGTGCACGATTGTCTGAAAGTAAAACACGAGATGCTAATTTTTCAGTGGTGTGTCTTTTTCTTATCTTATTAAATCCCATGGCAGATAGAATATCACGGCTTTAAATTTCAAGCCAGTCGAAGCAATGTGCTGTCCTGTGATGACATGCTCCTCTCTGTCTGTGTTTTCAGCACAGTCATGTCAGGGTCGCTGTGGTGAGGTCTTCCGACGTGGTAAGCTGTGCGAATGTGATCCACTGTGTGTCCTCCACAACACCTGTTGCCATGACTACAAATTGAACTGCAGTAAGTATCCACAGTCACGGCTGCAACTGCATAGACTGTCCCATTTCCCAACTCATCTGAACTTGTAGGCCTTTAAGGACAAATGTTATTTCACATGCGATTTGAGCAGATGCTGCATCCTAGATGCATGAAAGAGCGTTTCCGCAGGTCCTTCCTCCCTGCAGCTGTCAGACTGCACAATCAAAACCGCTCCCAACAATCATAGATGTTCACATCTGCGCTGTAACTGCAATAATTTAATCAACCGATTCGCACTTCAACCTGTGTTTGCCTCTTATCTGTAGTTAATTTTATTTAATTTAATAACGGTACAGTACTCTGTTTATAGTAACCATTGTCCTTAATGTAAATATGTAAGAAAGAAAAATTGTGTATGTTTCTGTTCTGTGTACTGTTTGTTTGTAATGTGTCTTTCTGGCTGCTGTTAAAACCAAATTTCCCCTTGTGGGACAAAGAAAGGATTATTCTATTCTATTCTAATTTCTAGTTTTTCATTTTTCTCTGTGTTGACAGACGCCACAGTGCCACTCTCACCAGAGTCATATCGCGGCAGGTTCCAGTCTCTAAGGGCCACAGCTTCAGGTATGCCTGTAGTCAGTTACTACAGACATCAATACAAGAATGTTCCTAATGCTTTCATTACAGTTCCTGGTATCTTATTTTAAGCCTTTCTGCTCTGTTTTATCAACCTCAGGAAAGCGGAAATCCCAGAGGAACAGGAAATCCTCCAATAGTGAGAGTGAGGAATATTTCACAGGTGAATGCAGTTCAAATTAGAGATGGACCGATCCGATATTACGTATCGGTATCGGTCCGATACTGACCTAAATTACTGGATCGGATATCGGAGAAAAATAAAAAATGTAATCCGATCCATTAAATATCACGAAAGCAGCTCACAAAACTTGCAACACGCCGTAACTCACCTCAGAACATTAGCACGTCGGAGCAGTATGCATCACGTGATAGAGCGGCTGTGGCATGCGGGACCTGTCGGTGGTCTGGATAGCATTTGGAGCTTCGCTAGCAACCCGGCATTTCATCTCTGACAAAGTTATCCCGAGAGAAGTAAAGCAAGTGTGTAAGTCCATCTCTGAATGTTTGTAAAGCATTCCTGCGTTAAGCTTAACAAGCGACTGCCTCTCCTGCTGCTACTTCAATCATGAAACTGCTTAATGATCAGCTGATCGGCTTTTCTGTCGCGAGTCCGTGTCTCTAGTTTGCTTTTGGCCCACTTTGCACCAGAAAGAGGAAACCAGCGGCTGAACAACAGCAGCACGTTTAAGCTTGATCAGCTGTTGTTAGAATGTATTTAATATTTCTTTCTACTCGAGGATCTTTTTCTACGTAGCTGACGCTGGTAACTGTGCAGGGGCGGATCTAGCAAAGTTTAGCCAGGGGGGCCGATAGGGCATTAACAGGGAAAAGGGGGCACAAAGACAGACTTTTCTTTCTTATTCTCATTTAAAATGTCGAGCTTTTAATAAATAATTATCTGACACCCAAAGTTTTAATTTGATGTAAAATGAATAGAAGTCAATTACTGTATATAGTAACTATTAAGTCTAATATATATACCCTAGTAAGCTATAGTACTTTTTCCTTTGGGAAGGTACCATCTGTGGAGTCTGCAATTTTGTTGAAGAAAGATGTTGAATCTATTTAATATTTCTTGAAAAATAATTGATTTCTGTGCATTTTTTTTCACACTGCATCAAATTAAGGTTGATTACGTCGATTAAGCATCATGAGGTGGCGCGTGAGGGGTGGTTCCCTATTTTTTATTTATTTATTTTTGTTGTTGCTGGGAGTTGGAACCCTATTAGTTAGGTTGCTTAATATTTATGCTAAGTACTCTTTAAAATACCAGAATAGGGAGGATGGTGTAGGTTTAAGTTTATTAGATTGATCAGTATTGCTGAACTATGAAATTTTTTTTTTTGCATACAGGTATAACAGAATAGCTTTAGTGTAGTTGTTGTTTTAAACTTGAGTATGAACTTATACAAAATGCAGCAAGATATTTAAAAAACAGTTTTGTTGATTAAAAAACACTATATCGGATTCATATCGGTATCGGCAGATATCCAAATTTATGATATCGGTATCGGACATAAAAAAGTGGTATCGTGCCATCTCTAGTTCAAATATTACTGAATATTTGCCAGTACTGAATCTGGGAACAGCCCTTACTCTGTCCAAAACTGACAAAGCACAAGCAATGCTAAATCCTTCCATCATTAGCTTCCTTTAAAAGAGTAACAAAAATGAATAATAATGCTGCATTACCGTTGTTGTATGTAGGAAGAGGCCGCTGCCCAGAGCACCTTGGGGCTCAGTGTCAGGGTTCTTCAGGCCTCCTCAACTCACTGACTGTTGGCTTATCTGACTCCACCCCTTCTGCTGTATCAGCCAATCAGCTACAACATGGTTTGGACTACTTTCTTTCTTTCGTAACTTAGTTTTCTTAAATGAGCAAAATGCAGGTTTGATTAATGGTCATTAAAGGTAATGTCTCTCATTCCTCCTGTAGGTGTGAGTAGCATGCCTGTTGGCCTGCTGCCTGTGATAGTCCCTTCCTCTCACAGCAGAGCTCCATACTCACCAGCACCAGGCTCATCTCTGCCCATCAATAATGCTCCGTCTCTGGGCATTGGTGCTCCAGTGAGCCCCCTGGCTCATGGAGCTGTTGGCAGTAAACTGGATGCCCAGCTTGTGTTATCCCCTGGGGGAGCTGCTTCATCTATGCTTAGTCAAGGTTTATTTAACAGAAATTATTTCATAATTGTAGATGAACCAAGATTTTTGCAACTTGTTTTAGGTTCATTAAAACAAGTTGTTCAAAAACAATTCCCAACATACTACAGTACACAGCAATGCCGTTCTTTGTGCTCATAGGCCTTGGTGTTCCAGCAGGTTCCAGACCCAGCACTCTTCAAGATGTATTACAGGGCTTGGGGCATGGAGGATCTGAAGGACCAGGAACAGGTAAGCAGCTGAAGGTGCCCTGTGGTTGTGGGTGTGTTTAATAAGCTTCTTCTAAATTACATAAAAATGTATGTGTGCGTGCAGGGGTCTTTGCTGATGTTGACCTATGCAGCCATTCTCCCATCAATGGACTGACAGCGCTCATTAACGGGACCATTCTGGTATTTAAAGGTGAGTGCTGTGACTGTCAAATTATGGCTAGGCGTGAGGGGGTTAGGGTTAATATGCTCTGTAGCTGTGCTGGGCAAACTATATCCTCTGCCAATATATGCTGTGAAGTTTAGTGACTGCAGGTTGTTGCAAGCATGCAACAGTTTTTTCATTTGGATTAATGTTAGCATATTAGCTATAGACTGTCCATGTATATATCATACATTATGATGTTATCAATTCATTTATAGGTTCTGCATTTTGAAGCATCAACATTAGCATTTTTAGCCATGTTGCTCTTTGGAGCAAGAAATGACCGTTCTTAGAAGAGAAGGCAGAGTGTTTGCAAGTTGGTTAGCAGGCTAAATCAAATAACTGTGTGTGTGTGTGTACAGTTATACATCTGTGTTTGTGTGAGTTAATTAGTGCCAAGTAACAGACTGATAACATATCTATACTATTTTCTGAGAAATTCAATTTAACTTTCTCCAAAAGGCACAAACACAGCAAACAGCAGCCTAGTAGACAGGTAGTGACTACAGCTGACTATGTTGACACAGCTATCAATCAAAGCAGCCACACCTCCAACTTTAACTCTTAGCAAAATCCAGATTCTTAAACAAACAAATAAAAAGATGTACTAGGTTGTACACCTGGGCCCTATTTCAGGAAGCCGGTTTAGTGCAAACTCTGAGTAAGTAAACCCTGAGTTAACGAAAACTCTGGGTTTTCGGTTTCACAAAGCGAGTTTAGATTAATTCTGAGTGAGTTACTATGACGACACACTCCGTGAAGCTAACCTGCCCCCTAGCAGGTTTACTTCAACTAACCCTGACTGTCTCCGCCTCTTTGTCAGAAACCTGACTGTAGGAAGTGTCAGACATGGCGTGCCCCTTCCTTGAAGAGCCAGTAGATGTTGAAGCCCAAATTCTCTCCGCCGGGAGAGAGTGATTAGAGCGCGTTTGGACATTTTATCATTTCCTGATGATTTCCTGTGTGAACGTTACCGTTTTTCAGCACAATCTATAATTTATTTGAATAACATCCTCAGGCCTAATATTGCTCATGTGACACATCGCAGACATTCTCTCAGTTCTGTACATATTATTTGTATTGCACTTCGGTTTTTTTGCAAACGGGAGCTTTCTGTATAATATTGGTGACGCTGAGCACGTTTCCAAGGCTACCGTCTGTCGGGCAGTCAGGAATGTTACAGTTGCACTGAAACGTCTCCTGCACTCGTTTGTGGTGTTCCCCGGTCATAGACCCACAAGATTTATCAAAGAGGGATGCCACAAAATTGCAGGTATCAGGATGAACAAAACTTAATTCATGATGTGGTGATACTTGAACTACTACTTAAATGGTACATTTATTTTCACGGTTCCCAGGCGTGATTGGCTGTATAGATGGCACTCACATTCCAATCATTGCTCCTTCAGTAAATGAAGGAGACTATGTGAACAGGAAGTCTTTCCACAGCATTAATGTACAGGTACATAGTTCCCTGTAGCATTTCAAACTAACAAATTATTTCATTATAGTAATGGATGCTAATTTGTGTTCTCTGCACTGTGAAGATCATATGTGATGCTGCCAACATTATCACAAATGTGGAAGCCAAGTGGCCAGGCTCTGTGAGTGGTGGTGGTGGAGGACCTGTTTTTCAGGCCTCCGCTTTTTTTTCTGTTGGCTATAACGGGTCACATTTGAGCATACAGAGTAAGCAAATATGTACTTGTAATGTGCTCAGATAATTTCAATAAGTGCTTACAGAAAGAAAATTAATGTAGCCTCTAACTGCAATTGATTTACATGGGACAAACAGACCAAGCACTATGGCTCATAATACAATTACACCTTACCTGTTTGGACTATATTTTTATATTTCATTTTTACTTGCTGCCAGGAACGTTTGGAGCCTGTTGGGTTGCACCTGCGCTCACATCACAAAATAAAATGTATAAAATAAAAAATAAAATAAAATATAATAAAATAACGTGTTAAATGGGTGGAAATCCCTAGATCAACGTTTAAATTAACACTCATGCATTGACTCTGTCGGCTATGTTTTGCCGTGCATGCTCCCTTTCTTTTGCAGCTGAGGCTGTGTTACTTTTTTTCCGCGGAATTTGCATGTTATCGGCATATGCTGCCATCAGAATTTCGGCCTCAAGCGCTGTGAAATACATTGACCGTGCCTTCTTTCCCTCCGTCTCCATGGTGACTCGCTTAATCTGTGCTCCACTAATCAGGGCTTTATGTATCCTCGTGCGCGCGCTTAACTTGGGGTTAAAGCAACTCCGCGTTGACTGAACTAATTGTTATCAGCCTTTCTGAAACCGAATATTCCGAGTTGGACAGTTCGGGGTTACTCAACCCTGAGTATCGTTTTTAACTCTGAGTTTTCTAAACCGGCTTCCTGAAATAGGGCCCTGCTTTGTAATGCTTTAAAGTTTGGTGTTTTAATACAAAGTGATTGAGCAGAGTGATTTACTTTGAGAGTTGGTCTCAAGTGGCCAGAATTTTATTTATTTTGATAATTACAGGTTGGCACTTGGACAGTGATATTATGTAATGTGATTTACAGGTTATGTGATATGCCTGATATGTGTATGTATGTTTGTGTGTGTTGCAGGCGAGTTATTCTGGTCTGTTGATCCCATCAGCCGCTCTGTGGGTCAGCCACAAAGTATCACAGACACTTTGGGCATCTCATCTCCCATCGACACCATCTTCACACGTGCCAACTGCCAAGGAAACACCTACATTATCAAGGTATAGATATCACTAGAATCCGTCACAGTATCACAACTAAAGCTGCCCTTGTATGTCACCTTTTCTTTCTTTTCTTTTTGTGTCTGCTAAATGTCTAAAGTGCGTGTTGTGATACCACAGCGTCAGCAACAGCACTGAGAACACAGCATAGTCATCAAACAACAAAGCATTGATCATTGTGTGCACAACATGAGGAGGCCGAGTGCAAGTGGGTTGCAAAGCAGCTTGTATAGGCACACTAACTTTGAGCAGACTAAAACTGCTTAATCAAAGCACTCCATACGAGATTAGATGTGTAGAATATCAGCTGAGCCAGACCACCTTTGTGGATAATCTATAAGCATCATCCTGGACGCTTTCATTAAAGTTTTGAGGTTTAAAAGTCAGAATCTGACGTTTTAAACTAAATACAACAGTTGCTTACCACATTGAAAGGGGATATAGTTTTCAGTACTGGATTACTGTACCATGACCTTTTACAGCAACTAGCTATATGAATACAACAAGGGGGAATCATACTGGAAGAGCAGTCCTAGAAGCACCCTCTGTGCTGATGGATGTTGGATGTATTAATCACTCTTTGTCTCCAGGGGGACCAGTACTGGCGTTTAGATGGGAACATGGTGATGGAGCCGGGTTACCCCAAACCTCTGGTCTCAGAATTCCCTGGTTTGACAGGACACATCAGTGCTGCACTGGCAGTGCCGGCCACCAGGAGCAAACCAGAAACTGTGTACTTCTTTAAGAATGGTGAGGAACAAAGACAGACCCAAAATAACTCCACTGTCATGGTGCCAATGCTAGTGCCCAATTTAACAGTTTTCACACACTGTAAGTGCCACCCCCCACATACCACAAAATTGATGGTCCCCAGAGATGAAGCCAGTGACATCATTGGTTATGGCAGGGGCTACAGTAACAGTGTCATTATTTTATTTTATTTATTTATGGCAGATTCAACCTTGCACTTAGATTAAATATAAACACAATTAAAAAGTATATAAAAGCCTATATAAAACTGAACAAAACATACAGGTAGAATGAATCAATAGTAATGATATCTCTGTATTTGTCCACTAGGAGAAATTTTGCAGAGCTTCACATTCCCACCAGACAGCATTCCTTCCTGCAGCAAGAAACCAAGAAATTCCATGAATACTGGTTTGTAGCTCAACAAATTATTTAAATTCTGTTCCTTTTAGCTTTAAAGAGCTGGTAACCATATTGGACTAAGTGGTCCTGTGCTTTTTAATACCATGCTATTTTTTATTTCTGACATTCAGGAGTTCTTCTGGGTGGAGAGATCAACATCAAAGTGTCTCTGAAGGGATTTCCCACCCCCATCACCTCGGCTCTGTCCATGACCAGCCCTCAGGGGAGCGGCAGATACCATCACTACGTCTTCTCTGGACGTAAGAACAATCAGAGCATTTTGTTTATACACATTAAGTTTTAATAGCGGTAGAGATTACACATCGTCTCATCTTTGTTGGTTCAGTCCATAGCCTGTATATAAAAGGTGTACCTGGCCACCACGAAATCATCCAGTGAATAAGATGTAGTGCTAACAACATGCCAAAAGTTTGGGGGACCATTATTTCTCCTTGTGTGAATCTTTTCTAAAACACGGTTTGTCCTTCCCCTCCTTAAAAGCAGGACATTACAACTGTGTCCACTGTGAATGACCACTATTGATCAGAGGTGGCCTACTACACCAGCTATCAACTACCTGCAGTCTTAAGATCCCTACCCAGACATTTTAAGCCTTACTTACACTCCACCACATGGAACCTTAATGATGGCAGGATAAGGTCTCAAAAAGAACCTTGGCATCTTAATGGACTTTCAATGAATTCATTTATAGTTTTGTAGCCACAGTTTTATCTTTAGGCAAAAAGACCCGGTCGTTGTTAAAACAAAAATGTAACTAGAGCAACAGCCTTGGAGGAACATCACCATGACACTGTGATAAGCAGTATAAGTTCATATGTTAATTTTGTATTCATTGTCTCCTCTACTGCCCTAATGTAGGCAGATATAGCCATAAATACTGCATCAGCAAAGTAACTAAACTCACACCTGTTCTGTCATCTCTGCAGCTCTCTTCTTCAGCATCCAGATTTCGGGTGACCTGCCAGTGCTGACCAAGCCTGATCCATCTGCATCCTTTGCACCTTTGCCCATCCTCAGCCAAACTACTGTGGCAACCAGTTCTGCAAACATGGCTGGCCAGAACACGGTCCTTCCCCAGCCAGCCAACTCTATCAGAGTTTGGCTGCGCTGTCCTTAGGAAAGTCCTGCAGGAGACCTGTTGTGTTTTCTTTGTTAACGCGCAAAAAAAAGGCTCATAATAAATAAGTCTGCTGCTGATTTTCCTCATACATTAATATGACATTTATAATATCTGGAAGGGTCAAATAAATACCATCACAAAAGTCTACACATGTTAACCATATGAGCACAACACCACATATTCTATGGTGGGTTTAAGTTATTCTACCCATCATGAACTGCAACATAACCTTTAAGGATTATCTAAAGCCAGCCCACAGTTTGAGGAAAAAGAAGTGTAATTCACAGCTATTTTCATTAAAAGTGGATTCCAGTGATTGTCGACACTGATACAAAACAAAAGCAAAACACGTGGAGCAATTTTATTATTTGATCAATTCAAAAGAAATATTTCTGGCATTGTTTAGATAATTGATCTTCGTGTCCTCCACTACATCCTTCCAAAATATTCTTCATTTTATAAATAAAAAGCATCCCATGACACTGCTGCTCCTCATATTTCCACTTTATTATTAAAACACATGTATAAACAACCAAAGATCAGAGGACAAAAAAAAGAAATAAACTAACAAAATAACAGAATCAGAAGTCACACACCTGTCAGATCTCTCCAGTAATAGTCAGATTTTACGTGGACCTAAAATGTATTGACATTAAATTTGTTGCCTTGTTTATGTTTTACTGAATAAGATGATTAAGTCTTCACTGGTGATATCTTCATTAGGAGATTCCTCCTCTTCCCAGAGATCCTCCCCTCCCTTCTCGAGAGAACGTTCCTGAAATATTAGCGAAAGACGACAAAAAAAAAATGTGTGAGATACCATATTGTCACTCTTCTTGTTCCCTGAGTGTAATGCTGCTTAATGCACTTCAATAAACTGCTTTATCATTTAAAACTACAGGACTTGAGTCAGTTCTGTGAGTGTACACTATATTCTCACAGGCAGAGGTTAACAACCATCCCAGAAGGATAGTCCTTTAAAGCTTTGACACCTTACCTCTGCGGCTGATTAGTCTCACTCCTCGAGGTCCTGTGCTTGACAGGCTGCTCACCAGAGGCTGACTGGCCACTGTGTGACGCTGCGTCATATTGCTTGTGTCTGTAATCAAAGAAGGGAAATAAAAAACATCACACAAGAGTTTGTGCACATATGAAAGCTTTAGCTGACGAGTGCTTTTCAACGTCTTTCATTAGCAAAATAATGGAATTCCCTTTCAGACTAATGAGCTAATATATTAAACATTTAATTAAATTGACAGGAGAAAAAAAAAAGGACTGCTAATAAGTGTTGTTGGGGTTTAAAGGTTCTATAAGTCTGCACCATGGATTATATATGGACTAAGCATGGAAACAGACACAATGCACTGGGCTGAAAAATGAAGGCAGCGCAAACTCAAAAAACTGCAGTTCCTCTGATTCGCTTTCGAAGCTTCAGGCTGGTCCTCATAGATTCCCAATGTTCAAATGTCCAATTTTACAGCATTAAAAGTACATTAATTGAGGACAGTTTTCACCTTTATAACAACTTTGCACAGGATATGGTTGCTTTGACATCTATCGGTCAGTAAACAGAATACATTACCAGGGTCTTGGCTGGTAGATGGCAGTGACGCATCATCGCTTTGCTGTCCTGCTGATTCCATGTCTGTCTGACTCTCCAGGGTAGACTCAATTCCAGGGCTGGAAACACATCCACAATCAGAGAAAACTTCCAGCGGTGTCAGGTTTAAAATAAAAGTCAACATTTCTCTCACAAATCTATTTTAACACCATGTGAGAAGCTTCTTTTTTAGTACAGTAAATCCTACATAAATGAAAACTGAAAACTTAAAAGCTCACCCCTCCACTTCCTGCTCCATGAACACCTCATCTCCATCATCTGTAGCAGCAGCCATTCCAGTAGAGGCAGTTACCATGGGAACTGACTGGGACGCCATGTTGTCACTGCTGTCTGAGGGCAGGGATTCAGTGAAGACTGTCACTGATGAAACAGAGACACAGGGAATACTGAGCTTTTGAGCCCAAGAGCTGGACAGCGCCGACTGAGGAAATCTCGTCTTCGGGGTTTGTGCGTTTTTCTCACCTGGTGCAGCCACTTGTAAAGGTGTGGTGGGGACACTCCTTCCTCCTCCATCTTCATCATGAGCAGCCAGAAACAGAGGAGATTCATACATACCGAGACCTACATACAGATTTAGTTTGACACAAAAAAATGAATGTTTTAACTCGAGTATCAGACTGCATGCACAAGTTACAATTAAGCGTTTGTGCAGTACCTCCTTGAGAAGCCAGCTGTCCCAGGTCAGAGTGTGAGGCTGAAGTCTGTGGCAGCAGATCTTCAGGGGGTCCAAACCTGAATCTGGTGGACAGACCTGCTACCTGAGGTGAGCTGGAGATCAAAAACATCTGCTTAAACACGTGTTAAAATGCATCTTTTCAGCAGCCCACATTTGTAGTCTCCTTTGCCTTCTCTGCATGTTTCACTCAAGAACACATGTTTCATCTGCAGCTTCCTTCTAGAATTAGTTGCTGCAATTAGAGAAAGAAAAAAAATCCCCTACAAAAGTGCTAAAATTGGCCACTTGAATGCTTTTCTAAAAGGAAATCACTTCTCTCTGCCATTTTAAACTAGTTTTGTACCAGGTTGCAGTTTTCCCCTCTAAAAGGTTAAATTGCTTTTAACTTATTTACCTGGTTGCTGGAAATACGGACACTGTAACTGACAGGTTTCTCTACACAGGGAGCAGCAGACCACTGTCTGTTCTGTCTCCATGAAAATCTCACCTCAAAAATCCCTGAGTTAATAAATCTATAATGAGTCTGAGATCTTATGATACCACTATGTCTAGAAACAGTCCAGTTAAGACACAAAATAACGGGGTGAAGGAAAGTTAAAGTGAAGCAGTGGAGTAAAGTATGGGAATCTTTAGTGCGTGATGGACTATCACACTGACTCATACCTTAAAAACAGTAGATTGTGTGAAGTTGGTCTTTTGCCCTAAACTAGATTATTCTTTATTTTGCTTTCAGAAAACATAGGGATCCTAATATTGTGTCCATTGAATTAAAATATGAGGCCTAATCAACAGGTTCTGGGAACCAGCCTTGAATCAATTTATATTTGTCCCATCTCCTCTCAAAGATCAACTTATTGACCAAACTCTAGACCACTTCTGACTCTATAAAGTAGTCCCTTTATGACTTGCACTTTGAGCTTCTCTGTCACAGTAGAGTATCATCCAGAGCTCAACTGAAATATTTTGAAATAGTTTCCTTACTTTAACATCTTGAGGCATCGGAGGCCGAACAACCTGAGCTTATTGTGTTCCAGCCCACAGTGCATTGAAAGCAATGAGAGTTTCTTCCATACAAACACAAAAGTCACCTTTCAACCACTATATTCACTAGATTTGCCTCTCTGAAACTTAATCCTCTTTAAAATAAATAAATAAATAAATAAAGTTCCAGGATAATATACAGAATCTTATACAGCGATCTACAAACATCAGCCATGATGGAAGACATTATGAGCCAGGTGTGTGTGTGTGTGTGTGTGTGTGTGTGTGTGTGTGTGTGTGTGTGTGTGTGTGTGTGTGTGTGTGTGTGTGTGTGTGTGTGTGTGTCTGTCTCTCTCTCTCTCTTACTGTATAGCCTCAGCAAAACCATCAGTACGATGTGGAACAACCAGAGTGGGAGTACTGGGAACCATTCTGTCATCATCATCAAAGAAAGGCTGCTGACAACACACAGGCACATTTAGGCTAGCTGATCCACAGAAACTGAATAATATGGTCAAAGTTCACAACACACATCTCTTACCATACTGCCTATTCCAGGAGTCAGCTGAGGTCCACGTCCTGACGATGGTCTGCGCAGCTGAGAGGCCTGTCTCTGATTCACACACAGACACCATTACTGTCAGAGTGCTGCTTTCTTCTCCTCTTATATTTCCATGTAATGATTTTACCATTCACTATTGATCGGTATTATTAATCAGTCTTTGCTGATTGGCATTGTGATTTCAGGTGGCTTTATATAACACCAAATAACTGGACAGTATATGTATTAATTTGACTTACTTAAAACTCCCAGATGAATCTAAACAAAACGCTTTTGGCATCTTTCTACTAAACTCTTAATTAAACTGCATCACTCATTTAGCCGATGTGGATAACAAACCTGCCTCCTGTTCATGATAAGTAAGCTCACTCCAAATCCAAAACATATATTTTGAATGGAACAACAATAAAAAAAAAGAAATGTCTGTTAGGTTATCACCTGTGTTTGTGGGGGACCCAGCTCAGGAGCAGGAGGCTGGATGTAGAGGCGAGGTGGGAGTGGGTGTGGGGGCCTTCGTGTGTGTGGCATCCGGGGTGTGAGGGAGGATGAGGAAGGTGAGGGGGCAGAGGTTGGAGGAAGGTGTAAAAGGTCTCTAGGGTGGTCGGACTCTGATGGGGCATCACCGCTGCCTTCACCTGGAAGAGATGAGTGTGTCAGGTTGCGATTTTGAGAGAAGCATGCATGAAATGAGATGTCTGTGAAGGTTCTCAGTCATCCAGGTCATCGTAGTCAAAGGAGCTTGCAAAGAAAAGCGTCTGGACTTCTTTAAGTTGCTTGCACACGTTTCACCTCTCATCCGAGAAGCTTCTTCAGTTCTAAGGTCAAATGGTGGAGAGTCCCAGATATAAACCTAGTGGGAGAAACCCCCCACAGAGGGACAAAAGGACCCCCTGATGATCCTCTAATCGCCTGAGTCAAGGTGTGAAACTGGGTGTGGGTCCCAATCAGCCAGAGTTTCGGGTGTGTTCATTGTGAAACCTGGCCCCACCTTATCATGCGAATTCCTGAGGTCAGATGGCCCAGGATGTGAGTGGGCATTAAGGCGTCTGGGGAGGGAACTCAAAACTGGATTATAGATGGCAGAGAGTTGGTGTCGTAAACCCCCGCCTCTGTTCAAAGATGGTCGCTCACAGTGGACATAGATGGCTTCTTTCACTCCTCTTTCAAACCATCTGTCCTCTCTGTCCAAAATGTGAACATTGGCATCCTCGAAAGAGAGTCCTTTATCCTTAAGATGCAGATGGACTGCTGAGTCTTGTCCTGTGGAGGTGGCTCTTCTGTGTTGTGCCATGCGCTTGTGAAGTGGCTGTTTGGTCTCTCCAATGTAGATCTATAATCTATAATCCATCTATAATCCAGTTTTGAGTTCCCTCCCCAGACACCTTAATGCCCACTCACATCCTGGGCCATCTGATCTCAGGAATTCGCATGATAAGGTGGGGCCAGGTTTCACAATGAACTCACCCGAAACTCTGGCTGATTGGGACCCACACCCAGTTTCACACCTTGGCTCAGGCGATTAGAGGATCATCAGGGGGTCCTTTTGTCCCTCTGTGGGGGGTTACTCCCACTAGGTTTATATCTGGGACTCTCCACCATTTGACCTTAGAACTGAAGAAGCTTCTCGGATGAGAGGTGAAACGTCTTCAAGTAACTTAAAGAAGTCCAGACGCTTTTCTTTGCAAGCTCCTTTGACCATGAAATGAGATGTAAGCTGGCCTTGGTGCTCACCACTGGCTGTTGGCTCACTGGGGTGCTGTGAGCCTGAGGGTGCTCCACACACACTCTCCTCAGTGTTAGTGCCTTCTGTCAGTTCCTCCCGCCTCTGCTCTTCGGCCTCTCCGCTGTCCTCGTTACTTTCCTCTCCCGCTCTCATTCCGCTGTCAGCAGCATCATTGTCATCTTCATCATCATCCTCATCCTCTTTATACTAACAGACAAAGTTAGAAATTAACACCTGCCATTAGATTAAAACTCAAAACATGGTAGTGAAAAGCAGCAGCACCTCATCATCTTCTTCTTCCTCCTCTTCCTCCTCCTCCTTCTCCTCTCCATCTTTACTCTCGCGGCTCTCGCTGTCGGTGTCGATCACAATCACATCTCGGATGATGGCAGAGCCCTGGGAGGACATCAGGTCAGTGGGAACGGACTGGGACACGCCCTCTTCCTCACTTTCCTTGTCGTCCCCCGATAAGACTGGGAAGCTCTGTTCTGGGAGCTCCTACATCCCAAACATAAAAATCAGGTCTTATCACACACCTTTGCAGGCCTGTTTGTGTTCATATGCAAACAATCTGACAAGACATTTCAGTTGTGTGAGCCTTTTTATTTTTTAATGTGCGCTTTATATTCCAACATCATAGCATCATGCAAGTGTTTAAGGTAAATATCCTCTGCATACCCGATTTTGAACAAGATGTGCAGAATAGATGTAAATCACACCCACTGCATGTTACAACTTACACAAGACAGCTTTTAGTCACCCATTTCAGAAATACGGTTTATAATTGTGAATTGTTCACCATGCTGTACATCTGAAATCTTAAATGTAACTTGGCAGTGGAAAGATGAACCAAAGGCCTGAATACTGTGTTTCTGAAGAAACTATCCAGAAGCAGCCTTTTCATTGGCTAGAGCTGGAAAATCAGGTAAAGTAGCTGCTTTCAAAAGCATCTCTGCATTTAGAAATCAGCAGAGATAACTAGCTATCAGCTAACGACTAACTTTAAGTTCTATGGTCATATGACAACCAACATTTACTTGAACCAGAAGAGTTGACTTGACAACAGACCTGATTATCATCTGGTGAATCCTGCCGTTCTTCATCTCTGAGCTCTCCTTCCATCTCCTCATCACCTTCCACCTGAAACACACCAAGGGCCATAGTTTGACTTACATTTATTAAACACACACAGACAACAAAACAACTGATAATGTCGTGCCAAGCTTTTGAGGTTTTGACACAACAGATTAAAATGGCTCCTACTGCAGATATCGAATAGGAAGCTCTGGACTTTTCTTCGTGACATCAGTTAAAATTCCCAGACTTTCATCAGTTTGCAAAACTCAAGTGGCCTGGAACAGGTCTGTCTTTAATCAGCATTCACACAACATAAGATACCCTAGAACTAACAGTTTAAGAATGACAGCACTTCTATTTCTAGTTTCTGGGTTTTTGTGTTTACCTGCATTGCTGCTGTTGCTTTGAGGCGTAGCTTTTTGGTGGTTGGAGGTGTGTGTGAGCTCTCGGGTCTGCTTTCTTCTTCCTCCTCCTCATCATCATCATCTCTGCTTCGCTTTGAAGATGCTTTAGTGGCATCACAAAAACACACCAGGACCTCAGTTAAGAATCTGACCATCAACATTTTCAGTACTATATTTAGTTTTTTTTACTGTTGAGGTGTTTTGTGAGTAAAGTTTCAGGCTTCTCTTTCTGACCTGTTACACTCAGAGAGGAGGGGGATGAGGATGTAGATGGCCGCTCTGCCTCCACGCTGGGCCCTGCATCCTGACTGGCTGCCTGCTGCTGAGTGGGCTGAACAAACGCTGTGGCCTGAGTGCTGCTTGGCTGAGATATGGAGGTGGGTGCATTCACCATACTGGAGCTGGTAGAGTGCACAGAGGCTGATGTATTCATCAGCACTGCTAGGAGAAACACATTTCACTTTGACATATACTGACACATACTGCTTCAAAATCTCAAAGCGCATCTCCAACAGAGATCTACTTTTATTTCAGTTGTCTTCTTCTAGAAGAAAATTGTTGAATGGATGGCCTTCTTGTTCTTACCCTCTTGGCTTTCAGTCTGTGTGGTCGGCATTACTGTGGCCATAGGTGTTGGGACAGGGACAGTTGCCAGGGTAACCAAAGGACGGATGCTGGCTCGAGGCGTGGCCTTGCTGCCAGGAGAGGGACTTGGCTTGTTGCTAGGAGATGGAGTACTTGGGGTGGGTCGGATGTTGGCAGTTGGAGGCTCAGACAGAGTGGAACTGATGGAGAAAAGCGATTTGTTGTGTCTGTTCTACATTTAGAAAAGCTCTCTTTCAGGCTTTGAGAGTTCATACTGGCGTCTTTGTAATGTGGTTTTTAAGTTCATCAAACTACAGCCTCATTACGTCCACTGACTTGACATTGTATGAAACATTTACAATCATTCAGAGCAATTTATAGTTTACCTTCCTCTGTCTTGTGCAGGACTCTTCAACGATATCTGTCTCTGGTCTGCAGACCTCGTCTGATCACCCATCTAAGGACAAACAGGTGTGTTCTTGATCATTACCACAATCACATGATGGAAATAAATTTAGCAAAGCCAAAGCAAACTAATTACAGAAAAAAATGCGTTTTTTTTTTTACTGTTGCAATTTAGACAAAAAATTATTCAATTCCTCGGGGGAAAAAAAAAACAAAACACTTTCTCAAAGTTGTAAAATATTGTTTCCAGAGTATTTTTAAAACTATATTTTGAGAAATTTGCAAATACTTAAAGCATACAATTTGTAATTTTAAAAATATAACCATTTGTAAAATATCTGTATTGTTAAAACCTCAATTTTAAGACAAACAAGGTTTCACATTTGAATTTTGGAACATTTTGAAAAATAAAATATTTAAATATTCATAGAAATACTATTGTAATAACACAAAATGATGGGTTATGTTATCCATAATAAAGGCTCTATTTCTGGTGTTGGTCTAGCACAGTCAGTCACACTTTGCTTCTGTAATATTTTCATCTTAGCTTGTAAAGAAGGTTTTCTTATACCACTTTGGCTTTCTTCTTAATTTTGCGACATACAAACATGCATGCACATTAAAATAACAAATCTGAGTTTTAGCATACCTTTAGACAATTATAACAAGAAAAGGGTGAGTTTTTTCAAAACATGCTCTATGTAATGTGTGCCTTCAAGTCCATCCTGTACCTTAGCTCCACTCTGGTCCTGTGTTTCTTCTCTGGTGTCAGAGTGCGTTTGTGTCTCTCTCCGTTCCCTAAGCTCTCTGTCCAGCCGAAGAAGTCGTCCTTCATACTGAGATTTGAGGGCATTCATTCTCACCTCCAGCTCCTCTTTACTCTGCTTCAGTTCTTCTACCTCCTGACTGAGCTGCTCTTTAGCACCTGAAGGTAAAGGAAGCAAGTCACAAATTTTAGTCACGCTAAGCATATTTGCTTGTTTGTTTGGTGATATTTGTCAGCAGATTTTCATATTATAGTGTTTTTCTGAGCTCACTGTTTAGCTGGTTGATTTTGGTCTTGGCTCCCAGGAAGGCCTTCTTAGTTTTTTCCTCTTTGTCGGCCATCTGCTGTTTGAGCTGCTCCTCTCTGATTTTGCTCTCGGATAGCTAGCGAAAACATTCATAAAAAAAAAACAAACTGCTTTCACAACATCTAATTTTAATTTAGTGCGTAAAATTCAACATAAGAGACTGTGCTTGCATTAAACGATTATGGAGGGAAATCGAACGACAGTTGGACTTGAATGTAGTTTGGAGTATGTAGGATTCTCAGATACCTCCTGTCTGAGTTTTGCAAGCTCCTCTTGTTGTGCCTGGTTTGCCTCAGCAGCTGCGGTAGCATCACTTGAGTGGACAGACTGGGAACTCTGGTTTTGGCTGGCCTGTGCGGTTCGGCTTGCTTCATTAGCTTGTTTGGCTTCAGTTAGCTGCTCCTTCAGATGTTTTATGTCTGCTTCACGCTCAACAACCGTCTGAAGGGGAGGTAAACGTGCCAAAAAGATTAAAATACCATTTTATGCAAGACATTTAAATTGCCTAAATCTTTTTCTCCAAATTTCACTGAGAAAAAAGTATTATGTTAAATAACATTTTAAAGGAAAGAAGAGGACATTAATTAACAACTCATAGTTCCTAATATAGTCTTCTTCCTCAAATTGACTACTTGCTTGGTTAGTGTTTAGACGATTACAGTAAAAAAGCAAAAAACAAACAAACTGTTCGAGTATTCAGTGTCATCACTTTGCCACTTGGGGAAAAAAGACTGCTCATGGCAAAGGTTTCCCTTCAGGTCTGTCTGGTAGAAAGGCCTTTTTAAAATAACATTGTGAAGTCTACTTTAACACAAACTAGAACCTTTTCTCACAAATAACCAAGTAGTTGTTGTAACCAAACTCTGACTGACAGTTGTTAAGTGTAAACCAAATAATCCTGTATTTACTATTGGTTTCAACTACAGTCAAAGTCAAAGTCTGGTTTTTATGTTTGTTGCTCTACCCTTTTTGGCCACACCAACACAACCTTCACTCACTACTTTAACAATTTGTCAGATTCAGTCTTCCTGCAACTTGATCTGTTTAGCACAAACGGAAAACCACGTTGTTTTTGATTGAAGACGATCACATAACAGAGGTAAAAATACAAGGGGATATGACTGGCATTACTAATCCACTGAAAATTGATTGAATGATGTTGATCTCTTTCCTAACCTTCTGCAAGCTCTCCAACTGGCCTTGAAGCTCAGTCACCTGTTAGGAGGTAAGCACAGATACAGAAACTACTTGTTAGTTTACTGCAAATATGACAAAAATACTACATACTGTTAAAAGAAGAAGGCTCATCACCAAGCTGTCAGACTGCAGAAGTAAACTGTTGTGATGTAAACTGAGCCTTTTATCATACTAGGACAATATTTACACAAATATTACATGAAGATGTGAAATGTGCAAAGAATTTGTTTTGTCAAAAATAGTTTTGGTGCATATCAGCACCAGAAAAAAAAAAAAGATAACTCTTTGACATCACAGAGTTGGGGGGTCATCACATCATCACATGACCTCACATTGTTAATAATTGTTGCTCACCTTACTCTCTGCTTGGCTCAGAGCAGTCTTGAGGCTAGAGATTTCCTGGTCGTGGCTCTGTTGGCTGGTTTGGTGGGTCTGCTGAAGCTCTTTCTGACTGGTGAGGTTCTGCTGAAGGGTTTCTTTAGCCTGCTGAAGCTCCCTTTGGAGCTGCTGAATCTGGTTCTGACGGGCTTGAGCTTGAGACTGAGCTGTTTTTAACTGGTTCTGCACCTTTAAGAAAAAATGAAGCAGGTAATGTGGTTACTGTAGGCCTATTCTCAGATACTGGCTGGGATTCTTTTAGATCTGGTGATGGAGCTCATGTGCATTAACAGTCTTTAGACCAATAGTCCAAATAAATAAAAGGTCAACCACAAATCTAGCAAATAGGTAAAATCCCTGTTCCTGCAAGAATTCTCACCTGCTGGGTGTGACTCTTAGCTTGTTGAAGCTCTTTCTGATTTTGGGTTAGTTGGTTCTGATTCTGCTGCAGTTGAGTCTGGGTCTGGGACAGCTGGGACTGGAGCTGTAGGATCAAAGACATGACAGAGCCAATGGCATGATGAATCTACACGCTATCTGCTATCTGAGCTAGCAGCTATCTGAATATGGTGTTCATTTTTCCCATCTGTGAATAAAGACTTGCAGGCAGTTTCACCTAACTTTGTCAAACCGTACCTGTGTCAGCTGGTTTTGGACCTCCTGGACCTTTTCCTTGAGCTGCTGGTTTTCCTTCTGGGCTCTTTCCAGCTCCTGCAGGGACTTCTGGGCCTGGTGAAAAACTGACAATTAAACTAAAAGAAACAGAACCACTATTGCATCTCTGTGTATCTCAATACACATAAATATCACACATAATTATGTGTGATAAATAAAACTAGGAGATATTTTTTGCTCTGAATTGACTTCAATCATTAAGTATCAAAGTTATTTGGGTGGACTGCTGATTAACTGGATAGGAATTGATCTAGATGCATAGAGCAGAACTTTTTTGTTCCAAATATCTTAAATCCCTCCATGAGCCTTTTTTTATTTTTTGGTAAATATGATAAAAAGTTAAGTTGGGAAAAAAAATAAAGACTTGCGCTGGTCATGTTTAACTTTGCTCACCTCCTCCTGTTTTTTCTGCACTTCTCCTTTCAGGGCACTCAGCTCCTCCTGGGTCTTGCTGAGCTGCTCCTGAGCTTTATTCAACTCCTGCTGTACCTCCTGGTTTGGAGCCACCTCGCTTCCTGCTTTAGTAGCTGTTTCACTGACCAGCTGGAAAAGACAAACATAAATCCCCATTGCAGTTGTTCTCCACGGTCAATGGGTCCAAACCGTTTCCACAAACCTATCGCCGCACCTTGTCATGCTGGGCTTTGAGCTCCTCGTACTGGGTTTTATAGCGTCGTCCAATCTTCTTCACCTGGGTTATGGTCTTGTTCTTCTCCACAATGTCATTGTTTTTTGTTTCCAGGTCTTTCTTCAGAGAGTCTCTTTCGGACGTCAGGCGGGCAACAGACTCTCTGAGGCCATGTAGCTGCGACTGAGCTGAATTTCCACTCGCACTGGATCTGATTCACACATAATCATCTGTGTAAGGTTATTTTTTTGGATGCATTGATCAATTTTCTACTGAGTTGCTGGAAATTAGGTTCCGATCACTTAGGCAGCAAAACTGCAAAAGTCTGGTACAAACCACACAAAAGAAACTAGAGTTGGGAAAGTACCGTTCAGTTCACCTTTGTGGCGTTAGTGTATTTAACAGGTGTAAGCCTGTGTGTGTTGCTCTACCTGGCCAGCTCAGCCTTCAGCTTGGCTGTCTCCTCAGCCAGCTGTGTGATGCGCTTCTGTTGAGCCTCTCTCTCCGTGGTGAGTTTCTGTCTCTCCTCAACATCACCGTCTTTCTGTTGGCTGATCAGTTGCTGTAAAAATCAAAATCACAAATCTTCTAAATCTTTTGCTTGCTGACTGAATGTATAAACTACTACACTATGGAGCCACTATGTTGCAGAAATGAGAGAGAGAGAAAAAAAGCATTTACACATGTACTCAACCTCCTCCACAGAGTGGCATTACCTGATTTTTTGCTTTTAATCGTTTAAAGTCTTCCTCCAACAGCCTCTTGTCAGCCTGCAGGGAGCCATTCTTCTCTGACAGCACAGACAGAGAGTGATGCAGAGGGCTGATGTCTGACTGGAGTTTTGTGATCTGGTGAGACACAATGTTGGGCGTTTTAAAGCTTGCTGCATGTTTGACACCAGACTCTCTGTATTTGTATCACTTCAGCTGATGTGCACCTTTTGATTTCTGTAACTTGGCACTTTGCAAAGCTCGGTTGAAGACACAAGTATACGATCGTGTTGGTTTTTTACTGCCATTTTAATGACATTCCAGTACAGAAGCTTAGAGATATATACAATTACAGTGCGATATTGCTACAGTTTGAAAACTTGTAACTTTGTGGGGGGAAAAAAGTCATTTCTTCTGGTTTTGACTTCCTCCCTTCCTATACAAGTGCTTATGTTGTGATAATGCTCGAGCGGTGGCATCTATTGTTTAGGAGAACATAGCAGCGGCTTCTTGCCTCTTATTGACGGATATAAATAGAACTGCCTGATAATATTGCAGCAGCACAAAAAGTAACCAACGTGGTATATACTGTACACAAGAGTAGTTGCAGTAGGCTTCCAGGTATGCTGTAGTGACGATCTGTATTGTAACTGACTCCACAACATTTTGTTATAGAAATTTGCTGCAACTGCTTAAGGTGAAGTATGTCAGGTAAAGGGGGGTACGTTATTTGAACTTGTTTCCAGTAGCAGAGCCATTTCTCTTCAGCTGTTTATTATTGCAGATTGTAACGTTCAATCTTTTTTTTTTTTGAAAATATTATGCATTGAAGATAAGTTATTTTGTCAGTTATAGCTCTTGGAGAGAAAGGTTACAGTTAGAAAAAAAGAAGATGGAACTGGCCAAGACAAACATGAAGACAAATGGTGACATGCAGTGCAGTGCAAACTCACTTTAGCCTGAGCTTGCTGCAGTTCTTGCTCCAGTTTATCTCGGTCCATTTTGAGCATCTTGTTGGTTTCTCGAAGAGCACTGATAGTCTCCATCTTCTTTAGCTGCTCTTCCTGCTGCACTAGAGTTTTTGCTGTAGCCTGACATAGAGGAAGAAACATATACAGAGAAGTAACAAACAGTATTCTCTATTATGTCCTTTGCACATTTAAAAGTCACACTAGCATCCTACTTGCTGCTTATTTTTAAAAACAAAAAAACACTCTTTCTTGCTAAATCCGGTACGGACGCTCTGTACTTACAATACAAGTTTCTGAACTGACTATCAACCTCACAGTGTTCAAGAAGTTGCATAGTAACAAATTTGTGGAAGTAAAGTTTTACAAAGTATAATGAAGCTCTTCATTCTGTAGTAGATTCTCAAATATTAATCAAGGCCTCTTTTTCCTCCAAAAATAACTTGTTGTTTTGTTTTTTGAGCAAACTGATATTATTTACATTTACTCGGCTAAAGTTACAGCATTATGGTGTTTCAAGTGAGGCAAGAGGTGACTCTTACGGCAACAAAAACCAGGACCTCCCACTATATTGGTGTCACAGCTTCACTAATCTAACTAATCTACAGTCACCACACTATATACACCAGCTTTTAATTGACTACGTTATTTGATCCCAAAAGGTTGATTCTGTTCATCTGGACGTAGCGTTTTCAATGGGAGAAACATCTCATCACTCATCCAAGTGACTTCTTGGGATTTACTTACCTGGATGATTGAGCATGGATCAAGATATGTTATTTGATCAAAGGTAAAACAGATCAAACACTCCCCCAACTCATACCTGCATCTTCTCCCTCTCAGCATTTAGGGTTTCTTGTAGTTCCTTTAATTCTCTCTCTTGGTGTTCCACTTGCTGTTTGTAACGAAGAGCCTCTCCGTCAGACGCCTCACATTGCGCTATAGCGATATCCTTTTCCCGCCGCACAAACCTGCACCGCAAACGCACATTTTACACTCAGTTCTACTTTGAACAAGTAAAAGATTTATAATGAAAGAATTATTAGAATTTCATTTCATCATAAGGTGCTTCAGAGGTAACGATGTTTACATACTCTATTATAAAATAAACTGCAGTGTCAGCTATTTCAATACTTTCAATACACAATAACACAAACACTGATCAACCAGCTCGTGTTACAGTACCTGAGTATTTCTAGTATTTGCTCAGTGGTCTTTCCTTCCTCACTGAATGACAAGTCAAGCTGCTGCGGTTGCTGCTGTTGTTGTTGCAGCTGGCGGCTCTTAGCAGCTATTTCATCCATTTGTTCATGCA
This sequence comes from Rhamphochromis sp. 'chilingali', assembly GCF_963969265.1. Lineage (NCBI taxonomy): Eukaryota > Metazoa > Chordata > Actinopteri > Cichliformes > Cichlidae > Rhamphochromis > Rhamphochromis sp. 'chilingali'. The sequence continues at coordinate 5,581,729 of NC_137943.1, read as the reverse complement.
GGAGGGAATTCTGCTTTCCCAACTCCTCACAGTGACGGCTCTGATTTGACAGATCCTCCTGAATGACAGTCATAGTAAGGACTGTTACGATCATTCACAAACAGTCTTCTAATTACATTTTAATTTTCTTAAACTAAGATTCATAATGTGGTTTGTTCAACTTTATATATCTCAAACAGTTATTCAGACCTGTGTGAAAAGAGGGATGTTAGCTTGCCCGATTAAGATTATTGGGTTGTTGTTCTACCTTCAGCTTTTTCTCTGCTGTACTCCAGGCTGCAGTTTTCTCCTGCAGGAGGGAGGTGGTCTTCTTCAATTCCTCCTCTAACTCCATCTTTTGTGCTGCTCCTTGTTGGAATTTTTTCTTCAGTTCCTGTAGAGCCTCCACATCAGCAGCATGAAGCATTAGCTCCCGCTCATACTTAGCCTGTGCCTCTCCAGCTAGCTTAGTCTGACAGGAGAAGAGAAGGGGAGGGACCTTCAGTTGCATGTCAAGTGTGGTTTTCTTACTGTAGGCAAAAATTAAAAAGAAAATACTGGCAACCACCAGCGTTACCCCTCAGCCTCCTAGTAGACACACTTATACTCACATATCTATATTATTGCTAATATATATTGTAATATATCTATATCACTAAAGCACTTCTGGATGGATGCAAACTGCATTTCGTTGCCCTGTACCTGTGCATGTGCAATGACAATAAAGTTGAATTCTATTCTATTCTATGATATCATTTTCAAAATCCTACATCACCTTGTTGTCAAGTTATAAAGTCCACAAGAGTTTTGGAAAACTTACTCTGTACTTGAATCTCAGTGACCTTGACCTCAAACTCCTTCAAGAATTTCAGTAGATGCACCTATGTTATCAATTTGAAAATCTAGATAACTTCTTTTTTGAGTTATGAAATTCACAAGAATTTCTGAAAATTAGGTCAAGGTCACTGAGATTCAAGCTAATCCAAGATGTACGTTGCCTTGTTTATGAGTTGGTGGTGGGGTGATGACAATACCCCACCACCTTTTTACGGCTGAAGGGTAAAAACTGGTAGGAGTACAGTAGAAACCAAGTATATTAATCAATGCACGTGTGTGTACCTGCAGCAGGCTGTCCTGCACAGCCTTCTGCTCCAGAGTTACAGCAGCAGCTGCCCTCTCCAGAGCCTCCTGTTGCTCTACCCGACTGGCCTTCAGACTTCGTTGCAGCTCACACACCTGTACAAAGAGAGTATAGGAGATTACGGTCATTGCATTATCAAGTTGTCCGTGGATCTATATGTGCCTGAACAATTGAGCTTATTCTATAATTTGCATTTTAAAAACAAATAATTGTTGGTGACTAATTTGTCATATCATTCATAATAATTATGCTCACGTGGGTCATGCAGCACAAAGTTATTAAAGTTGTGATGGTGAAGGCAAACATGGCTGGAAGCGTTACTGCTGGAGATTCAATTCCCAAAAGAGCAGCTACTTTAGTGGTGTGGAATTATTTTAGATACAAACCAGCATATACACAACAGACCAGTGCAAAAAGCCTGTAATGTCGAAGGGGGGAAATATCTCTAACTTATTTCACCTTCTTAAGCATCAGCACCCAAGCCTGTATCAGGAATGTCTGAAAGCCTGGGAGGAAAGCTCTGCAGCTAATGCTACAAACTAAAACAAAGTAAGCTAGTTCAGCATGGCATCACCAAGTCTCTCGCCAGTTGCATGACTTGATGCATTCTCAATGATCCAGGTAAGTAAATCCCAAAAGGTTGATTCTATTCACCTGGACATAGACGATATTACCCAAACTGTCACCATTTGTTTGCCAAAAGATATGATATGATTTCAAGACGGCACTCCCAGACTCATTGTTATCTGTGAATTACTATGTACTAACCACAGATTTATAGTCAAGTAGTATGACAGCCTTACCTCAGTCTGAGGCAAAGAGCAGGGGGAGAAATTAGTTTTATACTTCTTAAAGTTATTGCACTTTTTAAGGTAGTTTTCATAGAATATTTCAAGTCAATGTGTTACGTTTATTTTGTCAAATGAATAACAACCAATTTTTTCTGTATTTTGGCAAATTTATCGCTATCGTGGTAATACTCTGAAATATCGTGTTTGGGCCATATTACCCATTCCTACACCAAGTGGGTCCTCAGTTGGGTACTGATTTGGGATGCAGACGATAAAACACACGGTATAGGGATTAGTAGAAAAACCTGAATTAAGCCATCTTCAGGGCTTACTTTCCTAGTGACAATGGCATACACAATTAATCATGTGGCTGCCAGTTAATGATCATTGCCATGAGAGTAGAAATAGCTGATGCTCTGTTAAAGCATTTTTGAAAAGCACCTTATATACAAATGTGCAAATAGTTTGTGACTGCCTGGCTTATTTTTTCACGTTTCTTGTTGCCTTTGTATTGTACGTATGGTAGAATCTTGAAGTCGACATCGAGTCAACATTTACAGCTGTGGTCAGAAGTTGACATCATGGGTGTGAATGTGATGGTAAATTTGGCATACAGCCGTAATGACGTAAAAGAAATCAACACAGGGACAAAAATTATACACACAGGCTCAAATATACAAACACTGACTTAAATGTTTTACAAAGGTTCTACAATGTATTTTAACTTGACACAGTCAAAGCCTATTTACTTCTCATTGGTCATCATGATTGACTCTAACTGCTAGTTTTTCTTTGCCAGCATAAAAATGTATTTGTCTGAAATGAAAATTAGATTGACCAATATACAACAATGGGAAAGTGCCAGAAATTCAGCAAAGATCTAAGAAATTATAGATTTACACAAGTCGGGAAGGTTTAGTGGAGCAATTTCTAAACAAATGTAGATTCCAAATTTTGTTCAAATTCAAGTTATTCAGTGTGTCTTTTTCCAGACCATGGCAAACTAACACAAGAACCTCCAAGGCTCAAGCCCGGAAACTGCTGAAACACCACTGTCACGGTCCACATTGAAGCAAGTTTAATGTAGCCGTGGACTGAGTGGGTGACATCCAAGAAAGAACCCCCTAGTCCAAAATTAACACTTTCAAGCTCAACTTTGCAGCTGCCCACACAGGCACTTGTTTTTAAAGTCATTACAGATGTATGCTGTTCAATTGTTCCACTCTATTCTAAGAGATCAGTAAAAGTCTAAATTACTATAACATTTATCCCTGATAAGTGTATATATGCAAACTTATGACCACAGCACTAAGTAAACGTGTGCTTGTATCAGAACACATGTTAAATTATAACTCACTTGTTTCTCCACTGCACCCACAGCCTTTCTTCTTTCCTCTTGCTCTTGCTGCTTCATTTTCTCCAACTCTAAAATCTTCTTCTCCAGCTGCTTCTGCACCTCTTCCGACTCTTTCAGACGAACCTCCAGAGGAGAACGTAGCTAAAGCATGAAGAAAGGTCAGTATGAGAGTATGTTAAAAGGTGCACAGAGCAAGGAAGTACAGTATTTAGTAGTATTTAGGAGCGGTACCTCCTTCTCTTTCTCTAGACTGTCTTCCAGAGTCAGCACCACGGATCTATACTGCTCTACAGAGGCATTAGCACTCTTCAGCTGCTCCTCTAATTCACTCTTTTTCTCCTCAACACTGTGCAGGAGACCTTTCACCTCTGAGAGCTCCTGCTCTGATTGGCTGGGTAGCTGGGAGGCTGCTGGGACTGGAGAGCGCACTGTGGGAGACATTACTATTGTTTTACAGCTGACTTTGAGTATACAGGTACATTAACCCTTTGTACGGCCATAATAACTTACCTCTCAACGGTGCTCGGAGGCCTACGGCCCTGGTAACTGGCGTGGTGGTGGTGCTGGAGGTGGTGGTAGCCTCAGAGGAGGTAGCAGAGGCCAGCTGGGCTTTCAGTGCTGCCACCTGCTGTTCAGAGCTACGCAGCAGCTCCCTGGTCTTCTGCTGCAGTGTGTTTTGGGTCTCCAGCTGCTTCTTAGCTTCTAACAACTGAGCCTGTAGAGCAAATGGAGGTTACAAAGGAACAAGGAATGAAACTCTTATAACACACACACACACACACACACACACACACACACACACACAGTCTACTCGAGCCATGCGCTCTCCAACAACGTTTACAATGAAAGAAATAAACACAAATATTATACATACGTCCATAGTACGCCCAAGGGCATGTCTCTGTGCCACTTCCTGTTCTAGTCTGGTCTTCATCGAAGCCAGTTCTGACTCCAGTTGTTCTATCTTGTTGTTCAGATGCTGGCGTGTCTCTGTTTCTGCACGCTCCATTGTCAACTGGACATGACATCCCAAGAAAGTGAATTTAACACTTTTAAACTTTAGACATGCTTTATACCTATACTGAAGGAGAAAGAGATGACTACCAAAACAGGTGTTCAGAGTAGTCTAAAGCTTTGGTATATTTACATACACCTCATACTACGGCTGGGCCATATTATACTTCACTTTATACTTTATAATGTTAGGCAATGATAAGAAAATGACATAAAATGTGCATGCGCGGTGCCTTTGTTTTCATACGCACATGGCAGAAAAAGCATGGCGGCGACAGAAAACAAGAAGGGCAAAAGTGGATTGTTGAATGAAACAGATGAACAAGAATTGTTTTCAAAACCTGCAACTTCAGTGATGTGAAACTGGTTTGGTTTTTGTCCGTCAGATACCCACCACATTTTTTATAGAACATGCAAGTGGACCGTCGTTATTAACGTATTTTCTGCACTATAATGGGGCGACCGTGGTTCAGGGGGTTGGGAAGCTCATCTTGTAACCAGAAGGTTGCCGGTTTGATCCCCAGCTCTGTTTGTCTTAGTCATTGTGTCCTTGGGCAAGACACTTCACCTACCGCCTACTGGTGATGGCCAGAGGGGCTGATGGCGCGATATGGCAGCCTCGCTTCTGTCAGTCTGCCCCAGGGCAGCTGTGGCTACAACTGTAGCTGCCTTCACCAGTGTGTGAATGTGAGAGTGAATGAATAGTGGAATTGTAAAGCTCTTTGAGGGTCTCAAAAAGCGCTATATAAATGCAATCCATTATTATTATTATTATTATTATTATTATTATTATTATTATTATTATTATTATTATTATTATTATAATAATAATAATAATAATAATAATAATAAGGCACTCTTAAAAGCCTTTAATTTTCTCAAAAATGAACAGTGCACCTTAAAATCTGGTGTGCCTTATGTATGAATTCTGGTTGTGCTTACTGACCTCGAACTCATTTTATGCTCAAAAATCTGTCAAAAAATGTCTTAGTATGACTTTGGTAAGCTACGAAGCCACGCTACTTGATGGATTGTCAGAGCATAACAGCTACCGTAGTCAGGAGCCTAGCGGAGTAATACGTACTGTGCTTCAACATAATATTACCGTATTGTGTGTGTGTATAAGGACCCCAAAATGGCACCTGTTAAGAGATATGCGTATGAAGCACATTTTAAACTCAAGGCTATCAATCGCGCAGTAGAACATGGGAACAGAGAATTCAGCATTAATGAGTCAATGGTACAGAAGTGGAGGAAGCAAGAAGATAGACTTATCTGACTGATTTGTTTCGCTTAATGTGCCTTATAATCCCGTGCACCTTACGGTCCAAAAAATACGGACTTGACTTATTTATTTGGCACACTGCAGTTTCATATTGCAAAGCACCTCTTTTTAACTTTTGTGGATATTATACATGGTTATGCTCAGGATATGTCAGCCCATTTCCACTGAAAATGCCTTTTGGTTAAACTATCAGCAAGGAATTTGCATTTGCACTGTTACATTTTTATACAGGGAGTGCAGAATTATTAGGCAAATGAGTATTTTGTCCACATCAACCTCTTCATGCATGTTGTCTTACTCCAAGCTATATAGGCTCGAAAGCCTACTACCAATTAAGCATATTAGGTGATGTGCATCTCTGTAATGAGAAGGGGTGTGGTCTAATGACATCAACACCCTATATCAGGTGTGCATAATTATTAGGCAACGTCCTTTCCTTTGGCAAAATGGGTCAAAAGAAGGACTTGACAGGCTCAGAAAAGTCAAAAATAGTGAGATATCTTGCAGAGGGATGCAGCAGTCTCAAAATTGCAAAGCTTCTGAAGCGTGATCATCGAACAATCAAGCGTTTCATTCAAAATAGTCAACAGGGTCGCAAGAAGCGTGTGGAAAAACCAAGGCGCAAAATAACTGCCCATGAACTGAGAAAAGTCAAGCGTGCAGCTGCCAAGATGCCACTTGCAACCAGTTTGGCCATATTTCAGAGCTGCAACATCACTGGAGTGCCCAAAAGCACAAGGTGTGCAATACTCAGAGACATGGCCAAGGTAAGAAAGGCTGAAAGACGAGCACCACTGAACAAGACACACAAGCTGAAACGTCAAGACTGGGCCAAGAAATATCTCAAGACTGGTTTTTCTAAGGTTTTATGGACTGATGAAATGAGAGTGAGTCTTGATGGGCCAGATGGATGGGCCCGTGGCTGGATTGGTAAAGGGCAGAGAGCTCCAGTCCGACTCAGACGCCAGCAAGGTGGAGGTGGAGTACTGGTTTGGGCTGGTATCATCAAAGATGAGCTTGTGGGGCCTTTTCGGGTTGAGGATGGAGTCAAGCTCAACTCCCAGTCCTACTGCCAGTTTCTGGAAGACACCTTCTTCAAGCAGTGGTACAGGAAGAAGTCTGCATCCTTCAAGAAAAACATGATTTTCATGCAGGACAATGCTCCATCACACGCGTCCAAGTACTCCACAGTGTGGCTGGCAAGAAAGGGTATAAAAGAAGAAAAACTAATGACATGGCCACCTTGTTCACCTGATCTGAACCCCATTGAGAACCTGTGGTCCATCATCAAATGTGAGATTTACAAGGAGGGAAAACAGTACACCTCTCTGAACAGTGTCTGGGAGGCTGTGGTTGCTGCTGCACACAATGTTGATGGTGAACAGATCAAAACACTGACAGGATCCATGGATGGCAGGCTTTTGAGTGTCCTTGCAAAGAAAGGTGGCTATATTGGTCACTGATTTGTTTTTGTTTTGTTTTTGAATGTCAGAAATGTATATTTGTGAATGTGGAGATGTTATATTGGTTTCACTGGTAAAAATAAATAATTGAAATGGGTATATATTTGTTTTTTGTTAAGTTGCCTAATAATTCTGCACAGTAATAGTCACCTGCACACACAGATATCCCCCTAAAATAGCTAAAACTAAAAACTACTTCCAAAAACATTCAGCTTTGATATTAATGAGTTTTTTGGGTTCATTGAGAACATGGTTGTTGTTCAATAATAAAATTATTCCTCAGAAATACAACTTGCCTAATAATTCTGCACTCCCTGTATAGCTTTAATGCACATAAAAAACAGCTGAGTGAAAATAAATTGATGGGGTTTTTTTTTTTACACTAATAAAGTTGTGGAATTATATCGATATCAGTTATATCGTTATCGCAAATTTTCCAATATATATATCATGCTAAATATTTTTGTCCATATTGCCCTGCCCTACCTCATACATATAGAAATTACCAAAAGCATCCTGTCTCCAAACCCTGCTGCTGTAATATGGTACCTGTATGGTCTTGAGGTTGGTGAGCAACAAGTTTTGGTTACGTTGTTCAGCCAGCATGGATTCCTTCTCTCGACTGAGTCGACTCTCTGCTTGTCTCAACATGTCTCTCTCTTTTGTCAGGTTCTCCACACGCACCTACAGACAGAGGCAGGTTACTGACAAAATGACAAAGGTGACAAAAGTGCCCATGAAACAACAAATATGACCATGAACTTGATCCAAATTCAGAGGATCATATATGTAATATTTTGTTCTTGCTCTCACCAAGAAAGATTATTTTTGTTTTGTCTCGTTCAGACCCAAAAGTACACATGATTAGAATTTTAACTTACTAGGGAGCACATTCATTTCCCTTTTTATTCCGTTTATGTTTATGAAGCAACTGCAAAAGCTACGTGAACATAAATTGCTAACTGGTTATGCCTTTATGGGGCAGTCTGGTTTTATTTTTAACATGTAGGTGTCATGTGTGGCTCAGCCATTAAACTGCGAATCCGCCAATGCTAAAAGATGCTTGAAGTAAATGTGGAATTGAAGCCTAAAACGCACATTGATACAGTCTACTATAACCTTTCTTCCCAATCATTCATAGTGACGTTTAATGTACTTCCAAGGTGAGTTAATATAAACTTCTCAGACATATCACAGGTGTTTAATAGACCAAACCAGAAAGAACTCTGGAGTATTGAAAATCCTCTCTTGTTTTGATCAACTCAGGCCGCTGAAACCTAATGTACAGAGAGGCAGATGTACTTTTGGGCCATTTCCATTGCAAAGAGAGAAAAGAAGGCGCGGAAATTTTACAAGACAAAAATCTGTCAACCGGTCTTTTAGGTTAAAAAGCAGACAGACCCATTAGTCTAGCAAAATAAGTTATAAATAAAACTCCTTGCAGTGGTCAAGTGGCCCAGCTGTAAATTAAGTTACGGTATTACAAGTACAAAAAACAAAACAAAACATGTGCCTAAATTAAGCTACTATGTTAATATTATCTTAGGAAAATATTGGTTTTAATGTTTAATGTTCTCCATAAGTCCCTTTATCTTTCTAGCCGTCCTGATCCCCACTGCTTGTCTTGCTCACCTCTTCCAGAGCAATTTTTTCATTAGCCTGCCTCAGGTCCTGGCTCATTGTGTGGATAATGTGCTCGTGTCGCTGGGCTGTTACAGACATCTTTTGGTTCCTCTCCTGAAGGATAACGATCTCTCGGCGGTATGCTGATACAGCCTCCTGGAGTATTTCGTATCTGGTATTTAGAAACACACACAGATCTCAGCCTTTAAAAATAAATCCTGGCAACTCCCAGTACTAACCCTAAGCCTCCTGGTAGACACACCAATGGTATCAATGCTACATCACTTTGTTTTTAAGTTATTGCATTCACAAGATTGAGAAAAACTTCTTCTGACCTTGAGGTCACTGACATTCAAACTCGTACAAGATTTTTAATAGATGCAACTATTGTATCAATTTGAAAACTGAGTCACTGCATTTAACGACAATACTCCTTCAGCCGTTTACAGGCGAGCGGTAAAAAAAGCATAAACTGTCACATTAGTGTTTTGTGTCCTAAACCCACCGCTTGTTGCTGAACTCCAGCTGAGAAGTCAGCTTGGCATGGCTGGAGCGGAGTTCCGTCAGCTGCCTTTGCAGCCGATCATTGGTTTCATTCAGTATCCTGTCGTTCTCTGCCTTCTCCTTCTTATACAGCGCGAAGGCGTCATTGAGCTGGGAACAGACGGACATCAGAAGAGCTTCAAGAATTCGATTCCTAACTCAACATTCACTTTCATATAGAGATGTGCTCGTGTGTACCTGTTTTAAAGCTGCTTTTGTCTGAGCATTCGGTGCCGACTCTGCAGCAGCAGCTCTCTGAGGAGTAGAGCGAGTAGCTGGTATTGAAGAGCGGCCCTGTGCAGGTTGGGGAGAAGAGTCTTGACCTGAAGTTGCAAACAAAATAAATAAATAAAAATAAAAGCTTGACTGTGTGTGTATTCACCAACAAAGATGCTACATACAGGTCTTAGTATTTTTTTGTCACCTTGAGGGGGCAGACTGAAGCCAGTGCTCTGTGTCAGCAAAGCCTTGTACATGTCTCTCTGCCTTGCATTTGAATCTGCCAGCTGTTTCTGCTGGTTCCTCTGCTCTCTCAGTTGCTCCACCTCCTTATGCAGTCGATCCACACTGGACTCCAACTCTGATATCCTACAAGAAACCAAGGGCACATACTTCACGTTTAAAACAGACAGATATTTTCCCTGATTAACTACGATAAATAAAGATATCAGTTGACTTCATAATTAACTGGTTGAAAACAGTAATGTGAATACCAAGATAAATAATGTACCATTATTAGCTAAAATGTTATTAATTTGCAATATTGTTAAAAATACTACAATAAAGTATTTAGAATCCCCGTTCCATGACAGGTAAAATAGCTATAATTCAATTTGATAATTTGCAAATGAATTAAACCCCATATTTAATTAAAATAGTGCAAATGCAAGATTTAAAAGGTTGAGTCTGAGTTCACTCTTAGGAACTTGGAAATTTGCAGTTTAGAAAACAAAACAATGTTTAAAATTTTCAGCAGCTCAGTAGTTCGTTGCCTAAAAAGTGTCAAAAAATATTTTCATGGAATGAGTCTGGGCTACATGCTCACCAGTTTAGCCATGCTGTTGCAGAATGTGTTTTAGCATTAATAATAACAAATAAATAATAATGCTGAATTTAATTGCAATCACTTCAATCACTCACCCACAGAGTGGCAGCAAGCCTCTAACGCAGCGGTCTCCAACCTTTTTTGCGCCGCGGACCGGTTTATGCCCGACAATATTTTCACGGACCGGCCTTTAAGGTGTCGCGGATAAATACAACAAAATAAAACTAGTACCGGTACCGAAAAAAGAAGATTTATTCATAACACACGTGAAAAGACCCAGGAAAACCAAGTTAACAATAAAAACAATAACAAAATAACGCTGAAAACCGATAAAAACCCTGAAAACCATACATTCCATACCTGAGCCTCAACTCTCGCGGCCCGGTACCAAACGACTCACGGACCGGTACCGGTCCGAGGCCCGAAGGTTGGGGATCGCTGCTCTAACGCATCTTTTGAGATTCCTTAATCAATCTTTGATCAAATTACCTAAAAACAAATGCTGACTAGTCCTACTATGACTACCACACCAGACATTACAGTCCAATCTTTTGTCATCTCAGTGGCGTGAAGACACAAAACTCCCAATGGTTAGATTGATTTGCTTCTGTACATCCAATTAAAATCACGTCTACTAGTTACTGAAAGTTCAGTGTTAAGACATTTGTGTTACTGCATTGTGGACACAATTGTACACCAATTATAAAAATAAGTAGCAGGGCTAAATATAATAGCCCCATCACATTTACCGTGCTGATGTTACTTGGCTCTGCTGTTTGTCCTTCTCCTCCTCCAGCTCCCTCAGCCTTCCCAGAAGGCTTTGGTTGTGCCTCTGGAGCTCCTCCACACTGCGGAAAGACAGCTGGTGAGGGCTGATCACCTCTGAAGTCCTAGAAATGTCAGCAGAGCTGCCGTCATCCTTGGTCACGTGGTTGCCCCTGGCTTCCTCCAACTCCACCAGAAGACCACACACCTGGAGAGAAATGAATCAGTGCAAGCTCTACTCTGTGTTTGACATTAATAATTTATTATTTCCCCACTCACATGATGGGCATTAAACCTAATCGGATATAACAGCACTAATGAATGAATTTCTTCTGTGTATTGCTCTGAATATCTTAGGCTACGTTCACACTGCAGGCAAAAGTGCATCAAATCTGACTTTTCTGACCCTATGCGACCCATATCCGATCATGGTATGACAGTTTGAACGGCACAAATCCGATATTTTCAAATCCAATGTAGGTCACTTTCGTATGTGGTACTGAATCCGATACATATCTGATATTTTGGAAAGCAACTGCTGTTTGAATGGTCATGTTGCATTAAATCCGTCTTTTACGTCACTGACACAAGACAGACGGCAATTTCAGCGCCGGAGAAGACAGCCTCTCACATCCCAATCCCACCACTCCTGGTTCTGACTCCATGTCCATATATACCTCTGCACGGAGGTAGCAGCCACTGCTGCAAACAAGGCCATTATTACAGCTCTCTTTTTTCTCAGTGTCCTTCTTTCTCTAATTAATTTGTCAAAATTCTGTCGGTTATGACTGTGCCCAAATTGATAGACTGCTGCAACAACACCTACTAGCTCTGTAGCCGCCATTTTTTCTTCCGTAAACAGAGCATGTGTGTGACGTCTTCTCTTGCACATGCAGGCTGCTTTGAGGGCCGTGAACCGTTCACACTAGAGCGCGTTTGCTGTCACATTTTATTTGTAATGTGAACAACCAGACAAAAAAAAAAAAATCGTATTTGATCAAAAAAATCGGAATTGAGCATTAAGACCTGCAGTGTGAACGTAGCCTTAGCATACCTGAGCAGATGTATCCTCCAAGAGTCTTTCAATCCTCAGTTTCTCTCTCTCCAGGGTATCACAGTGCTGCTTTACCTCCTCTTTCTCTTTTTGCAAACTGTAGATTTCCTAATGGCAAAAAATGAACAATATGCAAGTTTTATGTAACCAAACAAATCAAAAAGTGAATCAATCGGGGTTATAAAACAGCTGCTTTACTGTCCGAGCTTGCTCCAGTTTGTTGCACAGGGAGGCCATGGATCTCTGCATGCTCTCATACTCCTCCCTCTGTTGTTTCAGGACAGGAGCTTTGGATTCGACCTCCTGAACAATCTCATCCAGCACACGGCTCACTCTCCTCGTCTCTTGCTTCTCCAGCTGAAGCTGTGTCTGACACTCAGCATACGCATTATACAGCTAAACACAGAGACAGCAAAAGAAGAATTCTTAACCACAAACGTCTACACTGCTCTCTACACTACAGTAGTACAGATACACTACTGGAAGGACGATTTACAGCACACTTGAAAATATCTAGAAACTTGCAATATATCAGAGTGTCTCAAGTAACAACCGCAATAAACAAATGAATGGTTATTCTTGGTTAAGCCCTCCATTTTTTTTGACGTAACATAGCAAAGCAATACAATGCTCTCTAATGGCCTAAAATTTTGTTCAAAACACTCCTTTGAAAAGCTGCTCCATGATGATGTGGTTTATGGCACCCTTTCTGGATATTCATAATACCAAATAGCCCTTCTACCACATCCCAAAGGTGTTTTATTGGATTCAGACGTAGTGTCTAATTCTCACTGACACCTTGGTAAAATCCTGTGAACTCACATCAAAGAACTTCATGCCAGGTTTAACAATCGCTGCAATGGAGGCTGCTGAAGGGCACATGGCATCCAACTGTTCTTCAGTCATAGAAGGCATGCCTGGAACACAACATGCACATGTAAATAAAGCTGTTATGCGTTTCCAGAGACATTCTCATAAAAGCAGACTTCAGCTTGATAAGCACAGGTAAGACGTGTGTGTGTGTGTGTTCTCACAGCAGTGTTTGCCTGCAGCCTTCACTGTAGCATTTTCCAACTCCTTCTCCATTTTCTTGACCTTCTCTTTAAGCTCTTCTTCAAGACGAGTCTTTAGCTCCTCACCCTCTGACACCTTCTTTTCTAGAGCCTTATTGGCTGCAAAGAGAGCAAAATCAACCACACAGAGGTCATCAGTAACACTTTGAATATGGAAAGGTACAGAGCAGGTTAAATATATTAAGAATACACATTTACTACAAAGGCTTTGGGGTTGATGATAGCACTAGTTTTTGTTTGCATTATAAACGAATATTCAGACTTTCATTTAATGACCAGGTGTGCAGAAACAAAACTAAAAACATGGATTTGTACCTTCAAGTGTTTCTTTCACCAGCTTGCTGAGTTCTTCAACAGCTCTGCTCAGTTCTTGAGTCTTTGTCTCCATGTCTGTTGCTGCCCCCTACAGGGAGGAAAAGAATGACTCTTAGAAGAACATGGCACTACAGTATGACAGAAGGTCTTAGTTATTTAAGCAACAACTATCTTAGTGACTTTTCACCTTATAGAGTGAAGACAACTTGACATGAGCATTGAGTTCGTTGCGGTACTTCTCTTCCATGGCGCTCTTCTCATCTTTGACCTGGAAATACATTTAGAAAATAAATGCAATGCATAAAATATGTGTATGCAATCACTGTATCATTAATTAAATTGGCAGATTAAAAAAATGCTGATCAATTGTTTGATCAATAAAACCATTAAACATACTTGAAGAGATCTTTCAATAAATCCTGGAGCACAAAGTTTCGAAGGCAACTAATTAGGGTTTAAGCGCTTTGACACAGCTCACCACTGTCACCATGGAAACACAAAAACTCATAAAGCTTTCCAAGAAGACAGAGTATAGATGACATTTTTATGACTTATCACATATTTATCTATTTTATTTGACTTTGACTCTACTTGATAGCATTTATACATTTTTGCATTTAAGAAAATGTTTTCTCTAAAAACTAAAATTGAATATGACGCATAAAAACACAGGAGTTTTTTGGTGTTTTTTTGGACAAATGAAACAGATGACGGACAAAACAAAAACAATGCAGTTTCTAAAATGGAAACCAATGAACAGTTCATTTTGAAAGACCTTTATTTTTTTCTCTTTTGAATATTTATTATTGCTCATTAAGAAGTCACAAGTATTTCTTGTCCAATTAATCAATTACTAAAATAATCAAATGCTGCAGCCCTACACACGTGTTTCTGTGTTACCTGTTTCAGTTTGTTGTTGAGGTCTTCAGCTCTTTTATTCTGACTTTCACCGGTTTCCTTCAGAACAGTGAGTTGACTTTCCAGTACAGCCACCTGTGGAAAGGAAATATTGTTAATAAAGACGTTAGCGCTGTAGCTAGAATAGCTAATTAACCCTACATATTCCACAACTAATGCTAATAAAGGAGATTAAAACCAACAGGGAATTTACATTCAGTTTATACAGTACTGAATGTAAATACAGTACTGTATCAATCTTACCTTCTGCTCGCTGCTCTTCAGACTGCTCTGCAGCTCCAGGATCTCTTCGCCTTTCTCTCTGTTGGTGTTCAGCAGTTCCTCAGTTTTGGTCTTTAGCTCTGCAGTCAACCACTCGATCTTCTTCTCAAGCAGCTCCTTCTCCTGCTCCATGCGCTTCTCCCGGTGCTGTAAGATACATTTCCAGTAACACTTCTCTCTTCACGCCACAAAATATTTCCAGAGGAAAAAAATGGCATTTTAAAGGGGGACCAATTATGGTTTTTACTATAAGCTCAAAAATAAATAATTCGCAATCTTTGTTCAACCTGAACAGGCCTCAACACTTCTTGTCTGAAAGAAACAGTTTCATTTTCTATCCCTTTAAGACTGTCCAACTAAAAGGTCACTGTCTTCTAAAAGGCTGTCCCTTGTCTGGCTTCCACAAATAGAACTCAGTGCCAGTAAGCACCTTCTCTGCAGGACTGCAGGCCTTCTCGATTAAGTCAAAAATAATGATTATTGTGATGAGTCATTTTAGCCTCAAGCCCTTGCAAGACGACTCCAAGCCCATCTTGCAAGTGCAGCTGCTGTTCTTGGCAGACTGCAGTTTAAGCAAACATCTGAAACAGAGATTAAAGCAAAGCATCTGTTTGTGTGTAATATTATGCTTCTTACCTGCTTATTGTGTAGTTTATTTGGTGTGTTTAACATAAGGTGAACCTGTTGGGGTGTGTGTGTGTGTGTGTGTGTGTGTGTGTGTGTGTGTGTGTGTGTGTGTGTGTGTGTGTGTGTGTAGCGCACCTGTACAGATGCTGCAGACGACTGTATCTCGTCCAGTTTTAACTGCAGCTCCATCTTCACTTTGTTTGAGTCTGTCAGTTTCTCATTGAGACGTTTCACATCCTCTGCAAAGACAAATCCACAGACCACAAAAAGAAGCGTTAACAGGTTTCCACTGAACCAAACATGCACAATTTATCGAGGTGTATAGCTTCTGTAGTGAACTTACCAGAGACATTCTCCACCTCCTGTGTTCTCTTCTCTAGCAACCGCTCCAGCTCTCTCTTCTCTGCCTCAATCTCATACTTGGTCTTGGTTTGCTGGATCCATACATACGTGCACAAACAGTACTTGAATTATACTACTACACTAAGAGTGTGTAGAAAATTGAAATGTGTAACAATTATCCGGTATCTTCAGCAGACTTCTAAAGGAATTTCTGTGTTAATCTGTGTTAATGATGAGTAAAAGGTCTCTTTTTTATTACCTGAGGTAATGGTTTTTCACTAATTCACACAGGGTCAAAAACATACAGACTCAAACACATGCGTACATCCTCACTAATACTTGGTTAAATGTCTCTTAGCAAGATGCACCTCAAACAGACAATTTTGGTAGCCATCAACAAGAGCTTCTGGTATAACTCTGGATGAATATTTCACCACTCTTCTTGGCAGAATTAGTACAGACTCTTCACTCTGGAGGAGTATGCAAAAATTGTGAAAGGAACCCGATACAAGCCAGTAAGTCAGGAAAGCTCACTTGTGACCAATGACAGTGATACTGACGTGAGTTGTTGAGAATATCCTGGTAAGCGCTGCTGTTTTTACACGTGCTAGTTACTCTTAGCCAGTTTTAGTGAAGCTTTATTTGAAGAGGCTCTAACATTGCTGGACTGTGACACTTGGTGACAAAACTCTCACACAATGTAAGAATAAACTGTTTAGTCTGAAAATGCAGAAAAGGAATTATAATTTGCCTCCATATCAGACACCACAGTTCTCTTCTCCAGACCAGTCTCTAGCACATACATAAAACCCAAGGCAACAGTGTCCATCGTGAGTACTATATCCAAGATGGAGGGGCACACATGGTAGCTCCTAATAACTAGTGCCTGCTCCTATGCGTTTTTAATAGATCACTTCTGAGTTTATGAGAATGCAGTAATTACTTAGAAGATGTAATTACACACTAATCAATGTATATTTACAAGTACAATAATCCTTTTTTCTGTTAAATAATCTCAAAAGACTATGATGCTACCATTACCAAGCTTAAAGATGTTGATTTTAGAATAGAGTTTATATTTTTGGTGAGTCCACTACAGCATAAAATTCTAGGATATATGCTTCAGTGGGAAATCCCTCAGACCTCACCTCCCTAGAAATGTAACTATACGTCAAGTCAGCACAGCCCATGACTACTGTGATTGGCCTGTTCTGTACCATCGATTCCTCCTGTGCATTTCTGGCTATTTTTTCACTGCAGTTTATCAATTTATCAGTAACAGATTAACAATCATTGTCTACTAGCAGCAACCAACCAACCCACCCAGTGACATCATGCTATGTACTCGCACAACATGGCAGTAAACACTAACCATGTTCAAAGATTTAGCTAGGTGTAGCACCGATAAATGAAGCATAATTGTATCAACACAGCTTTTAAGTTATGTCAATATAAAGCCCTTATCGGCATGTTTACCTGTTGCGATGGTTTATCTTCGGTGCTCTCTCCTTCTATTCCCTTTAGAGCACTCAACTCTTCATCTGAAGAGAGAAACATTACAACCCATGGCATCACGAGATCCAGAAAAACAGTGCTAGACTACACTAAAACCTCATGATTCATTTAAAAATAGTCTCTGGTAAAGCATAAAAAGACTGTACAATGAATTACACTAGATTTCTTTTAATAACCCTCACACCCAAATCAGGTGCCATTGGCAGCTGTAACCTCTGAAATGTCTAACTGAGAGTGTCTTTGCAGAAACATTTCAGCCAGTGTTATAAACTAAATAGGCCTTGTTTAGGCCTATAATATAGAACACCAACAAGGATGGTCATCTATAACAGCAGAATATCAGCATTGGCTAAAACCAATATCACTTGTTATCAGCCTTATAATACTGTGCAAACGTTTCAAGCCACCCCTCGGTTATTTATTTTTTTCTAGGAAAAATGGGAAATTTAAGTGAATAAAAACAAAATATTGTTAAAACTGTTCAGTTACTAAAGATCTATTTGATCTGAAACAACAACAAAAATTTTAAAAAGAAACTAAACAAATGGAATAACATATCAGCATCTGATTTCAACCTACATTTTTTTATAATCCTGTTTTCCCAGAATTTCACAATCAGTGCATCATTAAACATCAATGTATTTTTTTTTTCAAAGTGGACTGTACAATTAAGTTCTGTGCTGATATAGACAACATGTAGAATAAAGACACCGGCTGATATGCATATGATGACTTACTGAGCTTTTTATTTTCCTCCTTGAGGGTCTGCAGATCTTTGGTAGCAGACAAGATCTGTTCCTGACTCTCCGCCAATCTCTTCTCCATGTCAAAGTACTGTTGCTCTATATGGGGCAACAGTCAACAGGAACACAGGTGTACACAAGAAATATACACTTTAGTACTTGTCCGGTCACAAACACAGAGATCTGCAATGCTGATTATTATTTATTTATATTATCTATATATATATATATATATATATATATATATATATTAACTTATAATTTGACAAAATCCCTTTTTCAGTACTGATAAAAGGTACTGCCAACTCTATTCGAATTTACAGTAACATTGTGTGCATTTGGTTAATGGCGACAGCATAAAAACACAGGCTGGTACAAGATGTTTTTCAATAATTTGGGAACTGTTTTTTATTTCAACACACTACACATCACTACTTAATAATAAAATAACTTCAACAACTGGACAGATCTCCCTTCCGCCAAAATTAGCCTTAGCTTGATAGCGCAGCTAACGTTAGCGTGCAGGAGTAAGGGTAGCGAAACACATACAACATGTTTTATACCCAAACAGAGTGAGTACTCTAAATACTAGAATACTGGAATCTAGCAAGCAACAAAAGCAAGTTAAACGCCAAATAGCTAACCAATACGGACTTGTTCTAGGTACCCACCGCTGTCTGCTTTGAATCGCTCATGTTGAGTCTGGAGCACCTCGTTAGCATTCTGCAGCTCCGTTACAAACTTCTCCAACTTGTTCTGGATGCCTTTCGGGAGCTTATTCAGCTCCGTCCGCTCCAGAGCCTGAAGCAGGACGACCGCCATCGCTACCTACTCGTCCCGAAGAATAACGGTAAACTCTTGTAAAATAATCTTAATCTGTGCACCGTCTACAACCAAACTAACAACTAAAAAATGTCAAATTAGACGCGTACACAGGCAGGAAGTTTGCTTCATACTTTCAAAGTAAGGTAATGAAGTTAGACGAGGTAAATGAAAACTACTTATTAAAGCTGAGATGCGATGAATCGATATACGCTCTTCGAATATAAAAGTTAAATTGTTAATTTAATGTATATGGGCAGCTACAATGTATTTATCTGGTCTTGCCTCCAAGCCTACTTGGCTCTTATTGCAGCAAATTTTATTTTGAAGAAAAACTCTCAGCGCTAGTTTGCTTTGGTATGCTGACCATTTCCATCCCGAGTCACCTATTACGACACAGACGTGCGACGGAAATCTGTCAATGCATTTTTTTTTTTTTTGGTCTGCTGACGAACCATTAGACCTGTCAAAATTGCCTGCTTTTTTGGTTGAGGTTTTAGCAACTGTTTTACTTCTTTTGAATATTTTCCATGGTACGTGGAAGCTTATGACGTCCACGCTGTATTTTATAGTGAACCTGAACTGTTATTTTAATGAAATGTAGCTAAAATATGAGCTAGCTAAAGTTAGAGGGGCAAACAGCTGTAAATAATCAATGAGCGACTGCATATTTACTGCTTTTAATTCAACCGTATTTATAGATTAGAAACACTCACTTGTTGTAGTGCTCCACATCTCTTTTCCGTGAACTGTTTATTTACAGAAGCTCTTGGATAAAGTGCAATGTTTTTATCACCTCTTCATTTCCCTGTCAGAAATAATGGGTCGTGGATATATAGTCCAAGATGATGTGGAGGGATATCTGTCGAAACTCTGTGAACAAAAGGCAGACCCAGTCACAGGACTGCTAATTGGACAGGTACCTGTGTATACTAACATCTGTCGTGTATTAGGCCATGTGTAAAAACAGAACTTTGCATTCATTATACCAATTTTTTTATATGCAAAGAGTGTGTCTAGCGGTGGCATATGTAAAATATGTTCAAGATATTGAATCAGGGCTACAACCAAAGTCCTTTTTAGAAGCAAGTAACAGTCACAAATACTTTGTCCATATAATATCAGAAAATAGTTGAAAAATACTAAAATCCTTTCAGGATGGAGTCCAGAGTTACTCAGTTTTATGTGAGCTGTGAAATGGTGAAAACGATTCTATGTTCTAAAAGATTAGATGGAAATTAATTAAATGCACTACATATAGTACTGTGCAGAAATATTCTGCCACCCCCATTTTCTATGTTTTATTTCCAAAGATCCAAACATTCTTGTCATTTTTTATCATGGTCTTGAGCTGCAGTTCTTCAGACTTTCTGAAGGTCTGTCTATTGCAGTATAGTCTCTGTATGTGACCATTTTCAGAGCAATGTTTCCAAGAACTGGACCGAAAATCCATGGCAGCAGGTCTTATGGAGTGATGAATCCAAATTTGAAATCTTTGGTTCAAATTGTCAATATGTATTCAGACAGTCAGGAAAGTGGTGCAGCAACAATTGTCTACAGCCACCTGTAAAACATTGACGGAGCCTCTGTTATGGTTTGCTTCTGCATTGCAGTCAGTAATGTTGCACTCTCACTAAAGTGCTTGCTCATAGGGGTCATATGATTGTTGGGGTTTTCTCTGTATTATTGTAGGGTCTTTACCTTGCAATATAAATTGCCTCAAGGCATTTTTTTTTGTGATTTGGCCCTATATAAATAAAATTTAATTTAATCATCTTGACAAAGAAAAAAACAAAATGCAGAAAGTCAAGAGAACAGTTCATGAAGACTGCATAAAGAAATTACTAGAAAGCTGCCTAACACAGAGTTCATGCTGTGTTGAAGAATAAAGGTGGTCATGCTGAATATTGACTTTCAAGCTAGTTGGAATTATAACTGAGTTTTAGCCTGTATACTGTATTTCCATGTATATTTGCACGTTTTCATAAATCACTGGACCTATTTCCAATTTTTCTGGCAAAATCTAAAGAAACAAAGAGTGGCTAAAGACTTTTGCACAGTACTGTACACATGCTTTAAAATTAATACGCGAGCACCATATGTCACAATACGATAGGACATCAACATGCTGTGTGTGGAGTGAAGAGAGATTAATCAATATTACTGACTAAATATTTCAGAGCTCAACGCAAAGGGATTTTGTTGTCATGGCAATTCGGACCCCCCAAAAGGAGGAGTCTGCTGCAGCAGCTAGAAACTCTGTGGACAAGGAGTGGGTCACCGAGCATGCTCGACAGGTAGTTAAAGAGGGCCATGCCTCTCTTCCAGCACAAACTGATTTGATTTCAGCATGTATTATGCTCATGTATTAAATGAGGAGTGGAATGTGCTTTGAAATGAGCTGTGCACCTAGGTAGACAGACTTGCACACTGCTAGGGTTCATGTTTGCTATTGATTTCCAGGTGTCCAGGATGCTGCCCGGAGGCCTCTCTGTAGTGGGAGTCTTCATCATCACTGATGCAGATGCCAAGGACGCACTAACTACACTCCGACAGGTGAGAGTCATGTTGACACTGTTTCCAGCAAAATCATTTTGAAATTCTTGTAATGTGCTATAGCTTGTAGTGTGAAGTTTAATCGAAAATCAACTTAAGTGATTAGAAACGAGGTCTCAAACCTGCAGCTCTAGAGCCACATTTAGCTTTTTTGCCCATAATCCTGTTACTCTCTGTGGCTTTGACCTAAAATTAATATATCAAAATGAGCATTGTAAATTTTTTTACAATTTACTTCTTTTTTTTTATCATTGTTTTAAGTGATTCTAAAAAATGTGCAGCCTATATGTCAAATTTAAAATAAAATGTTTTAATATGTCTGTCACCTGGTGCTTTATGCTTTCACTCTTGCTAAGCTCCAGTAGTGGTGACTTCCATGAAGGTTAACACATAAGTGGCTGCACATAAATAGATAGTTTCACCAGCTGTGAATTCCAAAGCTTAAAAAAAAGAAAAATCATGGAGAAAATTCGACAATTTAAGTGCAGGAAACTTGCCTCCAAACCTCCAGTACTTGGCCTGATGTGAAAAAGTAATTGCACATAAACCTAATACCTGGATGTGCTACGTGTGGCAGCAAGAACTGGTATGTTTTTCGGAACATTATCATAACAAGTGATCTCGAGCTTCAGCGTACTGACTGATGGGAAGACGTTCTCCTTCAGGAGTTTCTGGTAGAGAACGGAATTCATAGTTCCATCAATTATGGCAAGTTTTCTAAGTACTGAAGCAGCAAAGTAGCTCAAAACCATCACACTACCACCACCAAGTTTGACTGTTGGTGAGATTTTCTTTTCATGAAATGCTGTTAGTTTTATGCCAGATGTAACGGGAATCAAACCTTACCAAAAACCTGAGTTTTGTTTTTTTCTCATTAGGCTACAAAATATTTTTTCAAAAGTCTTGGACATTTTCAAGATGTTTTTTGGAAATGTGAGGCAAGCCTTTGTGTTCTTTCTGGTCATAGATTTTGCCTTGCCATTCTCCCATGGATGCATTTTTTTTTTACCAGTTTTGTCTTAGTGTTGAATGGATAATAATCACTATAAGTCTTTACAGTTCAGCACAGATTTGTTAAAAAATGCTTTATTTAATATTAAAATTTGCTAACAGGGTTAGCTTAGCTTGTTCAGATGGAAGACATCATGTGACTTTCATGTGGTTCAAGACTAAACACAAAGTGTGTGAAGAGCTAATTCAGTTTGATGGTGGAAATATTGTTGGAGCATGATTTTGTTCTTTATATAGCTATAAAAGAAATAAAAATAATTCAGAGATTTATTAGAAACTTTCTCACAAAAACACTACCATCAGTGATCATCTCAACTTTTTTTTTTTTTTTTACCAAAATGCAAACTTCCTTTTAGCTGATGTTGTTGAACTAATTAAAGCTCTAAACCCAGTCAAGTATATCTTAAATAACATTGATGACAAAGGTTTGCCTGAAAACCCTACAACTCCATAAGGAGCTTGCTTAACTTAACTTTAATACACTGGAAACAGTCTTTCAATTTGTCTTTGACATTTGCACTTCAGTGCTAGAATAATCCCCAACTCCAAAAGGAGTGAAATTAAATGTAACCACAGAAAAGTAAAAAATTGGTAACATCATGCAGCGTGTGTGTGTGTGTCTAGCTGCTGTTTGCAGTGGAAAATCTGATCTCCTCTGAGCACCTGTGGGACCCTGCAGATGATGATGTCACAGACTGTGTCACGCTGCACATCAATCCCAAAACCAGAAAGTATCCTTTTCATCAGCTTTGCCTTTGGCTCAGGTAGCTACCATACAGTGTTTGTGGATGTTCTTTAACCCAGTGGACTAGAACTGTCTGTAGAACCTTTGACATCAAAGACCCCAAGGTCAGTTTGCATCTCTCATGTCTTACAGAAAAGCAGCTTCTATCTGCACAGCTCTAAAATATTACTCAAATGTGTACTGCCTTTTAAAAAAACATTCTTTGCTTTTCCCAAAACATGTAATCTCACAGTTTTGGAACACTATTTCAGTATGGTGTTATAAGTCTTATTCACTGAACAAGGAAATCTATTATGTTCTGACTTCACAAACACAGTGGTAAAGTCCTTCCACGTTACATTTATCAGGGGTTGTGAATTAAACCTTTTAAAGTGAGATGTAGGCCACAAGGTTAACAGTCTTGATATATGTTGTGCTGTTCTCTTTCATACAATGCTGCTGTTGTTGTTGTTTATATGTTTTCCCAGAGTGTGGCTAAGCCTGCAGATTGGAAGTACCAGTCGGGTTTGTGCTCCTCCTGGGCCACCGTGTCATGCAGTCTAAATGTAGACATGCTGCTACCACTACCAAACAACAGAACCAGCACAGGAAATATGGAGGAATGCCTTAAGGTTGGAACACACACTTGTGCATGAGACCTTTTTTTTTCTTCATGGGAACAGTTCTGACTTGGTTTTCTGTTTCAGGAAGGACTGAAAGCGTGGGCACACCAGATTGAGAGCGGACTGTGTCTGATTGATGGAAAAAGGCTACCCGAGGACTCGGAGCTCACAGTGGGACAGGTTGTTTATGATACTTGAATGAATGAATAAATGCTTGATTGCTGGTTTAGGATCGATTATTTGCACACTTTTATGCGCAAATCAATTCCAACATAGACTGCTGTGGCTTGATGATAAATAACAAGTGATTTTTTGTTGAAAGGCAGCAATAAAATTCTGACATCCAGTGTTTTTCTCTAGAGGAGGAATGTGAGACAGACATACACAGCTCAGCTGCTCATCACAACGGTAAGAGACGCACTTTTCTACTCTAATTAAGCACTTAAAACACTGTTTTTTTTTACTGCAAGCTTCATTCACCCAAGCACACACACATTCATACCCCCATTTTTCTGTACCTAAACTCCATATCTAACATTTGCACATACACTCACATTCCGATGGATCCATAGGTGGAAACTTCAGTAGGTTTCCACCTATGGATCCAGTAGCTTAAGTATCTTGCCCAATGGTACTTTGACATGTAGATTGCTGTAGCACGTAATTGAACCACAGACCTTGTGATTGGTAGATGACACGTCACACAAGTAGTGGCAGTGAAGCCATAAATGGACACATGTGCTTGTGTTTGGTACATTTCTGTTAAAATTATACATATTTGCTGGAGTAAAGCTAAGTCAAGTTTTGAGAAGTTTGTGCATGACCATGAAATAAAATTTTGTCTTCCTTTGTGTTAGGAAAACAAGAGGTTAACAGATGTGATTGAGCAGTGTGGCGGCAGCGTGTCAGTAACAGGAGCAATCCACAGCAGAGCTTATCTACACAGCAACAAGCCAAAGGCCAGACTGGCAGAGAAGGTAATTCTTTAACATAAGGGTCGTTACAGATAAAAGATATGAAGTTCAACATCTGAGAAAAAGAATGACCCACAAATGAAATGAAAACAGAATTTATTATTTTCTCACGGAAACCTCTCTTGCGGACAGCTGCTGAAGAGGGATGTGGTTTCTACGGTGGCCACGAGAGTTCAAATGATGCTGGAGGAGCTGCTGGCATCAGACCAGGAGAGCAAGGGCAGCTGCAGAGACAAACAACAGAAAGGTGCAGACACAGTATGCACCACCAATCAGTTGCTTACAGCTGTACATAGATAAGTTCAGGGTCATGGGTGGGTTTACTGCCAGCCAATGAACACATAGAGGCAGGATTTGAACACAGATAAGACCTGACCTCAACAGTACAAGGTGAGCAATTAGTAATGGATGGCACACGCTATTGTTAATCCCAAACACCAATTTCATAGTTGGTCTGGTATGAACACAGTGTATCCACATGTATACATGTGGCCAGTGCTTCTCACAAGAATGACACTGCTTGTGTATTGTTAAGGGGGATCCAGACCTGTTAATCCATGTAAGTCTATGGAGATGAAACAGCTAAAATGATCATAACTCACTGAATGTTAAAGCAGTTTAGTTCAAATAGTACAAATGCTACAACTACAGCCCCAATTCCAAAAAGGTCAAGACATAAAAAGCATCAAATGTTTAAACTGTGAAAATGTAGCATTTTAAAATGTATCAAAGCACTGAGTGGGATGGCAGCAACACATCTCAAAAAAGTTAGAACAGGGCCATGTTTACCACTGTTTTCTCCCCAGTCATCTTTCAACAATACTATAAACATCTAGGAACTGAGGAGGCCGGTGGAGTGAATGAATAGTGGAATTGTAAAGCGCTTTGAGGGTCTCGAAAAGCGCTGCATAAATGCAATCCATTATTAGTATTAGTATTATCTTTCTCCCACAATTCTTTAAATGAGTAAGGAGGAGGAATAAGGAGTAATAAGAAAAATGTTGTCTGTCTACACCTGATCACTTGATGGTGACATCTTCAAAGCAAGCCTCCTCCGGGGTGCGGGAGCCCCTCGGGGCTCCGGCCTCTGGGCCTGCGGCTCGGTTCACTCTGGCACAGCTGGCTGCCGGCAGAGCAGCCAGCTGAGAGCGGGCACGCCGGTGCAGCCCCCTCTAGCTTCTGCTCGGTGGCTACTGGGTGACGCCTCGTCTGGGGATCCTCAGCCCTTCCCATGAGGGTGGCACGGATGCCTCCTTGGTCCTCCTTGGGCTCTCGCACTCTGAGGCCTCTGGATGTCTGGGGCCTGGATCTCCTCCATGCCTGCTTCATGCCCTGGGGGACGGGGCTATGGCTCTCTACATCCTCTTGCAGACCATTACATGTGGAAACCATTTGAATACAAGCGCGCTGATCCACATAGGTGTGCACATGGGTGTTCACTGTTCGTAGACTTAAATTACACCCTTCTTGGCTGCTACTTCAAAGCACATTGTGCGCTGTCTGTCCTGCGTGCTGCACAACAACACTGAATATTTAGTATTTACTGCTGTTTACACTTAGCTAGATTAATGCGATGGTGTTGTGTTTAGTATGTTGCTTTGGTTTTTTTTTGCTTGTTTTCTATTCTTCTTCTCTCAACAGGTGATCCAGGAGATTTTTTTTTCTCCCCCCCTTTCTCACTGTCCCTCTCCCCTTCTGTTTTTCTTTTCCTTCCTCTTTCTTTCTCCCTTTCCTATCTCTCACTCATGTCTGTCCCATCTGTAACATCTGAAAATAAAATATAATAAACAATAAAAACAAAGGTCGATCAAATGGACCAATACGGCAATGCCACGATGATCCATTTGGCAAAATAAATCCACTGGGTATCCTTGTTGGTCTTCAGACAACAATTCTGATGGCTAAAGAACCAAATGGGACAGGCAAAAAAAAAAAAAAGAATGAATGAATGAATGAAAGTTAGAAGTGAATAACCTTACTGTCGTGTCTTAATAGATGAGCACCATTAGAAGAGATGTTAAAATCAACGACCTCTCAATATTAGTTACTGTACCTGCGCTTCTCTGTCTGTCCTTCAGAGCTGTTCTGCCTCCCCCATCGTATCTTTTGTCCACTAAAAGTCAGCGGGCCACTCTGTGTGTGTGACTACCAGTTCAGTGATGAGGGTTTATCTGAGGTGACTGAGCGGTTGAAGGAGATGCTGGACATTGATGCAGCTGAGGAAGACTTGGATACCAGACAGGAAATGACTTTTGAAATCACAGGGTGTGATATTACACCAGGTGGGCACAGAGTTTGTGTTTGTAAAGTAGTATTTTCACACCAAAACCTAATTTCTAGTTTGGGTATCAGTTTTCACTTTCTCCTTTTGTTGTCACGGTATTGTTTAAATGGTAAATGGACACATTTTTTTATATAGCGCTTTTCTACTCACCTGGAGCACACAAAAACACTACAACATGCGTCATTCACCCATTCATACAAGCACTTTTTATCCCTATGCTTAAGTGCTTTCTATCTGACACACACACATCAGGATCGAACCACCAACCTTCTGATTACTAGATGACCTGCTCCACCTACCTCCAGACCAAATCTTAGTGCCATTACTATATGAATGCAAAATATGTAATTGTGACGTGCTGCTGCAGAGAACACGTGCCAAACTGCAGATGTGAGGTCAGATGTATATTAAAACAAATTAAAAACCATCGTAGCTCATCCATCTAATGGATGGGTATAAAAAAAAGTTCACTTCAATGGAATTTCCTGGGTTGGGAAAATCTCAGTATCCCATCTCTGTCATCATTTGGTGATAGAGTCAGCAACCTCCTCAAAGCCTCAGCCTCAGTAATACAACAATTAATGTTTATTTTTGTTGTTAACAGTGGTGCGATGATAACTATCAGTTTACAGTTTATATTAATAATCATGTCTGTTGAAAATTCCCATCACAAAGTTAAACTGAAACAACAAATAATTAACAAGTTACTTAATGAAATCATCCTGACTTCACAAACTTACTCCCTAGCTGCAACATTTTATGACACTAACAAATTCTAACCGTTAAATCAAGTGAACATCTGTATGTGCACACTGATGGTACTTTAGTTACGCCATTTTCACAATAATCAAGCAGGAGTTGGTGATGAGGGATGTTAACCTAGCTGATCCAAATGTGTGTTGTATGTTTTCAGAGCCCACTCAAGAAAAAGTCGAGGCGCCAGAGCACAAGAAAAACTACATTGGTAAAGACCTCTCATCTACATTTAATAAATTGTGTTAGCAAGACGAATGCTACATTTGCTTATTATTTTTTTTTGTATCATCCAATCGTCTTCTGTTAGGGCTCAGTATTCAAATAACTAAAGTCTATTGTGTAGTGCTTTGATAATGATTAACTATCGGAAAAGAAAAAAGAAAAAAAAAATATATATATATATATTTTTTTTTTAAAGGACATGCATGCTTGTGTACTCTGTCCTGACTGTCCTCCTTTTTGTTGTTTAGGTGTTGCCATGGCTACAGCTGTTGCCTTACTTGCTACTGCCGCCTCGATGCTGTATCTCAATGACATTTGAGGAAAATGAAATAAAGAAATAGTGTTTTGTTTTGATCTTTTCTGCCAAGTGGATCTTGGTTGAATCAGAAGATAACAAATAGGGCTGACTACAGTTATTTAAAAAATAAAAAATCCCCAACTGAAAATAGCGTCCTGGGGATTTAAGCTATCTGTACAATGCTACAGTAGACACACAACCACCTTCAGGGAACATAAGCTAGTCTAGCTAGATATAGCAACTTGTTTCATACATAAAATGAACTGAGGGAGCGCACCGAGGCCCAGTATAAGACAAAGGATCGTTTTGAACTCTGAATTGTACACATACACTCTATTAGTACAAAAATAAAAATCGGGGGGGGGACTGGTTTAGCTCACTGGGTATGAACAGGTGACACGTGCTCTGTTATTCCATATGCCCAGGTTTTTACTGCCTCCCCCGTGTTCCTTCTCCTAGCTTTCCTGTTTAGCTCCACTGTGCATTTGAAATTAAATAATAATAATTAATTTGGAATAAAAGCTATGTATATAGCACCAGAAATGAGCAGAATTCCTCTTCAATAAG
The DNA here is from genome assembly GCF_963969265.1 of Rhamphochromis sp. 'chilingali'. Taxonomy (NCBI): domain Eukaryota; kingdom Metazoa; phylum Chordata; class Actinopteri; order Cichliformes; family Cichlidae; genus Rhamphochromis; species Rhamphochromis sp. 'chilingali'. Next base: position 5,553,038 of record NC_137943.1, on the reverse strand, counting down.
GAGGTTGAGTTTGCCACGTGAAATCACAGCCTGTGGTTAGTGTCCTTGGCTGTGTCAAAGAGCACATAAAGCGCTAGATGTATAAAGGCTAATTTACACCATTGAGGCCTGCTCTCAAAAACTGAAATAGATGTAACACTGTCTGTTAAGCTGGATTTAAGAAATAAGTGAAACATGTTTAGCGCCATCTTCTGTAAGTGTTGGAGTCCAGCTTGCCGCTGTGGTGGCTCTCCTCCACACAGTACTCAAAAGAGACAGACAGTGAAAGTGGACAGTATATCCTCTGTTTCTTAACATGAAACTCGGTGTTGCGGCCAGGGGCAGCACAAATGTGATCCCCTTAAAGTGATCTTTAGTTTTAGTGTCCTTATTTTTCTCTCGTTATCGATTCTGTCACTAGTTAGCTAACATAAACTAATGTAAGTCTATTAACCAACCAACCACATGACAATCATGTTCCTTACTGTCAGAAGATGGCGCTAAGCTGTGTTACATCTAAACCAGTAGAGACTATGAAGGAAGAATCAGTTATATTGCTACAGGAGAACTTGCTGATATCTAGTTGCTTGATCAGTCAAGTTCTGGCTGTCTTGAATAGCTGATCTCTCCTCTGTATGGAGAAGGAAGCGCCCGCAAAGTAGAAGAAAAGAACAGAGTCCTTGAGACAAAAAAGGGTTAACACAGAATTGTTTACCAGATAGAAGAGGGAAAATATGCAGAGGTCCACTCCCCTCTTAGAGGTGGAGTTTGAACTTTGCCGTGGTCACTGTCTAGCTTACAAACTCGGGTGCAGTGAACCCAGAATCTGCTAGCTGCAGCCGAGCTTGTAAGCTGAACTTTAACCCTCATATGAGTGATAAGAGCTCTGCCTGTATGTTCACCTCATCAACAGGTTGGCAGGAGAAAGTATGACGTTTGATGCCTTCAAACTGTCTGTCTAAAATTTTTGTTAAGAGGGGTGACGCGGTCGTAAGCTTATATAGTTCCACTTGTGAGCAGAGTAGTCCCGGACAGTGCTTCGGACCTCTAAACCACAACACCAACCACAATCTGCAGAGGATAATTTTCAACCTTTTAAAAGCTTTTATTCCGGAAGCTGGGCTGAAGCACCATGTTGAGTAAAGATCTTCCAGACATTGAGGTAAATTTGCTGTGTTATATGTTATAGCAGGATATTCTCATATGATATATAAGTGGAAAATGCAATGTATAGCATTCTCTAGCAACACATATACAGGTGTTGTGTGGATAACAAATGATAATAAAATGTTTTCCATGCCATAGTAAAATAAAGTCATTCTAATTGTGTCCATAGAATTTTTATGAGTACAGATGGGGATTTAAAGATTATTCTCCACTAATCTAGAAGCTTAACAGCAGGCTAATTTGCACATGACTGGCCTCTAATTATGACCATTTCACAAGAAAAAATTGAAACTATACATACAGCTGTGATCCTGGAATAATAGTAAGTCAGTCACAATCATCTGTTCATATACAGTTTCATCAGACTTGCAGGCATATCACAGTTTTCAAATGGACTTCCGCCATGCACAGGGCACTGCATATCCTTTGAGTCCATCAGTTTCTCAGCACAAACAGTACTTCCCTTACTGTGTGTGTCTTTAGAAAAGGCCTGTGTATAATTCAACATTCGGCTGCCCACAGGGTGAGACGTTTCTTTCTATAAGAAGCAAGCCTGACCGCAAAGTCACACGATGGAGATTCATTGGGTTACTCTTTTTACTAATGTAAAGTATTGACTTTAGTGTGAGAAGTGCCCTGGTGTGATTTAGATGATACGGAAATAGAAATGAAAGTATCCAGAGTTTTTGGGACAAAGTAAAAACACATCTTACTAATTTAGAAATTGGCTTCACTGAGCCACCCACAGTTTCTGCATGTCGCACACTGATGTGTTCTCTGCCTTGTGGCAGAATAATACATGTCAAAGTGACATGAAAATAAAATGTCTTATAAAATAAAAATGTTTTTTTAATGAAATAAAACCGCTTCTACAAACACAAAACAGATAAATAGGAGGGAAAAAGGCACTGTCAAAGTGCCTGAGAACATGGGTGTCTAAATGCTTTTTAAAGGAATCTACTGAGTCATCTGATTTTTACTCTTTTAAAAGTCCTCTTGGGTGCACCAAGTAGAGACCAGTAGAGTTATCAGAGATATACGACAGACCTATACATTGGCTAATCACTGTAACGTGTTGCAACGGTGAGGATTTAGTGGGTAAAATGCCACACGATGCAGTCTGAACATGATCGCCTGGTATTATGTAACAAGCCATGTGTTTGATTGTACAACCTATAGATAACTGACACAGGGTCAAAGTGGAGATGTCAGTGTGCATATGTATGTATGTGTGTATCTATCTATCTATCTATCTATAAAAAAGAAAAAAATTCCCGACTCGCCCCTGTGGGCGGTCAATCCTTCAAGCTCGGGTCCTCTACCAGAGGCCTGGGAGCTTGAGGGTCCTGCGCAGTATCTTAGCTGTTCCTAGGACTGCGCTCTTCTGGACAGAGATCTCTGATGTTGTTCCCGGGATCTCCTGGAGCCACTCGCCTAGTTTGGGAGTCACCGCACCTAGTGCTCCGATACTTTTAGTTAGTCTAATGCAAAGCCCTCTCCAAATTGTTTGATTTTAAAATCAAATAAATTATTAAATTATTACATTTTTGAATGATTTGATGTGTTATCACTGTACTTCCAATCAAGTATAGACTACAATGAACTGATTTTTTTAAATCAAAATTTTATAAAATGTCCCATATTTTTGGAAACTAATGATGGCGTTGATATGCTAAGACCAGTTCAATAGATCATTAGCCACTAATGTTCAAATAGTCAAGGTCAGGTTGGATTAATACATTCAGTGATAATATTCTTTAATGGCAGAATTTACATGAATAAAATACTATTCAGTATTCCCCCATGTAACAAGGTGTCAGTGTGCGACAAGCTTAATTTCTCGATTTCTACTGTTATATATGAATGCAACACGTGACATTGGCTCAGTGCATCGACCTGGCACCTCACCATTATCTTATCATCTTGACCCCGACCATGAAACAGCCAGACTTCCTAGAATGTTCCACAGTTTCAATGTTCTTGTCGGCAAATCTCAGCAAATGTGCTGTCAAGAAAAATAATGTTGTTACGGTCTGCATATTATGCAGACTGTGCAGTGTGAAGTTGAGGACCCAAAATGCAGACACAGAAGCAGGTAGGACTCAGAAGAAAGTAAGCCATTTTATTAGGCTGTAAAAAGTCCAGCAAACAAAACTTAATGTCTAAAAGGGAATTGCAAACTATAACAACAGGAACCTGGAATGAGGAAACACAAGGGTGGCTGTAGCTCAGGAGGTAGAGCAGGTCACCTACTGATCGGAAGTTTGGTGGTTCGATTCTTGGCTCCTCCAGTCTGCATGTCAAGTATCCTTGGGTAAGGTACTAACCCCAAGTTGCTCTCTGATGCGTCCATCGGAGAATGTGTGTGAATGTAGTTAGATAGCACTAAGTATAGATAAAGTGCTTGTGAGAATGGGTGAATGTGGCATGTTGTATAGAGTGCTTTGAGTACTCCGAGAGAGTAGGAAAGGGCTATTACCATTTACAAGAAAATAGAGACTGACAAGGAATAAGAGGAAGCCAGCACTATATAGACACACTGAGGGGAAATAGCTCGGAAAATAAAACACTCTCTGTGGAGAAACTGTGCCTGTTTAAGATGCTCTTTTTATATTCAATCATATTGCTGACCTTTGACCAGTTATCCTAGTTAGTTGCAAAGTATTTTTCCAGCTGTTTCTTTCTAAGACCACTTACTTTTCCAGTCTTTTGTTGCCTTTGTTGTCTTTTGTTAACTTAATTATGATAATAATTATAATTGTATAAAGGAGCCTTTGAGGTGGTCTGGGCATCTGACAAGGATGCCTTGTGGGTGAGGTGTTCTGGGCATGTCCAACCAAGAGGAGGCCCTGGGGCAGATCCAGGACACTCGGTAGAGGTTTATCTCTCAGCTGGCCTAGGAAGCCTCTGTGCTACCTGGAAAAGCTAGATTAGGTAGTTTGCTACAGACTGGGCTTCTCTGCTTAGGCTGCTGTCCCAGCAACCTGACCCCATATAAGCAGAAGAAAATGGATGGATTATTATTATTAAATATGAGAAAATATATTTCATGAAATAATAAAAGGTTAGAAATATGTTTTATTGTGAAGAAAATATGGATGGGTTTGTGCCCCAATTTTTTTGGAATTTGGGGTTGTGGCATAAGACTTCTCTGAATATAATTATCTAGTTCCCTCTGCAACCATACCACTTTATAAAAACAAACACACTGGATGCTTTTCCTGGATCATTCCTTTATATGTAAAGCAAAAATGTGAACCACTATACTGTGGAGCCACTTGAAATGCTAAAACAAAGTCTCTGGAAAATAAAAGAAGATTCTACTCATGTTTATTAGGACGTGCAGTCTAAGAATCCAATCCTGTGTCTTTTTCTTTTCAGAGCATCCTAGCTCTGAATCCAAGGGTGAAGCATCATGCTCAGATCATATCCACAGCCAGTAAGAAGAAAGAAAAGAAACACTGGAAGAGGAACCCTGAAAGGAACTGCGGTGTAAGAAAAATACACAAACAAGACGTAGCTTCAATTAAAAGAGTATCTTTAGTCAAATTAGAGCATTTGCATAATTTAATGCTTGGAACATCATTCATCTTCTTCACTCTTTTTTCCAGTCTTGTGTGAAGTTAGAAAACAACTTTGACGACATCAAGCATACAACACTGAGCGAGCGAGGAGCACTACGAGAAGCTCTCAGGTGAAGATTAATGAAGAGGCTACTTTAGTTATTTGTTTTTAATATAGCATATGTCACAAATATGATTTACATTCAACTTATGTTAAAAAAGATACCAAATTTCAGATGGTCACAACAAATGCAGGCTAAAGAAGAGTATTCTCATCATTGTCAGGCCAGTTCCACACATGTACTTTTTTTTTTATCACCATTAGAGAAAAAGGGCAGCAGTGCAGTTGGATGAATCCAACTGTTAATTGAATAGCCATGACATTTGTACACACAATATAATAATAATCCATGTCAAAAGAAAGTTTTTTTTTCCAGGACTTTCTTTATTTTTTCAGTTAGCTACACCATCATGACAAAATGTACAAAATGAACAAAATGAACAAAATGTAAATTTTATTTATGAGACGAAATCGTGATAGTGACGTACTGGCACATTAAACTAAGACACTGTACATGAAAAGTATTATCTTAAATGTATCCATTATAATATTAGACATTACAGCACTACAAACTGTGTTTTTTGTCTAAAATAACAAAAATCCTCCAAACTGTTTGCATGCAATTTTTATTTTTTAGAAATCTTACTTGGTTAAGCTGCAGAAACAAATGAAAAATTTGTGTTTAGATGTCTAAAATGTGCTGATGCTCCCTGTCAGAAGAGCTGCCCAACTAATCTGGACATCAAGTCATTCATTACGAGTATCTCCAATAAGGTAGAATCCACTCTGCACTCTTTCTGTCATGATCCCGAGTCTTGTACCCAGCGTTTCCTGTTTTGGACTTTTAGTTTTGGTTTATTTTATAGTCTGAGGTTGAGATTCTGTTCTTTGTTTGGTTACTCTTACTTATTTGTATTCCTAAGTCATCTTGGTTTCTTGTCTAGTTTATGTTGTCTTATCTCTGTCTCCACACTTATTCGCCTGTTCCCCAGTCGTGCCTCTGTTTCTCTCACTCCCTCTTTTCCCTGTCTTTAGTCAGTCAGTGTGTGTATGTTCTCGTACTTCCTTTTTTACTTTGATAGTCTCCTGCCCTGTGTGTAGCATGTGCAGTTTTGTCCTCTGTCTCGTCAGTTAGATTATGTCCAGCTGTCTTCGCCAGGTTATTCCTCTTTGTCCTGATTCCCTCGTGTGTATATATTGTCTGCATCTCCCTCATTCCTGGCTGTGTGTTCTGCCTGTGTGTTTAGTTTCCAGTTTGGTTTTGTATTTCATAAGTTCGATAATAAAGCTGTGTTTTTGAGTTAAGGTCCATATGAGAGTCTGCATTCTGGGTCCCCGATCCTGTCTTCACATAGCCTTATGTCTTCAGATATTCAAAGTAATACCAGATAGCAGTACTCTGTCAAGTGTGTGTATTTGTGTAACAGAACTACTATGGGGCAGCGCGTGCCATTCTATCTGACAACCCTCTGGGTTTGACCTGCGGAATGGTTTGTCCCACATCGGAGCTGTGTGTAGGGGGCTGCAACCTGTATGCTTCTGAAGAAGGACCCATTAACATTGGAGGGTTACAGCAGTTTGCTATTGAGGTACGACAGTTTTCAGAAAACACATTTCTAATCAATTATATTGATTTAACATCAGCCATGATGTAAAAGTAGTGTATTAAAGACTATTCTTGGCATGTGCATTTGTGTATGTTTCTTTACAGGTGTTTAGTAAAATGGGCATCCCTCAGAAAAGAAACCCCGAACTCCCACCATTCAATGAGCTGCCAGAGTCTTACCACACCCCTATAGCTCTGATTGGCTGTGGCCCAGCATCAATTAGTTGTGCTTCTTTCCTGGCCCGTCTGGGATATGATAATATCACAATATTTGAAAAACAGAAGTACACAGGAGGGCTGAGGTATCTTAACATTATTATTATATAAAATATTATATGACAGTGTTCATTTCCCTCAAGCTGTTTTATATTGTATTGTTAGTTACTTGGGAAGTAAAGGTTCAGTCTTTTTAAAAAGAATTTTAGAATTGCACATTGAGACATGGGTAAACCTTTTTTAATATGTCTGCAAATTAGAGAGAGAAGCTGGCACGAGGACAGTTGAAAGACACAATACCAACATGATAGCATTGGGGAGACAAAAATCATTCAAAGAGATATGTTCTTCTATGCAGCACGTCAGAAATCCCTCAATTCCGGCTTCCATATGAGGTCGTCCAGTTTGAAATAAACCTGATGAAGGACCTGGGAGTGAAGGTATGAAATGTGGCACGTATTTTCAAAATAGTATTTGTAGCATCCATTATATTAGTCAAATCTCTTTACATGAGTCAACAGTTCAGTTAAGACATTTTGTTTCTGTGGCGTCTACAGGTGGTGTGTGAGAAGGGCTTGGGTGTTAATGGAATGACTCTGAAGTCCCTGAAGGAAGATGGATTTAAGGCTGTCTTCATAGGGATTGGTGAGTTTCACTTGACAACCATTATGAATAGATTCCAGTTTAGTTCCCTGTAAATTCATCTGGAATCTGGATGTGTCTGGATATTATGCACATTTGTAAAAAGTTATAATAAACTGCTGAATTACATCAACCATCAAATTTGTTTTTCTGCATGCATTTTAAGTCCTCATCAAGTCCTGTTTGCATGTGTCTGTGAATGTGTGTGTGACACCAGGTCTCCCACAGGCCAACAGAGCTGAAATCTTCAAGGGTTTAACTGTGGATCAAGGATTCTTCACTTCTAAGGACTTTCTGCCCATGGTGGCCTCTGCCAGCAAGAAAGGTACCACTTAATTTTTGTTCCTCTACCAGTCCACAGGATTATAGTTCACATGTGCAGTAACAAAGTCACAATATACACATTATTTATATGAAGTCACGATCCCAAACATACGACAATAGCATCACTTCACAGCCTTTGATCAGCCCGTAACTTTTCATGTGTTAGTGTATCCGCACATACTCATTCAATCATACAGTACTTTTGCTGGTGACATGGTTTTTTACATTTTGGGCTCTCTGTCGCTTTGCCTAGGTATGTGTCAGTGTCGCTCCTCTCTGCCAGAACTAAAGGGAGTGGTGATAGTTTTGGGGGCCGGTGACACTGCATTTGACTGTGCCACCTCAGCCCTTCGGTGTGGAGCCAAAAGAGTGTATGTCTGCTTCAGGAGGGGATTCACCAACATTAGAGCTGTTCCTGAGGAGGTGCTGATGAGAGGCAGATGGATCAACTGACGCAGTATACAGACAGATCACCAGATGAGTGTACTGATATGTATGACGTTTTTTCCTCTCAGATGGAGTTGGCTAAAGAGGAGCAGTGTGAGTTCCTTCCTTTTCTGTCTCCCCGTGAGGTCATTATGAAGAATGGGCATGTTGCTGGGTTACAGTTCTGTCGCACTGAGCAGACTGAGGAAGGTGACTGGGTTGAAGATGAGGAGCAAATTGTCAGACTGAAGGCTGATTACATAATCAGTGCTTTTGGATCCCTGTTGAATGAGCCACAAGGTAATGAGTAATCAGCTGCGCAACACATTACCCAACTTTTTGCTTCACCTTTAACTAGAAGAAGTAATGACAAATCCAGATGTAATTGTAAAACTTTGGTTTCCGAGTGCTGGTTTGTCTTTTTTAATTTTACTTTTTTTTTTTTTTCAAATATACATTACTGAGCAAGTCTCTTGACCAACTCCCAGTTTCTTAACATGGGAAATAGGTGCAAAACCTGTAATTTAAATACAGCACAAAAACGTTGTTCTCTGTTAGGTGTAGACAACACTAGTTCATCTTTTGAGTAAGGAACCTTTTAATGTTTGGTCAATGTTCAGAGGCTTGACACACAAAAACACATTTCTCTGAAAATCATCAGTTAAAAAGACCTGGACTACCAGCAGCCCAAAACAACATAACAAAATTAAATCTGTAATGGTTTGAAAGTTTGCAGGTGATGTTTAGACTGAGGCAGAGCATGAAACTGACTGATATGCTGGGTGCTTGTAGTGACTGAGGCCATGACGCCTGTGAAGCTGAGTCGCTGGGGTACCCCAGAGGTGAACACAGGCACCATGCAGACCAGTGAGCCCTGGGTTTTTGCTGGAGGAGACGTCGCTGGTTTGGCAAACACCACAGTGGAGTCAGTGAATGATGGCAAACAAGCCTCGTGGCATATTCACAGATACATACAGGTAAGTCTGCTAAGACTCTAAACACCAATGAGTTCGATAAGGAGAGATCATTTGGAAGAACCGAACAAGATTTACCAAGATGGAAAAATGAATTGGACTCCAATGACCCGTTATCACAGAAAAGAATCCCAGTAGCGATAGGATTTAGAACAGGAAACCCCAAAACATAGGCACTGATGGTGTTGAAGATTGAGATGGAAGCTTGGATGGGGCGAGATGGAGAGGTGGTTGGTTGCATGAATGAGAATCCGATGGAAAAGCACAGATTTTAAACCAGTCAGAATGGAGGCTTTGCCTTCTTTGATCCAATCAAAAAGGTGACTGGGCTAGTATAATGATGACAGCACTGAGTTTGACAGCATGGGAAGGTTATAGTGAACATCTAGGAAAGCAAGCATATGAATGACTGCAGATCTTCCTTACTGAACTTGTGCCTATTAATGGTTTGTTTAGTGTCCATGTACAATTTTTGTACCTCATGCATAATACACAAAATATCATACCAATAATGTTACCAAAAATATTTATCCCTTCTCTTTTACTTGTATAGTCTCTTCATGGACAAACAGTAGACCCAGTTCCAAAGTTGCCATTGTTCTACAGTGCTATAGACCAGGTGGACATCAGCATTGAAGTTTGTGGAATAAAATTTCCAAATCCGTTCGGCCTGGCCTCTGCTCCTCCTACCACTAGCACAGCCATGATCAGAAGAGCTTTTGAACAAGGATGGGGCTTCGCTCTGACTAAGACATTTGGACTGGATAAGGTACCACACATGCAAACAATGTACCAAACCACCAGTCACTAGAACGACTATACTTGCAAGCATTAAAGAGATTTATTCACCCGAACATGTATTTTACGATACCTTACAGTAAATCATTGTAACATATCAATATTTCCTCCTTGCTGACCTTTGCTGTTTTTGCATTTTTATATTTTTCCCATACCAATTTATTATGTAACCTCAGATTTATTCCTCAGGAAATTGTGAGCATACAAAAAAAACGAAAAAAAAAAGGGATTTGTTTAGGATTCTTTACCAGATGAACACAAGTAAAAGCTTCAGAAAGAAAAACACGAAAGCTTTGTTGTGTCTAGCAAGTTTCACTTTAAGGACCCCAAAAAAAGAAGTTAACCTCATGAATGGGCTCTATAAATCTGTGTCTTTAGGATCTGGTGACCAATGTGTCTCCTCGAATTGTGCGTGGTACAACATCAGGCCCTCTTTATGGGCCTGGTCTGGGCTCCTTCCTCAACATTGAGCTCATCAGTGAGAAGACAGCAGCCTACTGGTGTCAGTCGGTTGCTGAGCTGAAAAAAGACTTCCCCAACAACGTAAGTTTGATATTACATCATACCTTTCCTTGGTGATAAGCGTGTTGTTGCGTTAAATAATTAATATACATTTACTTTTCTGGATTGTTTCTGTACCATATTACATATTTCTTTGATTTTTTCCATGAGCTTCATTCCATCACATGTGCTTTACCAGACATTTCATGTCTTTAGTGCGTGTTCTCTAGCAGTGTCCATTTGCACCACTGTACCAAAATTCACCCAAGTTTGAAGTACAAAGTTCTAAAATAAGTCTAAAATGTGTGATGTTTAAAATCGAAAAAAAAATCCCTCTGTGTCCATCAGGTGGTGATTTCTAGTATAATGTGTGGTTACAACGAGGAAGACTGGACAGAGCTAGCCAAGATGGCTGAGGTGATAAAAACAATATACCACTATAATCAAACATTTTTACAGAATATGTAGTCTAATGATGATTTAATTGTAAAAATAACGAATGTATGTGTTTAGGAGTCGGGAGCAGATGCTTTGGAGCTGAACCTCTCTTGTCCTCATGGGATGGGAGAGAGAGGCATGGGACTGGCCTGTGGACAGGTACGCGCACACCCCCCCCCCCCAAAAAAAAAAACAAAAAAAAAAAAAAAAAAAAAACACACACCCAAATATACAAGGGAGGAAATGGATGTAAGAACAATTAAGTGTAAAGGTGTAACCATTTATTCATTTGTTGTGTCATCAGGACCCAGTGCTGGTAAGGAACATCTGTCGCTGGGTGCGTGAGGCCATTTCCATTCCATTCTTTGCTAAACTGACACCAAATGTTACAAATATTGTTGACATTGCCAAGGCAGCCCATGAAGGTAACCACACTTCACCTTTTCATTCAGTATCATTTTACATTGCTCAGTACTAATCCACAATGTAGCGAATGATTAGCAGATGCCTGTTAACAAGTCTGTAAATGTTGTGCTGTGTTATAGGTGGAGCGGATGGAGTCACAGCCACCAACACGGTCTCAGGTTTAATGGGACTCAAAGCTGATGGCGCTCCCTGGCCAAGTGTTGGTTTGGAAAAACGCACCACATACGGAGGGATCTCTGGTAAGTGCACACACGGTGAAGTATAGCGCAGTGCTGAATAAACTTATTTATCACATTAATGGTGTGTTCAGGTAATGCCATCAGGCCCATTACTCTCAGAGCAGTGTCAGCCATCGCCAGAGCAATTCCAGGTTTTCCTATTCTGGCCACCGGGGGTATTGACTCAGCAGAGAGCGGACTACAGTTTCTTCATGCTGGGGCTTCCCTGTTACAGGTGATAACCAATTTACTGTAACAGGTTTTGCCATTGAATAAAAGTTGATCACAGACCAGTCACTTAGATCAGCTTTCTCATTCTGTCGGGATACCACAGGTGTGTAGTGCAGTTCAGAACCAGGACTTCACATTGATTGAGGATTACTGTGTGGGTACGCAACTGCTTTTTGGCTGAGCTTAACAGGCATTCATTTACATTTTTAGAGCTTCAAAATATTTACTTTTGTATTATTGTGACATTACACATGTTTAGGTCTGAAGGCCTTGCTGTACCTAAAGAGCCTAGAGCTAAAGGACTGGGATGGTCAGTCACCTCCAACAGCGAGCCATCAGAAGGGAAAACCAGTTCCCAGACTCGAAAGCCTGGTTGGAAAGGTACAACTACAACAGTTATAGTAACTTTTTGGTCTTTCTTGGCCTTATATCAACCCACACCTGAATGCTTCAGGCCAGCAAACTGCCAAAACCATCTGCTAGCTGCTAGTAGAGGTACTCTCGTTTGCTGATGACAATGAGTTAACCAGCTGCATCTTATTATCATTGCCACACTGGTACTTACTCTCTTAATTCCTGAGGAAGCAGTAAGAGTGCAATTAGTTTTGCTTCTGCTCCCAGTTAAAATTTTGTTAAATAAGTACTGAACCTGGGTAATGTGTTGTTATTTTCCTTAGGTTGTATTAAACCAATTTTAAAAGATGCTAGAGACCAGATTATTTTTATTACATCCTAACATTTAAAACCTTGAATCAAAAGAAGATGCCTGTTCTTTTTCACATTAAATGGTTATTTGTCTAATAACCATTTGTCACCTCTTATTGGTCAATGTGCATGTGTTTAGAGTCTCCCTAGCTTTGGTCCATACCTTCAGGAGAAGACGGAAGCCATTGCTGCATGCAAGAAACGACTCCGAGATGCTGGTGAAACCAATGTGGTGGAATCCAACGTCAGCCGGATCAACGTGCCCCAGAAGCCTGTTCCTCCAGTCAAGGTCCATACGCATACATACGTGCTGCACGTTGAGTTCAATAAAGCTATATGTCACAGTCGGGCTGAGACTGTAAGGAGTGAAGAAGGTGGACCCAAGTGTAGACACGCAAAATAACAAAACTTAATATTAACTGAAGAATAAGCCTGGACTTATAAAGCAAAGAGCAGAACTAAATCATGATCTAAACCGGGTGAGCTAAACATAACAAAACCCTGGAACATAGAAACCTGGCATGAGTTCATAACAGAACTTATTTGGGGAGCATTACCTTACCTTGTTTCATGGAAACAAGGTAAGGTAACAGACACTCAGGCAGGGAAACGCATGGGGAAACAGCTGACACAAATGAGCATAACGACTTCACAGTGGAAGAGTAAAATGAAACACAATGAACATAGAAACACAAGACCTCTTCAAAATAAAACAGGAAACATGAGATGCAAACATGACAATACAAACTTGACAACCTGAAATCACAGACAAGAAATACATGAGACTAACCAGAAGACGTAAGTGAAACATAACTAGATTAAACTTGAGGCAACTAAATAATGAACCTAGAACTTAACATTATCTTCAAAATACAACAAAAGAGATCAAAAGCCAAATGAAAGGCTGGCTCACAGACCCGGCCCCTGACACTGCATTTGGTTTTTAACCATAAATGTGTTTTTATGTATGTGTGTGGTGACGGGTTGTGTTATAGGACGTGATAGCCAGAGCACTGCGCCACATTGGAGCATACCAGGAACTTAACAACATGGAGCAGGTACACAGTTCTCATTCATTCACTCTAACCAGGTAATATTCTGACCATTGTAGTGATTTATAGGAAAAGATAAATGAACAAAAGGACATTGCACCACATGTGTAATCACTTTTTATTTTCTAAATCAGGTTTTCTTCTCATGATCACAGATAGCAGTAAAATATCATTTATCAAAATCACAACAACAACAATGGCCTTTCCCTGTGCTCTCAGGTCCAGGCTCTTATAGATGAAGAGATGTGTATCAACTGTGGGAAATGTTACATGACCTGCAATGACTCTGGATACCAGGTATGTTTTTCTACTATATCCAGACAGTCATCACTTTCTTGTTTTTCAAGAGATGTATCTGCTTCAGTCCCATAATGTGACTCTTATTTCAAGGCTATAACATTCGACCCTGAAACTCATCTTCCATCCGTGACTGACAGCTGCACTGGCTGCACTTTGTGCCTCAGTGTCTGTCCCATCATAGACTGCATCAAGATGGTCAAAAGGAAAACAGCCTACAAACCCAACAGAGGTGTACCTATTAGTCCTGTCTGCTAAAGGCAAGGATAATAATAAAACAAAGACATCCAACTGGAATGTCTTATACAGTAAATTAATTTGTGTGAAGTATAATCTTAGTTTGAAAGCCCAGCTCCAGTGGCACCACTGAGCAGAGAGGCAGATAACATCACAATAATTGTATAGTGTATATATAGTAAGTGTATGTCAATAATTCCACTCTGATTTAGTTGGTAAATCTGAATCTGACTTTGTTTTTATTCTCTTGTAGAAAATCATTTCAATGTTAAAAAGGCATTTACAGAATGTCAAATTAATTCAAGTCAAATGAAATGCTCCCCAAATAAGTTCTGTGATTTCAAATGTCTGGATTTTTGGATATACAGAAAATATCTGTAAGATGGAGCACATTTTTATACAAATTTGTGAGATTGTGTAAAAAAATTAACCAACATAAAAATATTCTGTTATACATGTGTTATCAGGAAAATGTTGTGAAATGTTAAAAATAAAAGCAACCATTACTTTGTGTCAAGTTATTTTATCATCCTAATACATACATTATATCTATTCAAATATTTAAGTACAGCTTTGTTGTGTTTTTGATATTAGGTAATATTATTGTTCCTATATATTCATATATATTCATGAAAGTTGCACTAGTGCATGTAAACAACATACATTCTGGGCTGGTTAGATTATACTAAGTTTGAGGTTAGTAGACACTTTACCTCTAATTTCTGTGAACGGTAAGAATTCCGTGGCTGAGTTTAGTTAGGCTGGAAGCTTTTTGTTGCTGAAACATTTTGAAACAACCTTTGAAATGGTTTGAAAATATTTCCCTTGAGTATTTGGTTAGTTTCTTTTTAAAATGTAGCATTAAATTCAGGAAAAACATTGTCACCTTTTCCTCATCAATTCAAGAAGCTAAAAATCACTATTTTGGGAAACACTTTTTTTTTTTTTTTTTAGATTTCCTCTTTTTTGCACTAGGAAATGTGCTTTGTTCTCTTACTAATATTAGTCCCTTATCACCCTTAAAAAATATTTTAACATGATCGTTAACTAGACTAACTAAGAACAATATTCATTTAAAAGATTTCATTCACTTCATGAAACTGGGGTTGTATAAAATACATTTTAGATATTTTAGAAAAGCGCTTGTTCTTCGCTATAAATCTGCACATTTAAATGTTTTTTTATGAGTCTTTGACCTTGCCACTCTGGTGGTCCGTGGGAAATTCATCTCACCCTAGAAGCTGAAATTGACTATTTTTCACTATGTCCTGCTAGCACACTCTTTTTCTTTCAGCTTTACTTTTTAACAAAAAACCCCCAAAACAAACAGTTCGCCTCATCATCCTGCTGTGCTCTGGTAATTTTTCAGAAATCATCCCATATATAGCAGATTTATTAGTTCTGATGTTTGTTTGTTTGTTTTAAAAAAGACATCCCTAATATATGCTTGTGTCTGTCTGTTCAGGAAGACAAAACAAACGTTCAAGTAGGAGCTATGTCTGTCAAGAGAACACAGTACAATATGATCCACAAGTAGCTTCACAAACAGACATAGTCATTTCTGTAATTTATATCCCTATCCATTCCACTGTAAAGGATCTGACTGATTATGATGTGAAGGCGATGCTCACCTCTGACACCTGGTCAGTGCTGGGCCTTTTTGCAGGTGCACAGGGGCATATATTCATATCATTGTCAAAAATTACACCAATTTACCACCGGAATTCAGCATTAAGAGCATAGCTGCCTGTTAGAGCTGGAGTCTGCTGCAGTGCTCACCAAGCAGACACTCTCACAAGCATGTTGTAGACTTCTGCAGGACTGGGTTGTTCCGTGTGCAAGTGGCAGTGTGTCTGTGAAATTAAATTATTTGCTCATGATTTGATGTTTTATCCTACGCAGGGATTTTAACATAAATATAATTCAAGCATATGAGTCTGTAGAGATTCATTTGCTTTTGGAGCCAGCTTCAAGCAGCCTCTAAAATTCTACAGTCGATCTCCCTTTCCCCTCCTCAGCAAAGGTTGGCAGTAAAGCACCTGATGTTACTGTTGTTCACCCTTAAAAGACACGAAGAGGAAGAAGAAGAAGAACGCCCATTTTGCTTAGAGTGTCCGCATCGAAGAGTACAGAAATATCAACAGACAGAAGAGGACAAAGAGCTGCAATGGACGGGTAAATGTATTTATGTTGCAGCTGGTGCTTTTGGGTGTGCCCTCCACAGCTATGCGTGGGCCGTATTCAGAATAAAGCATTTCCCCTGCTCGGTTTGACACAGGCTAAATGTTAGCTCCCCTGCAAATCGTGAAGCTGTATAAAGCGAAGTGCACGACGTTAGCTAGCTAACGTCACGAAATGTATTACTGAAATGTCTTGATTGTGTGGGGAGCATTATTCAGCAGTATGTTTTATGTGTCTTTTTCTAACGTAATGGTAATGCCTCGTGTTAACAACCTAGTTAGATTAAGACACTTATGCGTTTCGACGTAATAATGCATTGTTTTGTGTGTAAAATAAAATTGAACGTTTGCTTGCTACATTAACAAAGCTGCCGGTAACAGTGGAATCAATGTAAGTGGTTTCATGGCATTGGCGACTATTACTGTCAGTTATTACAATTTTAATAAGCGATTAGTTAACCCGGCGTTAATGAATCATGTCAAAGCCGACATGACTTGACAGTTGGAGCTGCTCGCGCCTTAACTGAAAGCAGGCTCCTTTGTCTGGAATAATGTATGCTACACTCACCTCTGTCGGGGTATTGTACATTAAGGGTTTAAAAATATATATATTATTATTTCACTGTGAGAGTGCGTCGCACAACAGTTTGTGCAGTTAACTATATGCAAAATAATGCAATAAATAAAGGCGGTTTTTTGGATTTAGGTTTGTTTTAAAACACTTTAGCATCAGTATCAGGTGCTCATACTGCTCGGACTGTACATTTGGAAAGAAAATGGATAAACAAAAGGTGTGTAAGAGGAACGTATATCAGTTTAGTAAATATGGCCATATTCAAAGCAGGCTGTAAAGTTGGTGGGTGTGTTGAAACAGAACAAATGTGATCTGTATTGTTTTTCTTCGAGTAGTAATATGATTTAAGGGAATATTGGCACCAAAACGACATATACTTTGTCATTTTTGTTACTCGCCTAGACGGTACAGTTTCTACTTAAAGCTCTGAAATAAGAAAATCAGTTGTTTTACAGACTGCATTGATAGTTGTATCTGTGCAGTCATCAGAGCTCCAAAGTATCGACAGTAATAAATGAACACAAGTTAAATTCTCACCAGCAACATAATCATTTCCAATTTTACTAAGCAATACTTCAATTTTGGTTTTAATTATGAGAACAATTACATTGTTTCAGTGCTCACGAGATTTGCAGTTTATCCTTAATCTCTTTTCCCATTTGTTTTTGGCAGTGATGTTGCGGTTGGTGTGAAAGTAAGTTGTATTGCTGAGTTTTGGTTTTTTTTCCCTCTACTCTTAACAATTATGTATTCCCTGACTGTTTGACATGATCTTTTAGATTTTTCTTTGTATACCTTTCAGATTTTGTTGAACATAGAAATTTTAACTTTTTTTCTTTTTTTGCTTGTTTTACTAGAGAGGCTCAGATGAGCTCAACATGTACGGTAGCAGCCCCAACTCTATGACTGGTGAGTTCAGTTGTAGCTTGAATGGAACCCACAAGCACCTCCTTAAAAAGTGTTTTACGTGCATATGATACGTGACCTAAAAGATAAATTCAGTGCTAACGGTTCCCAATATTTCTTTTCTCTGTCAAGTCATGATTTCACATTACAAGTTCATAATAGTTCTGTTCTTACTTCTTTGTTACAGTGATCCTTGAAAATGTGTCAGTGAACAAGTATGCCCAATAACATGACCCAAACTGTGTGGTTTGATATGAAAAGCTATTGATCCTTAATGTTTGTCTATATGTGCATATTCAGCGAATGGCAGTGACAGTAAGAAACAACGCCTGGACGAATCACCTCCCTCCAGAGTCCTCCACATCAGAAAACTTCCCAATGAGGTGTCAGAGACTGAAGTCATCGCTCTGGGGCTGCCCTTTGGAAAGGTCACCAATATACTGATGCTAAAGGGGAAAAACCAGGTGAGCTACAGTGAAATATTCTCGTTTCGGCTAGTGCTAGGATGGAAAATAAAACATTCAACTTTTACACAGAATGGGAAATTAACTATTATGCACTGGGCCTAATGCAAGGAAAAAAGGCTATTTTCAGCCGCTCCCTTATTCCAAAGGTGTCACAACAGCAGTGGTGTGATTTGTCAGAATCCAAGAACTGAATACTGTAAATAGATGATTTTACATTGTAAACTGCAAAAGAAGATAATACTAGTTATCACTTTACCCCCAAAAGCAAATGTTGAAAGGACAAAACTTTCCTAGCGAGTACTCTTGTAACAGTTACGTTTCTCTATCAAAATATGCTAATATTTGCATGTGCAATGACAATAAAGTTGAATTCTATTCTATTCTATTCAAATACAGCAAATTTAGAAAAAAAAGCTCTCACATTATTTTAGTCACGGAAAGCCATTACTAACATAAGGTGAGCAGAGTTTATTTCCCCCCCAAAAATTCATTCCTATATTGAATGAGCGTCTGGCCAGTTATGAATACAGGTGGACTTACTAGTTCATTAAATTCAGTGAGACTGTGTCTGTTCCCCGGGGGCTTTCATTGGTGTTATTGATGCTCTGTGAAATTAGCCATTTGTGTTAATTTTTTCCTGGATTTTTTGTCACCTCAACTGTAGCATTATCATTCTTCAAAAGTTGAACATGGTGTACCTTTCCAGGCTTTTCTTGAGTTGGGCACAGAGGAAGCTGCTGTAACTATGGTGAACTACTACACAGCTGTCACACCACAGGTCTGAAGTACAACCTTTTCTATAAGCATTAATGTTTTCCGCTGTTGCTTTAATTCTTAGTAACTAATATGTGGATTTGTATTGTATTCAGGTCAGAAATACTCCAGTCTTCATCCAGTATTCCAACCATAAGGAACTGAAAACAGACTCTGCTCTTAACCAGGTAGATGGATTTATTTATTTGTATTTGTACACTAAAGACTGTCCTTCACCCAGTCCTCGATGAATTAATCTTAAATCACCTTATATTGTTGTGTCTTTTCTCTTTCCATTCAGAGGGCCCAGGCAGTACTGCAGGCAGTGTCAGCAGTTCAGGATGGAAGCTCTCCGTCCTCTGACCCAGGAGTTTTGGACTTAACTCCACCCCCCAGCCCTGTCCTGCGAATTATCATTGACAACATGTTTTATCCTGTCACATTAGATGTTCTACAACAGGTAAAACATGAATACTAAATTTGGCATTATGTTTGGTATTCACAGTCTGGTATTTTCTGATGTTTGGACTACAGGTCAGAAAAGGAGCACAGAAATAAACTAAGGGTGCATATATCTGATATTTCGATCAGATATCCAGTACTGACCCCAAAACTGGATGGTAAAAATGGTAAATGGACTGGTTCTTATATAGCGCTTTTCTACTGAGCACTCAAAGCGCTTTACAAGATGTCATGACAATGGACTGATCTATAGTTTGAGTCCTTCCTTTCAATTCTGTGTTTGTGTGCTATCCAACAGCTAGCTGCAGAGCTAAGGTAGCATAAAGCTAACCTCAGTTATACAAAGCAGCAGCAGTTTGGATGCATTTCTCATTGCCAACAAAGTTTTCTTGCTCAACTGTAAACTGTGGTTAGAGTGACCTGACATGACTGAAAACATAGGATGACACAACTTTGCTTTTTCTCACTTTGTCTCCCTCGTTCACTTTCACTCCTATTATATTCTTTCGTAGAGGCATTACATCAGGTCCCAGAGTGAAGGACATTGGTTTGGTTTAACACTTCATGGGAAGCTTTTATTATGGTAACATAACATGATGTTGTCAACTCACTCATATTATTTGCCTCCAGATCTTTAGCAGTGCCACACTTCAAGTGTCTGTGAGAAGAAAAAGCATTAATTACTGTGACTGTAATTGGTAGCACTATGTAGGCAGGATAGCGACTTAATTTAAAACTGGTATCGCATCATACTCAGCATTGTCAGATGTCCGCAGCCAACGTATTGGATGTTATCTGGAAAAAAATGAATCGGTGCATCCCCACATTGATCATCATCCCCATAAGACTTTTCAAAAGCTGTTTTTGCTGACTAGTCATTTGTCTATATAGTTTGAAACTGTTATCATAACAAATCTAATTGGTGGGACACTGGTTTAGCTCACTGGGTTGAGCATGTGACCTATATATAGCCTTAATACAGAATCCTGGGTTTGATCTGCCTCGAGGCCATTTACTGTACATTTTGCACGTGGTTTTTCTCCCAGCTTTCGTCTCTTGTCTCCACTGTCCATCATTACAATTAAGGGGTAAAAAGACCTCAAAATACATTTAAAAAAAAGAAAAAATTGTGAACCTTACTCAGTTTAAGTTTGCTGCTCATGGTTTTATGGTGTTTGTTTTTTTTTTTTTTTCTTTTCTTTTCCTCTTCTCAGATCTTCAGTAAGTTTGGGACCGTAATGAAGATTATAACCTTCACCAAGAACAACCAATTCCAGGCTCTTCTGCAGTTCAGTGACCCCGTCAATGCACAGCAAGCTAAACTGGTGGGGCCACAAATACACAAACTGGAGCTAACACTCAGAATGCAGACTTACTTATTTCGAATTAGAATGGGAAGCAGATTCCAGGATTCTTGGTTCTGTGGAACCAGCTTCCAGTTTTAATTGAGGAGCCAGACATCCTCTCTACTTTTAAGATTAGGCTTAAAACTTTAATTTCGATAAAGCATATAGTAAGGGCTGGATCAGATAGCCCTGAATCCTTCCTAGTTACACTGCAATAGGTCTTTGCCTTCCCATTGTTGTAGAAGCGCAAATAAAGTATGCAGGCAGATGCATAAATGGCTGACAAAACCAGAAAAAACAATGCTTAATGTGTTGAGCCACTACATGCTGACAGAGTAGCAACAGTGTCTAACACTTTCTTTTCTCCAGGGTTATTAAAGTATATCTCTGTAGGCTTTAGATCTGTCTTTCTATCTGTCGCCATCTATGTACCAAAATACAGTTGTACAACATTGTCGTTGTTGTTATTGTTGTTGTTGTTATTAATAAAAATAATAATCTGGTACTGACCTCAAAATATGAGTTAGGAAGTGCTTTGCTCTATTGATTTCGTCTGACATCTTAAAAAATTTTCAGTATTTGATACCACAACATTGACTGCATGAACAGAATCAACTTTTGAAGACTATTGTACAAGCTTTTATTTCTCTTTTGTTCCTTTTACTTCAGTCTTTGGATGGACAGAACATCTATAACTCATGCTGTACTCTGCGGATAGACTTCAGTAAACTGGTCAACGTTAACGTCAAATACAACAATGATAAGAGTCGAGATTACACCAGGCCTGATCTTCCTACAGGAGATGGAGAGTCAACCAACAAGGATCATTCTTTACTGGGTAAATAGACCACCTCCTGAATCCATCTATCAAACATCAACTTATCTGTCCCTCCATTTATCCATAACCCTGTACTGTCACGTTCATAACTCCATTTTTTTGCTTTAGATGGAACACATCCACAAAGAAATTCTTTTGCCAGTCATGGGTCAATTTAAGGAAGTGAATTTGAAGCCAGTTTACCGACACATTATTACAGTTACACTGAATATGTCGTAATCCTTTCCGCTCTGTATTTGTTTGTGTATTTAAGAATAGAGAATAAAGAATGCAGTTAGTCATTATAATAATCAATCAATAAAGGCCAATAAATGCAAGTAAATAGATTGTTTGACCTACAGAGGGATGCATTTAAAATTAACTTTGAAAATTAAAGTGAATAAATGATCTGGCAGACATGTGTGGGTCCCTTCATGTGTATGCCTCCCCAGACAATTATGACCATCCAACTGGAAGCATATTCTCATTGGATTCTCCAGACCCTTTCAGATCGTTCACATGTGCTCATGATGAACCTGCTTTTTCTAATCTCTGAAAAACACAGTGCGCAAGTGGTTGACCTGCCAATTCTGGTATTCTGTGGCAAATGCCAGTCGGGCTCCACAGTGCCAGGCAGTGAGTCCAGGGCCCACTAGAGAACACTGGACCCTAAGCCACCCTTGTGAAGTCTGTTTCTCTTGTTTGGTCAGTTTGGAAATTTACACTACTGGTCTCCTGGAGGTCATTGTGTTGGGCAAGATTTCTGTCTCCCATCTGTGTCTTGGAATCTCCCGAGACTGTCCTGGGAGACATCGGACACTAAGAAACCTTCTGGCCGTGGCACGTATCGATGTGCCATACTGGAGGAGTTGGAATACCTGTCCAATCTCTGTAGGGGCTAGGTATCGCTGGTAGCGTCTCGCTACCAGTAGAGACACTGATAATAGCAAAATGCAAAACTAGTTAAAAAACATTAGAAAAGATAAAGAGGAAAACTTGTCAGTGGTCCCTACTTGTAAACCGTTCTTGTCACATTGTTGCCCCACTAGTGCACCTGTTGTTACTTTCATTAACACCAAAGCAGCTGTACCTGATTAGCCTTGCCCTTTGCTATTTACCTGACCAGATCAATATCCCATAAGTATAACTGACTTGGTGCTAGGGTCTGGTCTGGGGTGTTTAAAGTTTCTGGGTAATATTATGAGTTGTCCTCTTTAGCCTGATAAAGTCTAGCACGAAACCGTTACAAAGAAATATATTGCACAAGTCGTTGATAGTGCATGGGAGTCAGTTAGAAATGTGCAATACTTCATACTTTTGCAATTTATGCAGTATCAGACACAAAAGCAACTTTTCGTTTTATTGTCTTCATAAACTTGGTGTTCGTTTCTACTGCCCTTGTGCTCTTCCCTTTTACATTAATGTTATTCATTAATCACTCTGAATATATTCTGCAAAACAATCAACTTTAACACCTTGTTACTGTATTGTGTATTAGGAAGGGGCAAGTATTTGAATTGATCAACCAATCAAGAGTGTGACTTTCAAACAGACCCAGCTTTTTGCAGTGTAGTGCACATTAGTCATTTTGCTGTTTATACAGGATATTGAAAGCTTATTTTTCTCACAGGCTTCCTAAATATGCGTCTTCTGGGTCAGTACAGTAGGTGCACCGGGTCATCTCAACGAACTGCTTATGGTTGGGAAGCATAATGCTTGTTGCCAAATATAGTTGCGGCAAACGACACAAATTCTTACAAGCTTACATTACAAGATTACAAGTTTGTTGTAGTAGCTACAAATTAAACTGTAGACATAGAGAAGTATCTTCCATCTTTGAAGCAAAAGAGATCTTACTTGCATTTATTTCCATCAGGTTGTAGCTGTGGGTCAGTTTGTTACATTTTATTTGAGAAGCAAGTTTCTTTCTCTTAGACAAGTACACGTTATTCATAGCAGATGACACCATTTGTATACTGACTTTTGGATGTCCGTAACTTGTCTCTGGTCATTCTACTTGTACATAAATCATCTCTGTTCCTCTTTTTGTGAGGTGTCAGCTTACAGGTTGCTGGTGTATTGCAGCCGTGCTGTAATGCTGATATATCTTAGATCTCATTTAAGCACAGAGTTCTTTTTTTAATGTTAATTTTGTCTCTTCTAATCTGGTGACGATGCAGTATCTGACATGCACTATCTTGAGTAGTTTTCGATAAATATTTACTTATTGACTGTAATAACTCATTAAATATAATACTGTTATTTAGGCCAGTATGGATTTTTGTGATATTTGTACTCTTTGGTGCTAGGTTAGCTAAGTGTTGTGTGGTATAAATCTAGCTGTTATTGTCTTGTAGGTACCCCATCTGGAGCACTAGCTTCCTACTCTAGTGGAGGAGGTTACTCATCTTCTCTCTCCCTCTCCCAGGGTGGAGGTACCTATACTTTTTTTTTTTCTTATTTTTGTTTTTCCATGACTCTGCCTCTGTTACTGCTGCCCTGTCTCCTGTCATGTCCAGCTATGATTACTATAAAAGAATAGTGGTTACGAAATAGGTCGGTTGATTTTGGAACTAAATATATAAATGAGGCAAATAGTGGCCTTAAGAAACTGCTGTTTACCATCTTGTAAACACTTGGGTTCTTTGCAGTCCCCTGTATTATTATAGTTCATCACATAATAAATGTTTTTTCCCAATAATGTGCTGGCATTGATTAACCTGAACTATTTTTATGAGCTTTTTTAATCTTATTTTTAATATTTAAATATATGTATAGGTTGTGTTAAATTAGCTGAACTGTTTAAACTGTGCTTTTTCAGCTTAATTTAATAGCAATACTGAGAGTTTCAGAGATTTAAAGATTGCTGCGTTTTGAAGTCTTGAAGAATTTCTCTTTGTAGATTAACTTGTTCTGTTCACCAAAACACTTAAATGGTTTAAATGCAGGTTGTATGTTATGGCTGTTGATTTTTGTAAAAAAAAAAATATAGAAATAATATTCAGTCAGATGTGTGAAAACTTTGCTCATGGTTGTTTTTCTTCCCCATGTTTTAAAATGAGGGGTCTTTGTTGAGAGTGTAAATCTGTGTTGATTCAAATGGCCCTGTTAGTTGAATGCAGTGAGATTTGGGGGGGGGGAAATGTTATGTGTGCTTCATTGTTGTCGACAGCTACACCTTCCCCCAGCTGTACAGTTACAGCTGTTACCTGTATCCACTAGCATATTTTTATTGGGTATGAAATAAAAGCAACTTGGAAAAAGCTTTAAAGGTTAATTAAAAAAACAAACAAACAACTCAATAATAACTTATATTATTTACTGTTGTTTTAACTGTTTAGCTGTTATCCATCCACATATGTTCCCCATTTACAGATTACAGCGGCCTTGATCATTCTTTGCTGTATGAATGATGTTGACTTTTGAAGGTTATGGGGCTAACAGCTTTTCTACTGGAAGCCCTGCTTCTCTATGTGGTTTACCTCTATAGAGAAGAAGCAAAAATGTTAAATGGTATAGTGCAGGTAATGTTCACTTTGGTGACCGTTCCCTTTCATTTCTGTAGTGCCAACAAGTACTCCTTTTTTTTTTTTTTTAAAGTTGAGATAGCTAAAGTTAAATGGCAATTGTCATACCACCAATAACCTCAATCATGTCAGACCCTACCCTGAATTGGTTAGGTTGTCCATTTTGATTTCTTTTCATGTCTTTTTTTCTTTATCACATTTGAGGAATTGTTACATATTTCGCATTTCAGATCACAGTAGTTCTTTCATTTAGAATCTGTTAAACTGATTAAAAATAATAGCCCTGCCAATGCTTCATGCAGTTAGCTGACAATAAACAAGTGTGTTGGTGTTTCTAGTTTTTGTAGTTTAGTGTCTAATTCTGAGATGTGCCTTCTCTTGTGCTTTCCGAACAGGAGCCATCAGCCCTCTGAGTGCGGCAGCAGCGGCAGCAGCAGCTGCAGGTCGCGTTGCTCTATCAGGATCAGGAGTGTCAGGGGTCCTGTTGGCATCCAACCTAAATGAAGAGGTACACAAACCATGTGCATAATGTTAAAGTAATATTTTTAAGTTCTGTAAAATGCACTTATTTGAATTGTTGGATGCTGCTGAGGTTGGTAGTAGTGTAAATTCCTGTGTGGGCTGTGGTTGGATGTGTGCTATGTCTTTTGTGTGCTAAATTTTTCCCATATCTTCCTCCACTTAGCTAAAGTATAATACATCGTCTTGACCCCTAAGCTGTTTCAGGGTTTTCTTCACTTAGCACCAAAACTTTTTTCCCCAGTTAAATTGTCCAGTGTGGATTGGCCAATTTATCTTGTTTTCAAGAACTTTCTCAGATTCAGGAATGACTGTTAGGGAGTGGTGTGAGGGTGTGTGTGTCTGTATATGTGTGTTTTTGTGTCTGTGTGAGAGAGAGATGAATCTCCAGATTGATTTTGTTCTCCAAGACCCATCACAAGTCCTAAATTTTACTGTCTTAAAATATTTTCAACTACTTCATGTTTGATCCCATTGTGTCTGTCAGATGGTGAGAGGTTTCTCTGTAATAAACACCTGCATACTTGTATATTTTTTATCATAGCATTCTATTTAGTCTTTCAAGTTTTTGTTAATTTTCTAAGTGTAAATGTGCAACTATTCTGTCATCTGTTTTTCCAGTATCTTCTGTACCTGTTATCTTTTTCTGTGTTCCATCTCTCTATCAAACTCCTTCTCTTTTCCTCTCTCTCTGTCTGTCTTTGTCCCTCTCTGTATTGAAATGGACTTCTTAGTAAAATAGTGGTTTCACACTTCTACCCTTAGTGCAGGAGCTGTATCCTGACCGTTTCATAAGAGCACACAGTTTTCTCTGGTGACCAATCCGCTTGAGAGCAGCAACTTCCACATACACTTGGGAGTCTGCTCAATACAGTCCATTTGTTAAGTAGTGTTTGGGTGTGGTGTGGCCATTCTTCATATTGTAAGTGTTGAACCCAAGTGATGTTTTTCAGTCACTTGCTCATTCTTTCTCAACTCTGTCATCAAATGTATGGATGGATTTTAGCTGTCTTAACACAGTAGACTTGAGTTTCCAGTTTTCATAGTAAAAGAAGTCCCAGACAATGAGCAAAACTTTAAAAAAAAGCTTTCATCCATCTTGAACATTCTAAAATTTTTCGACTAATTTTGGTAGTAGTAAAATGTGACAAACTGACACCCTTGTTTTGGCAATGGCCTCTGTTAACACAGAGGATCTTGTTCCAGGGTTGGACTACTTATAGTGATGACACAAGGACTTATTTGAAATGTTAGATTTTTTTTTTTTAAATAGGATGAAATTTGTAAAATGAATACATGTTCTTTTATGAATAGCTTTTTAGATCGTCCTGGTTTTAAATTGCCGTACATGGGAATGCGCCGACCCAATGCCAGTCATGACTCTGAAAGCTATATTAGGTATCAGTGACAGCGGGCCAATGAGAAACCAGTGTGACCATTAATGACATCACAGTAGTGTCACACTGAGCTTAAATGACACAAATGCATTCTTACATTGTAGTTTGCTTTTACAAACAATGATTCCGAATCTCCTCCTCAGAGGGATGGAAACAGCTTTGTATTTTAGTACTAGCGGACTATTGGATCAGTACTCCGTATTAGCAGGTATATTACAGGTGTTATTGCCTTGGATTGGTGCATCCCTAGTAATGTTTGAATGAATAATTTATTGCTTTGCATTTAAGTGGTCTAGCTCCATTGTTTGTATAAAGCTCCTCCACACTTGTCAGTTTGATCTGCCAGACATGGATGGTGGTTCTTGTGGTGCTCGATGCCTCCAGCCATCTGCTTCATGGTACTGTGTCCTTTTGGTTTGATGTGTCCTGCTGCTCACTCTTCCACTCACTCTTTGTTTTTTTGTTTATTATTCTACCTGCCTTCCATTGTTTTGTTTTGTTTTCTTCGCTGTTAAATGCATTCCGAAAGAAATGTTTGCATATGTGTGTAAACAAAACTGGACTGTGTGTTTGAAATCCAGCCAGCAATCAATCAGACTCCGTTGATATTCCACTGATGCTCTGTTTACTGACCTCTGCTTTGGTTTTTGTCCTCCTCTCCTCCTTTCTCCTTTCCCTGCCTCCTTTTTTCCCTCCTCTGCTCCCCCTTCACACATTTATTTTCTCTCCATGTGGCCATCCATTCTTTACTGCCGCACACTTCTCTTAACCAATCATCTACATTTGCCCTGAATTATTTTGCCTCCTTTCTCACTTTTTACTCTTCACTTTTCTCACTCTGATCTAAAACCAATTTGGTTTTGCCATTTTGACCCTCCTCCTCTCCGAAACTCCCACTCCCCCATGGCCTTCATCTTTGCTCCACCCCTCACCATCATGGAAACCACCACCCCTCGTCCAACGCTGGGCGGTCTGATTTCTACCTTCGTCTCTCCTCTTCCTCCTCCTCTGCTCCTCCTCTTCCTGTCCTCTGCTCTGCGGTCTCTCTCTCTAAAGATGGTCACGCCTCAAAGTCTCTTTACCCTCTTCGGTATGTTCAACCTCTACTATTCTATCTGTATATCTCTCTCTGTTAATCAAGTTTTGTTCACTTTCTTCAGTGATGTCGTGGACTTCTGTATCTTCCTGTATTTCCAAGCCTTTCTCTATTATATTGTGTACTCAAGAGTTCAAATATACTTCTGTCACCACATTAAAAGTGCAGTGAGTCTGACAGATTGTCCATTCGGTCAGCTTATCTCTAAACTCAAGACACCAAAACCACTTACATATATACCCTATAACGCATAAGAACTCTGCCTGGTCCACAGTTGGTGTAGCAGGCCTTCAGTCAAAAGACAAGTTTCTGTTTTGTTTTTTGTTGTTGGTGTTTTCTTTTTACATGTACAATTGCAGAAAGACGAAAAAGCCAAACTGTCAACTGCATATATGTATCTAAAATACTGCACCATATTTTCTTCAACTTAAGAATTTTTTCAAGTCAATAGTCGGGTGTCTCTGTGAACACTGAGAGAGCTTTTAATTGTTCATACTGAGCATGGAAAAAATGTATGGTATATGGACAAAAGTATGGGGAATCTTAAAATTTAGGTGTGTTTTGACTCTTTGCCACAGGAGTATAAAATTATACATCTAGCCATGCAGTCTGCAATTTGTGGAAGAACTCATTGAATTGGAGCATGGTACAAAAATAAAATGGTGATGTTGCAATAATTCAAATCGTAAAAGTAAAGTAAAGGTACAGAGAGGGGTCACTAATGCTCTGCTGACCCAAACATCCTCTGCCATTAACATCAACACAAAAACTGTCCACCAGGAGCTTCACAGCATGGTTTTCCATGGCTGAGCAGCTTCTGTACGTGTAGCTGGCATTGACAAGGTTTCAGACTGAGCTTAACAGTTTATGATATATCTTTAGTTTTGCATGTTTCTCGTACCACAGCACACACAGACCAGTAAAAACAAGAGAAAATGTTTTTTTAATGTCCATGGCCATTTAGAATCACCAGTTAATCTAACATGCATGTCTTTGGACTGTGGGAGGAAGCAGGATTTTTTTTTAGTGGAAATCCATGCAGGTACAGGGAGAACAAGCCCCAGCCAGCCAGTGCTTGAACCAGTATTTGCATTAATCACCCTAATTTTTTTCTTCTTCTTATAATTTTAAAACTGTACCCTAAAAGTGCATTAGGAAAGGGATTATTTAATGACTAGGAACCTGTTTCAGTGTTGATATGAACACCTGACTATTGTTTTAGGACTAACCTTTAAATACATTGAACATCTGCCTGTGAAAATGTAATTCAACTGCTTCATTGTAAAAGTGAGTGCTGAAAGGTTTTACAGCCAGTAGAAGTAATAGAAGCGTTGTTAGAGCACCACAGCGACCACAAATGAGATAAAATTTGTTTTAGATGAAATGGCAAAATAAATATTTGTTCCACTCTCAAGTTTATTAGCAAAGACCACAGCAGAAAGTATTGCATCCCTGCAGATTTCTGCTGTCTTTCTCCTTGTGCCTTGGCTACCATGTGTCTTTTAGTGGTTTTTTATTTTTTCCTTCCTTACTGATAATCAGGTTGATCACGACAGTCCTGTGTACTCATTAAGACTCATTCTTGCGCTACTTTTCTTTCTATCCTTCTTTTCCTAGATTTTGTTTTAAACAAGTGCAGTCAGTTTGCAGTTGGATTTTGCAGCCAATCAATCCTCTAAATAAGTTGTGTCACAAAGGTCACATTGGACTGTCGAGTAGCACGAGAGTTTCTTGCCTTTACACTCATATAAACTAGTTTTTAGTTTTTGCAACTCCAAGATGTCCACGGTTCAAAATATCTCCATTCAAAATCACTGAAAAGATATCAGTCGTTCTGAGTTCTAACTAAGTCATGTTCCTGACTTAGTTTACTCTATATTTGTTTAATGACGTGTATTTTTGACCATGTCCGTGTCTAGTTTTCCATTTTGAATTGCATTATTAGGCTGGATTTGTGAGTCCTGCATACACTGCTCAATAATCAATCAGGTGTCATTGCTAAAGCTCAACCACGATTTTCTCATTGGTTCACAGTCATGATATAAAACTACTCAGGTTCACAGAGGCATTTTATTGACTTTAAAGTTGAAGTCAAATGGGAAGATTCCATCTTTTTCATTTGTCTTTCTAGCACTAACTTTATTCCTTCCATTCTTCACACTTCTCCTTTTTTTATCTTCGTCGGCTCCATCTCTCCTGCTCTATCTGTCTTCTTTCTCTTCTCCCCTGCTCTCTTTCTCTCCTATCGATCTCCCTCTCTCGCTCGCGCTCGTTCTCTCTCGCTCTTTCTTTCTGTACCTTCAGGGGTCTATGGTGATGTGCAAAGGGTAAAGATACTCTACAACAAAAAGGACAGCGCTCTGATTCAGCTGTCAGATGGCAACCAGGCTCAACTTGGTAAGTTTGAGATCATTTAAGGCATGATGCTTGTATTTTTACAATCACTGTTTCAGGCTTAATGTGAAAACTTGCCAGTTCCACTAGTTGACATATTTTGAAGAACTCTTTAGGAAAAATGTATTTATTTATTATTTCACTGAAAAAAATGTTCTGTTAAAGATTCTCATTGATATGAAGAAAATGAAATGTGCTTTTGTTTTTGTAGCGCTTGAGATTTGCATGTACAAAGTCACTCGAGTAGTGATTTTGATGATTACAGTACAGTAATCATCAAAATCACTGCATCAGAAAATTTCATATTCTCAACATTTGTCAGATTTCAAGTTTTTTTTTTTTCTCTTGGTTTGCATTTCTCACCTGTAGCCATGAGTCACCTGAATGGTCAGAAGGTGTTTGGTAAAGTGATGAGAGTGACACTGTCCAAACACCAGACTGTGGCTTTGCCCAGAGAAGGACTGGATGACCAACTATTAACTAAAGGTAAGATGATCCTGGAAGGCAACAAGGCAGTATCTTTCATGTTGCTTGTTGTGTATCAAAGGATTAACCCAGCCACGGGAGGCCACAGTATAATGGCTTGTCCAAAATAGTAGCACTTTTTCCTGTAATCATCATTAAAACCTTTACTGGAAACAGCTGGTACTTACCTTCATCAAACCACCTGTTTAACAAACTCTGATGTGAAGAAAAGCAAACTTTGCAGCTGCTCGCATCCACTGCCACTTTTTACACAGTGAAAAATCTGCAGTAAAGCTACAAAGGTTGTACTGAAATATACAGAAGTTAAAATGAAACATGCAGATGAACTGTTAATGTAATCCAATTTGGTGTTTAAATTAGACAACTGGCTGAAGGCTGGAGACAGCCATTCTGTTTTAATTTTTTAACAGTGTACAAACTTAAAACACTACAATTTCTAAAACTTTTGTTTTTGCACCTTTGAATATTTATTATTGCTCATTAATGAGACAAAAGTATTTCTTATCCAATTTATCGATGGAATAATCAATGAAATACTTGATTACTAAAATAAGTGATAACTGCAGCCTTACTCCAAAGCTGGTGTCAAGCCCTGCATCAAGAATAGCTGCTCCCTACAGGTGTCGCCACTGCAGCCCAACGCTCTGTGTGTTTTCCTTCACTACACTCCAACAAATCCTGTATGGAAATCTCGTTATTTATGATCCACATGTTTGACTTTACCAAAATTTGTGTGGCATACCAAAAAGATGATTGTGTGTCAAAGGAGAGACTTGACTTAAAAAAAAAAAGTTTGCTCACTTTGCCCCTTTGGATGTTACACTTCTATCGCCAACTTCATTATTTTAAATAAAGAACATTGAAACAACTGTTATTTGATGAAAAACAGCTGTGGCCTGATCTAGTTACATAAGTGCATAAAACAATATGTAATAAAGGTAATTTAAGATGCTAGAAAGTTTTTTCTCTGTCTTAATGGCAGCGCTGTCCTGCTTGGGAGAACCAGATGCCATATTCAAAGATTGTTCACCTAGTCCAGGGGTCAGCAACCTTTAACACCGAAAGAGCCATTTCCACGCTAAAGAAAACACTGGGAGCCGCAAATACTTTTTGACATCTAAAATAAAGATAACACTGTATATACTGTTTTTACCTTTATGCTTTGTGTGAACAACTAAGGTATGTTGCTTATGAAATCCTTGAAGTGCTACAGAGAAAATTACATTTTATTTATGCAATTAACACATTTTGAACTCTTAAAGAAATATAACAAAAGGAAAGACACCCAGCTGAACTAAAATGATCCATGTAGCAAACAAAAACTGTTATATCGCCTTTGGGCTTTTGGAGCTTTTGGAGCTTTGACCTGACTTTTAAAAAATAATTGTAAAAGAGCACTATGCTGCTGAAAAATGAAAAATAGATATTTGTTAAATTCTGCCTAAATATGTATTTTACCTGGTTAATGTGTGTGGCGGGGCGTGGTCTGCAGCGCCGCTGCAGGGCAGGCGACGCACCTGAGCGGTACCCGCATAGATAGCACAGACGGGTGCTATCTATGCTGTTGTGTTATTATGTGTCGGGCTGTGAGCTGAAAAGCTACAGCCGGCTGTATGCGTACAGCAACCGTGTGTGAAAAGTGGTCAGTAAAGAGATGCTGAAAAGCATGTTCATGGAAACATCGTCGGGTCTGCCGTGGTATGTTTACAATGGGACTTTCATCTTTACGCAGGACTGTAAGCTGTCGTCTGTGAGGCGTGAGCGGTGTTTGTTTTTAACATAGTTCACGGTGGAGAACAGCTGCTGACATAATGTGGATCCGAAGATCCATAATTGGCCTACCTGGGGTTGAAAGTCTCGATAAATGCACGGCGTTTCGGCGGGTACACCGGCTTCCACGAGTGTGACGCTTATTTTGAGCAATGAAAAAATAATAGAATATAATTTTATTTTTATATTTCAATATCACAGTAATCTTCCAATTTAGAACTACAAGTTAAAAAAGAACTAACATAAATAAATCACACTTCAGCTAAATACTTCTAATTTATTTTCCCAAACCACGCGGAGCCGCAGTATAAGGACTAAAGAGCCGCATGCGGCTCCGGAGCCGCAGGTTGCCGACCCCTGACCTAGTCCATGAGTCTAAAAATGTTTGTAGTTTCTAGATTTGGTTATTGAATTATTAGCAAAACTTTTTAGCAGGTGTTTTTGTCAAGATGTGGATATTTTGTTTTCAATACACAGATTTTTCTGGCTCACCACTCCATCGCTTTAAGAAGCCAGGATCGAAAAACTTCCAGAACATCTTTCCACCCTCAGCAACGCTTCACCTCTCCAACATTCGGTAAAATAGCCACGGACACATTGTATTATTTACACTCAACAAAAATATAAACGCAACACTTTTGTTTTTGCTCCCATTCCCCATGGGATGGACGTAGAGACCTAAAATTCATTCCAGATACACAATATAACCATCCCTCCCAAACAGTGGTCACAAATCAGTCCAAATGTGTGGTAGTGGGCACATCTGCTATATTGAAATAATCCATCCCACCTCACAGGTGTGCCACATCAGGATGCTGATCTGACATCATGAGTAGTGCACAGGTGTACCTCAGACTGCCCACAACAAAAGGCCACCCTGGAATGTGCAGTTTTGTCTCACAGCAAAATGCCACAGATGCCACAAGCAATGAGGGAGCGTGCAATTGGCATGCTGACAGCAGGAATGTCAACCAGATCTGTCGCCCGTGCATTGAATGTTCATTTCTCAACCATAAGCCGTCTCCACAGGCGTTTCAGAGAATATGGCAGCACATCCAACCGGCCTCACAACCGCAGACCTCGTGTAACCACACCAGCCCAGGACCTCCACATCCAGCAGGTTCACCTCCAAGATCGTCTGAGACCAGCCACCCAGACAGCTGCTGGAACAATTGGTTTGCACAACCAAACAATTTCTGCACAAACTGTCAGAAACCGTCTCAGGGACGCTCAACTGCATGCCCGTCGTCCTCATCGGGGTCTTGACCTGACTCCAGCTCGTCGCCGTAACAGACTTGTGTGGGCAAATGCTCACATTCGATGGCGTCTGGCACGTTGGAGAGGTGTGCGCTTCACGGATGAATCATGGTTCACATTGTTCAGGGCAGATGGCAGCTGAGAATGTCCCAGTTCTTGCATGGCCAGCATACTCACCGGACATGTCACCCATTGAGCATGTTCGGGATGTGCTTGACCGGCGTATACGACAGCGTGTACCAGTTCCCACGAATATCCAACAACCTCGCACAGCCATTGAAGTGGAGTGGACCAACATTCCACAGGCCACAATTGACAATCTGATAGACTCCATGCGACGATGTGTTGCACTGCATGAGGCAAATGGTGGTCACACCAGATACTGACCGGTTCTGGGTCCCCAGACCCCCAATAGCGCAAAAAACTGCACATTCCAGGGTGGCCTTTTGTTGTGGGCAGTCTGAGGTACACCTGTGCACTACTCATGATGTCAGATCAGCATCCTGATGTGGCACACCTGTGAGGTGGGATGGATTATCTCAATATAGCAGATGTGCCCACTACCACACATTTGGACTGATTTGTGACCACTGTTTGGGAGGGATGGTTATATTGTGTATCTGGAATGAATTTTAGGTCTCTACGTCCATCCCATGGGGAATGGGAGCAGTAACAAAGGTGTTGCATTTATATTTTTGTTCAGTGTATAATTCTTTGCTTCAAGGTTATAACAGTTGCTGTTTTCCTGTTTAGTGATGGGGTAGGAGAGGATGACCTGCGTCTTCTGTTCTCCAACAGTGGAGGGACTGTGAAGGCCTTCAAGTTTTTCCAGTAAGTAACCTTTCAGGATGAAGTTATTTAAGACACTATAAGTGGTATTCGTTCTACTTTAAGTTAAAAGCAGTAAACTTTGAAACACTTTAGATAAGTAGCATGCAATTCACTGGGGTAACTTACAAAAGAACACTAGAACCACAAGGGGATCATTTTGACCCTTTGGAATTTTTTAAATTATGTAACTGTGGTCAAATTAAAACACTATCATTTCATATTCCCAAACCATTCCTATAATGGGTTTTTTCATCAAATGGGACATCATTTTGTTCCCATAGAAATTAATGAATAACAAGAACAGAACATGTTGGGTTGCCTAGTAACACATATTGTTTACACACATTTTGATGTGCATATTGCTATGACATGAGGCAGAGCTAGCTGGATGTGATGGATTGATAAAAGATGAATAGTTACTCCGGGATTGAAAGGTCGTGGGTGGGATGCTAAGTCGTGTCAGAGCGCGTTAAAGAAGGTGGAGTGTGTGAGAGAACACATGGAGAACCTGGTGGCTGTACAGAGCAGTGAAATCCAGAGCTCAGCAGCCTGAGCTCCAACTGTTTATTGATTGATTTATTAAAACATTCTAATATATATTTGAACATTGCAGCCTGTAATGAAATAATCAAATTATCAAATTCTGGCAGTTGTAATGTTAAAGAAGAAGTGAACATGAGTGAACATGTTTTTCTTGCTCCCTGTGACATTCAACTTTTCTTTGTTTCCCGATTAAGAGACCGTAAGATGGCTTTGATCCAGATGTCATCAGTTGAGGAAGGGATCCAAGCCCTGATGGATCTTCACAACTACGACATGGGAGGAAATCACCATCTGAAAGTCTCCTTTTCAAAGTCTACCATCTAATCCAAATCCTTGTCACATTCAGATCTGTGACAAGCCAACAAGTCACTGTCAGTGGTCCCCTTTTTGAAAATTTCCTTGGAATAGTTTTCAGTGAAAAAAATGAGAAAATCAGAATTTCACTACAATATATTTTCTCAACCAGTAGAAGCAGTGCTTACCTCAGTCTCAGCCCAGAGGCAGTTCTGCTTTGATCCGTACAACATGTTAAAGAGCAACTAAACACCAGCTGAATGTGTTATCTTTGTTTACCAGGGTTACAGGTGAAAAAGACTTCAAATCTAACCTGGTGTTGAGATCCTCTTTAGAGCAGTACAGACTGGTAGTTTTCATTTAAAGTGCGGTCTGTGGTTTATTTCGTGTTGAACTGTCTGTCAGAGTTGACCTCTCCCTGAATTTATCTTTGAAGTCTGAGTCACTTCTCTATGTATTCCTTTCTGAACCACCTACTCTTTCAGCAGATACCAGTTTAAACATCAGGCTGGCATTGTTCTGAAAGCCATTTACATCGTCTCTGCTCCTCTTTGGTTGTCTGTTATTTTAAGATGTTTTCTGGACTGTTCCGCTTCTTCAAATCTCATGTAGTTCATTGCCAAAGTATGACATGTTCAAGGGAAAAAGAAATCTAGCAGTGGGCATACAGGAGTCGAAAGAAATGTAAATATGACCAGTATTACATTAGAAGCACTCGTTACTTAGAGGGGGTTTCTTTACCTACACCCAGTCATTTTAAAATGTAGTTTAAACACCAAGTGTAACAACAGTTTTTAACACTTAATGCACAAGAGTCATTGTGTCAGAATTTCACCATTTCTGTTTTTTTTTCCTTCACTTGCATACTTTCTTGCTGGTTATCCTGTCTCTGAACAATCATTTTGGAAATTGTTTCTACATTTAAAGAACATTAGAAAGTCTATTGTACCTTTTTTCTATATGATTTTAAAAAGATTTGTAGGAATGATAGTCATCGTTTGAAGTGAATTATGCTTGTTTCGGACATGTATGTCCCTGAAATGTCCTTCACAGCACAACATAGAATGTATCGACTCATTGTAATCATATTAAGGATACAAAGGTGATGCCATCTGTTTCCTGTTTAAATCCCATCTTAGTCATTGGAAAAGCAGCCGTAAGTGGATGCACACACTCACATGCACAGGATTCTTGCTAATGCTATCTGTTTAAACAAGGGTTCAACATGTCATTTTGGTCTCTTGATATTAGGATAACCCATCGGGACCTAAGTACATGTGCCTTTAGTTTGATTTTACTGTTGTGTTTTTAAACAACATGTGTATTGGTAATGATTGCCAATCTTTTGTTGTAAACCTATGTTTGGAAAAAATGTCTTGTTAATTTTAAAAAGAAGCAAACCTTGTCTTTCAGTTCTCTTTGACAGTCCGTGGTTATTTATCAAAGTGAGACGCACAAAACTTGTCACTGTTTCAGCTGAGGTCGCCTCATAAGTTGGTTTTATTTCTCTCACCTCTCGATCTTGTTTCCAGCTGCAGAGTTTATTTTTAGACCGTTTTTAGATGATTCTTGTAAATTTTCTACCTGAGTTCAGTTTCTTTTGTGATAAGATTCAGATTAGCACAAATTAAACACGTCTTTTCTACCAACCAGCTCAAGTAAAATTGTGTTTGTGTATGTCTGGGTAGTTTCAGGCCTCTGCTCTCATCTGTACCTTATCTATAATAAACGTCTCTCACTCTGTTCACTTCTCTCTGCTCTCACTTCTTTCTCTCAGCTTTTCCCTCTTTTGGCTATTCTCTTCTTACCACACTTGCAGAGAAAAAACGCTGCACCTCCAAGGAACATCATTTGTTCTGCCTACAGTCTCATTTAAAATAGAAAACAAAATTATTTTTAATATGAAGACACCTCCAGCAGAACAAGGCTCAGAGCTTTACCTCTGTTGTGTTTATAGCCTTTTGGTGCTTGGATTAATCAGAAATAACGCAACCTGCTGTGAGGTACAGACCATCCAAGAAATTTCTGCTTTAAATGGGTGAAATTCCACCGGAGTCCCTTGGCATTCTGACTCTCAAATAATTGTCTTCAATTGTATTTCCATTTAGTATTATCTCATGAATATTTGTTTC
The DNA here is from genome assembly GCF_963969265.1 of Rhamphochromis sp. 'chilingali'. Taxonomy (NCBI): domain Eukaryota; kingdom Metazoa; phylum Chordata; class Actinopteri; order Cichliformes; family Cichlidae; genus Rhamphochromis; species Rhamphochromis sp. 'chilingali'. The sequence continues at coordinate 5,515,426 of NC_137943.1, read as the reverse complement.
CATACATGGAGTAGCTGTGACTCAGGAGCTAGAGCAGGTTCTGAAGTATCTTTGAGCATGATACTGAGCCCCCAGTTGTTCCTGCTTTGTGTGTGTGTGTGAGAGAGAGAAGTGATGTACACCTTAGAGTAGTAGTGTAGTGACTGTTGAGTGCACAGTATGGGTAGAAAAGTGCAATATTGGTACCAGTTCATTTAAACATGAATAGTCGAGAACCATCAGGCTACTTTTTGGTCTTCTGGTTTGGGAAACAAGTGGTTAATAGTGATGTGTCACTATTAACAGCTTTGTAGTGAATCAGAAGAGCAAACTCCCACCAGTGAGAGCCGGCTCTCCAATTCTTTTTTATGAGGTTTGTTGTGTTGGCAGCAGGGGCGTTTTAGCCCATTTTTGGGGGTGCCCAAAATGAATCAAAGCACCCCCAAAGATTTCTTACTTTTTTGACAATATTTGGTACAGGATATTGTCTTTTGTGTGTGTGTGTGTGTGTGTGTGTGTGAGATACACTGCAAAAAATATAGAAAGCATACAGTACTTGGTTGAGATGTAATATTTTAACAACAAAAGTATAGATACCCCTCTCCCAAAATGGTTTGTTCCAGCTCGCCTCGCCCCTACTCTGGCTCTGGTGCCCTTTGTGCCAGACCGATAGTCGCTGAGATGCAGCGGAGCGGAGGTGTACGTGCCTGCCTTAAAACAGGACATATTAGCTGCATTTAACCTTCAGTTACTCTTTATATAGTTAGGTAGGAGTCAGACCATGTTTCTTTTTAGCTGAAAAATATTACACCCAGTAACCTGCTGTGTTGAAAACGTGTTTTCCGACGATGTTTGCTACTCTACAATTCGTCCTACTCTGTAGTAAAATAAGCGACATTTGACCGTCCTGTTGCTCCCATTGAAATGTATACAGCCTATTAAAACTTAAAAGTGTCTGTTGCCTGCTGTTGTTACCACTGTCCTGTCTGAAAAGGAATGAGAGATGCCGGTTATTCTGTCATATGTGCCGATATTAAACCCAAGGTACTTACCAGCTAACTGACTGCATTCCCATTAGCCTTATAACTCCTGTTGTGTGTGTGTGTTCAGAGAGACAGCCAGGTTCATAATGGATATGAGGAAGTTTTTTCATTCAGTTAAAAGTGTAAGATCAAATTATCCGTCTATAAAGGATAATGTTGGATCAGTGTTTCAGTATTTATATCTTTTATTAGATGTTCTTGTGTTTGGTTATTTGCCTGTTGGTTGAAAGTACACTGAGAGGGGACTTTTATATTAGTGATTTCAATAGTATTTTTTTCATATTAATTTAACTTTTTTCATCTAATACAATCTATTTGTGCATGATTGTCAGTCCAAAGAGGGAGAGGGGAAAGTACAAGGTCAGGAAGAATCAGGTAAGAAAACAGACAGGGAATAGTGACGGGCAAAACAGAAACTGTTAAACTGCTTGAGAGAGTTGACCACCAAACAGTGCTAGATTTGCCAACCTCAAGGTGAGCTAAATAAAAGAAAAAATCTGCAGAGCCATATTAGTAGTATCTGCAGTAAAGATCTTTTCATACATTGTACCATAGGCACAGTTGTCTCCATTTTTATAATTTTTTTAAAATTAATATTTTGTACATTTCAAGGACTCTTCTATTTTTGGAGTGTGTTTTTTTATGTATCTGTATTATATTATATATACACTTTAAAAGTGAATCTCTGTCCAAAAAAATGCACTCAGTTTACTTTTTACTCACTGTGAGCATCATTCATTATTCTCCCCCAGTAATTAAGGTTAGGATATGTTTTTTTTTTTTTATTCTAATCCATTCTTCTTTTGCAGCATTTAAATAACCTTTGTCAGATTGGATGGTTTTGATACATACTTTTAAAAAAACTGTTGCTTTTCTTTCGCAAATGTGGGGATTAGAAATTTTTTTTCAGTGAAAACAGAATAAAGATCTACCACAAAGCAAGAAACCGAGACAAGGCTAATCAAAAGGTATTGGCTGAAGCATATGCTTATTAAATTGTGTTAAAATGTACAAAACAGTGATCTCATGTTTTGAGACTTGATGAATTTAAGAATCTTATTATTTAATAAAGAAGTTTGCAGACTTGCACAGAGATGGTAAAATTATGATGACTGATAACGGAGACGAAGATAACAGTCGACGAGGACAGGGAGGAACAGGGGTTTAAATGCACCAAGGAGACAGTCAGAGAACTCGGGACAACTGGAGACATTTAGGGATGCAGGGACTGACAGAGATGGGGAAGAAGTCTCATTGTGACAAGTAAAGTTTATCTTCCTTGGCTGGGCAGCTCTTCTGGTGCTCAGCACCCCCAAAGCCCTGATTGCCGAGTTTACTTTTGTCTGTATGTCATATTTATGATTAAAAGAAAAAAAAAACATTTTTTAAAAAATCTAATGAAATTATTAGATATTGATATTTCATTGATCCTGCAACATGAAACGCTGGTAATGGAAATATCAATATTTCAGGATCGCTACGCACCTCACTACCCCCTCAGTCAGTAAGTGAAACGGAGGACAGCGGAGAGGAAGAGGGTGCGAGTGCATCACAAAAACACATAAATATGACTGACACCCGTAAACGAAGCAGCATGTGGCTCCCGTTTAAAGAAGAAGCAGATACATAAGAGAAGAAACCAAATCAGCCCATCCAAGCTGAGGCATGTCAGTTTTTTGAATGTAAGCCTGCACTGAGGACATACTGTTTGGCTACCGAGTTTGGTTCTGTTTCTGTTCTGTGTGTTTGTTTGCAGTGTTTTGTCTTTGTGTTAAATTAAAATTAAAAGTTTGATTACAATATTAAACAAGAGTAAGAATGCCTGCTTTTGTAACAGAAGAAATACACAGAATTAGGAAATTATAGGGCTTCTTATAAAAAAAAAACCATATATGAAAAAGTGTTTATCAGCACATAAAGCATTCATATTTGTACGGTTTTTACTAAGTTAACTACCTTTAATTTAGCAAACTCCCACCGTAAGGGTGTGTTTTAACTGATGAAACTGTGTCGTACTCAGGCTCGGACATCTGATTGCTGCCTTTTATAAGTTTATTCCACAACCATAAACTAACACCAGTACAGTAACCGTGCCTTTACAGATGCCAGGTAATCAACTGAAAGACACAAAATAAAACAACCATACAACATTAACAAAGCAACACTATTAATGACAGTACAGTTTAGTAATAGTCATATTTATAGCTTTAACACGTTACTTGGTTAACACAGAAACTCACCAGCTCGGCTTCATCAGTCATAACAGCGATATCAATGAAAAGAAGATCCGGCAGGTAGGATCTATGAGCGGCCGTTAACACATACCATCCCAGACTTAGATAAATCACTCCGTCTTAAATAAATTTGTCATTTAAAGCAAATATGAGTCTGGCTGATAATAAATCACAACAAACAAATTGGCATGTTAGTAATATGGGAAAAAACCACACACCTCCCACTTGGGCTACGTGCCAGACTAAGTAGGCCACAATAACCAGTAGCAATAAACACTAATATAGAAAACAAAAAGTCTTATAACAGTGTTTTAAACAGGTTGGGCCTGGTCCCCACACCCAAGAGTCCCCAATCTGCAAGTATCTCCTGGGTACTCAGGGGGATGAACCACGTTCCTCTTGCTCCTCTACTGGCAGTAACACCACCAACCTCCTTACGTCCCTGTGGAGAATGGTGGAATGACATGGTTCCCTGTCCTTCCTTGCCTGAGACCAGTTGATGGGATGACTACAACAAATCCTTACTTTGACATCTCGAACAACACCTAGGTGATCCGGATCTGCCTCCTCCACGCGGCCCAGCTTGAAACGACCCCTAAGTGCGTTCTGATCTGCCACCCAGACAAAGTCCCCAACAGAAACATTTCTCGCCGGGGCATGCCATTTTTGCCGAACAAACAGGTGCGGCCCGGCCAACTGACTCCAGCGTCTCCAAAACTTGTCCACTTCCACCTGGACTGCACGTAGACGACTGAATGGGTAGGCAGGGAACTCAAAACCCATGTTGTCGCCCCTGGGCCCTGCCCGACCCAACAACAAAGAGTTTGGTGTCAACACATCTACAATTTCTTCCTGAATTTGAGCTCTGGCCCCGATAGGCCTCTCATTGGTGAGGTTGGCCGCCAAATAGAGGAGGGTTTGGAATTCCAGAGCAGTCAAGTTTCCCTCCTCACCAACGTTACTCAACGCCCTTTTCAACACGCGAACAGCTGCCTCTGCTGCTCCATTCCGGTGTGGGGAGTCCGCTGGACTAAACTCCCACATCCAGTCAGACCCAACTACGGCTGCCTTTCTTTGGATCTCGTCTTTGTCGATACCCGCAAGGAAATCATAGAGCTCCTTCAGCGCAGGTTTAGCTCCCACGAAATTGGTCCCCTGGTCAGACCAGAGTTTCTTGGGGTGACCCCTCAGGGCAGTAAACCGCTGGTATGCCTTCAGGAAGCCCTCAGTTGACAGATCTTCAACTATGTCTGCATGAACTGCTCTTGAGGCCATACAGCTAAAAACCACGCCCCAAACTTTCTTCTTCACTCGTCGTCTTACTGAGTCTCTGACAAAATATGGACCAAACAAGTCCAAAGTAGTGTACTCAAAAGGGGCTGCTGGCGTAGTACGTACGGGAGGAAGATCACTCATCACCTGAGTGCATAGCTTGGCCCTGCACTTTCTGCAACTTACGCACGAATCAATCACCTTCCGTACGATCCTGGGACCTTGAACTACCCAGCCCCTCTTCCTCATCCGAAGAAGGGTGGCAGAAACACCTTCGTGGTTGACACGATGGGCGTCCTCAGCGAGGAGAGAGCTTAACCGACACTTGTAGGGGATCAAAGGGACCCCGGACCTCTCCTCCTCAACGGATTGAATCCGACCATAGCACATCAAGAGCCCCGTTGTTTTATCCTTGCGCACAACCAGGCGGTTGAGCGTCGTCGTAGGGAAAGTCACACCTGCTTGGGCGGCGAGGCATAAGTCCTGAAACGCCTCTACTCGCTCCTGAGCCGTGGGCACTGCCTCCCACTTTAATCCTACAGCAGTTCGACCCCTGCCAGATAACCAAAAGCGCAAGGCTCTGTGGACATAAGCTATGACCCCACAGAGCTTGGCTAGAGAATTGAACCGTGAAAGATCTACTTGATTTATCAAGGCTGAACCCCAGCACTCCTTGATCCTGCAGACATTAGAAGCAACAGAAGGAGACCCCTTAGTCTCAAAAGACGTAACCTTGTTGCTGAATGGTAAAAGCTCTGGACTTACTCGGCCGCCGACCACGGCTTTGACGCTATCAAAACCATCTGGAGTAGTCTGCGCCCTTTCCTGCGACCTTGTTAAGATGGCAGAAAAAGCCTTTCTTTGGAGTCGACTGACGACTTCTCTAGTCCCAGAGGCCACCTCTGCAGCTGACTTTATGGGCCATTCCTCTACTGGCTTGGTTAGGAACATGGGACCGGTCTGCCATGAAGAGCCCTCACCAAGCTGCTCAGGGGAACATCCTCTTGTGACCAGGTCAGCCACGTTGAACTGGCCAGGAAGCCACCACCAGTCGGTCACAGGCCCAGTCTTCTGTATCTCTCCCACTCGATTGGCAAAGAAGGTCTGGAACCCGTAACTCTCCCGTTGGATGGCACCTAACACAGTCTGACTGTCCAGAAAATGGTACCAACGATCTATTTCCAACCGACTGTACTTCAGAAAGTAACCTTTCAGGCGAGTGGCAAAAACAGCTCCACAAATCTCTGCCTTGACAGCATCTCCCTTTTGTTCAATTGGAGTCAATTTGGCCTTGGACTCCACGAGCCGGGTCTTAACCCCTCCAGATGTTTCCCAGCGCAGGTAGAGGACCGCTCCGTATGAGTCACAACTTCCATCAGAGAACGTGATCCCCCAGGGTTTACCCACCCAGCCGGATGGTGTAATACTCCTGGGAAAGGTGATGGTACTCAGCCGCGCGTACTCCTCAAAGAGCTTGATCGCTCTCCCACGTAGTTCACTAGACAGCGGCTTATCCCACGTATCCTTAGTCAGTATCCCGGCCTCCTGAAAGGCTCTTCTGACAAGAATAACACCTTTCTGCTTCAGGGGCGTCGCCAGACCAAGGGGGTCATAGAGCCCTGCTACCTGACTTAGAAGCATACGGCGGGTGAGGGGATTTGGCGTCTTCTCCCCTATGTTCTCCTCAGTGAGGTCTACTTGAGTACGCATCTTTTTCTTTCTTGCGGAGAAGTTAATAGCCACCATGAGGAAGAGCTTGTCTTCTTCCACGAGATAACCCACACCCAAGGCCTTGTTGTCCTCGGTCCGCAGCTGGTTGGGCAACATGATGGTTTCTGGTTCGGCAGGAACAGCACCTTGCCTCCCACTAAAGCCAGACCGCACCCAAGGCTTGAGGTAAAACCCACCATGCTTGAGAATGGTTTCAACCCCCTCAAGGATCTCGCTCAGTCTCTCAAGGTCGTTGTGGGACACAAGGATGTCATCCACGTAAGTATCCTCTTCAATGACACGTCTTTCTTCCACTCTGTTGACAAACTGTGGCAGAAGGGCAGTCTCTCGCATGGCAACCTGAGCGATACAACCTGCAGGCTTGTCACCCATGTTCACACGCACCACAGCATAATCCTTGATGTCCTCCTCCAGGGAATGCCTCCACAAGAAGCGGTGAACATGCACCTCTTGATCCTCCAGCCATACAGAGTTATACATTTTGGAGACATCCCCTATTGCCGCATGCTCTCCCTCCCGGAAATGGAGCAGCACTGCCCTAATGGGATTCAGGACATCTGGGCCTTTCATCAAGATGCTGTTCAAACTAACACCTCTGTACACCTGGCTGCTGTCCCAAACGAGCCTCACCGGCGTGGTGTTGGAGTGTGGGTTGGGCGCCATCAGATGGTTTATCCACCACACCGCTCCTTTCCACTCGTCCAACACCGTCTGGGAAAGCTGGATAGCGGCCCCCCTAGCCAGCATGTCGCACACCTGCTTAGCATAAGCTGCCTTCCATAGCGGATCTTTCTCGAGGCGCTTTTCTGACTTCAGGAAAGTCGCCTCCACAGCTTTGTGGTTGTTAGGCAGGGTCGCAGGGTCCTCTTTCCAGGGATATTTAGCATCCCAATGGGGTTTGTCACTATGATTGTCACTCAGCTTGAAGGTTAGACCTCCTCTGATGATCTCCAACTCTCTTTCATCAGCAAGTGACATTTCTTTCCCTCCAGGGGCGCACTTCCCGCAGCGGCACCCGCCACACATGGGATCACAGGCGGCACCAATACTGTCCCACTGCAGCCATTTGATGATCTGTGTTGGATGTAGCCGTGGTACCGACTTCTACGCCGTTCTTTGGTTTTGGGCAGCAGTTATGGAGGGCCACAACTCTCTGAGACTCCGCCATCATGGAGCATGCAAAATGGGTCGATGAGAGTCGTGCAGTCACCTCCACATCTTCAAACAGATCTGGGTGTGCACCACTGATGGTTTTCCCCAACGGACCATCCCACAGAACCAAGTCACCGCACCTCATCATTCTCTGGGGGGCTAGACGACCCTCCCGGGTGCTGATGAGTAGCTCAATCTTTTCCGGGCGAATCAGTTCCCCGGGTTCGACGGAGCCTGGGAAAAACTTCTCCAGGCGCCCCGAGTCCACGACGTGACCCACATTGGCAATCTCTTCTAATCCATAGCAAACCATCTCATGGAGTCGCCATGTTCCCTTCTTTGTGGCTACTTTTATGCTCACCAGGTATCTCTTTGTCTCTACTTTTGCCTCCATGCCACCAACACCATGAACAACTAAGGTGATTGGTTCACCAGGCAGACCAAGCCTCTCCGCTGCCTCGTGGGTGATATAATTCGTGTCAGAGGCTAAATCGATGAGTGCTCCAATCCAGTCTCCCCTCTTGGTGGTGACGTCCAACAACATCATGAGGACCGGGAGCTCCTTCAGACAACTCTCATCTTCTGAGCCTCTGCCAGCCCACAACTTTGAAGTTACTTTGTTTGTGCAAGCCCTTCGAACAGCCGCCAGCTGCTCCGGGGACAGACCTAGGCCAGCAAACACAGCCTCTTGCTCTTCCGTCGGGCCTCGGGGTTCTCTCCTTTTATCCCCTTTTATCCCTTGCCTAGCTGCATCTTTCCTAGTTGGGATCTTAAGACACAGGAAGAAATGGTGATCCGATGAGGCATCACCCCTTCTGCATCCTTCATTACGACACAGAAAGTTTTTACTACACGGGTCATCACTCCCATGAGAGTCCAGACACCTGGGACATACTTTTGTCTTTTTCACGTAAACTCTCCGCTCTGACGGGTTGGCCTTTTTAAACGTCTTACAGCGGTATAAACGCCCTGTGTGACCCTCTTCGCCACACAAACAGCAAGGATTCTGTGACAGCTCACCTCTCGTCTCGCTCGCAGTAGCCTTGGTGAACGAACGTCTCTCTATCCTCCGATCAGGCCTCTCTTTTGGTTTCTCGCGGGGGCTCGGATCGGCTGCCCTGGCAGTATTAGACTGTCTGATGGATTGCAACTGCTCCAGTTGCACCAGAACTGTCTTCTGATCTTTCAGGAACTGCCATAGCTTATCAAACCGGTTCTGTGGACTGACATCATTGACAGGATCACATCGGTACAAAAGCCACCTTTCTTTCATACTGTCCGGCAGCTTACTCTCAAGTGACCGGATCACTAACTGATTTTTTATGGCATCTTCACAACCTAGGTCTATTAAGTCCAACAGCGCCCTCTCTACAGCTTGGATCAACTGTAAAACCTCTCTGGGTTTGTTGTTGCGCACGCCCGGTAACTCCTGTAGCTCAAGTACAATGTCATCTGCTATCTGTGATACGTCACCATAACAGTCCTCTAAAACTCGGAAAACCTCACTCGCTGTACGGCAGTGAGACAGCCTAAGTTCACATTTTACTGGATCAGCAATACTGTCCATCAGGTGGAAGAGCCTGCACTCCGGGGAACCTGTGGGTTCCGCTAACGCTTGGAGGATCCCCCAGTTACTCTTCCAGCGCCAGTAGCTTCTCCTGTCCCCAAAGAACTTTGGTAGGCTCAGGGGTGCGAGTGCGATCCTTGTTCCGAGTGATCCTTGAGAGACGGTAGACGTGCTCTGTCCTGCCCCAGCGCCATTGGGTCTCACACCATGCACTCCTCGAAGCTGCTGTGGCGTGCCTGAGAGGCCAGGATTGAACACAGGACTCCCCAGACCCTGGTATAGTGGTCCCTGTGGTGGCGCTTGAAGGGCTGCAATGGAAGGACTTGCAGCTCGTGCTCCATCGGGGCCACCTTCATCAATAACCTGGTTACTACTGCCCACTGCGGCACTTTGGCATGCAGCAGGGTGCACGTCAGCATCTAGCGCACCACTGGCACGCGCTGGGCCATCATCTCCACCGGTCGCAGCGGGCCCACTGGGCTTGCTAGTGCTGGTCGTCACTCCACCGTCAGCGCCACCTTCATCACTGCTTTCACCTTCACTGCTAGTCCTGCTTCTAAGGTCGCCACACCCAGATCTCCTTCTTCCATCTAGGGTGGTAGCCAGCATCACCATAGCCACTCTCCTCCTTTCCTTGAACTCTTTGAGACAAGCTCGCATAACGTTCACTTCTTTCTCTGGAACATAACGATCCCACTTATGCACAAACTCACTCAGAGCTTCCTCTCGGCCTTCCACAGCAGGGAGCATTGAATCAAACTGATCCTGTTTTATTTGACCCGTTTTGAGCGCTTCCACCTGGCTAATCATATCTTTTAGGTCAACTCTTAGACTGTCAAACTGACCTGATGCACAACGAGACCATGACGCTTCCTTTAGCTTCATTTCTGTGGTCTGGTATTTTGAGCGGCAGTCCTGCAGCTTCTTCTCCACCTCAGCTATTTCTGCTGCAAGCCCACTTGCATCTTCTTCTTCCATAGCAGCGATGTAATCAAAACTGCTATCACAAACCTCACTATAACTGTCTTTGAGTGTCCTACTTTCACACATGAGGTCATGTTCAGTCAGAAGGTCAATATTAAAGGCAATGGAATTGGCTTTCCTAGTAAAAACTGCTTGCGCAGAGGACCGCCTTTTCTTTAATTCTTCTCGGGATGCCATACTGACTTTTCCTTCTTGTTTATTACCGGCGTTATTCCTTTGCCCTCAACAAAGATGGCGGCGACCCACTTCCGGTCGCTTAGCGGCTAGTAACTGAATTAAAAGTTCGTTTTCGGCGGCCGGCTTATCCTATGCCAGCGCCCTAATAGTCCCAGCAAAGAAATCCACACACAGTCTCTCACGTACGAGGGCTTGACGGTGTTTTGAGAACGAAGTCACGTCGATCGGCCGTGTCGATCGGCCGTGACGATCGGCCGGGCTCCGTCTAATTGCTGGATTCTCCGTAGTCGACACAGACCCTCCTCCACTTCTCCGTCGCGGGGGGTGGCTAAGTGTTGATTACTGTACGGTTTTTACTAAGTTAACTACCTTTAATTTAGCAAACTCCCACCGTAAGGGTGTGTTTTAACTGATGAAACTGTGTCGTACTCAGGCTCGGACATCTGATTGCTGCCTTTTATAAGTTTATTCCACAACCATAAACTAACACCAGTACAGTAACCGTGCCTTTACAGATGCCAGGTAATCAACTGAAAGACACAAAATAAAACAACCATACAACATTAACAAAGCAACACTATTAATGACAGTACAGTTTAGTAATAGTCATATTTATAGCTTTAACACGTTACTTGGTTAACACAGAAACTCACCAGCTCGGCTTCATCAGTCATAACAGCGATATCAATGAAAAGAAGATCCGGCAGGTAGGATCTATGAGCGGCCGTTAACACATACCATCCCAGACTTAGATAAATCACTCCGTCTTAAATAAATTTGTCATTTAAAGCAAATATGAGTCTGGCTGATAATAAATCACAACAAACAAATTGGCATGTTAGTAATATGGGAAAAAACCACACAATATTTGCCAAGTAAAGCTAAAATATGAGGCTACAGATGATAATAAACTAAGAGCCATTTGGGAGGCAAAAGAGACAGTTCTTCTTTGGGAGGCGTGCCACAAGAGGACCAGCAGAAAGTGGCCCATCTGGCCACAGGTTGTCCACGCTAGGAGAGTGTTGACTGAGCCTGAAGCTTACACATTTCCAGTGCACAACTTTGTAAAGACGTGATGTGTTTGGAGAAAGGACTGGGAAGAACTGCTGTAACGTGCCTCTGATATTGAGGATTGTGTGGTATTCTTGCAACTAGCTGGGCTGACCATGAGTATTTTTAGAGGTTAGCTGAGCACGAGCTGGAATCATAGCAGGGCATGGCCCAGCTTCAGCCACGCCCTACAGCTTAAGCATAAAACAGCTGTTCAGATGTGAAACCAGTGATAGTTTGATCGAAACATGTCTCTGAGCGGCCTGAAGCTGGAGAGATAGTCACTCACTCAGAGAACCAAGGTTACAGAGTAACCATACGTTCTCTATCATATCGAGACTCTCTCTCCATTCTGTTACATATTCTTTAAGACACCCCGTGAGGAGACAGTGCAACTGAAACACCACAGTGACTTTGTAGCAAACATATATACACGGCACCCTGGTCAAGGCCCCACCAGACGCATAGGCCAAGCAGCTCGGCCTTTGCGTCTGGCAGTGTGGACATCTAGTATCCACACTGGATCCAGTGTGGGTAAACACACTGGACACCCACACTGGATGCACACACTGGATATGGAATGAGCATGCTAAGCATCTTGGACACGAAAAAAGAACCTGCATCTGTGAACAAGAGCGGTGGATGATGCCGGCTGCCAGTGATTCCTGAATATAGTTTTCCATGGCCTCTCTTTCCCGTCGAGACAGGTTGTAAAGCCAGCTAGGTGGCAAAGGGGTACCTGGGAAAGGATCTATGGCACAATCATAAGGTTGATGTGGTGGTAGGGATAATACCTTGGTCTTACTAAAAACAACACCAGCCGCTCACTCGAACCTTGATATAAAGCTTGCTAACGCAAAGGCAGCAGGTCTTTTCTTGGGTTGGAAATATGCTTCTCCTCAAGTGGCTGCATTTTTCTGCTGCCTCAGTTAATTTTAGTTGGGATGCAGACACTTCCACTTCCAGACAATCTTACGGCAGCTGGGTATAATAGCATCTATGATGCGACTCAGACTGTAAAACATGAGTGTGGTTCAGGGTTGGACTCCTGCAGAGGAGGCTAATGACCACAAGTTCTTGAGCCCATGGTTCTCTCTGCCCTTGTGAGCTTTTTCCCTTAAGAATTAAACAATAAAATTATGTTTTAAAAAGTGCATTTTGTATTTATTCTGGTCATCATTGCCTAATATTAAAATTTGTTTGATGATCTGAAATGTTTAAGTGTTAAAAATATGGAAAACCTAAGAAATTCAAAGGGACAAAAACTTTTTCCTATCCTAAGGATTGGGAAATGACAGATTTGAAGAATAATGGGCTGAATTAAAGCATCACAGGCCTGGATACCCTTAATAAACTTACCAAATATCTTAGTCCCTCCCAATCATTCCACAAAATGAGGCTTCCCTTTGGCGCCAGCTGCGGTCTCAAGGGTGGAGCTGAACAGCAACACCCTGATAATGGACTGTGTTTAGACTGTTCTTCCCATTCTATGCAAGGCCACCTGGGTTGGCTGGAAGACTGTTTACTAAGCCTGGCAGGGCGAAGGACACTGTCTCAGCTGAACTCTGGACACATACACACACACGCACACAGACATATATATATACAAATGCAGATATACACTCATCCCCCCTCCCCCTCCAAACGCCTTCAATGCTTATTCCCCTCCGATGCTAACGGTGGATCAAGGAGACCAGCGTTTATGCTGCAGGCCCGGATGCACTGTCTACACTGGCTGTCTCTCACCCTTTACCCATCCCTGTTGCTTGCCATGTGTTTCTTTGGTGTATTAAGAGTTTTCATGTGCTATGTGCAGAGGTGTTTTTTTCTGTTCTCAAACTGATCTCCCTGTTGGAGCTCAGTCTGGGGGGGAAGTTATTTTTTCTCCTTATCTTTCCTCATGTTGTGCATTTTTCATGTTACACCCCTCTGACCTGTCTTCCCCATCTGATGTTTGTGTAATGTATGTATGGTCGGAAGGGTAAGATGGCGCTGGCACGGCTGGCAGTCTTAACCCAATTTCCCTCGGGATGAATAAAGTATGATCAATCAATCAATCAATTTGTTGCCTTTGAGCTTCACTTTAAAGCAATGTTGGTTAAGTATAATGTATTGCACAGCCACATCATCTATCCACGGTTTTCTTACAGTCTATTTATGTATTTATGGTCTCAGATGTCAAGAGCTACAGTGTTCAACCTCTGTCTTTAGGGGTACATACATACTATCTGATTTGAGTTTTAAAAAATTAAAGCAACTTATTAATAAAAAGCACTAGTTGTTTTTTTTAGTTTTTTTTTTTTAAATTGAGTCATCCTCCCATCATTATTTGTAAAACCCGGCCAGTGTGTCACACCTCTTTCATGAGTCACAGGTAAAAACACTGCAAATGCCCTGTGCAGTCTTGGTTATGTCTCCTTCAGGAAGCCGCTTCTCCTCTCCAAATGTATTTTAGGAATTTGATCCTTTAACATGGTGTACTGAGATTGATTTCTGGGTGACATGCACAGAGGAAGACAGGGACAGAGAAACTGAGGCACAAGTTCTAAAATGGGAAGCCAGAGATCTTTCCAAATTAATTATTTCTGTAGGGAATGCAGCCATCCATAAGGCAAATGCAGAAATAATTGTGATGACACAACGCTAAATGTCCACCAATTTCAGGGTCATAAATTTTAGCTCAGTCTTTCAGCTCCACAATTTTTTTTTTCATTTTTGCATTACTCTGCGGTTACAGTGATGATATAAAAATGATTAGCAAAAGTGTAGAATCTCATGTTACTAACCCATATCAGTGAGAGGGAAAGAAAATACCGTTAATATTAAATGCAGTTTTAATGTCGTCCGGTAGAGGTCACTGTGAGCCAAGTCCCGCAGGCACCAGTCACTGTCTGCAGTGGAAAACCTTAAACTCAAAACGATATTTTACTAGACTACTCAAATGTACGAGTCATTCTTTTTGTCTGCATCTCATTAAGGATCTCCTAATGTGTGTCATAACAGAGCCTTCATTGCATGATGGATGCAGTGGATGCATATAAGCGTGTGTATTTATGAAGAAGAATAGAGAGGGATAGACTTACAGTATGAGTGAGCGTATCCAGGATGAGTTCATTAGACAACTGTTGCCCAGTGCAGATGGTGAACGTAGCTTTAATCCAGGTGCTGCTTTGATGAACTCTACAGGAGGCGTTCAGCTAATGTGGCAACTCTGTTAGCCATATTGACGCTCTATGGGCTGTTCGTTAACCGGACTTACTTTATCATTTCATCACTCACCCATCAGACTCTTACACTTTATTTAGCTTTAAACCACGACTTGTAACTTCAGCACTGTCAAATGTAGTTCATTTTAGTATAAAATCAGGATTCTACAAATGTGTTTATCAATTTCTTGTCTAGTGATGTTTTTCCTGCCAGTTACACATGAAGACCACAGCACTCTCTAAAACTGTAGCAATATCTAATGTCATTTGATATCAATAAATGTTTGCTTCATTCTTCTTTTTGTTATAGCATTTGTATGCTCAGTTTTCTCAAAATATTATAATTTAAGCCTCTGACAGTCTGGCTGTATCAACAACATTTTGCTATATGTCCAAAAACGAGCATTAAAAATTTTTTTTTCAAAAAGCTACATTTGGAAGCAAACTGGTTCAGCCTTGAACATAAAGTGTACCCTTTTACCCTTTGGATTTGGGAAAATGTTCACTGTGTATCAACATGAAGTCTACAAATGCAGTATTAGAAGCAATCCAGTGACCAGTGACGAACTTTAAAAAAAAGAGTAATACATCATGCAAATTTGAAGGTGCAATTCTATTTGCTTTCTTGAGTCAGAAGGAACGCTAACTGATGTTCCACAGTATGTAACCTCAGCCTTTTTACACATGGTGTCTGGACAATGTTGAAAGAACTTCAGGACATCACTACTTTGTCAGAGGCGTTACTTTTTCATTTTAAAGAATGTGCTACTCACAATAGGTGAATGAAGCTCAGCTTCTACAGCATAGTCCCCCTGAGAGTGGCCTATTCTTTGACAAATGTTCATAGAAGCATGCCTAGGCGCCTGATTTTGCGGTCAAGACCTGATTTCAACGATTTGGGTGGGTAAGTGAATACTTTTGGCAATATAGTGTATGATATAGACAATAAATATTGTCAAAAAATTATAGATGTATAATCTAGACTTCCAGTTTCATGTCACAACTTGAGTACCGGTAGTTGTTTATGATCATTTTCTCTTACTTTTACTAACTTTTCTGTTAAATCAAATTTTTATTTATATAGTGCCCTTTCACCTCTGAGGTGACAGTCTAACAACAGTCACCTCGAAGAACTTCATGTTGTAGGGTAATGGCCCTAAAATATTAGAAAGACACCCCAACAATCACATGACCCTCTATGAGCAAGTTGGCTACAGTGGGAAGGAAAAACTCCCTTTTAACAGGAAGGAATTGCCAGTAGAACCAGGCACAGGGAGGGCAGTCATCTGACATGACTGGTTGGGTGTGAGGGGAAAGAGAAAAATGGAAGGGAGATAGGATAAAAGATACACGTGGGAGGCAGCCCCAGAGTTTAAAATGAAATACTAATATATAATGATTATATGCAGTTGTGCTGCATAAACACATGGAGAGTGAAATAGGCGTGAAGAAGAAATGCTCAATCCAATCATGGGAAACCCCTAATGGATTGAGCAGGGAGGGTTTACCTGATTCAGTCCTAAGTTTAAGCAATATCAAAAAGGAAATTTTTAAGACCTAATCTTAAAAGTAGAAAGCCTGTCTGTCTCCTGAATCACAACTGAGAGCTGGTTCCAGAGAAGAAGGCTTTATTCTATTTTTAAATATCCTAGGAGCCACAAGCAAGCCTGAATCTAAGAGCAAAGAGCTCTTTCAGTTTGATATGGTACTATGGGGTCTTTAAGAAAAGATGGGACCTGACTATTCAATATTTTGTGTATGAGAGACAGGATTTTAAGTTAAATTCTGAACAGGAACCAGTGAAGAGAAGCTAATATGGGAGAAATACGTGGAAATATAGAACAACCTGATAACGATGATTTACAGTATTTACAGTAGTCCAGCCTTGAAGTAATAAATGTGTGAACTAGTTTTTCAACATCACTAATATGCACACTGAGGGACATATCCTGGTAAAAAAAACAACAACAACAAACAAACCCAAAAACCAAAAAAAGAAAAGAAAACTGTGTTGCTGAAGCCAAGGTCACCATGTTTGACACCATGTTTCTAAAATTTTTAGGGCTGAATAGAATAACCCCAAATGTTTCTGATTTTGGAAAAAGAAATTAGAGGTCATCTAGGCCGTAATGTCTTTAGGACATGCCTGTAGTATAAGTAATTGGTGTGTGTCATCAATGAATAGATAAAGATGGGTGTCATCTGCATAGCATGTGCCATCTAATAATATTGCATAAGGGAAGCATGTTTAATGTAAATAGAATTGGTTCAAGCACAGAACCCTGTGGAACACACTGACTAACTTCTCTGTGTAAACAATACTCCTCATTTACTATTAGAAATATATGATTTAATCTATGTAGCACAATTCCTTTAATACCTATGGTGTGTTCTAATCTCTGTAGTAAAATATTATGGTCAGTGGTATTAAATGCTGAACGTAGGTCTACAAGGACAAGCAAAGAGGTGAGTTTACTGTCGGAGGTCATAAGCGGGTCATTAGTAACCTTTACAATTCTGTTACTTTACAATCATTGAATCCCTTTAAACTTCATCACAACACTTAATCTTAGTATATAATATGATATCATCTGTTTCAAACAGCTGTTTTGAGCTTTTTTGGTTTAGGAACTATGCAGCTAAATTGAACTCATCCAGCATTCATTTTCTATTTTAGTCAGCTAGCTCGTCAGTACTGAGGGTATAGCACACAAATAAAACCAAAATGGCAAACCTAGAGTAATTATCTTTTGAGTAACCCTATCCTTTGAAATTCAGGTTGGTGAGCCCACATTAACATATCTTTGTGTTGTTTTATGACAGGGCCTTAGTTTTATGATAGGACCACTGCCTCCTAAGTTCCTCTTTTTTCAGTATGATCTCCTGCCATTATGCAAATGAGCTATTAAACATAAGGAGTAAAACCTGCTGTACACTGTGACCAATCTGAAAAAAACATTGAAAATGAAGCATTTATACAAAGCATTTGCCTTAAAAATGACAGGCAGTGCGCTTTTTTCTTTTCTTTTTTGTTATCCAATGCAGAATCTGTCCATCTTAATGAGTTAAACAACGTCAGGTGGACTGCAGATGCTAATTTCTCCAGAGATACATGTCTATCTGTGTTAGCTCTGTGTGCCTGAACAGTGGCCTTCCTGCCTGTCAGTGCATGCTGGGATTGATTTAAGCTCCAGGAAATGAGCGAGGCAGGGAGGGAGAAAGAAAGAAATTTCATAGAGCTGTATACATTTCCAGCTGACTGATAACATGTAGCCTTCGTGATGACCTCAGAGCCCCTCCCTCCTTGGTATGTGTGCTCAGTGATGTTGATGATCCACAGATCTGTGCCTGATCTGTTCCTCCTCCATTTTCTTCAGTCAGTCCTGGGGTGAGGGGGAGGGGACACATGGTTGGAGGGTGAAGTGGGTGTAGGTCGTTAGTCAGTGAGCTAAAAGAGAGAGCAGGAGAACCGGCACACACACAGCCCATATACATGGATCAGTGACACTCAAATCAGTGTGTATGATGCTGTCATACTGGATCCCAGTAAAAAAAACAAAAAACAAACAAACACTGACTCTTTATATTAGAAAACAGTTCTGGGGAAGAGCCGATCCTTCAACTCTCTCAGTTCTGCATTGTCTATTGTACTGGACTCCAGCTCCCCTAGTCTGATGCAAACCCGTGTAGAAAATGTATGTATATTACCTGCATTACGTGTCTGTTCCCATTTCAGCCACCAATGCCCAGAGATTTACTGACTCATTAAAAAGCTGGCTTGAACAGGTAAGGGACTATGAAAAGCAAAGAGCATAAAACTCCTTAAAACAACAAAGCACATAGAAGCACAGTCAATGGTACCTGTGGATAGTTGAACGTCCTTTAAAATTTTATCCCCACAAAAGAAGTTGTTTTGTTGTTGTTGTTATTTTTGCCTTTTACAACTGTTTTCTCCAAAGTAAGGGCAAAGCTTAAAGAACTAACAACAGCAGAAACTTAAACAATAATAGTGCACATTATCGATCGGTCCACATATTTTCAACACTGCCCCCTTGTGACAGTACATAGCTATAATATGCAGACACATTGTTCTGTGTCTGAAAAATGATATGGCCTGCTGTGAAGTAGTTTGTGCTTCAGTCTTTGTGAGCGAAATTCTAGTACTTTATCACTCAGCACTAATTAGTATGTTTCTGTGTGTGTTGCATCATTACAGCTTATGGATGCAGCTTACTAACCATGCTATAGCACTTCACCTACTTCCAAATATGTGGAGTGATTTTGAGGTAAGGTCACGTTAGCTACATCAGTCTGTACTTGTAAAACAACAGTCATTGTTATGCAATTATTCTGTGTTGTTGTAGTTAAGTATAGTGAATGTGTAAGTCAGCATAGTAATGAAAACTACATCTCACGTGCCTTCAATGTCACATTTAATGCTTTGCCTTCGTAATTATCGATTGAACTGCAGCACTGATGAAGTTATATGTAATGACCAAATTATATGAATGAGATTACCTCCACCTTCAGATGGCTATCCATCCATCCATCTGTCCATCCTTCCACCTGTGTACTCTTTCATCAGTCCATCACCCCTCTTTCAGCCAATTGATACTTGATGTCAGGATGAGGTAAGTGATGACCTCAGAGTTATTAAGTGACAGATTGACATGGTGCCATCAGCAGCCACTGCTTGAAATGGATGGACCCCAGACACTCTGGGTCATATTTCTCCAGTTTGTGGTGATCAAACATGTGTGTGCGCGCACACACACACACACACACACACATGCACACACACACACACATGCACACACACACACACACACAGACACCGGCCCAGTGAGAATCTTGTATTCCGCTGCAGACCACACAGGGCTGACTCATATCTCTATTGATTCAGATGAGGAGATGAACTGAATGGAACAGAATGAGACCAGACTCAGAAATACATGAGGAATTAATCAAACTGGTCTCTTTGAGATACACACACAGATACAGTTACATATATATATAACAGATTTAGTTGTGATGAGGAGACATTAAACATTGTTCTGTTTTAATCTAAAATGAATTATTAGATAATACTGCTGAAATGGTCATGAGTCACCGCAGACAGCTGAAGGTCGTCACAGTAAAAAATTGTGGTAATGCAGCCAGATGAATGTTTACAGGAAAGCATTCAGCTGTTTCACACTGGTTTGGCTGCTCGTCTTACCAGTCCATTTACGGGAATTTCTCAATCGGACACAAAACTCCTGAACTGGATCAAATTAGAGCACAAAGTAGAATAACGAGACTGCTGTGTGAAATGTAAGCCCTAAGCTCTGGTGTCAGACGCACATACCATCATCCATACGCGTCTCTAATTTTTATCACCTTTATCACCTTTATTTGATAACCAGCTACTCAAAAATCTACAAATGTAATACAAATCTCACTGTAGTGAACACACTTTTATCCAAGTTATGAGCACTACTCAGAAATTACAGTGGTCCTTCACCCTCCATCAGAATGAAGTTTCTCAGCAACTCTTCAGTTGATTGACATTGGAGAGGAGAGGACCTCAGTTCCTCCTGGGGAATGCCAGATGAGCTATATAATTCTTCTAGCAAGCTCTGGGTCTATCCCGGGGTCTCCTACAACACAAACTAACCCTTCCTTCCAGTATTCAATTCAACTCATCCATCCATCCATTTTCTTCCACTTCATCCAGTGCCAGGTCGCGGGGGCAGCAGCCTAAGCAGAGAAGCCCAGGCCTCTCTCTCCCCAGCCACCTCCTCCAGCTTATCCGGGGGAACACCAAGGCATTCCCAGGCCAGCCGAGAGATATAATCTCTCCAGCGTGTCCTGGGTCTGCCCCGGGGCCTCCCATGGGTCTCTTCATTGTCTAAGGAGCTTGGAAAGAAAAGCGTCTGGACTTCTTTAAGTTTCCTTGAAGACGTTTCAGCTTCTTCAGTTCTAAGAGCAATTGGTGGAGTCCCAGATTTTAAGCCCTATGGGAGTGTCCCCAAGAGCCCCACCTTATCATGTGATTTACTGAGGTCAAATGGCCCAGGATGTGAGTGGGCACCAACTCTTGGTTGATTGTGACCCACAACCGTTTTTACACCATGGCTCGTGTGATCAGGAAGAGGATCAACAGGGGGCCCACGACCCTTGTGGCGACACTCCCATAGGGCTTAAAATCTGGGACGCTTGCTCAGTTACACCCCACTCACCCTGCCTTCAAATTTGGTCCATGACCACAAACAGCTACAAAATCCAAATCAAGTAGTTAATTGATTATTCTGAATTTGCTGTAAATTTGCTGCATCAATAATGTTGTCCCTGTGTTATCCCAGCAATAGACTGGCAACTTGTCCGAGCTGGACCCTTTCTCTTCCCCTCTGACTGGGATAGACTCCAGCCAACTCACGACTCTGAATTTCATAAGTGGAAGAAAATGGATGGATCAATCGGGAAACATTAATTTTTTGACAGAAACATTTTAGAACTCAGAAAAACATATTTGTTGCACAAAACTGTCATTATGTCAGACACAGACACGAGGAGGAAGTGAGGTTCGATGCACACCTTTGTTCTCCATGCATGTGTGTATGTCTGTGTGTTTGCACAAGGACCAGTTTGAGTTTTCGACCATCAGAGCAAGGACATTTTGGTTCAGACTTGGTTTGGTGACTAAGGTTAGAATTAGGTTATTGTTAGGGCTGTGCACATGGTTAGGTTTTAGGGTTAGTAGCAGCAAAAAGGAATAATGTCAATGAGTGTCCTCACAAAGATACATACAGTCATCTGTGTGTGTGTGTGTGTGTGTGTGTGTGTGTGTGTGTGTGTGTGTGTGTGTGTGTGCACGGGCAATTGATGCACTGGCTCCCAATGTCACGTTTCAGCCATTTGTCTCCCTTGGAAACAGAGAGAGAGAAACTTAATACCCCAGAGCAAACAGGGGGACATCTGGACCTGTCTCTTTCTCTATCCTCCTCCTTCTCCCTCTTTTTCTTCTCTCTCCTCCTCTCTCACACCCACTCTGTCTTCCACTTCTTTTCTCCCCCTCCTCCCTGCCTTCCTCACTTCTCTCTCCTCCCTTTTTATCTTATCCTCTCTCCACTCACTCTGTCACTCTCTGGGGGCTATCAATCACGGTTGCTGTGATGGCGGTTGGGCTGTAGGTGGTCATGCTGACGGCAGATGGCTCTTTATCGCTGGAGGCCTGGCCTCTCCATGACAACCGCAGAGAGCAGGAAGTGACACATCCAGCCGAGTGGAGAGAGATTCATCTGGACAGGGCACACTCACACATGAAAGAGTAAGAAAAATAAAAGGGCCAGGACAGGAAGCTTCCAGTCCGTGGCTTCTCAAGTGTATTTGTTCTGATTTTTTTTTACTTTATTTACTTTTAGTAGTATAAAATTGATGACAATGCTGGTTTTAAATGCTCACTATCCCCCACTTCTTTGAAATTGGAAATTAAACAGTGTCAGTCCGTAAGATCAGTCAAATCTGAGAAGTGTTCTCACCATACCCCTCACACACAATATCTTATTCAGTGATTTCTTTCTATATTTTTGAGCATCAGTATCAGTTTCAACAGCAAAATCTGTCAGAGTAATGCGTCTGACTTAGAGGAACATCTATTGATATCCTTTTTGACAATTCAGTGGAAAAAAAAAAGTTTACCCGAAAAGGATCTTTTCGGGTAAACTTTCAAGTGTAAAATCAGCATATAATGGTCACAATACCCCAATGACAAACTTTGATCTTTTTTTCTCTTAGATAATGAATAGTCAGTTAGTTTTGCATCGTGGGCTTCACAGAAATGGAATCTGTAGAGCTGAATCAAACTGGATCATTTCTGGATCTTCAGAGTGTCGTGCTTTTCAGAAATGCTTCTTCTCTAACATTTCAAAATGTTTTTAGTTTTCACTGCTTCACAACACAAAAAGGAAAGTCCTACGTGATAGAAAGTATTAAGCTGAAGAAGGACAAAGTAGGAACTTTTTCTTTAAAATTATTGCTTTGGGGTTGCCAGCTGTGCAAACAAGAGCTTTGACTTTCAATTCAACTCAGTTTTATCTATACAGCGCCAAATCACAACAACAGTCGCCTCAAGGTGCTTTATGTTGTAAGGTGGATCCTACAACAGTAGATACAGAGAAAAACCCAACAATCATATGACCCCCTATGAGCAAGCACTTTGGCGATAGTGGGAAGGAAAAACTCCCTTTTAACAGGAAAAAACCTCCGTCAGAACCAGGCTCAGGGAGGGCTCCCCAGGCTCCCCAACCGGTTGGGGAGAGCGAAGGATTCATCCTTTAACTGAGTACGGTAAGCACGTGGAGTTCAATTTTAAACCTCACCTTGCCTCTATTAATATTGTCTCTATTGAGTTTTTGCTTGTTTCCTTGTTTTTTTCTCTTCCATCACTTTGAGAAAAACTGAAATGGAAGCACACCATCTACTTGTCCTCACTTCGCTTTTGTGGATTTTGCAATTTTATGCAAAAATCTAAATTCATTTCTTGTACAGAGCTGAACAAGAAAAAAATCTCAGACTGTAATCATCACATGGCAGACCCGTCCACATTTTCATGCTTTTCAGCTTCATCTTTTATTCTCCACGGTTGCTGTACACAATACCCGGCTACAACCACGACAACGGTCCGAGCACAGACTTTACGTGATTGTGGATGTTGCTGAAATTCTACTGCATGCGCATTAAATATATTTTTCCCTACATTCTGGTTAAGCATTTTGTGGACAGGAGAGAAACCAGCCATTCACCTTAACCTCCTAGGACCTGGCGTCCACATATGGGGACATCACCTCTCGCCCTCCAACAACCCTCGATCCTACATCCTAACATAAAAAAAAAGAAAAGAACATTTTTTGTCTTGTTTTTGTTTCGCTTTTCCCTCCTGATTTGATATCTGGATTATGACTAGCATGTTGCGCAGTATGTTAGACGGATATTCGGTAATCTGGGCAAATTCACAGGAAATTTGCTGGCAGAGCAGAACCTGGCAAGACAATGACAAGTGATATAAATTGAGACAGAGCCACAATGACAGCAGAGCTGCTTCAGGCTGTAGATCCCTCTGAAATCACTGCTTAAAGTGGGGATTTCCTCAGTTGTTGTGTTTATTGATAATGTAAAGAAGCAGAGTCAGAAAGCAGCAAGTAAAGTTATTTCATCAAAGCTTGAAATGTGATATATGTATACAGTAGAGTACATGCCACATGCATCAAAAGACTTTATTTTTATCTTAAAACCCTGCTTGATAATTTTCATATTTTAACAATGACCTTCAGTAAGTGGACAGAAAATAAAACACTTCCCCCCGATTTCCTGGAAGGAGAAATGAGGAAAGAAGACAAGACTGCATGCTGAGTTGGTAATTCAGTGTGTGTGTGAGAGGGGCAGGGGGCATGGGACGGCTGGTGGATTTCACGTCCCACTTCCTCCTGCAAGGCGATTAAGCCAGACGTCTGTCACACAGAGAGAGAGGAGAGCGAGTGAGAGACCCACCTCTCTCTACCCTCTGCTAGAGTAAACACACCCTCGCTTACACACTTATGTTTGCTTAACTAAAAATGTGATGATATCCTGTTGACTTTCATTCAATCCAGTCTGGACAACTTTTTAAAGAATTGCATGAGTGATTTTGATTATGTCAGTATTAACTCTGAGATATTGGTATGGAAGTACTGATGTTTACCGTAAAGGTCGCATCAAAAATCATATTGTCGCTAAAATTTTAATCAAGTGGCTGAAAAGTGAAAAAACTGTAGTTTCTACTCGTGGCCACTTGAGGCTGGCTCCAAAAGCCATTCAATCCCCACAGACCCTCATGTCAAAATCTCCAGTTTAACAGCATTAAATAGTGTATTTACGGCATAGTATGAACAGCTGCTGTGGATAGTTTAGCTTTCATGACTGGTTGTGTGTGTGTTTTTTTAAATAACTAATCCAATTAGATTTTTTAAGGCTTTCAATTAAAGATGCTTTCATCAACGGGTGTGTCAACACAGGCAGCTGTAGTTGATGCTTTCAGGCTCCTCTTCTGTGGAACCAGCTCCCAGTTTGGATTCAGGAGACAGACATTATTTCTCCTCTCATCTCTGTATTTAGGCGAGAGCAAAAACATATGGTTTACCCTCTCTGGATAGTACAATACCACTAATAAGTGGTTTTACTTTTGTCAAAAAACTGCGGTACATTTATACGAGTTGAATTTAGTAGGAAATTTAGTAGAAAAGGGTTAAAGCAAACCTGCAACTGATGGCTGGAGAGCTTTTAACCGTATTAGCATTTATTTGACTTTATTAAACACATTGTGCTTTAGCTGTGCTATCACCATAAGAGAGAACTGAAATGCAGTGTAGTAATAAATGCCTAATTTCACAGCATGAAAAAGAACAGCCAAAACATTACATGTTATTGTCCATTAACTGAAACACAGACACACACACGCACAGAGGGAGACAGTTGGGTCTTGCTGTCGGTTTGTGTTTTGTCAGCAGCTCCAGTGGGAGAGAGGCCATTTTTGATGCCTGGCCGGAGTGGTACACACACCCAGACACACAGCTAGAGTTTCCTGTTCCTTTATTTCACCTCCACTTGACCTGAAATGTTAAACTTTTAGTATTTTCCTCATTTATGGTGTCACACTCTGCACTCACACTCCTGTATGATCCCAGCATCTTCATCCAACCAAAGGTCTGACCTCTCTGATCTGTTCCACTCGTGTGTAATGACCGCTGGATCCTCTAGGGGCAACTAAGAGGTTTCTAAGGCTTTAGTGACACACTGTACAAACTGTATTCACACTCATGGTACTGTACGTATATTTCATCTAATATCCAAGCAGTCTGCTGGTCAGAGAATTAGCATCAGCTGCAACGGTTAGAGTTGAGCAGATGATAAAATTATGGTGAGATGAGATCAAAATGAGAGAATTGCTCACCGGGCCTTAGTTTGACAAAAAAGGCCAAAGGCTGCAGCTGGATGGATGATGATCTCAGTAGCATCAATCAGTTTTGCAAAGGGAATTCTACTTTAGATTCAACTTTATGTGCTAGAAATCAGGACTTTTATTAAAGCGCTAATTTTCTGTGAGTCTACTATAGTGGCTTTCACATCCATCTTCTTACATTTAACCAATCCGTGGTCACTGGACTGGAGCCTACACCAGCTGTCGGGCCAGGCACACCCTGGACAGGTCCTCAGTCTGGTGGCGTGTTCACAAGAGTCCCATTTAAAAAACCAAGAAACCCCACAAACTTTAATCTTATATTTTGGTCCCTTCAGCTTTCATTTAAGTCCTCAAAAAACAAAAACATGTCTAACTTTTTATAAGTGAGGCCCTTTTTTGGTACCAACTTTAATTTTACTCAAAGGTCAACACTATAGCTTTTAACATTTGTAAAGGAAAAACAAAACTTCCTGTAATGACTCCCAGAGATTAGTTTCTTCACACAAGCTCTTATAAAAGACAAAAAAAAGAAAAAGAAAAGAAACAAACAAAAAAAAAACCCTGAACATTTATTCAAGTGCAGGGAGGCAAATGATGAGACACAGGCTGAGGATTGGTTTCCTAGGCGAATATCATGATTCACTTTTATTAAAAGCATCATAGCTACAATTCATCATACATGATGTCTCAAAAAACAAAAGAAATAAAAACAAAAAACAAAAGACACACACCAAAAAAAAAAAAAAAAACATTAAAAAAAAAAAAAAAAAGAGGAAAAAACATTTACATGGTATGTCTGTAAACTTCAAGGCTAGATAAGAATTGAGGTAATGCTCTTCAGCTTGCTGGCTAAAAGTAACAAAAAGTCCTTTTTTCAAGAAAAGTAGCTAAGTAATAAAGGTACCTGATTATTTTAACTCTTTAACACCAGTGCATCAACAGGAACAGCGTGAGACAAAATTGATTGCAGTACTTATTTGTCATCATTTACAGTTTTAGTTTTGTTTTTCTATTCATACGACACTTGTGGTTATTTATAGTGTGTGTGTGTGTGTGTGTGTGTGTGTGTGTGTGTGTTGGGAGAGTGATGCTGGAACATTCAAAAGCTGCCTTGGTTATTGCTGTCTCAGCGTTAGAGAGGAGAACGGGGATCTTTGATGGGGAAGGTGTTCCCCTCACCTCTAACCCACTTCCCTCTCTCTGCATCTGCTGGGCTGGCTGTGAGAGCAAATGTTTAATAATGAAAGAAAAAAAAAAAAAAAAACAAGACCTGGCCACAGTGTGTGTCTTTGAATGTACTCTCAAATATCTGAACCACTCGCAGCACTTGATTCATATCAGACACTTGAACTGGCCTCAGGGGGGGAACGGAAAATCAAGCACCGCTTGCGCTTTTTCAAGTATTTCAAACATACTCAGTGAGAAGAGTTGAACTTCATATAGAAAATGCAATTTTCCAACTCTGCTGAAAAATGTGTCTCAGTCCTGCGTTGGCCAGGCCTGGTGTCAGTGTGTGACTAAAGCAACAGTCTTTAAAGTGAAGGTCGCCAGGGAGCAGCACTTGGCCTGGAACTACTGGGAGGAGGTGAAGAGAACAAAAACAAAGCATTTATAACATGCTGCCCCCCTTTAAAGAATAAACCTGAAGCATCGCATCCCGTTGTAGACCACTTCTCTAAAATCCATTTACAGAAGCCTCCCAAATGAGGACGCCTGGATTAAGCAGCTCGAAGTGGACCAATCAGAAAACCTGATTGGTGTCAGACCCAGCCCGCTCGTCACCCCCTGAGCCAAAACCAGGCGCCTTGAAGCGGGAGGAAGGTTTTGAGATGTGGCAATGGAAAGACCGGAGACTGGTATTCAGTGTGGGACTGGGTTTAACAGTATTGGTTCAGCGTGCACACAAGCACACACACGTACACTCAAAGAGAAACAGTCCTCCCAGAAACAGTCACATGACAGAGAAAGGGGTTAGTGTGAGTGTGTGTGAGTGTGTAGTGGTGGACACCTGAAAGAGCGTGTGCAGCTAATGATCAAGTACGTGTTGGATGTGTGTGTTGTGGAAGTCAGTGTGTGAGACTGAGCTTTTTTCTTTTTTCCTTCTTCTTCCTTTAGGCCAGTCTGGTTTTGTTTCCTCCTCCACATCTACCTGGTCTGATATGTGAGAACTTAAAATCTGTTCTTACTCAGAACAGCTCAACTCCATTACCCACAATTCCTTTTGCAGCAGCTTTGTCAGACAGACAGTCGGGTTAGCTGTAATGCTGTTTTCCTTTTCTTTTGAGCTCACGGGGGTGCACTGCAAAGCAACCTCAAACCCTGAATGAGACGGTTCAACTCTTCCATGACCCTTTCTGCTTAAGGCTGTGTGAGTGATCAAAAATGTGATCCGTCTTAATGTACAGTCAGTTAAGTAGTTATTCTACCACTCAGGTGATGGCTACACATTAGAGATGATAAACCTCAAACCAATCAATTTAAACATGATAAATCTGCATTAAGGTTTTGACACCAATGCAAAATAATTAAAAGAATCTCACTGACTGAATATTCTGTGTCAGACTTCCTAAAACAGTGTAGTTTCTGGCTTTAGGCTCTTCCAACTTCGCAGTACACCCCTTAAACGCTGGAAAAAGTGTTGGCAGGGGATGCTTCTCGTTTTGATGAGATGCTGCCGACAACAACAAAACAGTCCAGACGAAAAAACAAAGGAAAAAAGGAGGAGGCAAAGAAAAAAAGACATTTGAGAGCTGAAAGCAGCAATAATAATAATAACAATAATAATAATAATAATAATAATAATAATAGTAGTACTACTGGAACCCTTGTGAAGTCTTGTTTGAGGGATTGTGGGAGGGAAGCGTGGGTGCACCGTTCACAGTGTGCGCACACAGGCCAACCAGACAAAAAGAAAGTCTTTGAAGAGCAGCCGAGCACTCGGCGAGCGGCTGTGAGGATTTTCCCTGACTACACTATCGATCAGAAAGATTTAACTTAACACGCACAAACCTCGTTCTCTCTGACGCATAGGAAATATAACTGGCCAAAAAAACAACAAAGTGAAAGTAAATCATCAACAACAATGCAAAGAAAAAAAAAAAAGAATTTATAATAGTTTGGATATTTCTGGTGGAGGCGTGTAAACGTGGTGGGTGGAGGAGGTGAAGAAATGTCCAAGGCCAGTCAGTTTTGTATTTTAGTTCAGTCACTCTTGTCCTTCTGTGAAGATGCTGCTGCTTCCTCTGCCGCCGCCTCTTCCTCCTCCTCGCCCATCCCTCCATCCTCTAAAGCTGAATAATCAGCCTCACTTCTCATCTCCCCCTCCTTCTCCTCAGCTAAGTCACTCTCTCCTCCTCCCTCTTCATCCTCTTCCTCTTCTTCCTCCTCTTCTGCTGCCGCTTTCAGATCTGCCTTCTTGTCCTCCTTCTCTTGGTCTCTTAGGACATTTGGAGTCCCAGCACTGCCCCCCAGCGCTCCAGCCATTGCATTCTGTAGTTCAGCAAGGTTGGAGGCGGTGGGGAAGCCCGGTAGGCTGAGCCCTCCAAGGCCTGGAGGTAGGAACATAGACGGGTAGAGGAGACCAGGGGCCATGGTGGAGAGAAGAAAGGGGTTGAATGCCAGGGTGTTAGCAGACATGCCAGCCGCAGCCAGCAGGGTGGCAGCGTCACCGTTGATGGTTGCCTCTGCTGACGAATCGGCAGCTGGGATCTGAGGCGCCACGGCGTCTTCGCTGAGGGATGCCTCAGTTTTCTCTGCCCCATCCTCTTTCTCCATCTTCTTCCTCTTTGCCTTCTTCACTCCTTCATCGTTTCCCTCAGCTGCCTCCTCGTCCTCTCCCGCCTCATTGCGGTTTTCTGCTTCGTCTCTCTCCTCTCCCTCCCTCTTCCTCTTTGTTGTTGCCGTTTCGCCACAGTCTCCTCCCTCTCCTTCGGCTGTTCCGTTCGTTTTGCCTGCTGTGGTGGTGGCTGTGGAGTTGGGTGGAGCTGGGGCAGCGGCTGTGGCTGTTGCCAGGTTACCACCAAAGAGCCCGCCGAGGCTGAACATGTTGGGTAGGGCGGTGGCCATGTTGGGAAGGCCTCCCATGCCGGGCAGCATGAGAGGCAGCATGGAAGCGGCGGCGGCATTGGCAGCGGCCTGTTTGGGGTCTGTGGGAGGAGGGAAGGCCATCAGACCTGCAGCCAACTGGAGAGACTGAAGGCTCTGGAGAGAAGACAGGTCCATCCCTCCAAACAGACTGTTCAACAGCAAAGGGTTGATGCCTCCTGCAGACACAGACACATACAGTAAGTGAGGGTTCAAACACACAGTCTACTGAGACACACTCCTGCCTGATCCACATGCCAGACGGTTGGTTGGTTCGTACCTGCTGATGAAGCAGCCGTGGCCAGTGAAGCCTGTGCAGCCTGAGCTGCAGCAGCTGCCTGCGCAGCAGCAGCTGCCTTGGCGATCTCAGATTTGGGGCGACGCCCCCGACGGCGGACGCCCTCCTCTCTGACTACAGGGCCGGTCAGAAGGCGGTCAAACATCGCTTCAGGGAGGAAACCCTGTGTAGACAGGGATTTTTTTAAAGTAAAAACTTCAGTTAACTACATTATCACCAAGTGTAGGTTGTGCCTTCGTTACTCACCGACTGTTTGACAATATCTGTCCAATCAGGAGCAATCGAAAACTCTGGGTTCTCCAGCAACCACCTGGGAAGCTCTTTCATTGGAGGAGCCATGGCTCCGCCCATCTAGAAAACAGGAAAATGAAGTGAGGTTGGTGTTGAAAATGTCATTTTTCTGAAACAAAGAGACGATCTTGGAGAGGCAGTGATAGTGCGGCAGTGTTAGCTTACCTTGCGTCCATTCCTTCTGTTGACCACAGGCACTCTCTCATCCCCCGTCAGTGTGTTGATGTCTATCTTGTTGGGGTTTCGACAACGATGGCGCTTCTGCTTAGGCTTAGAGAACGGAGACAGCAGCAAGTCCTCATTCTTCTGTAACACAAAGAAAACAACACAGGGCACATTTAAGAAACGCGTCCACAAGTCGCAGCACAACATCCATCAAGTGATAATCTCGCTTGAGCTTTAATCCACAGTAATTATCAAATAAAAATGCAGAAAAAACAAGAGGACTTACTGGTGTGAAGCCAGGCATATCCATGGTGTACGTTGGGTGCTGCCTCAGCCATTCGCCGAGCTCTTTGTTGGAAACCGCCGTCTCTTCTTCCTCCAGATTGCCTGAGGCGAGAGATCTTGCACTGGGGCTCTGCTCAGAGACATTGCGGGGTTTGTGGACACGTGAAGCATCCTGAAGCCCCTCCACACCTGAGACCTTTGGCCCATCTGCATGATCCTGAAAAAATGACGCAGAAGGAAAGATTACCTTGACAATCTGTACAAGGATCACATCTGTGTGCATGACACAAATGACCACATTTGCCCTCCTACATACCCCTTCTGTTCGTCTGTTGCCCATGAACAGCAGCTCCAAACCCTCCACATTTTTCCTGCGGCCACGCCTCCTCTTAATGACAGGCAGGTCAGCCTCCAGCGAACCGTTGGCTCTGTGTCCAGTCGCTGGGCCTTGCTGAAGCAAATCCATCTGCGCCTTGAGGGAGGAGTTTGTCACCAGGGCACTGGAGAAGCTGGTCAGTGAGGGAGAGGCCTTGTGGTGATGGGGCATACCCTGAAGATCAGATCAGATCAGATCAGTTGTAATGCATCAACTTTTACACTTTAAACATTAATACAAAATCTGTAATTCTGTCAGGACCAGTTCAGTTAAAATAGGACTGGCATTCCTTCTGAAGTAATTTTTATGGCTCTGTAGTAGCACACAAAAGCTAAAGAGGCCAAATACAGCAGGCGTGTAACATCATACACATTAGAGGAAATGCTGCTGACTTCATCAGCTGATGTAGGCTGGAACTGAGACAAGCTGATGTGCTAAGACTGCTGACTGAGCTCAACTGTGTAGCCCGCCAAAACTGAAGTGATTTAGTTTAACAACAGTAAGACTCAATCGTTAAGAGCTAGTAACTAGACTGAACGTGTTAGTGAGCACCTTGGTGAGGTCTATAGCCTGGCTCTGGGACTCGGCAGCAGCATGGCTCTCTCTCAGCTGTGCCACCATTTCCATCAGGTTACGTCTCTTGGCTGCCCTCTCTGCCTCAATCTCAATCTTTTTCCTCCTCCTCCTTCTCTGTCGAGGCACCGTCAGGCTCAGAGTCTCCTCCTGCAATAATAGGTCAGCACTCAGTCCTCCTTCTGTTCCAAAACTGCATTTCACATATGAGCTCGGCACAGTGTCGTCATTTCCAAAAACATGATGATGGTAAACTGAGAATACTATTAATGGGTAACGTCATTTGTTGAACTTGTTTAGTGTACATGTGTGCAAACACTCACATGAACCTGAGGTGATAGTGTTTTATCTTCACTCCCACTAAATGGTGTATGGATGCCGGCCATTGTCAGCTCAGCCAGGCTCCGCCTCTGGAGCGGGCTCTCGGTCGCCATGGCTGCAGCCGCTGTTGTTGCTGAGGAGCCGTGCCCTGGCAGGAGGTTGCCAGGGAAGTCGAATACGTGGCGTCTGTTGACAGGCCACTTGCCCTTCAGGACGGCCTCGCAGATGTTATCCATCCTGTTGATCATCACTCGATCCTGAGTGGAAGAGAGAACCGGGTGAGGTGATGGATCATTCTGTCAGTTCCTTTGTCAGCTTCATTTCCTGCGTACTGTAAATCTCTCAGAACCACGGTTTTGCTTGAGAATCAGACTATGTTTCAGTTTTCTAAAGTATATTTCAGCACATTTTGGGGAAAAATCAATCTAACAGAAAACTCTCTCTCTTCTGTAATTCTTTCCAATCACTCGCTGTTTTTACAATTGCTGCTGAGCTACTGTCAAGTAAACACTTCCCGCACAGATGTTTCATATTAAAAGCCTTGCAGTAGATCAAAAGGCATAATCCTCCTTCTGGTAAGCAGTTCATGTAGGGCTGGTTCTGATTATTTCTTGGCCTAAAAACTATCAGTACATAGCATAAAGAATTCCTCAAACTTTAAGTTGTAGGTTTTTACAAGGTCCAGTTTCAGTTGGAGGACAGTTCAGTTCATTATGGGAAGATTAATGATGAAAAAAAAAAGTAATATATATATAAATAGAAAAAGAAAAAAAAAAAGAGGGGGCACATTAAAAAATTTTTTTGACAAATCTTAACAGTTCAGACTTAATGTGGAATGTTTATACAAAGGGTTGAGTTTAAGTACTGTGACTGCATAGGAACAGCCAAGCCAAGCAAAGAAAGAAAGCAGAGCTACTGTGTTGTGTGCATGATGTGATTCATGTGCTGACAGAATTACTGCTTTAGAAATCGAAATTCCTGAAATTAAAGGAGACTGGGTATGTGACGTCATGGGTATAGATATGCCTAATATGCCAAGGAGTGGCCAATCAGAAAAGGGTCTGCTTTAAAAACTTGGAGCAGAAAGTTAAACTGGATCGTAAAATGTGAGTCAGGAAAAGCTGCTGTAGTCGAATAATCTGTTCACTTTAACATGTGAGAAATTACTATATTGTAATTCCAGCCTCCGTTGTTTGTATCCGCTGGCTAGTATTTGAGACTCACCTTAGGCCAGAATGAGAAGCCAAAGGCTCGGTCCTGTAAAGCCTGCAATGCAGAGGTTTCAGGCAGGTCGTCGGGGCAGAAGCCGTCTCTGGTTTCATCCCGGGCCGAGGTGCTCAGAGATGCGATGCTCTCCTCGTCAAAGTTCTTCTGCTCTGACGCAGCACTCACTGTGTCGAGAGAAGGAAAGTCATGCTACAAGCCTTAATTAAAAAGACATTCTGAATTGTTATCGAGGGAGCTAAACTCATTTTTTCCTCTCGCCCCTGGAACTCGGGCCTATTTCTGGTGTTTCCCCTCATGACTCGTCAGGGTTTTAATGAGCCTGTGACCGAGTGTAGGCCCAGCAATAACAGTGACTGACAACCAGGGCAAATAAAGTCAGTAGCAAAAGGGTCATAACACACAAAAGTGAAATGAGAGAAATTTGTGCAAGCTACAGTTAGATTTGTTTTATCAGAGATGAGGCGAAGAACTCATGGTTCAACATTATCCCTGCTCAGATCACTAACTCGGCCTTCACTCATACCTTCAGCCTGAGAAGACTTCTCCGATTTGTCATCTTCATCTAGCCTCTCCTCCTCTTCCTCCTCTGGGCTTTTCTCTGTGTCAGCAGACTTTGGAGATTTAGGAGACTCTGGGTTCTCCTTTTCTTCTCCATCTTCCTCCTCTGCAGTCTTTTGAGCTGGTTGCACTTTAGGAGAGGAGTGTTGGAGTTCAGCGAGTGTGTCCTTCTGGTCACCGAGTGTGCCGTTTTTCTCTTCTGTCAGGTCTTTGTCCTGGTCATTGGTTAGCTTCTCTTCTTCACCACTTTGCTCTTCTTTGTGCACTTCTTCCTCTTCGTTTTCTGCCTTTGGCTGGACCTCTTCTTCTTTCTTGATCTCCTTACTTTGTGATGCAGCGGTCTCATCTTTATCTTCTCTGATCTCTCCCTCATGTTCCTTCTGTTCATCGGGAGTTTCAATTTTAGCACACGGAATGTTGTTGGCATCCCCTTCCTCCATTTCGACCACCATTTCTGCTTTCTCGTCCTCCATCTTTACAGCCTTCTCTTCCACCTCCTCCTCTTTTGTTGCATTGACAGCAATTTTGGCAGCAGCTGTGGCACTTGCCAGTTCCGCAGGGGTTAGGAGCGGAGCAGAGGTACTTTCTGCCCCTCCCATCCCAGCTTTGGTGATCTCTAATGAGGCTCCTATGCTAACGTTGGCTCCTCGCTGGCTGGTAAAGCGTTGGTGGGCCTCCAGGAAGGCCAAGGTTGGGTCGTTCAAGATGTGATAATCTGTGCGGCTCACACCATGTTTCGAAGCACCCAGGAGGAGGTCCCGGTCGTGGCGGCCACACTCCCACCACTCTGGAAGGTCTGGGGAAGGCTGACAGAGCTTGAGGCGTTCAGAGAGCTGAGGGTGAGGGAGGACCTGCTCTCGGATGCGGCGGAGAAGCTCGATGCGGTAGAGGGTCCGAGAGGCACGCTCCTCTGTTATGGGGTCAATGATCAGAGTCGGGTCTGGAAGTTCTGACGACAAATAAGGCAAACAAGAATTAGGAAAATAAACATCACTCAAGTTTAAACAATCTCAAGAAACGTGTCCATAAGTCCACCTTACCTGTTTCAGTCTTGACTTGCATTCTGCAGACCCGTTTACACATGGCGATGAATGAATAGTAGTACTTCTCCAAACTCTCGTCTGTTTTCTTGTCCAGTCGAGCAAAGGCTCTGAACTGCGTCCAATCAAATTTCTGACGTTTGGTATCAAAAACGACTCCAAAGGTTGAAACAACGCGATAGAAGTCGGCCTCTTCACGACGCGTCCATCTGAAAAAGAAATGTAAAGAAAATTACTGGGGGCTGTTGTTAGGGAGTCACTGTCTCTTTAAACATAGAAGCATTCAATAAATAACTTGCTAATAAATGAAACGCTACCTCTGTCTTCTTTCCTTGTAGTACATTGCTCCTTCAGACACCAGGGAGCTGGCGTTCAACACTGGAGATGCCTCTGGCATAAAATGTCCACCTTTGACAAAATAAGCACTTCCTTTAGCCAAATATGGGCTTCCTTCTGCCATGAACATCCCTGCGCCATCTTGGATGTAAGGTGCTGCTCCTCCCGTTTCAGTAACCATACCAACTGAAGGCAGGAACTCCCTGCGTCTTCGTCGCCGGCCATCAGGTCGGTTGAGTGCCTCCTGGCGAAGCTGCTCTCTCCGGTTGGAGCGCTGGTAGGCGGTGATGAGGCGGCGCAGACGAGCTGTCAGAGCTGAGGCTGCTGGCCAGTAGAGGCGCTCATTGGAAGCAGGAGCCCTCTGACTGTTTTCATCTGATTTTGCTACCGGAGAGAAGAAATGATCTCAGCGTCTGAATAGTTGTTCTATACTGTGCTGCTTCTGGCAAAGCGTACCATAAATAGTCAGTAATGGCAGCTCACTGTGCTTTATATCTTTTTTTTGCAGTCATAAATATTCTGTCTCAATGAACATGGTTAAAGTTTGTACAAGTAATCCCTGTGAGCCAAAAGCTCAGGCTTCAGTCTGCTATGCACTCGTTTTTTTTTCTACTTTTGGATGTGTGATATCAGCAACGTTTTACTCCGGAGAGGCAGCAAATCAGAATGAAGTCGAGTTAAATGAGGGGGAATTAAAACACAGAGGATGAATTGAGGTGGTGCTTCAACGCTCATAAGACACATGAGAATTCAAGTCAGTTCAGTTTTATTTAAATAGCACCAACAGTTCCCTCGAGGCACTTTAGACTGTAAGGTGAAAACCCTACAATAATATAGATTATTCCAATAAAATACGGCTTCATTTGAAAATTCATTTTTTGTAATTAAACCACATGACAAATGGTTTCAGTCAGTCAGCACTTTGTCAAAAACTACTTTTGGACAGTAACAATTTTTGCTCGCCTCCGATCTTTCTGGACATTAATTCATTAGAAAAAAAGAAGCATTTTTTTAGGTTTTTCAACCTGCTTTTATGTGTGAAAAGGTAAGAGGAAGAAGATTAACGCCATTAAACGATCCACAGGGTTTAAGTCAACTGATCTTACGATAAACCAGGAGCGATTTTAGCCCATTTTTGGGGGTGCTTCAGCAAAATGAATCAAAGCACCCCCAAAGAGTTCTTACTTTTTTTGACAATATTTGCCGTTTTTGGGACATACTACTAAAAGTATAAAAAAGCATACAGTACTGAATTGAGATGGAACATTTTAACAACAAAAGTATAGATAACCCCTCCTCCCTCCCAAAATAGTTTGTTCCAGCTTGCCTCTCCCCTGCTCTGGCTCTAGCGCTGTTGCTGCCAGAGCGATAGTGGCTGAGACGCAGCGGAGCGGAGGTGTACGTGCCTGCCTTAAAACAGGACATATTAGCTGCATTTAACCTTCAGTTACTCTTTATATAGTTAGGTAGGAGTCAGACCATGTTTCTTTTTAGCTGAAAAACATTACACCAGGTAACCTGCTGTGTTGAAAACGTGTTTCCCGACTATGTTTGCTACTCTACAATTCGTCCTGCTCTGTAGTAAAATCAGCGACATTTGACCGTCCTGTTGCTCCCATTGAAATGTATACAGCCTATTTAAAATCTAAAACTTAACATTGTCCGTAGCCTGCTGTTGTTACCACTGTCCTGTTTGAAATGTAATGAGAGAAACTGGTTATTTTGTCATATGTGCCGATATTGAACCCAAGGTACTAACTAGAGGGTAAAATGATGATGACTGATAATGGAGATGAAGACAACAGACGATGAGAACAGGGAGGAACAGGGGTTTAAATGCATCAAGGAGACAGTCAGAGGGAACTCGGGACAACTGGAGACATTTAAGGATGCAGGGACTGACAGAGATGGGGAAGAAGTCTCATTGTGACGAGTAAAGTTTACCTTGCCTGGATGGGCAGCTCTCTGGGTGCTCAGCACCCCCAAAGCTCTGATCCTAGAATCACCCCTGCGATAAACTGATGGGAACCTACTAAATTAATCAGTAGGTGCGTTAAAGCCACCTTTCACCCCTTCCCCTCTTTGTCTGTATGGAGTTTACCTTCATTCTCTCCCTCTACACCCTCATCTTTGTCATCAAGTGGAGAGTTGGTGAAGTCATCCATGTCGTCTTTAAAGGGCATCCGCAGTGGCTTGTATTCGGGATCCTCATCCTCACTGTTGAAAGTCACAGGGAAAACTTAGAAATTCACCTTCTGGAAGACAGATTCATTCCTTTGTCACTTTAAATCAGATCATTCCAGGCCGTGCAGGAGTTCTGAGCACCACTTGAAGAAGCTTAAGTGTTACAACAGAGTGGGAAATTGGACAAACTTCAAAGGGCATTACAATGTGACTAATGAAACACAGAGATGGGGACTAAAACAGACAATACTACAAGGACAGGAGAGTAAAGAGCTGCTGGTCAGTGAAGCCTGCTTTCTTACCCCTCAACACCATCTGCCATCATGTCAGAGCCCCTCTGCTCAGCAGCAATGGCTTTGGCGTCTGGCATGCCCACTCGCTCCAAGAAACACAGGGCGGGGTCAGCACGCATTGAGTTGTACTTCTCATAGCCTGAAGAGGAAGAGAAAGGCATGAGAAATACAGACACCAGAAATCGACGCCTGCAGGTGTGGGAGGATAGAGATTAGAATAGTCAAAACTGGAAAAGAATAACTAAAAGGTTTTCCCTTCAAGACACACCCAGCTACGGGCAAACTCCTACAAGGGTGGGTGAGAGAGAAGTTGTGCTTTCTAGCTCAATACTAAACAGGCAGAATGCCCCCCACACACACTTCATATTAAATGAAGGAATAGACAAAA
Organism: Rhamphochromis sp. 'chilingali'; assembly: GCF_963969265.1. Classification (NCBI taxonomy): domain Eukaryota; kingdom Metazoa; phylum Chordata; class Actinopteri; order Cichliformes; family Cichlidae; genus Rhamphochromis; species Rhamphochromis sp. 'chilingali'. Next base: position 5,477,638 of record NC_137943.1, on the reverse strand, counting down.
ACAGCAGCAGAAGGGCAGACCCCAGGAGCCAGCTGCTGACAAGACAGTCTGTGTGTCCGTGTGTGCATGTTTCTGAGTGCGTACACTTGCCCATGTTCTGCCCGTGTGTGTGTGTGCTTATCCAAGTGAGCCTGCAGGTGCTCATTTGTGTCAGAGGGGGAAACGGGGGGGGGCAAGGAGGGATGGAAAGGAGAAGGAGAGAAGAGAGTGTGTGTGTGTGTGTGTGTGTGTGTGTGTCGTGGAGTCTGTGAAAGTGAGCTAGTGAGTGTGAGAAACTGTGCGTGTTTGTCCGTTAGGAGCGTTCAGGCAGAACAGATTAGAATGTGCAGATCCTACCGAGACACATCAGGAAGGAGAGAGAAAGACGGGTGAGAAAAATGGAAGGAATGAGAGGAAAATACAGAAGAGTGGGGTGGAGGGTGGGAGGGAGGGAGGAGCATGAAGAGGAGGCTTGCAGTAACAACCGCACCACCTCTTCGCTTATCCCTTATTCCTTCTCTTTCCACCACATTTCAATTAGGAGAGATGTCACACATTGTTCCCAATCTCTGTCACACACACACCTCTGTGCCCGCAGCCAAACTTAATCATTGGGGTCTTTATAGGCTATCACTCTTTCTGTGCATATGTGTAACATTGTCTTGTGTGGCACAATCTGTGTCTGCATACAAACCTGTGTGTGTTTTATATCCCCCCCCCCGAAGGCCCTCCTGAGTGAATGAGGATTATGATTAACTACGGGTGAGCCCTTTTGTATTCCTGTGTGTGAGTGTCCTAATTGAATCATAGAAGGTGGCAATGATGGAAAAATTATGAGAATTATGCCAAATTAATATGAATGAGGGTCTCCATCCACAACGTGCACACACGCTTAACTCTTCCCCGGCAGTCTCTGACACTCACACACGCAGTCTGCACCTAACATTGGCCCACTGGTCAATTAATGATGCACTAAACAACCAGTTCCACAGTTAACTGAGGTTTTCTTATTGAAACTCTAAAACTAGACTAAGACAGAGCATGCAGACGCGCGCGCGCGCGCACACACACACACACAGTCAGTAGCGAAAGTAGCCATCAATCACACTCCCAACAGCACACCAAGCCGGCCAGCTGCGTACAGCTATCACTATAGCAACACCAGTCAACTGGTGGCAGCAGAAGTGGGAGGGACGAATACTTTCGACAGTAGTGTTTGTTTGTGTGCGTGCATGCGCGTGTGTGCTTCTGTGATGCTCACTGTGCCTGGATGCAGCAGGAGTTTGTCTGTAGGTGCTGACATGTTATCTGAGAGTCTCATGGCTGCCATGTTGGAGGGTGTGGATCTGTGTGTATAGGCAACGTGAAAAAAAGCTACCGTGTTTGAAGACGCCGATGAGCAGGGATTTGTCAGCTTCACTGTCCCACCAGTCAGCCGGCACCTCAGCATGAAACGGCTGGGGGATCCAGATGTCCAAAACACTGTGGCAGAGATAAACAATGTCAACTAAATAAACTCTGCAGGCTTAGTTTGATCTGGTACTGAATCAATCTTTATTTCAATTTTAAACAGAGCATGAGAAAAAGGCTGAGGTTGAGACGATAGACCATTGAAGCTCGATCAGCTGTAAGCAGGCATTAAAACACAGTAAAGCTGTATGTAGGTTCATTTTACTCAACTAAGATACCCTGATACAACTGAACAACAACATACTGATGCTACCATCACGGTGCCTAAACTCAGCCTTAGACCATGCGAGGGGGGCGGGGTGGGTTAAATCCATTTCCCCCCCAACCAGACTGAGACATCTGGTTTGTCCATGCCTGTAAATAAGCTGAATACTTTCAATTACTCTTAGCTCTTCTATGTTGTAGCGCCAAAACAAAAAATAAATAAATAAAATGCATCCATTATGGAAAGAAAATGGCGTTTCCAGCTAGTTACAGAGAGAAAAGGGTACAATACACAATGGAGCAGAAAGACAGAGCATGACAGGAGGATATAAAAAAACAAACAAAAAAAACCTGGGGAAATGGTCCCTTATCTCTGCAAACAGCAGCATTCCCAGCCTTGGCAACACACACACACACACACACACACACACACACACACACACCAAGACTGGCATGCTAAATCCCCCTGGCATATGTTGGCACGATGGCACCCCGTATGCTCACGTCTGGCACGCGCTGATACACACAAACACACACACACGGTAGTCACAGTAGCCACTGAAGGGGGAGGGACAGAGAAGAGGGGGTGAGAGAGATCAACATGGAGTGCATGTGTTCCACATTATAAATGCATTCACATCTGGGTGGCAGCGTGATGGAAGGGGGATGGGAGCTGATGAGAGACTAAAGTCCACTTCAGAAAAAGGCAGGGATGGACAGATGGCAAGGAAAGGGTAGTATGACAGAAAAGAAAGGAGGAAGCCATGAAGGAGCTGTCAGAGTAAGATGAAGCTGACTGCTGAGGTGAGCAGCATATCTAACCTTCACATCCACACCTCTGCACCATGAGGCCTTGTGCCAAATCATAATAGGCAACAGCTTGTCAAAAAACTTCTAAATGGGTCAAAGTGTGATAAAAGGACCGGTCCCCTGATAAAGTAACTGAGTGTTGTGTCTGTCAGAATAGAAAGAACCCTGCCAAAGAGGCCACTAGAACAGCCTGAAATATACTTGAGTAATAATTCATCACAAGTTCATATAAATATCCGCCTCTCATCTCACTTTCATAATGCATCCAATACTTGAAGCCTCTCCATTCCTCTCAAAGTTCTTCTAGGAATAATACTCTCATGCACAGGGTATTTATTGTGTTTATTTCCTTTGACTCGCATCCAACATCCTCATGAGAAAATGCAGGAAAACCAAGATTTCACAAAGGCAGAGGGCCTTGGGTGTGTCTTTTATGTCAATTACAGCATTTTAATTAAATTTGATCACGGATCAGGCTCAAGATCCCTGAACTTTTGAGAGACTATTTACAATGCCAAAATAGTTTAGAACGGGCTCGTGAGAGCAACAAAAGACACAAAACAAAGATTTGTGCGTGCAAATCAGTCTTCTGTAGTGTGTAAAGATATTGTCCAATAAAGTGAAGAATTAGAAAATAGCACTGAGAAAGTCTACTGACCTGGAGTCTGCACCTTCCAGGATGCGCTCAGCCTGGTCACCTATGACTTCCTGTCGCAGATAATACAGCATTCTCACTCTCAGCAGGACCCTGAGGACGAGGAGGACAGAGTTAGCAATGAGGCTTTGTGACGTACTGGTGGAGAAAAAAAAAAAAAAAAAAAACTCGTAATGAGGCAACATTTTCAAACCCTCTATTAATTGCTTTTTCCATTATTCAAGTGTTTGATGGGATTTCTGGATCCAAATGCTTCTTCAGTTTTAAAGGAAAACAAACAGAGGCACCAGTGACCGTTATAAACAACCAATATTCCTAGTCTCCCAATGCAATGATATGATGTGAATGACACTGTGAACCCAAGCTCTGAAAGCAAACATAGGATCCAGGCATTAATCAGAGGTGGAGAGGCAACAAAAGCTTGTTTATCAAAAGATGAGATGGTAAGTACTTAAAAAACAAAAAACTCTTTAAACAAGTTAAAACGGCAGCAGATTTTTGGATGGTCTGTGAAGTGAAGGATCATTATAGAATGGCACATCTGCCAAATGGTGGCTAGCGAGGTTTCATTAAGCTAATACATACATGGCAGCATTGACAATGTGCCTACAAAGCTTTAAAATGAGGATTTAAATGCACAGACAGCACTGCAGCCAAGACAGCGTGCACCAAAAGTGCATCACCAACCGAGCATGGATGAAGATACATTTTGTTGTGTGCTATTTTCTAGTAAAAAGCCATCACCTCAACACTCAGTTGGCCTGATAGTGATTTATTTTCAAAACTTTAAATAGCCATTAACAACCATATTAAATGTCATCACAATGCCTCAGTTTCCCATGACATTTTCAAATTGCTTGTTTTTCCTGAACATGAGGCTTCAGATACAAAAATAATGTAAACCCTAGAAAAGAAGCAATAAATATGTGACAAACAAGAACAAGACAATGTCATATAAGATCAAGAAATTAAACTGAATCATCTTCTGTAGTTAACTGGTATTAAATAAAGGATCTTTTAAGAGATTTAGTATGGTTCACATTTTGCGTTACAATGTTCTCTCTTTTGAAAATACAATTCAAATGTTTCAATATAAAATATAGTTCCTATGCATTTGCTACCACTAAGGACAAAATAATTATGGTCATCTCTGGAAAAGAATGAAACGTGTTCCGTATGATAATTAGCTTTGAACGCCTTAACATGTAACATGAATCAGTTTAGCCAAACACTGTGAATCAGATTTGATCTCCTGACACTGGAAATGCTGCTATCTGGGAGCTCTGGCTCACTGTAAACATTTGTCACAAGATTTGTCACCAGGATTTAATGCCAGTAAGGATGTTTGGAGCAGGACACAAGGGGAGGACAGCCAGGTTAGGTTGGTTGGTGCAGAGAGGAGATGGATTGAAAGGACTGAGGAATGCTGAAAGGAGAGTTAACGCAAAGTTTGGAGAGGCAGCGAAGAGTGTGTGTGAGTGTGGTGTGGTGGTGGTGGTGGTGGTGGTGGTGGTGGTGGGGGGGGGGGGGGGGGTTGGTGTATGAAGACAGTCATTTGCAACTCATTCTGCAGCATGTCTGTGTGTTTGTGCATCAATGGCATCACAAGTTGCAGAGTGTGTGTGTTTGTTGGCAGGCTGTGTGTGCTCATCCATCAATGTGCCAGGTCTGATTAGCCACACAACGCTGTGCTCCAGCCTAGCAGATGGCACCATATAATCACCCCCAAGTGTGTGTATGTGTGCGTGTCTGTGTTTATGTGTGTCTTTCACCCACTTCCAACAGGTCTGCCTGCCTAGCACCTGGCCTGGCATGCAGCCAGAAAACCACACACATGCACATGCACACACAAACTTCCCCTGTAGACAAAAAAAAAAAAAAAAACCCTTGGAATTGAATCGTGAGGCCAAGGAAGCATATCTCCCTGACAACAGGAGAGAGAGCTGACCACACACAAATGACTCAGTGTGTGTGCGACAGGGGAAGTCATGAGACTGCTACATCCGTTAAAGTTTTGTTTTTCATCTTCATCTTGTTTTTAAAGCCACAGTACCATCCACTAACTTTCCATCTAAATGAACATTACCCACAACAATGCCTTCGTGCTGCTGGCAACATAAGTTGGCCACTAGCTGCCCTGATGTGCCACGTGCCTTTAGATGTCTGGGAAGTGCCAATACACCCTCCGCAGGGGTCGCTTCATTATCGCATAGATGCAGCCATTTATAGCCTCTGCACTATTCTCCTAAACAATAGGTGCTGCTGCTCTGACCATTTTGCGTCATACGCACTGATCAGGAGCAGCAGTGTTTTTTCCCCCCCCCCAAAGTTCTTTCCACAAACTCTAGTTTTCAAACATTTGCCACATCGTACACTTGTGTCTTCAACCCAGCAGCGACGGCCGTGCCATCAACTTACAAAAATCAAGAGGTGCATGACTAGCCGACACGCCACAAAGATTGTGTCTGTCAACATCATAACACAGGATATGATGTGGAAAGTTGTCATGTGACAAGCATAAAAACGGACTAACTTGTTACAATGATGTTTCAGGTGTCTCTTGTAGCTATCCTCTTGCAGTAAGTGGTCAGGATTACAGCTAGCCAGCCAATCAGCACGCGGAGTCTGTGGAGGTGGGGCCTGGGGCTTCCCCTTTTTGCCCTTCCTGCCCCTGGGCACAGGGGTTGAGAGACCTAAAGGGAAAGACAGAAGATGGTGAGGCAATAGTCAGGGGCGTCTACAAATAACGACCTCTCAACTTTTATGATACATTGTTAACAAGTCAGCACAGTTTCATACAGAAAACATGACAGCATTTTGCAACTGCAGTCTGTTTGTTTCCACTTGTTGTTCTTGGCCTCTCTTTTTCCTTCTCCTTCCCCAGGCCCTGAATTCTCAGGGCGCTCGAGTAACCACCGAGCAGGCCCTAAAACTGCCTACAGTGTATATTTAGTGCAATCAGGGCTGAGAGTAAGGCGTGTGTTACCAGAGTGGTTGGTAAGCGTCCTTGTGGTCCCATCTTCGCTCGGAGTGATCAGGTCCCAGATGAAACTTTTGATGTTTTCATCTCCACGGTAATGTAACAGACAGTAGGCCAGGAGGGCTCTGCAGATTGTTTCCACATCGCTCTCCTTCAGCGGGCGCTTGAAGCGGCCGTGAGCCAGAATGTCGCTCCATCTACCCCAACTGGAGACATTGAAGGGAAATATGAATGCCACCACTCTGTCAGTATCTATGCCAGTCTTTCATATGCAATATTTAATGGCCAACATTAGTTTAAATGCAGACATCACTATTGCTCTGTGAAAATGAACTTGACTTCTTGGATGTGGGAGCAGGTATTCTGGGGGAGACCAACCCCTCCCACCAACAATGGGATGAAAAAATACTGATTGAAACTTGAGCGTTTTTAAAATGGTACTTTTATTTGGTCAGAAATTTAAGTGCAAATAAATACGTTCATTTGTTGAATTTTAATTTTATTTCATTTGTTTTTTACTAAAACTCAAACCGTTCATAATTAAGTGCTACACTATTCTGTGGCTCCCACGATCCATCATGAATTCAACGTACAGACAAGTCCTCAACACGCTTCTGTCAGTCACACAGCCACTATCCCTGCGGAGGCACTCGTTGACATATTTTCACTAGCCCCTTACCCTAACCATCCCAAATGTGTTACACTAACCTCATTCAAACACTACGGTTTAACCCTCAAAAAGCAGCCTGTAGCCATTGAGACCTCAATTTTGCCCCCCCAGGGCTTAGTGCAGTAATTATAAGGTTCCCATTTGAGCATAACACACACAAATGACTGCTGGGTTCCCGTTATGCTGTACCTCCTACCATTCTGCTTACTTAACCATTACTGGCATCCAACTAGTGTAACGCAGACATCACAGTGTTTTCATGGACCACAGTGTATCTCCCCCCACTTCCACAGTGGAACCAACCTAATGGCTGATGTGGTGGCCGGGAATGCTCAGACTCTTATTCTCAACTGAAAATTTTTTTTCCACTGCTGCTGCTTCCCAATATTCAATGAACCATGTGCACCAGCCTACATCTGAAGCCTTTTAAAAAAAGAGGGAAAATGGTGGGTGACAACGAGCGAGAGAGACGGATGATGGGAAAAGACAACAGAGCGGCGAGCAGAGACGACTGGCCCAGTCAGACAGTGTGTTTGTGTGTCCTACAGCCTCAGGCCACGAGACTAGACTGTAACAATAACAACGCTGACATCTCACTAGCACCACTGTTCATTGCATGCACGCACACACACACACACACACACACACACACACACACACACACTGACTATTCAAGTCAGGCATGAAAATGGAAGGGCTTGCCAGATAATCAGTCTCCATGGTAAGTATGTCAGTCTCACTGTGTAGTATTCTGCTCTCATATATGTGACTTTACAGACCGTTGTTGAATACAGTCGAGGTTAAAGTTGAGTGAACACAGGACACTGTGTGCAGCAGAATAAGAATGTTTGGTATGTGCATGGTTGTTTGTGGCACTGATTAGCAGATCCAATGGCCTTGACTTCACTGATTTCTGTCTTCTCCACTCCATGTGCATTACCAGACAACCTGCTCTGCCTCATGAACCACAGCTACCATCATCAAATCATATTTAAAATGTTGCTGACATGTGTGGTACTTTATGCCTTGTTTAATACCGCACACGTAAGATAAGGTTAGTTTGCACAGCAGTGTATACTCAAGCAGCCCTTATTCCCTTCCCTATGCAAGATGTGGTTATGCCTCAGTTTATGCTGACACAGCCTACATCCAGCCATTTATTTTCAGCAATACTCCACAATAACCTGGTTATTGTTCTTTTTTTTTTTTTTTTTTTTTTTTTTTACAATTTCCTGTCACAGAGAGAGGGATATGCAATCTACTAGTTGCTGCTAAAAACTTGGACCCAAAAGCTAAAGCTGTTTGCTTTAGATCAAGGGGAGTGCCAAGGTCCACTACATATTTATGTGAAAGCAGTGTAGCAGGGAGCACTAACAGAACGCTAAAGAGCAGCTACCATTGAACTTAGTCAACAAGAAACATGAAGATGTGACAGACCCATAGACCAGCAGGTTCTTCTCCACTCTGAAGCACTCTGATCGAGGGTAGCCCTGCGTTTTGTCTTGGGGCCGCCGTGGTTTGGATGAGGGTTTGCTGGGCTCATCTTCATCGCTCTCCAACTCTGAGAACTCCAGCATCTCTTCCTCTTTGACGCTGCTGAAGTGCCGTGTCTGCTTCCTCACTCTGGGTGTGTCGATAACCAGCGTGTTCTGGAGACAAAAGAGTTTTGTTTGAATAATTTTTGTCACTTTATTAAAAACCTATGTTCAGTTACAGCTGGCCTGAAATATGAAGAGCACTGTCTGCTTTATTCCCATGAAAATGGCCCCATTTGTACATTTCGTGTATATTCCGACTTCTCCAATTCCTGAATACATGGCATCCCCCTGAACCAAATCTGAATAATTGGATATTTGGCCCCACGTTTCATACATGATACTGAGAAATTTGCTGCCTAGCTCAAACATAAACTGGCATTAATTATGTTGTCTAATGAATTACATTTTTGTTCAATTAATTTGAACCACCCCCACCCACTTGCAATCCCATTAATATGCACAAACAGGGCAGTAGTTAGTTCCACAATTATCACAGAGCTGCAGTCATTTCCATTTTAACACGGTACAATAAGAAATCCCAGGGGAGAGGCCTGTATTCATGCTCGTAGAGCTGGATTAAGTGTTCCAGTGGAGGGTCCTCCACAAGAGAGGCAGTAAGGGAGCACGGAGAAGAAGTCGTCAGGAGGGAGAAACGCACACGAGGGGGAAGGGGGTGTAATAAAAAAAAAAAAAAAAAGGCCAATGATATAGAGAGCGAAGGAACGCAGGAATATAAAGCTGCCAGTTAGCAGAGCGCTCAGTGTATGTGTGTGTGTGTGTGTGTGTGTGTGTGTGTGTGTGTGTGTGTGTGTGCGCAAGAATGTGACGGAGGTTGTGTCTCTGTGCGTGTATGTGTGAGCACGAGCCTAAGTGATATCTCTGTACCCTCCAGGCATCTGTGCTCTGTTAAGTGGAGCTAAGCAGCTTACTCTCTCTCGCTCAAACACACACACACACACACACGAGCAGGGAAACATGGGTAATTAAGGAAGAGAGGAGATTCCCAACTGTCAATATTAATCTCTCTCCCCCCTCTCTGTACCTCCCTTCTGTCCCGACTGTCTCACTCTCCAGCCGTCTCACATTATTTAACTACCAATAACTATTGTAACCCCCTTTAAATAACAGAACTCAGCCCAGAGCTTTGTGTCCTCAACTTTGTGAAGTATTTAGATACATGGTGTGACGGTTCTCTGTGGATTTATGGCTACACTGCATGTTCCTGTGTGGTGTGTTAGACGCCAGGTACTTGTGTTTGCCACATGTGTGTAGTACCCGTCCATTGATGGCATCCAAGTCTAGCTCAGCCTTCTTTGCCCATTTCTGCCAGAAGTCTGGATCCTCCAGGGAAATGTCTGTTCGGTTGCCTGTCGCAACAAAACTAGCCTGCAGACAGAGGAACACTTGTTAGCGATTTATTTTTCATATACAGATTCTCTCTCCTCCCCCCCCCCCCGCCCTCACTGTAATTTTTTTTGTCACCTTAGCAAAAGTGGAGCCCTTGCCCTCGGACTCAATGGTGATGGTGTGCGTTCGTCTCTGGAGGATCTGGTCAATGTCTTCCTCGCAGAATTTTGAGCCTTCGTCTTCCTCGTCCATAAGAGCTCCGTACGCTCCCTTTCTCAGCAGGTCCTCGATTTCTTTCTTTGACAACTGCTGGACCTGGACAATGACGGAAAATATTTATTTCCTCTCTCTTTCTAAAGGGTCAGGTGCTTAACCCAAAGAAGAAGGATATGATAATCTGAAGGATGAACTTTAAAGTGGACTGATGCTGTTATGTGTGGATATATCCGCTGGTGTGAGGTCTCACCCCGCTGTTGGCATTCTCTCGTCCACTCATGCTCTGGAGAACGGCCTTGTCAAGTCCCAGCTTCAGGCTGGCCTTGTCAAACATCTCCCTCTCATAGCTGTTCCTGGTGATTAGGCGGTAGATCTTGACAGACTTGGACTGGCCAATACGATGACACCTTGCCTGGGCCTGGAAGAAGACGCATTTAGAGTTGTAAACACATTTCTGCTTTTTTCTGTTGATTCTCAAGGACACTATTCATTTGGAGATGATTGAAGATGCAGCGCAGATTTATTTCAGAGCACACATCGGGGGTGGGGGTGTACCTGGAGGTCATTCTGGGGATTCCAGTCAGAGTCAAAGATAATGCAGGTATCTGCTGCAGTCAAGTTGATGCCGAGTCCTCCAGCTCTCGTGCACAGCAGGAAGACAAAACGATCCGAGTCTGGTCTAGAGAAGCGGTCGATGGCTGCCTGCCGCAGGTTACCACGAACTCTACCATCTATACGTTCATATGGATATCTGGACACGGAGCAAGACAACCGGTCACAATTACAGTTAAAGTGGAATTGCACACAGCAGTACAAGTTTTGTAGCAGAAGCAGAAGTTGTCTCAAGCGGCCTGCAATGCCAGTCTGACCATATTTTAATGGCTCATCGCAGCTAAAATAAACCTGATGGAATGCAGATCCTCTCTTTGTTCTGCTCTGCCGAAAGCTGATGTTGAAAAGTGACGCTCCATTTTGTTTCTCGGTCTGCATTTCACTGCACATGTGAGCATTCCAGTACGAGTCAAAGCGAGATGTCTGTACTCGAGTTCATTAAGTTAGAGATATCTGCATGACACGAGTGCTTAGAGCAGTCGAACCTTATCATCTGACACTTTAGTCATGTTTAACACGAGCATCCGCAATTAGTTCAGTGAGTTACTTTTGGGTAAATCGAGTATTGGATACAACCATGCTGACAAAAACTTGATATTTAACTTCCGCAAACTTCTCACCGTTTCTGGATGAGGTAGTCCTCCAGGATGTCCAGACAGCGGACCATCTGACTGAACACCAGGACTCTGTGACCGCCAGCTTTGAGTTTGGGAAGCAGCTTGTCAATGAGCACCAGCTTTCCAGCAGCCTGAATCATGGCTTGGAGGGCCATGTCTGGCATATCTGCCCCACAACTATGGGAGTCCCTGAACTCCTCAATGATTTTTTCTTCCGCTCCTGTGCAACAAACAAGTTTACAGTTACAAACATTGAGAATTACAAAGTCATTCTTTCATTTTGGGGAGCTGAGTATGTACCATTAATGAGGTAAGGGTGGTTGCAGCATTTCCTCAATTCCATCATGGTGTTGAGGAGGTTGGGGACACTGGCTCCTCCGCCTCCAGCCCCTCCAGCCCCTCCTTTGGACAGGAAAGAGAAGTTCTTCTCCAGAATGGCCCGATAGTATTTCTTCTGGATGTTGGTAAGCTCCACCTAACAAAACAAAAAGTCATTTATTCAAATCATTTTAATTCCAAACTCCAGTGTTGCCAGGACTGAAGTGGGCTTAATGTCCCCCCCCCCCTTTTATTATATTTGCTTTGTTTAGCAACTGCAGAATCACTGCTGTTCTGGTAAAAGGGTTCTACCTCAATTATGGTCTCCTCCTTCGGGGCCAGGTTCTTTTCCACATCCTCCTTCAGTCTTCTGAGCATCATGGGCTTCAGAATGCCCTGCAGTTTTTGAACCTGATATACACAAAGGACATGTCACTGCAGTGAGAATTCAGCAAACATGAAAAGTCGTCCTACAGCAGAGTATCCCCGTTACCTGTTCTTCAGTCTTAAGGTCTCCAAATTCAGTCATGAATGTTTGTTCAGATGGGAATCTCTCCGGCTCCAGAAAGTTCAGTAAGCTGAAGAGCTCCTCCACAGTATTCTGGAGAGGAGTTCCTGTCAACAGAACTTTGTGCTCCTAGAGAGACGGTGAAGAAAGATTTAGAGTTTCTAAAAATGCAAGCAGGAAATGTTGACAGAGCTTTAACCCACTGAAGAAAATCACATTTGTCCTTTGGTCCTGTGAATCAAAGAAAATTACAACCACACACATCTGCCACTCACCATGTCCATCATTTTGAGTCCCTCCAGTAGTTTGCAGTTTCGGTTTTTGAGACGGTGGGCTTCATCTATCACCACACAGCGCCACGGGATGCTGCGCAGCTCTGGACAGTCAGCCAGAATCATCTCGAAAGTTGTTATCACCGCATGGAACCGATACACTCCCTTTATTATTTTACCCTGGAGAAGTGATTAAAAAAAGAGAGGAAAAGCATGAAGGTCAACAAAACAGTCACCATTTGTTGCAAACGCGAGTCAAAGACAGACTTTGAAACAGAAAAAGTCTGGACATTAACGCTCTGATGTCTTCACCTGAGCATCTGGTTTCGGTGTTGTTTCTTGAGTATTTCTAGTTGTTATGCAGCTTTTAATTCAAACCAGGTCAAACGCCCCAAAACCTCCTCTTGCTATCATAATCTGTAAAGATCTACCTGGAAAAGTCCCAAGCATTTGGTGCGTGTGAGAAAGCAGATAGGCTCCGCACGACCTTGAGGATTACCCCAGTCTGGATTATGAACAAGAAGCTAGGCAAGCACACTAAAATGCTGCTTCGCAGGCTTGCTGTGACACAGGTTACACTAAAAGCTGTTAGCAGCATTGCACAAAAAGAGCTTACAGTTTCCGGCTTAAAGCTAGAGGACTAAAAGAGCTTATGCAGCAGAGGAGCGCTGTCCATCCCCAGCTAGCTGAGGTGGTGTTCAGACCTAGAGACCTTCTCACACAGCAGCATCCTGTTTCTGCCTCCCTAATCTACACCTCTATGATCCTTCTCATTTTTCCTCATACAAGCTGTCACAAATATGTTAGCTGCGTAATGAAATATTTGACTTTAAAGCCTATACTATGAAGCAGGATTTAAAGATTTAAAGGTAAACATAAGCAACTCTATTACTAGTACACGTCTCCATAATTGTTACTGGTATGATGCTGTTAATTGCACCCCTAATGTCAAACCCAGAGGAAACCCGGGGATAACTTATTGAATAGATAACTAGCTGTGTGTGAACATTTATCCAGCTCAGGAGGATACCCCGAATATGTTTGAATAGGTTTGCTTTATAGTACAAGCCAAATGTATTAAAGGGGAAAAGGTATTTGATATTTAAATGTTTAATTCCCTCTCACCTGTGCATCTCTGTAGTACATCTCATAGGCCTGGATGGTCTTCCGGCTGGCCTGACTGCCATGGTAGACCACCACGTTGAGCTCAGTCCAGGTTCTGAACTCTCTCTCCCAGTTGGGAATGGTGGAGAGCGGTGCAATGACCAGAAACGGCCCTTCAATGCCCTTCATGTAAATCTCATAGAGGAATGTAATCGACTGGATGGTCTTCCCCAGACCCATCTCATCAGCCAAGATACAGTTACGTCTGTGGGGGGACAAAGGCAGACAGACGCCTTTTATATCACCTGTATTTGCGCACACTGACCACAAATTTCTTAAACAGTCTTCCATAAGCTCTTTGCTTATTACATTGCTTCATCCCTTTGGAAAATCTGTTTTCCAAATCAGTGTTCTAATGACAAAAAAAGCTGGAAAATATTTGGGTGTTAGCTCTCCTGTTGGATTTGACTGATTTGACTGAAATGACAATTATTCACATTGGTGCACATAAAAGCACAACAGAGGTCTAAAGGAGATCTGCTTATTTCTAGCTCAAAGTATTTATTCTTGTGCTCTACAGCTCACAATAATCAACTTTTATGCTATACTGGTCTTTGATCCAGCCCCTCAGTTTTTCCCCTTCTTGATGTGCCTGTGACCTCCATATTAGAGATAACTACTCTTTCCGAGTGCAGGGCCTAGAGTAGGAAAAACTGTGTCGAACAGAACTTCCTGACCAGTTTGGAGGCTAAGCTTTCACCTGACAGGGATTATGTGTGCATACACTGATGTGATCATCTGTCTCCCTATGCTCTCTCTCTTCTTCTCTTTGACCTAACCAACTGCTCATTGCTGCCTCTCCCTGAGCCTGGTTCTGCTGGAGGGGAGTTCTTCTATCTCAGCACCGCAAAACGCTCGCTAATAGGGGATTGTTTGTCGGGGTTTTCTCCAGAACACTGTAGAGTTCTGAGAACTCTTTAGCTTAAGAGTCTTTAGCTTAAAAGTATAAAGTGCCTTGAGGGAACTGTTGCTGTGATTTGGCGCTATATTAAAAAACAACAACCCTGAATTGAGCACCACAGAAAAATATGAAGAACACAACAGCTCCAGTTTAAAACAGTCATTTCAATTCCATTTGTGTCGAGCTGCCTTCCTGAACACTTTGGCGGTGTGATTTCAGGCACAGATGATGACGCCAATGGGAAGGCTTAAACAGCAGTGCACCACAGGGCTATTTAATATTCACTTTAATGCCCACTTAAGAATATTAAGTAAGGTGATATCACATGTGCAGACTGACAGAAGCAGTTAGGAGACTAATTCAAAGAAAATGCAATTAATGGTGACTTACGAGTTGTACCAGTTGAAAGTTAGCCAGTTGAGGCCTTCTAGCTGGTATTCCCTGAGTGCGTTGCCGTTCCTGTATTCCCTGGAGCCCTCCAGCTTTTTCCAGTCAGCTGCAGGAGGCCGATCCTGGACACAACAATAAAACAGATAGGGTTATTAAAAAACAGTCAGTGTTAATGACTGCAGTGTTTCATAAAGATGCAGATACTGTTTGTGTGTTTGAGGGGTTAGGATTATGTGTGTTGCTCTGGGTGCTTTTGCTCACTAAAAGCTTTCACCCTTCACAAGTTTTCCTTTGCAAACACTTTTTTCGCCCAAACCCTTTGCGGCAAATAACTGAACCCCAACTGCCTCTCCTGTGAGTCTTCGTCCTGGGAGTGTAACTCCAGAACTACTGAAGGCAATACTGCCCCTTGTTCTGTTTTGCAGTCTTGAAGTTATGCAGAGCATCTTCAGAACAGAATGACAACTACAGTCCAAAATGGTGGAGTTGAGCATTGCTTGTATTGTGTAGGTAGATGGAGACACGACGGCAGAGTAGTCATTCCAGTTTTACTTCTTGGTAATCTACTCAAGTCTGCTACTTGGCAGTCTCCATGAACAAGTATGGCTGGTCATGGAAAAAACAAAAACGCCTACAGGTATGCGGACGTCTGCACGGACCCTTGGGCTCACTGATGACAAGATGTTAGAAGGCATCCAACTGCAGGTGGAGATCCTTTAATCCAGCCAAAGAACAGGGATGGCCAGACAGGAGCCAGCCAGTACGGAAAACATGACAACTGGTCATGAGCATGACAAGCTTTTCTTTTCTTTTAATACATTCAGTGTTTGTTTTCTGTTACATAACACCCTGATTTCAGTTGTGTTTACACTAAACAGCGCCCCTTTCTGGGTAAGTAAAGTTTCAGTCCCAAATTAGCTAAAGGCATTAGCAGCACCGTGCTGTTGAGACAATGAAATACAATCTAGGATGCACACTTGGACAAATTAATGTGATAATACTGCACAGCTTTTAATACAGAACTTTACAACTGGTTGTAGCCATTGGTGGCAGGTATTTTAGCGAGTGAGCTGTACACGTGTTTGATTAGCTCGCAGGACAAAGTCACATTGCAGGAAAAGTTTAACCTAATTCAACTTTTTGGCTAGATGACCCAGGGTTTTTTGGCAGGAGACCTTGCTGACAAAAAAAAACAAAACCCCAGTGTTAGTACCCCGCTGCACTGACAGACTGGATCCATTCTAATAAATGAAAGGGTTATATCTTTCACACATGGTTTCTGTCAGCAGCCTTAGGATGCCTCACTTTTTAAACCACATATTACAAATGAAACTGATGTTGGGTTATTAAGGATTTTTTGACCAACTAAATTGATGGAATTCATCCTCTGGGGAAAAGGCCCTTGGTCCACACTGCAAATGAGGCTAAAAACTGCCTCCCAATGCTGCCACTATATGATGGAGCATTACGAGCACGGCCCTTAAGGAGAAACAGTAGGCAGGAGTTAAAATAGATGGATGCAGGCTGAGGAAAGAGTGATGGAAGGAGAGACCACAGCCAGTCAGCTGCTTCTGTTCAGCATTAAACACACTGTTAGTGGTTTGGCTTGGCCACAAGAGCAGGGCGTATGTGTGCGAGTGTGTAAGACCGCAAAAACGTGGCCCTGTGGAGAGCAGTTAAGGGAGCTGTAAATCTGGAAGAGGAAGGAGCAGACAGCAGGCCAATACACACGAACACGCCTATAAGGAGGAGACTAGGAGACAGACAGCACCCAAAGCACAGCCACTCACCACTCTCTTAGTGTTGGGCGTGCGTGCTCCGATACGCTCAAATTCGTCTATCTTGGACTGGTCGATGTCGGCCTTCAGCTCCCAGGTGGAGTCTTCGTAAGGCAGACTGCACCACTTCACCAGATATAAGGTCACCGTCTGCACACATAAAACACAGGGCGCTTTGGTGAGTGTGGGTGTAGAGAAAAAAAAAAGAGAGGCTCAAGCCCAATGAAAGAGATCAAAGCACCTCTCCATTTTCATCTGTGCTCTCTGAAATGTCCAGGACACGGTCCACCTCCACATAGTCAGGGTTAAAAGGCTCATCATCCATCTGCAGAGAAAAGAAGTGGAGTTTTAAGATACACTGAATATGAAATAATGAGGCCTTGCAGAGTAAACTCCTCTGTATGAAATGTGTTCTTAGTTTTATCTACCCAGCTTTTCTATTTAACAGCTCTATATGAAACTCAAGTCAGTGTCTGTATAAAGCAAAACTCTGGGGGGGGAAAAAACAATTTTATAGCCAGCAACATTTCTTGACACATTCCATTCAGAAGCACTCCTTGTGAGTGGTTACTTCCATGCAGCGGAAGGTCTGGTTTGTGGTGCAGCGTTTTGGTCTTACCTCAGTTATAAAGGTGTTGAGTTGTTGCTTGGCCTTAAACCTCTTGACCTTCTGGTGTATCCTCTTGTCCTTTTCTAGTTCCTCCAGGTCAGCCCAGCGACAGTGGAGGTATGAACTGAGAAGCACAAAATAAATTTCACATCAGTCATTTCAAAGAATTGGATGCTATAAACTAGAGGAAGAAAATCGTATGTGATGTCGTAGGGAGATCTCCAAGTCTATCAGCTAGAGTACTTCTTACAGAAACTGTGTCTCACGGATTAAAGACATTTGTATCTCTGTTCTGGACTGCTTAGTCAAAAGTCTGGTAAAGTCCATCACCTCCGATTTGACACCAGTGTTTTTGTGCAGATGTGTCCCCCAAACATCCAAATTAAATCTACTTCAATGTCTGCATATATCAGCTCTCCTTGCCTTCTATGGCTGTGAGCTCAAAGTATTTCGGACTCTGAATCAGACAGTAGAAGCTCTCCAAACTCATGAAAAATGTATTGTTTCCGGCATATCATAGACTTAATTATTATTGAGAAAATAATTGATCTAGTATTAGTTGTATCCCTGTCCAAAGGAGGGTTAATTCTTTAAACTGCCAGCTGCTAAAATCAAAGCTGAAGCGAATCAGGAATTAAGCACACTTTATTTATGTTAAATGCTGGGGGGACTGAAAACTACATTATTTGCATGTTGGGGTCAAATTTGCTTAGAGAACAAGCAACTTTAAATTGTTTTTGTAAAATGCATTTTTACATTTCACACAGCAAGAGACAGAAATGACACAGGTATCTAATGAATGAAAAGCATTCCATGTGCTTATCATTGTGATAGGATGCAACTGCACCAGTTTTGTTAATAATGTGAGAGAGGATCTGGGTCACATACTTAAAAATGTCCCTGTGTTCACTGAAATAGGTCTTTAAATAAATAGAAAAAAGAAGAACGAGGCAGCTCTGATGTGAAAGAAAAAGAGCAAAAAAACCAAAAAAAAGCCAAGCTACTACTCACAAGCCCTTGAACTTGACGTAGAACTCCTCCACCGCCACTTCCTCCCCCGACTCCCGCTGAAAAGAAAAACAATACAAAAAAGGGATCATAATCACAGCAAATACAGCAGCTGCAGAAGTGGCTCAACATTATTATACAACATGTGGTCGAAGTAGTGAAGGAGCCTGCACGTGAGTTTCACTCTGACACGTCATTCAACAGTAAACTGTCTCAAACTGAGAGAAAGGGGTGCCCTTCATGTAATGTGTAAGCAGCCTTGCACCTATTTAACATTTTGGCTACAACATGCTGATCAAAAATAAATAAGGCTGTTGAAGAAGTTTTAATGGGTTTTAACAGGAAATACTTGAACAAATTCAACTGCTAAAATCTGTGTGACTGAGCATTTTGTTTCATAAATGCATAAAAAGGGGAAATACCAAAACAGTAGCTCTTTCAAGCAAGGCTGTCCACTTTCATTCACCATTACTACTGCACACACACCCTCTACCATGCTACTACTACCGTAATGCCATGAATCATCAATCACACACACACCCTGCCTGAGGAAACGCTAGTTTGGCGTCTGGTGTAGCTAGTATTGCGGTTTTGGCTGTGTGCCAAGCCCGAGGTCAACTCTGAACAGAGCTGCAAGAGAAAAAGAGTGGTGTGAGTGTGCTTGTGCACGGGAGTGTGTTGTGGTGGTGGGCGAGGGGGATAACCCATTGGCAGCTGGCTAGCAAAGGAGAGTTGGCTGGCGATTGTGTGTGTGCGCTTGTGTTGGCTCAGGGATGATCTCTCTTTAGACAAGGCGTAGAAAACAAAGCAAGGCCGACACCTACACACAGTCAATCGCAGGCGCACACAGAGCTCAGAGCATACACATGCTGAAATATAAGGAATCTGCTTTCCAAGTGAAAACATGCTGCATAAGCAACGTATGTATGTGTAATGTGCTTATGTCAACTGTGGGAAGGCTAATCACATGACGCAAACCACGACTCTGGCCACCCTGTGGATCTGTGTATTGTGTTAGTGTCATTAGGGTGTGGATCTGTGCAGCTCACTTGTTTTTTGGAGGTGCGCATGCCCATGATCTTCTCTACAACTGGTCCTTCAGCTTCAGCCACATCCTGGAAACACAGAACAAGCAAATTCATTCACCGTGCTGGATTGTTTCATGTGATGTCTGGATTGGATACTGGTCTGATCTGGATTTAAAAAAATAATAAAAATCTAGCTCGGGTATTAGTTACATCAGGCCAATCTGTTATGTTCAATGCTGTGCGTTTACTACACCACATGTTAGCAGAAGTGCACTGGTTGCAATCCAACACAACATGAAGGAAGCTGACAGCAAAGCGTTGTCAATTTGGATGCATTTCCTCCTAACTGCCTGCTTCAACAACGTTTACTTCCTATATTTGCTGTAGTTGTTGAACTAGCTGCAAACCAATCAAATGATTCGAGATGAATGCAAAGCTCACTCTTAATATATTCATCACTCCACTTATGGTAACATAAGTACATGGACATTGTCAACAACTTGATTACAATGATTTCACTTCATGTGTCTCTTGCCAGCTTCGTTCCACATTTCAGTACATCAATGTTCAAATGCAGCCTTACACATGTTATTCCAAACGGGCAAATATGACAAACAGCATCATTCAATCGCGTCATTTAGCTTCTGACAAGTGGTTCACTGAAGACAAACCAAAAACTGAAATCTTGGCTGCACCTGTTGCTGCGATGAGGACGATGGAGACTTTGGCGATGGCGAGTCGTCTCCGCTGTCATCGTCTTCAGAGATCCTGAACTCCAGATCCTCTGTGTACCTCTTCCTCTTCACCTGACGGCTAGACCGACGCTTCTGATAAACAGAGGGAGAGTAAGAACATTTAGGCTACGTTCACACTGGACGTCTTAATGCTATTTTTGATCAAATCTGATTTATTTTTGTCTGTTTGTTCACACTACAAATAAAATGTGACAGTAAACGCGCTCTAGGGTGAACGGTTCACGGCTCTCAAAGCAGCCCACATGCGCAAAAGAAGACGTCACACACAAAGCGTGTTTACGGAAGAAAAAAAATGGCGGCTACAGAGCTAGTAGGTGTTGTTGCAGCAGTCTATCAATTTCTGCACAGTCGTAACCGACAGAATTTTGACAAATTAATTAGAGAAAGGACACTGAGAAAAAAGAGAGCCCGTGCTTTAACAATGGCCACCATGCTTTCTTGTTTGTCTTCTCCGGTGCTGATAATTGGCATCTGTCTTATGTCAGTGACGTAAAAGAGCAAAAAAACAGCAGTCACTTTCGAAAACATCAGTATGTATCGGATTCAGTAACACATACGAAAGTGACCCAGGTCAGATTTGAAAATATTGGATTTGTGCTGTTCAAACTGTCATAGCAAAGTCGGATTTGATGCACTTTCGCCTGCAGTGTGTAGCCTTAGTCATCTGCGAGATCTCAGTGATTTTTGCCTTCCTCCTTCCACTAACTGTACAGCAAATTAACTTAAAAATTCTGATGACACTCATTGTATTGTATATTTCCTCCTTTTTCTATGCTTCACTACACTTTACTACATGCTGTACAAAGTGAGCCACTTCACTGCCACTTGCTGTAGTGGTTCTACTATATTTACTCCTCTTCCTCAGGTGGAGACTTCACCTATTTTACTTATTTTATCCAGCCGTTTTGTTTTAGTGTCATTTTTTGATTCGATTTTGCTTTGTACATTTATTACATTTTTATTTAGCATTTTATTGTGGTTCTTTTTAGTCTTTTAATTTATTATTTATTGTGCAGAATATTTTTCTACTTCACTATTTTAATTCTATTCTACTTTCTTAGATATATAACACAGATTTCATTGTTGTTGTATGCGTTTACTGGCTGCATTTAGGCTGCTATCCCAACTTTTGGGATGAATATAATATCCTACCAAATCTGCACTGGTAAGCGGAAAATGAAGGGCTGTACGTCATCATTCACCAGGCATTATTATTTATTATTCACTATTCTGTACCATATCGCCCAGCATGTTATCCATATTTAAAAAACCAAAACCTTTACAATTCAAGGGGCTCAGAATGTTTCAACATAAGAGTGCGAAAACAAACTAGGGTAGCAGCCTGGAGAGGACATGTTTAAGGGGACATACAGCTGCTAAAGTGCTTTCCTGTTTGAATTAGAGCTACAACTCTTCATACAGCTAATAGCCAGATGCTACTCTCTTCAAGATCCACATAATTATATCTGCACATAATTTCATGAATCTGTTTATGGGTTCATGGATGCGTTCCAAATTCTAAACCAGTACTTAAAAGTATATTTTCAACTATTCTCTGCAGCCTATACCACACTTGAAATGTAAAATTAAAAAAAAAAAAAGAAAAAAGAAAATGAATGCAGCAGCTGAAAAGTTGCTGATGATGCATGATGTCAACTTGACAGGAGGGCTTATCTGCTTGGTCTGTCAACATGGCTGGTTTACAACACAAACAGCAGACGCCTGCTGGCTCAGTGCCGTCTATCTCTACAGGCCGTGACACAGATCTGCAAAGGTTTTCATGACCTCCTGCTTTTTTAAATTACTCTGTACATGTGTTTTAGTCCTGCTTTTATGGCATTGCAAAACTTTCTACGACAGCTTTCCTTTTCATACCTGTACGCCATCATCATCCTCTTCCTCGGGTGGAGACAGAGGTGGAGACTTCACCTCAGCATCATCGTTGACCGAGAACTCTCTCTTTCTCTTTGAATCCTTCTTAGCAGCACTGGCCCCACCCTCTGACTCCACTTTTTTACTGTTACAGGATACAATGGAAAGAAGAGAGAGAGAGAAAAAACCCAAGTTAGAATGAGCTCATCAAAAAAAAAGAAAAAAGTGTCTAACCACAAAATAAAGCCATTATTCAAAGTACTACCTCTTTTACATGTGCGCGCCCTTGTCTGTCCCCAAGGCAATCGCCATGTTTGATTTACCCATTTAGAAATCATTAGTGTGCCTCAGGCTCTGGCACACAGGGGGTTAATGTGATGAAAGACTGCATGGAGGCACAGGGAGAGAGGGAGCAAGAAAGAGAGGGGGTGGGGTGGAGGGCAGAAAGAAAGACCCAAAAGGAGGGAGGGAGGGAGAGAGAGACAGGCAGACAGAAAGAGAGAGGGAGGGGGAGAGCAAGGCCTGTGAGAGGAAGGGGGAGGGGCTGAGGGGCCCCCAGGCTTCTTCCAATCTATGGCATGGAAAGAAAGAGGAGCTGGCTCTGTCTGAGAGCTTGTGTGCATTCACACCACAGAGGTGAGAGGACACTCGGCATCCTTCTGTCTGGCACGCAGCCTCGCATTTCTACCCCTTCCAAACGGCAGATGTTTGTACGATGCAGGTTGAGTGACACCTCTGTTTGAACCATTCATCTCTAAAGTGCCAAAGACTATGAATTCACATAAGATATGCGGGAATCCCATCCAACACCCCCAAAAAGTTGTCCTTTCTTCAACAGAGCCTGGAGGCTGTTGAGCTGAGCCCAGTAAACTGTTTTATTTTAGCAGGTACAGAGACCTTGTACAACAATGGAGAGGTCATGCTGAGGCAGGGATCACACTACTGACTAGTTAATTTTCAAATGTTAATTTTTTCCTTTCTGGGTTTCAGTTTCAAAACTAGATGTATTCTGAAAATCTGACAACGAAAAGCCCAATCTTTCAAACCAGTCCGAGCTTATTAGCCTTTAACTACTCTGCACCTGCAATCTAAAAATCAGATGACAGAATACTGAGAAAACAGTATCACACCTTACTTTTTACAGCTGTGCGCACCAAAAACACTCAGAAACACAAAGCAACTCTGGTCATGATCACATAGTTTTCGTGTTAATGTAACCTAAAGCATCACCACAGATTTCACTTTTACACCCACTGTGGAATCCTAATGAAGGGTTCAGATGAAAACAAAATGCATTTTCTCCTCATAGTTGATAAAATGCAAAGACGCACACTGATGCAAATGGCTGTTGAGTGACACAAAGTTGGAAATACTTTGAAGCTGTGTAATAAACATTGTTGTACACTACCCAGTGATGGTGTTTTCCTGGCAACTACTTTACTAGTTTATTGAATGGGAGAAAAGTCTAAAAGTGAGACAACACTCAAAGTTGAAATACTGTTTGGGCATCTGAAACTATGAACAAATGTCTGTAACACAACACACACATAAGTTTGGTAGTGTAACTCCAACATGATCTAACAATACTTTGAGCACAGGGTCAAAGTATTTTCAACTTTTTGCCGCTCGCCAGGCTTCTGCATCATTCTGCATTTTGGGATTTTATCAGTTGTGAGAAAACCTAGTTTCATCTGAATCCATCATATATTACAAAAAAAACTAATTTGTAGGCAGCAAGAGTGTGCCATTTATTTTTGCATGAAAATTGCAAGCAATAATTTAGGTCTTCAGTAGTACTTTGGAAGGAAAATGGTCCCACGACTGACTTAGGGTTGAATATTTGTGGGTTTTGAAACAGTCCGAAAAAACAAACAAACAAAACTACAGCAACTTTATTTGCTAGAAACCTAGGAGGTATCATTCATACTTGTTTCAAACAGGATCAGGATCACCTGATTCTTGGTAGGTGCATAATTTTATACTTTTCACGATAAACACAGAGTGAACAACGTTATCTTCTTAGATTGCTTTCATCACTCCACTTGAGACCTCACCTTTGAGACACTACATGGCTTATATAGAGCAAACAATCAGAAATACTGCATAAAGCTTCAATTAACAGTTACTGGAAGACTTGACCCACAAGTTACAATCTGCAGCAATGGAAATGTACAATGGTATTCTATGACAAAGTGGCTGACACCTGCCTGCAAAGAGAACTTTGCAGTGGATAGTTGTTTTTTTTAAAATATGTTGTTACATAAAAGTTAC
The DNA here is from genome assembly GCF_963969265.1 of Rhamphochromis sp. 'chilingali'. Taxonomy (NCBI): domain Eukaryota; kingdom Metazoa; phylum Chordata; class Actinopteri; order Cichliformes; family Cichlidae; genus Rhamphochromis; species Rhamphochromis sp. 'chilingali'. The sequence continues at coordinate 5,453,665 of NC_137943.1, read as the reverse complement.
TTTTGAAATAACTGGCTACAGATGGAATCCATGATTTTAAATAAAAAGTCAATGCTGGCAAAAATTTGAAGGCTAAGGACACTGCATGTTGATAAAAGACAAAAAAAGTACTGTTAAAAGGTTTCATAAGTGATTAGCTGGCAGCGGGGATTAGCAAATCCAGCTAATTTGCAAACATGGAACTGGATCCACAATCAAACTGACTATCTAAACCAAGCTTTACACTCCACTTTACAACATGTTGATTTATTTCAGAGTAAAAGTTATGTCAGGCCATCAGGCAACAGCAATTTGTTCCACTAACTAACCTACTATGAAACAGAACATAACCATTTGTGTTGCTGCCTGTAGTGTATGGCCGATCTCCTTTCTCTGCTCTGTGCCTGTGTCGCTCGTCCCCTTTCCTGCTTGGTGCCTCTCTCCCTCCTTCCCTCCTGCTCGCTCACTCACCCTCCCTCTACATCTCTCACCCCCTCTCTGTCCCTGGGGCCCTTCTCCTTTCATCCTCACGCCAAGAGCAATCACCATCTCCGTGGTAACGGCTGGTCATGTGACCTGCACCTGTTCCTCTGGCTGGTCGCCACACGCTGGAGCCATCTGGCCACACACACAAGCACGCACACAAACACACTTCTCCACTTGGCTGCCTTCTCTCTCTTCCTCCTAGCTTCGTCACGGCCCCACTTCTTAATCGCACCCTCACCTCTCTGCAGCTTTTCATGCTCAATCCATCGTCTTTCATCGTTTCAACACTCTTCTAAAGATCTGATTTTCTGTCCAGTTTAATTAGCAAAGAATATATATCAACATTTACTTTATAAAAGGGCTAAAGCAACTTTTGCTTGAAACAAATGTTTACCTGAAAATGTGACTTTAGAATATAGTGTACTCTACTATTCCAGTATGCCTGTGGTGCAAGCATATACTTGAATGCATTATGACATCGCTACAACTGTGTTTACATGAACAAAACCCATCAAGTTCCTAAAAAGGAATAAATGAGTCAAACAAATCTTGTAAGATAGTGTAGATTCTTTTCTTGCTTCTATATCCCTGCCTGCTCCCGCTGGCTGCAAACAAGACACTCTGTTATCAACTCATCTCTTTAAGGAACTTGACCTAAGCCACCTATTACAGCATAAACCTAACATAAAAGATTCACGCAGCTACGGTTACGTCATTCACTGGTTAGCAAGAGGACGTTGCAACGCACCAAGTACGCAGACTCCAAAAAAACAAAAAACAAAAATCCAAAACAAAGTATAACAGGAAGGAATACATGGCCATCAGGCCTCCAGCTGTCCATTTCCACAACAGAGTGTAATCTAGGCTTTGGCATTTTGAAGCCTCAAGTGAGCAATAATTAGATCTGACACTGAAACCGAGGGCAGTTATTAATAGTTTTGTATTTGTTTTTTTAGTTTTTGTTTTCACTTCGGTATTAGCGCAGTTAGTTGCAAAAGTGGTTTTTAGTTCATTTTGTTTGAAATGTGTTTTATTAGTTATGAAAGTTAGTATCTTCAATTATTACAATATGGAGGCCATTCATCAGGGGAAACGTTCAGGATATTCAGAAGAGACATTACAAGTCAAATATGAATCGGAAAGCCTCACATCCGTCTGGAAGTAACAAAGACTAGAACTTCAGGCACTTCCAATATTTTATCTAGGGGTTTGTTTGTTTTTTTGAGTTATTTGAGTAATTTTTAAGCCAACAATATCAATTCTGTTTTCATTTACCACTTTCCTCATTTTTTAAATTTCCATTTCAGGCACCCACAATGGTTTTGTTGTCCCCATAATGTGGAATATATTTTATACAAAATGTATGCTTCCCCCCCCCCCCCAAAGCAAATAAAACCAACATGAAAGAACTGTGGTGATGTATTTGGTCAGGGCTCCACCAACGACAGCCTGTGATAAGACCAACAGTGCCACAAATCTCACAATGGGACTGCTGCTATGAGCTGTGTCTACTGGCTAACCGATAAGAATGAAGCATGAAATTACACTGTTAATTTGCTGAAAACAAAAAGAAACAAAAAAAACAAACAAAAAAACAAAAACAAAGAAGGAAAATACAATATAAAACAAATTGTTTGGGATTGCAACAAAGAAGTAGTTGTGGCAGCAGACTTGTTTGTATGATGTGCCGTTACCATGGGCCAATGGAGACAAAACATGGGAACAAATGGCAACAACCACCCTTGTTTTGGGCATGATTCACAACAGATTATCACTGAAGAGTTCACATTCAAACTTGGCCTAACCAAGTTCATCAGCCCTATCTATGCTTACAACACTGCACAAATTGTAGTCACCTGAAGATTACATTAATAGACTGCAATGTCGTCCATCATTTTAGGTTTACTTAATAAAAGTAACGTAAAACACTGTTAGGGTTTTGTTTTTGTAAATAATGTGGTAATTTACTTATGCACACCTTCACTGAAGTAACCTGCTGTGTGTGTCAGTGAGGAGCTAATATGCTCCTTTCAGACCGGGATAAAGGAAAGACAGGAAGCCGAGCAGTGGAGTAAAATATTGGGATACAAAACGAAACCGAAGAAGAAGGGCGGAGTGGAACAGACACCTGCTGCTGTGATGAGTCATACCACTGAACCCCCATACACAGATCCACACAAAAAGTCCAGAAGGCAATGCACATACGCTTCTGTGTGTGTTCAGAAAGTGCTGTATTTGCACACAAGGTGTCTGCATGCATGTCTGCCTTCTTTGTGTGTACAGCAAACAAATCACCCTTGTGCATGCACACGTACACGCATATATGCACACACATCAAGGGAAGGGTGTGGCGCTGAGAGCTGTGTTATTTATAGATGTACTTCCTCAGAGAGGGAGCGCATGCGAGCAAGGGAAAAAGAGGATGGAGAGACAAGGCAAGGTCAAAGGAGAGGAGTGAGCTGACTGGACGAGTAAACCACCTGATTCTCCCGGCTTCGCTCACATAAGCACACACTCAGACCGTCCTGAACAGCTGAGACCATCTTCAATTTTCATTTATTTTGTCTGCTCATTAGGATCCAGTTGGCCTGCACAAATTTGTGGGGCAAATTTTTAACCTTTTCAAGCAAAACAGCTGCAATTGGAGGAACTTATTCATGCTCTCCGGTGTTAAAAACTGAATAACCATCAAGATATCCAGCAAAAAAAAAAACAACTTGTGTCAACAGGTACTGCAATCATCTAATACAGGATAAAACTTGCCTAACTAAACTCAATTTAGCTTACAACCGAGTATCTATCCATCAATGTAAGATGCTGGCAAGCATCATGAGCCTAACGTATAGGCACAGCTTGTGACAATGCCACAAACCTGTAAATAAAAGAGCAAGAACCAAATGAAAACCACTTGTGTTCAAAGGGTTAAACAGCACAGCGGAACATCTTGGTTACACTGATTAAGCAAAGACTTCAGTCTGCTCCTGTGGTGGTTTATTTGTTCGTAAGGAGATGCAAATACACACAGCAGAGAGAAAACATACTGTAGTATGGTATGGGCCACAAGAAAAACCCTTGAGCTTTGAAGATTATTTCTCTACCCACTGGTGGAAATCTCACATAAATCCCCCCAAAATGTAACGGAACATATGTGCTAGTGGCCTTGCAGAGCCTTGTCAAAGTTGGCTTTAGATCAAAAAGTTTAGCACTAATGGGTACATTTCATCAGGTTTAGAAAGGAATTCCAGCCCCTTGAAAAAGACAACACACAAAAAAAAAATGAAAGCTCAAATTTATAAAAGCCTTAAGATTAGATTGCAATTAAAAACATACCATTAAAATTAATGGTATGTTGCACAGTTGTATCTACTTGTCATATAGATACAACTGTGATACAACAAGTGAGAGACCAGTGTAAAACTCCTCAGTGACAATCAATACAAGCTATATACTTACATTACAGCCAGCTGGCTGATCCAATAACTACTACAGAAAGCCTTGTTACACATCTTTGCTCCTCATCATTAAATAATTTACTGATTGTTAAAAATTATAATACGTCTGTTGAAATAAACAGGCAGGCAGTTTTGCTGGAGATAACTTTAGCAGACAAGATATGGTTAGGTGAATGGTAAATGGAGTGGTATATATTGCTTTTCCACTCAATTTAAGCACTCAAAGCTCTTTCTTGTACAAGTCTCATTCTTCAAATCCACTCACACTCAGTTCAATCTGACTGATGAGGATCAATCCACTGACGGCCCACTCACCCACCCCAGATGGCTAGTTACATTTTGCTGTGGGTAACTAGTGACAGTTAACTCATAGCATTAACTTTTTTTAATTTCAAAACAACTGACAGCAAGCCAGCAAGCCCCAGGTGATTAGATAATTGTAGATATGATTTTATCCACAGCTGGCAGCGAGCTGGCTAACCTTAGCTTACCACTCAGGTGGCGCAAAATTATATTTGAAGGATTCTAGGGATGTCACCAGAACTAATGCTTACAATACCTTTCAATCCGTAAAACAAAAGGTACTATTTTTACTTTTTCTTTTTTAAATACGCTGCCTCATACCGCTGTATCAGCCAGTCTTTGATAACTGAAGGGGGCAGCATGCGCCCACAAGTCTTCTCGTATAGCCTTAGACGCAGCAGAAGGACGACATATACAAGCACCGGAAAAAATACATGTACAAGATGTATTTCACTGATAAGAAATGCAGTAGGAGTTGGGTAATAACTGCATAAAGGTAACATGCAAATGAAGGTATCATTCTTTTCAGACCAAAGGAAGAAGTGCTTGCTTTCGGAAAAGCACCTACAGGACCAGCATCTAGTCAGCAAGACCCATTTCTTTCAGGAACTCATAATACAAATTTTCTAATAGACACTTTGAGTTGCAAAAACCATGTTCACAAGTCATGGTTTGCAAGAAACCATGACTTGTGAAGAGCTCAACTTAATGAAAGCAATGACAAACTTCTTCTCAAAATATGGAGATTTACTGTTGCCTTGCTCATGTGCTCAAAACTTCACTCCTCGGCTTAAATTAGAAAGACAAAGGAAGGGGGAACAAGGGGAGGGCAGTGAAGAGGAAAAGATGAAAGGATACACTCCTCTTTGTCAGGAAGGGGTGGGACTGGAGGGAGGAGAAGGGAAACGAGAAGAAAGAATAAAACAGAAGATAGTTGGGTGATTGCAGAGGTCCACCATTTTAGAGCAGCAGTGAATGGCCGGCAGCCATTATTATGCTAAATTAACCTGGGAGCTCCAGGCCGCCACTCAAGATGGAGGAAAGCCTGACAACAGATAAGAGCTAGTTTACCAACACACACACACACACACACACACACACACACACACACACACACACACACACACACACACACACACACACACACACACACACACAGAGAGAGAGTTGAGAATGGACTCCTCACCCCCACATTTCCCACTGCCCTCACACTCACACAGTGTTGAGCTCAGGGTGTGGATTGGTCAGCAGCATGGCCTTCATTACCATTAGACGCAATTTTCTGCCACAAAGATTAGCAATGGCCCCTCCCCCAACACATGCATTCGCCCACACACACACACTGCCCACCACCCCCACATTACACACACACACTCGCTCCAGCTGCCTCCCCCCTCTTTCCACACGCCCAAACTCTTTTCCAGTGGCCGGTGCATGCACACACACCTCCCCCAGTGTTGACCCCACTTGCTGCTTTGGCCCTCCCTCTTCCTTGGGATAAAAGACTCCAAGAGGAAAGAGAGATGGGCCACGGACTACGGAAGAAGGAGAGAGAAATGGGGGGCCATCCTGACACATTCCTCAGACCGATCGAGTTTCCACCTTCACAATGAAACCGCTGCTGATACTCTCATACGCAAACACCCTGAGCTCTTCTTGCCCAGGAAGGCTCTCTGACTGACTGGAAGAAACCAAGGGAAAGAGTAGCCACCGATTCAGAAAAACAGCTGTTTAAACGTGTATTTCTTAGGGAAAGTGAAAAAGGGGATGTGATAAATGAGAGAGGAAGGGTGTGAAAAGGCAGGGATAAGACTACAGAGTAAACAAAGTGAACTGAAGGTGATATCGGCAATCGCTGATAGGTGCTGGAAGTTACTCATCTATAACCTTGTACAGGAAGTTTAAACAGGCCCTCACTCTTCCTCCAGAATTAAATGTGTAATACTGAATGTTAAAAACGGTGGCAGTTTAATTTTTATTAATAACATTAACAAAAATGTTATTCGTGTTGTTCTTCAGAGACTTTCGACTAAAAACCAAAAACGAGTTCTTGGCTCTTCTCTTTGTTTAAAAACGAAGCCTGACTCTGTTTTAATATTAGCGGTAAATGCAACTGATCCTCAGATGTGCCCATTAGCAGGCCTTTGATCACTAACTCACACTTGTACACAGGGTGCAGCGGCTCACTGCTCAGGAGTTGTGACCCTTTTGGTTCCCCGTGCTTGCCCATGATGGGCCTAGAGATGTCTGTCTGTATCTGCACATACTATTTTTGTGCATTGCATCTACACTCAAGACAGCTTCAGCATTTGACATTAAAATCGAGATATCTCCAGCATGCTGAACTTCAGCACTTGAAATGTTACCCACATGACCCGAGACTGCCCGAGCTACCCTCCTCAAATTGATCCGCTTCTGTTTTCATGTGGAACTGAAATCTTCACAGTTCCACTTAGTGGTTAATGGTGCCAAATGCACCGTTGGGACGCTCTGGACATGAGCTCTTTACAGCTGATGAGAAATAAGCCCTTTCACCTGTTACCTGACACTTTAATCTGGTTTACTACAGTGACGTCCCACTCAACACCAACTATGACACACACAGTGACCGTAATAGTGCATTAGTCCTACCTGGTTTTTTTGGGAGTCTTGGGCTTGGAGCTCTTGGCCTTCTTCTCCTTGGGCTCTTTGGGGGTCTTGGGTGTTTTGGGCGTCTTCGGGGTCTTGGGCTCTTTGCCCTCAGTCTTCTCCTTTGGTTTCTTTTTCCGTTTTTTCTTCTCTTCCACCGGTGGTGAACTTCCCTCTAAAAGTTCTGTGCCAGTAATGTGTTCACCACCATCACTTCCTGTTCCTGGAAATTCAGACTTTACGTCTTCCTCGCGTCCTTCTCCCGCTTTCTTCCCTGTACCTTCTTCCTCTCCATCCACTACTTTTGCCTTCTTCTTCTTCTTCTTTTTTGGCTTGGTCTCCTGGTCGTTGGGCTTCTCTGTGCTGATAGGCTGACCGGGGGCACCGGCACCAACTGTTGGCCTGTCAGGAACCGCCATCAAAACGTCACCTGACGGGTCCGTGGGGGAATGCTAACAGGAAGGAGAAAGACATGCAAGTTACTCGTCAATTGAAAATTAGAGGCACTGAGAGAATAATACATACATTTACTATAACAAATTACAGAGAAACTGAACATAGCATTAATGTAGACAGTCCAGGAATGGTGCAAAGCCGCTGCCAGGAGATCAGCTGATCTCAATGCAAACAAGATGTATGCAATGTTATATAGTGTGCGCCATTCATGTTGCCTTAGCAGGGCCCCATTTTCTGTGCATCTACAAGCAGCTTTACAGTCCACCTCCACCCAGTCTTCCGCTTTCATGCTGCATCTAGTTTAGTGTCTTATCAGTTATTATTGATGCCTGTTCTCTGCTGAGGTCTTACGCTTGCTCTCCCTACCTCTGGTCATTCCCTCAAATATATTTACATATATTGGGATGCTCTCAGGAAGTAGAGCAGTTCATCTACTGATTAGGAAGGTTGGTGGTTCAATCCCTGGCTGCTCCAGTCTGCATGCCAAACATTATTGTCAAGATACCAACTCCAAGTTGCTCTCCAATACATCCATCGGAGTAAGAATGTCTGTGATTGACAGATAGGAAGCACTTAATAGAACAAAGTGTTTGTGTGAATGAGGCAATAAAGCGCTTCGAATGCTCCAGGAGAGAAGAAAAGCGCTATATAACAATTTACCATTTATTCCAACAATCTCAATTTGCTGACATGTGAGGGATCTTTTATTGAGGCTATGATTATTATTTTCTCACTGATTCATTCAAAAACTGTGGCAAAAAAGTACCCAGAAATACACAGGAGTACCTGAACAGGCCAATAACAAAAAGGTGTACCACATCAGTGCAGAGTTTCAGAGTTAAAATCTAACTACAGCATAAATATACCACAGAAGCAGAAAAACAAAAACAAAAAAACTGGGGCTCAAACACTGATTACTCTACCATATGATCGTGTTCTGCCTGCAGACAAATATAAAATTGTAAATTCTCAAATGAAAGAATTTTTGTTTTTTTGTTTAAAATGACCTCGGTGGTTAATCAACCTTATCAGTTTAATTAACCCATCCGGTCTGATGGGCCTGGGCCCCCTTTCCCTGGCGGGTCGCGGAGTGTGGGAGTGCCTACTGGGGTCAGCGGGGGAGCTGGCCCCAGGGAGGGGTTACCTGCCCCTCCCTTCCTTCCCTCCCCATCTCCAGCTGCCTCTCTCTTCCCGCTCCACCACAACCACCCACACATGCAGGGCCTTGGAGTAGGGGTATGTCACCAGGGTGCAGAGGAGGCTACCCCCCCCCCTCTGTCCCCTTCTGGCTGCCTCTGCCTCAATTTTATCCCACAACTTAGACATTCACATTATTCACACTCTCACTACACATACATATAGGATCTTGGGGGTGGGCACAATCACGGAGTCCAAATTACCATCAGGGTGTACACCCCACCCCTGGCGTCGTTGCCCACCTCTCAATTTTAAATACACTTAGACATTGAGGGCTATCAGGAGGGACTATGCGCTTACCTGCTGCTCCTTGGCAGGTAGCTCCATGCCCTCCTGGGTTTTAATTGCACCTTAGAACACACATGCATCAACACTACAATGAGCGGGTGGAGGGAGGTTTGGAGTCTTCTCCCACCCCCATTCTCTGCGGCCTGCTGGAGCGGGAGGGCTAGGTGGAGTTGGCCGTCCGACTGCGGTCTGGAGTGTGGGGCCTCCCTGCTGCTACGGAGTCGGGGTGGTCTGCCTCTCCCCACCGCAGGGAAAAGGGTAACACCACCTGGGTCTGGGTGCAGTTCCCCCCTCCAGGGGCAAGGGTACCTAGACCCGGTTTGTAGAGTACGCTTGGGGAGTGTGATCGTGTGTACAGCGTCTCTTTATGTCTGTCTCCACGTTGGTTGAGTGTGGAGTGAGTGCATATGAGAGCATGAGGGTGGGAATGGATGTTTGTGTCTGTGTGTGCCTGTATGTCTGTGTCTATATGTCAGGTTGGGTATCAGACGCCACCTCTCTGGGGACACCTCAGGCCCTCCAAGGTTTGGAGGCCTATCTCCACCCACCACCACTTCCCCTGCCGGTGGCGGACTCCCTCAGGTGTCGGTGCGTTGGTGGTTCTTTGTGTCTGGGGGTGGGCGTCCAGGTACACACCGGCTCACTCCTTGGCGGCCGCTTATCGGGGCCTGGAGCCTGGGGCTCGCTCGGGCCCCTTCGGGGGTGGGGTGCCCCCGGCCTCTCGGCCTGGGGCTCGGTCACTCAGGCACAGCTGGCGGCCGGCGGAGCTCACGGGCGCGTCACTGCAACTCCCCCTGGCTTCTGCTCCGCGGCTGCTGAGTGAGCCCTCATCTGGGACTCTCCTCAGCTCTTACTGGAACAGTGGCGCGGCTGCCCCTCTGTTGGTCTTCCATGGTTTCTTGTGTTCTGGGGGCCTCTGGATGTCTGGAGTTTTGATCTCCTCCATACCTGCTTCACACCCTGGAGGACGGGGCTGTGGCCCCCCCCCCCCACACTCCCTAGCAGATCGTTACATGGAGAAACCTTTGGAATACAAGCGCGCTGATCCACACAGGTATGCACACGGGTGTTCACTGCTCGTAGACCCAAATTACACCTTTCTTGGCTGCTACTTCGAAGCACATCTGTCCTGCGTGCTGCACAACAACATTGAATATTTAGTATTTACTGCTGTTTACACTTAGCTAGATTAATACGATGGTGTTGTGTTTAGTATGTTGCTTTGTTTCTTTTTTTTTTGTCTTTTTTTGCTTGTTTTCTATTCTTCTCTCAACAGGTGATCCAGGAGATTTTTATTTTTTTTCTCCCCCCCTTTCTCACTGTCCCTCTCCCCTTCTGTTTTTCCTTTCCTTCCTCTTTCTTTCTCCCTTTCCTATCTCTCACTCATGTCTGTCCCGTCTGTAACATCTGGAAATAAAATATAATAAATAATAAAAACAAAGATCGACCAAATGGACCAATACGGCAATGCCACGATGATCCATTTGGCAAAGTAAATCCATTGGGTATCCTTGTTGGTCTTCAGACAATTCTGATGGCTAAAGAACCAAATGGGACAGGCGAAAAAAAAACAAAACCAAAAAAACAAAAACAAAAACCAATTTATTATTTTTGGATTACTGATTATAAATCTACTAATCATTTAAACTCTAAAACGAATAATCTCAAATGCGGACTGGCTTCACTGCTGGTTCACCTGTCAATCAATACTGATATAAATTCTGCAGGGTGGGGTATGAATCTGTCAGTAATGGCAGACCAGAGCAGAGGGGGAGAAGGGACTCAATCATCCATCCATGAACACGGCTGCCACCTCCTCCCTCCCTTCAACTCCCTGTTGCTGCAGCTTCCGCCCCCTCCTGCCTCGACTCCAGCAGCCTAACCTTAGTAAACAAACTGGCTGACACTTCATCTTTCCTCCTGTCTCCAGCAGACTAAATCCCATCTCCTTGCTCCTTCTCCCCTCCACCACCACCACCACCTCTTCTTTGCTCCCAAGTAAGCTTTCTGTGACAGGAAACTGGTTACCAGCTGTTGGGAGCCTTTCCAACTGCCTCTCCTCTTTCTCCCTCTCTCTTCCATCCCTCCCCCCTTTCTCTCCCTCCAGCTGCTCAGGGTCCCAGTAGCAGATGGGAAATCAGGCATCATGACACGAATAAATTATCTCCATACTTCAAAAAGGAGGGAGCGTGTGTGTGTGTGTCATATGAGAGCAAGAGACCAAGCCTTTGAGAGTGTGTGTTTGTGCGTGCATGTGTAACACATGTGTGCAGTTGTGTGTGTTTCAATGAAGTGTATGAGCATCAGCAAGTTTACAGCAAAATGCCTCAGCAGCGCACACACACAGCTTGTTCACTTGGAGGAGGAAGCGCTTGCTATCACTGCAAGTCCACTTCCATCAGGAGAATGCAAATATGTGTGTGCGGGGACACACACACACACACACCTAACTACTGCAAGGTCACATCACACAAACCTCTACACACATGCACACAAACACCTGCTGACACACACGTAAACTGAGCCTTTTAGGCACACAAACAGGAGGGGAGTGAGGGATCGAGAGAAAGAGGGAGAGATGGCGAGGGGGGATGTGGTGCCAAGAGATAAATCTGTCCTCCTGCCAAGCTTCCTAGATAATCAATCACAGGAATGACAATGGAGACACACACAGTGTGTACACAAACACACATGTTCGAGTGCTGCGTCAGGTTTGGCGTTCTGCAGGGTGAATTCATCTGCCATTTCCACAGGTACTGGTTTAAATCCAGTGTTTCCATCAACAATGGAACGTTTTATTGTTCTTTTCTGAGACATGATCTCCATTCACTTCCAAAACAGATTGTAATATCATACCCAATAATTGGATTTCATAAAAGGGGGGAAAATCCTTAAAAGACCACCAACAGAAGAGCTGCATGGCTAATGTAACAGATTCAGTAGGTGAAGAGCGTCAAGTGTCAGCTCTCAGCGAACAGAGGGGAGGACAGGAGGGGAGAGTGTGAGGATGAAGGTGAGTGAGAGGAGAGAATAGTGCCATGGTTAAATCAACCAGGCAGAAGCACTTAATATACACCTATTACGCTCACATCTTGCTCCATGTTTTTATTGTTTGACTCCACTAAAGCTGCACTTCTTGATTCACAGTTCAAAATCTTTATCACACTGTGGCAGACTACACATTTGATTAACAACTGAAAGAATCCTGGAAAATCGGTTATAATATCCTGGGATGTGGTGCAGCCCCTCCATTTATCCTCCATCTAAAACAGTTTAAGCTCATTCTCCATTAAGCCAACTTTGTTCTAATTGACCTCATTGACAACTCGTCAGTAATAAGTCAAAATATCAGAAGAAAACTGAACAGTGTCCAACATTTGTCACGTTTTGTGACTATGGTATAAAACAGAAATTACAAGATCAAAATTTAATCACAGTGATTATATTCTGATAATTATTAGAGCAACATTGAAGCACAAGCTTTGATCAGTTAGTTCTCACACAGAAATGGTTGCGTAAGCTTAATGTACTGGGTATGAGGTTAACTTTTTAGAATCTGAGAATCTTTATTAAAATGTAAATTTCTGAACAAATCCCAGATTCACCTGATTAACTCAAGAGAATCGGCCCAACTGGTTAAAAAGGGGAGAAAGGATTCACATTCTAATTATATCTGTATCTATATCTCTATATCATATCTAGGATTGGGCGGTATAAACGGTATATGGTAGAAACAATATGAATTTGGCCAATGGTAGAGATTTAGACTATACCGCTCCACCGCGATAGCGCATGTTGATGGTGTCATCAAGCTGCGCCCGTTTTGGTCGAAAGCATTGCAGCAGCTGCAAGCAATATCATCTGCAAATTATGTCGGGCAACAGTAATAGTGAAGAGACAAAGCATGTTCTGGAATATGAGGAAAGCCAAAAACTGCGCTTCCTCTACTTCCATACCACTGACTAATGTTGAATTCTCTGGCAGCTGCTCTATTCCCATGTTGTTGCAGTATATTAATGACTAACCTCGTATTATGGATGGATTATCTCAGTTATTCTCCTGACTGAAGTTTGGTCCTTTTACAGCATCCTGCCATGCGATTGCATTTGTCCCTAACCATCGGGAACCCTCACGTTAACTTTTATCAAGTGGAAAAAAGTTAGCGTTCATCCTTCAGCTTATGCTAACATAGCTGTGTCGCTAGCGATTACGTAGCACATCATTATATACCAGCTAGTCCAACTTCAGTAACCCTACAAAAGTCACTGCTCTTTATTTTCGGTCTTCATTCATGTTGGAAGTGATAGCAGAGCTGTACGTTTGAATTTTTCAGAAATCTCTCAGTCAGAACCAGAGATGGGCAGTAACGCGTTACTGTAATCTGATTACTTTTTTCAAGTAACGAGTAAAGTAAGGGATTACTATTGCAAAAACGGTAATTAGATTACCGTTACTTTCCCGTAGGAACGCTGCGTTACTGCGTTACTAAAACCGTGATTTTTTTGCGAGAATGTCTCACGACAGTGACGTAAGCGAGTGCGACGTTCGTGACAACAGCTGTCTGCAGATCAACAATGGATCATATATGAGCATGCAGCGTTTAAAGCGTGGAAGTACTGACCTTACTTTGAGTTTGATTCCATAAAAAGTGACAAAAACATTAGTGTCCGTTGTGTGTGGGAAGAAAACTTATTTTTACTCCGAAACCCCCCCCCCCCCCCCCAAAAAAAAACCCCTAAACAAGCTCCGAGTGCGCAACGACGTAATGGGAAATTCACAGAGAAACTCGCGGATTCTTCCACTGACCGCTGCGCCACACCTGCACTAGAGCACACCTCCACCTACCCCACTCCTGCTTTACAGGTGAAAATAGAGCAACAGGACTGCTAGTCTTTGATTTTATTTACTTTCTGCTGTGTTTTACTTGCATCTATTTGAAAGACTGAGTGTAAACACAAAAAATATTTTATTTTATGTGCTGGAACGTGCAGAAAATAGGTTTAAATGTTAAACTAATTTCTTCAAGTCAGAGAATGTTGCATATAATTAAATTTTTGCTTGACGCATAAAGTTAAAAGATTAAAACTGATAAAACAAGTTTAAAAAAAAAAAAAGAGAGACTTTTCCATTTGATTACATTTTGTATGATGGATTATGCAGAAAAAGTAGAATTGGGTTGAAAGATCTATCGCTTTATCACCTATTCAGGTTGTAAATCGTGTTTTTAAAAGTAACTAAGTAATTAATTACTTTTGAAAATAAGTAATCAGTAAAGTAACGGGATTACTTTTTTGGGAAAGTAATCAGTAATTAGTTACTGATTACTTTTTTCAAGTAACTTGACCAACACTGGTCAGAACATGGTATGTCATGTTCAGGTGGAAACTAGCGAGCTAACTTCCTGCTAACTATTAACTCTGTTAAATTTAATAAATTCTGTTTTCATGGATGTCTGGATGTTAAACTTAATTGTTAAACCTGGTAAAGCAGCAACACTGATCATTTTATTAAAGATGAACGAATTTAGGCAGTTTTTAACTCTCAGTGATGCCACAGTGATCGTTTCACTTTAGGACCTGAAGCAGACGGAGTTTTGCACCCAGATTACTCCGCGAGGCTCCTGACTACAGTAGCCGTAATGCTCCAACAATCCATCAAGCGGTGCGGCTTCGTAGCTTACCAAAGTCGTACTAAAACATTTTGACAGATTTTTGAGCGCCGTGCACCACATAAAATCGGTTCAAGGTCAGTAAGCACAACCAGAATTCATACATAAGGCGCACCGGAGCATGTTTCAAATTATACCACAATATGGATTTTAGGCCATATAGCCCAGCCCTAATCATATCTAATTGGTTAGATCAATGGCAGTCACTAGACCAGGGGTGGGCAATCTCAGTCCACGAGGACTGGTGTCCCTGCAGGTTTTAGATGTGTCCTCGAACCAACACAGCCGATTTAAATGGCTAAATTAGCTCCTCAACATGTCCTGAAGTTCTCCAGAGGCCTGGTAACGAACTAATCATGTGATTCAGGTGTGTTGACCCCAAGGTGAGATCTAAAACCTGCAGGGACACCGGCCCTCGTGGACTGAGATTGCCCACCCCTGCACTAGACTATAATGTAAAAATTTGCAAATGTTAGCAACTCTCAGCCTGAATTGTCACCTTTTGGGACAAGGTGACTGTGGCTAAGATGGTGTCAATGCCTCTAAAAGGACACATGCTTCTTAACCTCCTAGGACCTGGCGTCCACATATGTGGATATCACATTTTGGGTTATTTAGACCAAAATACTCAATTTTGCTCTACAAGGGCCTGATATCCACTTACGAGGACATTATACTGCTACTGTTCTATCGAAATTTTAAACGACTATCCTCATAAGTGGCTCTCATTTTTCTCAGAAACAAAAATTAGGTAAAAAAATAAATAAAAAATAAATAAATTAGTAATTCTTTGTTTTTACATTCATCAGGTCCCAATCAGCCCAAATATCAAAGAAATTAAAAATGCATGCCGTGGAAGAGTTTGGGTTTTAGGAGGTTTAAGGAATTTTTAACACCAGAAATTCCTTAAAAAAGAAAAATGGTGCATTTCTTTCACAGATATGAACACTGGTGATCTGGAAATTTCAGTTTAAAATATAATGCAAGAAAACCTGGATGCTTACACTTAAAACATAGTCCTGAGTTTGACAACTTAAGCAAAGGTCAAGTGAGCCATATGCTGAGGGGATAAATACTGCACACCACTTTGTTATATTATTCTAATAACATAAACTTTGCTTGCTTTTGTTGACACTTTATGTGTAAGATGGGGAACATGTTCTTTTTAGAGAGAAGATTCAATACAAACAAATTTCTATCCTGATGGAACCGGTTCCCACCTATAGCACAAGGGCTCACTGACTCACTGGTTTTATGAGTATAAAAAGGATGTGAATCATATACTGTGGCCTTCTCAGTCACCAGTATAACACAGATAAACAGCTTTAGGAGACTTTGGACTGTCATGTAAGGCAGTGCTATCCAACAACATAATCAAAGCACCAATGAGGAGATATCAGGAACAACTGTACTGCCCGAAGAGGTACTAGAACAAAACACTTTTTTCCTTAACCTCTAACATGTCTATGTTGTTATAAAGTATATATGCCTATAACTTGTATAGACATATATATATGTAACAAGTACAAAGTCATACTATCTGCTGTCAATCTCCATTGATCATTTTCACTTAGTTTGACTTTGTGTGTCCAGTGAATCCAGAAGACAAGTGTCCATCCCAGCATCCATCTATTATTATAGACAGACAGTTCAGATGGGATAAATTTCAACTTTACCAAGAGAAAAATCAATGAAAAATGAACTGTGCTCGTGTGTTGAGTAAGCAGTCAGCTGCAGAATATTTTCATTCGCCGAACTTCGAAAAAACGAGCACCCGGCGTCTTCATATCAAAGCAGCATTTCCTCAAAGCTACAGAACCCCAGTAAGCTAGATGTATAGCAGAGCAGGGGGAGGGGTAAGACAGGCGCGTTATATGTCAACTAGAGTGCTGCACACAACATAGTGTGCGTGAGATGTAGAATAAAGGTCACACCCCAGCACTCTGCCAGAGCTTTGACCTTGAGCTGCTGACGAAGGCACGCGTGCATGTGTGCGTGCATGTGTAATAACCATGCTTAGTGAACAGATGGAGCTTAGAGTACCAGACATGCAGTCATCATGACTGAATGACCAGCTTGGTGTGTGTGTCTGTGTGTGGAGCTCTTTCTAACAAGTGCATCATGAGGCGCACAGAAACCTTGCTTTCCGGGCCACATGCACACGCTACTCTAACTCCTCTAGTTAGGCTATCCTATTTCTCAAGGCACATTCACTATTCCGTTCCAGAGCACCGTTGGTGTGTGTGTAATGACGGGGGCTGCTGGGCCTGCAGCTAGAGCCAGAATGGCAGAACGGCACATGCAGTGCATGCCCCAGTGAGGAGCAAGGCTCACCAGTCAACCTGGCATGTAGGTCAGGAGTGCTGGATAAATTAAGTGTGACGGCTGAAATGTCAACCACTGAACACAGCGATGTAGGCTTGGAAGTGGGGAGGTGGGGAGGCGTGGGGGTGGAAGAGAAAATGGGGACTGGATCTTTGGGTGTGTATGTCCATAGGGCTGCTATTGTATGTGAATGGGTCAGTGGAGAAAGGGGGCTTTGAGCAACAAAACAAGCTAATGGAAGGCGAGGACACGTGACGCAGGCGGCAATGGTGGCAGGCGGCACTCAAACCCACAAACGTGCTGGTCGCCACTGAGAATGTCTTCCCACCATTCCTGTCCTCCCTTCACTTGAGATTTTCTTTCGGTTTTTCACTTCTTTCCTCTTAATGTTTTTTTTCTCTCACTCCAAATCACTTAATCACACCCCATCCTCACGGTCTCCCTGTTGTCCAAACTGTCTCTCTGCACATCCGGCTACACAACATTAACTTAATGATGGCACCCCTGAAAAGGAGAGGACAAATAGTAAGACAGACAGGGAGAGCGGAAAGAGAGGAGACTGGGAGGAGAGAGACAGGAAGGGAGGTTTCCTCTACAGAGGAGGGGGATAGTGGAAGCAAGGGGGAGGAGAAATTATGCTAGTGGCGCCTCTGTGCATGCGTGTGCATGCGTGTGCACGCGTGTCGCAGGATATGCAGCTCACAGGAAATAAGCGGCTGCAAAAATCCATACCCCCTCCCCCCACCACACACACGGAAACACAACCACCGTGCACGAGGCCCGCAGCAGAACACACAAAAGGAAAAAAAAAAAAACCATGAACAAACATACACAAAACCCCAGTGAGCCAGTGCCCAATGCACCGCTGTGTTCTCAAATGTCATGTACAGACACACACACACTCCTGCACACACATACACACTTCCCTTACACTCCAAATACACACATTCCCCCACCCACATGAAAAATAAACATTCACATAAAATACACCCACACATGAAAACAAATGCACATAGTCTTGATCTCACTCACACATACTCAGCCTTGCTACCACATCAAAGTGTCTGTTTGACGGAGACTCACCTGTATGTGAGGCACTTTCTGTGGGGTAAGAGGGGGTGAGGAGAGTGGGTGGGAGGCAGAAGGTGGAGGTGCCCACGGGTGGGAGGCCTGGTTGGGGGGAGGGGGCGTGCTCTGCAAGTGATGAGGGTGTGAGGGCAGGTGTGTGTGCTGCGTCTGAGGGCTCTGAGTGGGTGGCCCAAGGCCCTGGTTTGGAGCCGGGATTCCATGTTGACCAACAGGCGGTCCCTGAAAACTCATGGGTGCCGGCTGCATATGCTGCCCACTTCGAGAGGCCTGCTGCTGGGTCTGGAGTAGACGCTGGTCTCCGCCCTGGCTTGCGGGGGCTTCGTGCCCTGGATAAAGCGACAGGACAAAAAAGGAAAAAACAAACAAACAAAAAAAAGAATCATTATCATCGTGTCACCCTTGTCAACTATTTAGATGGAATCAAGGCAGTATTCCTTTTTACCCTGTGTTTGATAATGAAATTCATCTGAACACTTTGATGCCCCCCCCCCAAACAGATGTGGACATACTCTTACTTTTCCATATTTTGATCATTTCTCTTAAACAAAAGTCACATTTCAAGTATCATGGCATCAAATCATGTGCCTGTTTAAGCTTTACTCAGTATTTAGCCAATACAACCATGATGGAGATGGCTTTAGTTTCTAGTTCTGTCCTTTTGTAAATTGAAGAAACTGATCTTGATCGCCAATAAAGGATCAAAGTGAAGCCCGTGAACAGAACACTGCTTACCCTGCTGCTGCTGGAGCTGAGGCCTGTTTGGTCCCATTTGTGCACCACGCTGTGGCCCCATACCAGGATACATCTGCCCCGCACTGGGGGCCATGCTATGGGGTTGCTGGTGTTGGGGGTGTGGGGCAGGCAGCGGGGTTTGTGGAGTCCTCTGTGGATGGGCCATAGCACTGGGTGGAGAATGCATTGCTGTGTATCCTGCAACCTCTGGGGGCCCAGCTAGCCCTGTGCTAGGAGGTCTGCCCTGTTGGGCGGGAGGAGGGGTCGGGGCTCCCAAAACCCGCATTGGGGACATGGATGAAGGAGAGGAGTAGGTTCCCTGAGCTGGGGGGGCAAGATGGGACTGGGCTTGGTTTTGGGGTTGGGACATATTTTGCGGGTGGTTTAGGGGGTGCATAGGCTGGCTCTGCTGCCCTGCCTGCTGCTGCATCGGGGCAGAATGAGTCTGATGGGCTTGGTGTGGTGGTCCAGGGGGGTATCGTTGTCCCTGCTGCCCTGCTGCCGGGCCTGTTCCCTGGTTAAACCTCTGGCCAAGCTGCCCTGATCCCATGGGCTGGCTGGCATTAGCACTGACATTAGTATTAGGAGCCTGGCCCATCCCAGGTCCTATGGCACCATACTGGGGCTGATAGCCAGAGTACTGAGTACCCCCAAACCCTCCCATGCCTTGTTGGTGGTGGGGGTGCGGCGGCTGTCTGGATGGGGAGTGTGGATATCGGGATGTGTGTCCCATATTGGGATAGCCTTGGGATTGTGCCTGAGGCTGAGGGTGTCTCATCTGGTTACCCCCGATTCCAACATGTCCCAAGTAGTGAGATGTGTCCTGAGCAGGAGGGGGTGCCATGCTCTGTGGAGGGTAGTGTTGATTCATGCGGGCTGCATTAGATGTGGGTGGACCTTGAATCCCACCATAATTGCCTTGAGACATTTGGTAGCTTCCCATCTGGTTGGGAGTAGCCCCTGGTTGTGCTGGAGCCTGTGGATAAGCTGGTCTGGTCTGCTGCTGCTGCTGGCCCCAAACTCCCCCACCTCCTCCTCCTCCTCCAGTATCACCCTGGTACCCATGGTGGGGGTTGCTAGCGTTAGCTGGGTTACTGTGGTAGTGGGAGGTCATGCCATTCATAGCCGTGTTCACATTTGGGGGACCCTGGCTGGGGCCATTCTGAGCCATCATTCGTCCTCCAGGGGTGCCGGCTTGATCATAGCCTGTATACGGGCCATGGTCGTACATTTGCCCCAATTTAGGCTGTGCTGGGGTAGGCCCACTCCCATGCATCATCCCCTGGTGGTATCCCCTGCTTCCCTGGTGTTCATGGTTCAGAGCGGAATTTGTCTGCTGGGCAAGAGGAGCAGACTGGCCTGGGACCGACTGCTGAGGAAAGCAGTCTCCTAAACCATCTAACCCATCTGAGAACAGCCCTGGGTCGTCCCCGAATAAGCTCAACATCCCAGGGTCCGCCATGACTGGATGGAGGCCCCACAGATGGCGGGGACTGGATGGAGGGAGATTTGTTGTGCGGTGAGAAGCTAATCAGATAGCTGCTAATTTGAAGCTTTCCACCATGGTCCTCATGAAGGTTTCTGGTGAGACAGGAAGAGAAAAAGAAACAGTGGAATTAATGCAGGTATTCAGAGAAGGGCAAAGAGCTCCTGGATGCTTCACTATGAAAATAATTTACTTTAACAGTCCCCCGATGAACTGTCACATGCTGCCTTTGTTAATTGATACAGAACTAGTCTTCAATAGTTCTGTATTAATAAAGTGTTTACATAGTAAATCCACGGCCACCTAACTTAATCTACTCATGTAGTGTGATACTATTAACAGGTATAGGACTCCATATGCCAGTAACAATATAATATACCAGTTTCTCATATTAACTTTATATTCAGCAAGTTGTTTTATCATTTTTTGATGAATATGAGCGAATGACTTCATCCACAATTACTCAGTCCTCCTCACTCTTATTTCCAATGATTAGTCACTGCTAAAAAGCTGTGAGAGTCCCCAGCATCCTTCAGCAGCTCACCTAGAGAGCATCTTATCTGGTTTGCTCCAACTAGACTATATTAGGCTGCAGCTGGTCAACGAACCCTTGTTCTGCTCTGCTCCAGGGCAGCTCTAAGCAGAACCTACAACAGGTGGAGAGCTGGTTCATTTTCAGCTACACCAAGCTCACAGAGGGTGGAGAGCAGAGCAAGGAGTACAGCCATCAGCTGCAGTCCAACACACGGACGTGGAGACTCACTGGAAAAGCAACTGATTTAGAGGCTAGTTACACTAATAATAATAATAATAATAATAATGATGATAATAATAATAATAATAATAATAATAATAATAATAATAATAATGGATTGGATTTATATTAAAAAAAAAAAAAAAAGGATTTATATAGCGCTTTTTCAAGGCACCCAAAGCGCTTTACAATGCCACTATTCATTCACTCTCACATTCACACACTGGTGGAGGCAAGCTACGGTTGTAGCCACAGCTGCCCTGGGGCAGACTGACAGAAGCGAGGCTGCCATATCGCCTACACCAGTAGGCGGTAGGGTGAAGTGTCTTGCCCAAGGACACAACGACCAGGACAGAGAGCCCAGGGATCGAACCGGCGACCTTCCGGTTACAGATACGCTTCCCAACCCCCTGAGACTACAGTAACTTTTGCAACAACATAATCATATCATAAACCTGAGTACTGATGGTGCTGATCACCTGTACAAAGAGACAACACAGTTTAGTTTAAGCTAGCATCTAAGATGTATTGATCAGCAACGGGTAATCAGATGAGCATGAAAACCATTTTTTCTCCTCCGTGGTTGGTATCGTATAAAGTTAGACATTTCTTGTAGGGACATTTTCTACAAAGGTAGCTTTTTGAATTCAGGAGTAAAAGCCAAGAACACAATTTATTTTGATTCTTTTTCCATTCTTAGAAAATGCTTTTCTTCTGCATGCAGAACTGAACTGCCATCTTTATTAACTATGGTATGATGGCCTCACTCGTAAAGATTTGTTTATCCGGTGAGGTAAAACACGAAGATGTTAAAAATTATTTTTTTTAAAAGGCAACCACTGAATCAAACTTTTCTATATCACCCCACCCCCAAGAGACCATCCCCCACCTCCATTTTTACTAAACAAAGAACTTCTTTCTTTTCCAACACACACTTGGAGTCATTGAGAGTGTGTGTGTGTGTGTGTGTGTGTGTGTGTGTGTGTGTGTGTGTGTGTGTGTGTGTGTGTGTGTGTGTGTGTGTGTGTGTGTTAGAACAAAGGACCCAGCAGATGCAGCTCTGTTTGAACAGCAGCAGCTGCCATCCAGCCAGCCAGAAAACAGCAAGCCAACAGGCCACAGAGCCTGCCCATACA
Source organism: Rhamphochromis sp. 'chilingali' (assembly GCF_963969265.1). Lineage (NCBI taxonomy): Eukaryota > Metazoa > Chordata > Actinopteri > Cichliformes > Cichlidae > Rhamphochromis > Rhamphochromis sp. 'chilingali'. The sequence goes on along the minus strand of NC_137943.1, from coordinate 5,431,686 downwards.
CCAGTCAGTCAGTGGTTAGCTTTTCAGTCAGCAACTCATTCAGCTGGCTAACTAACCAGTCAGTCCTGGCAGATGTTTGAAGGTACGGGAATTAGCCACCTGCTACCTGTGGGCTTCCCTTTCCCTCTGTATAAAAAAACTAGATTAAAATGCGTATGGGAAACTTACTGCTAAGAACTCAGCATTATTTGTGTGATAAAATTAGGAATCTGAGAAGCTTAGAGGCCAATGTAACAAGCGAGTGAGTGTGAGTGAGAGGATGGAGGTAGGTGGATCTGAGCATGCTTGAAGTGTGTGTGTGTGTGTAGTGGAGATAGAGAGGACTGGGGGAGGTTTGCTTGTTGCTTCTATGCGCTGCAAAAACCAACAGCCAGCCGCTACAGAGTTCCCCACCCCCCCAAACTCCTTCGCCCCATTTCTATCCTCCTCCACTCCTCCCTCCCACATATTGGTTCATTATAGAGCTCGGCAGGTATCGGGGATAAAACGTGTCATTATTTCCACTCACGTAAAGTAGCACACAAGCATTAGCAAGTTTTCCTTCTTAATAAATATTTGGCACTGTAAAACTCCTCGTGCCCACACAAATAATCAAAGTAGGCAACTGACATTCCAAATCGTCAGATTTAGTGAAGCACCTCTCACTGCGGGCTAACTAGGTCTGAGCATACAGCCTGCTGAGGTCTATCACAGCATGGGGTGCATCCTGGACTGGCTCACGTGCCTATCACAGAGCTGGGCCTACATTTGGTGCAGTCTGCATGGCAGAGAAGCAGCACTTCTGCTACTGTTTTGTCAAAAATATGACCACACTTCACATAAAGCCTGCTGCTTCCTGTCACCAGGCAGATGTTTTCTCTTCAGCTTTACTCGAGAGGATAAAACTGTTAGAACTGATTGGTCCAACATCCTTTCACTGCTCCCACCATCTGCTATTGCCAGAAACTCTGAATGCTGTAAAAACTACCACGTTCTACTCAGTTAAAACACAGAAGTCAAAGTGATACTTTTAAACTAATCCAAGACTTTTGTTTGAAAAGTTTCAAGAATCTAAAAGTTAACGTTTGAGACTAACAAGCACAAGTTATTTGTAACCAGATGTGATTCCTCAAAGTCTCTTTGCATACTCTTTAATGTCTGCTTTTTGGGTGACAATACCCTTATAAACTAAAGCCATTCACTAAGTAACATGACATTAGCATGACACAGCGCTACAGTGAAAAAGCTCTCCTTTAAGCCTTGAGCCTTTCTGTTGCAAAACTCCAAGATGCCAGCTGGGAGCATCCACTCTTGTTGTGTAAATAGCATTAAGAGTCCTTTCCTCCATACCTATGAGCCGTAAACAAGCTGCCTGTACGAACAAAGAGCTTATTACGGCAAAATGCAAAGGCATCCAAGACTTAAACTAGTGGTAGTTTCGTCAACAAGAGTTTAACTTTATATTGAGAACATTTTCACTGCTTTACCTGGAGCCATTTCTGACAAAGTGCCAGTCGCCAGTGACAAAAATACTATATCTGTCCTGTAAAGCAGGAAATCTGTTAGTCTTGGTCAGTTGGTTTTTAGTATTAAGTGACTGAATTGCAGGGAGGAGAGCTGCTAACACCTGAATGGCTTTACAGACAGTAACATGTTTGTTTACAATCCGAGTCTCCTCCTCTTCTGAAATTATAGCTATATATTTCTATAACTATATATAAAATAAGCACATTTAAGCTCGTCTCAAGCACAGTTGACTTTTCATGCAGTGTTGATGTAATGTGTTTTTTCCCCCGTGTTCCTGAAAACTAGTTTAATCATCAATTAAAAATCACTAATTGGTAATTTAGACTTCTGAACATGTGAATTTAATTTACAAGGATAACAATTCATCTGAATTAATTATTTCACTCTTCTGCCAGTAACGCAACTTATTCTGCCACACCTGGATGGAGTCTCCAAATATCTGCACGTTGTCCTAATGGCAAAACTGTACAGTTGTGACTTACACAGCAGAGTGTTAGTCAGAGGGAACAGGAATGAAAATAAATTTGACATGCATGTGTTGAGACAGGGCCTCTGGATTACAAATAAGAACTTGGAAACTTGATTCTAAATACACATCAGCTAGGGCACACAGGTTATCAGTATCATATACTGGACAGGACCAATGATAAATGGGGAATTCACTGACCTTGGTCTATAAAGGAGATCTGATACTGTTTGTGTCAAGCTGACAGCACTTTTCTTGTAGAATTTGCTAACTTTGCACAAAACTCAGACACGCCCTTTGCCCCTTTTTAAGATCCCTGGTTGAGATGTGTTTCCATAAAGAAGTAGAAACACCTATAAAAGCTTTTCACTCGGTCAGCTATATTTTTGCTAGCTCCAGTAGGGCATTACTATAAACAGTAAACATGGACATGCCTGCTGGTGCACACTGAAGTTCAGCAGGTTCAAACTTCAAACTCAATAACCAGAGAGTGAACGTACATTTGTGTGTCCACTTTTGTTCTTGAACCGTTAGCTATGCATGATACACAGGTCAAAATGATCCTTATTCATTTCATATTTGGGAAGCAACCTCTACAGCTTCGTACACTTCAAGTCAACATTTGATTGGCTGCCCCTCTTAAACCGCAAGTTTAAGAGGGGCAGGGCTGTGTGCCTGAGAAGACCAAAGTAGGATATCTCCTCTGAGTAGAGCAGTGTGAATCATAAGCATCTGACTCACTAGGATTAATTGTACATAGATTAAACTCCTTTGAAAAATTGGCCGTGTTTAAAATGAGTCTCCACCAATGTAACACTATGACAGAAAATAAGGAAAAGATATTATGCCATGTCTAGTTGCTTTTGTATAAGTCATTCAAACATTGCATGGCAGCTAAGGCCAATGTGCTGCGTGTTCTTAAAGCAGCACATCAAGTGTTGCATTAGAAGAAGAAAAAAAAAAAAATTGTGTTCAGCTACTAGATTACCAAGAATACAGCAGCTCGGAAACGCAGTGCATTTCAGTCACTACAGGAAGGAAAGGTTTCTACTTGTGTCTGTGTCTCAGGTGAGAGTAATTGAGTGTAATGTCACATCCTTTGCAGCAAACTAGTGTGAGGGTAACTGATTTCCTGTCACACACACTCTACATATGAGTGAATCCCACATTACTAAATAAATGTAGCTATATAAGCACTTACTTGAGCCATCTATGTGTGTGTGAGAGAACAGCGCAGTTGCACGTGTGTGTGTGTGTGTCTCGAGGCTCCTTTGCTCCACTCATCCTCCTCATTTCTTGTCTGGCATTTAGAACTTAGCCTCCCACAAGATAACACTCGTCTGCAACGAGTGGATGGAGCAGGATACACTTCATCTTGCTCTTTATTTCATCCTCCATCTCTCTAGCGTATCTGTTCATCCCTCTGTGAAACCTGCTTCAGTCATGGAAAAGACAAACTCCTTGTTCTCTTGATTTAAACTTTCTGTACCACTTTCTTTGCAGTTTTAGCCCAAACTTGAGTTCTTGCAGAGATCACACAGTGACATACATATATGAAAACACGTGCACAGTTTGGCCCAGCTGTCATTGCACAGGGAATTAGGTGAGCGACCAGTGTGCCACTTTAAATGCCAAATCTCATCAAAGGATGAGGCTTTTAGGCCCCTATGCTCCTCCTGCCGTACCACACTTATGCTGAGGAGCCAAGTAGAAATTCAGATATATCCATACTGAACACCACAGATGTATCCGTTTAAAAAAACAACAACAACAACAAAAACCCCATAAAAACAAACAAGCAAGCTGTCATCTGAGCCAACTGAATACATACCAGTCAATGTTTAGCATGAAGCAGCAAACACTTTGTCCCTTCCCAGCTATGCAAATCAGTATCTTGGCATGTGATGAGCCTTCATGCTTGACCCTCAACAGCAAGTATCCTTAGCAGCTCACATACAACAACATAGACCTCCCATTTTTATGATGCAGGGCAAGCTGTTGATAAGTAGTCTGTGTGCTATCGGCAGTATGGTAGGCACTTCGACCTCCTATCCAACAAATTTACTCAGCCATCCAGTGACATAAAAAAAGAAAGGTACTAACACAGCCGAAAGCTCATGCTCACTTAATGTGGCTTCACACGACCACACTGATGGTTATCAGCATTTTCAGAAGTGACAGTCAATGTAGGTTTTAACAACAGGGGTCAGTTTGAAGGCGGATGACTCAGATAAACAAAACTTCAGTATTAGAGAAAAACATTAGTCAAAAACATTGATGGTGATGAACAAGGTAAACATCCTTTTTAGTTGCTGTCATGTTATTAAATGTCAGTAACAGATTTCATGGGAAAAAAAGACGACAAGAAAGTGATCCACTTTCATGTCACAAGACACTGCAAAAATCCAGAATATCAATCAATTATATTACAAGAGTAATATAATTACAAAACATACTGAGCAGAAAGTGGCAAGTGAAACTAGTGGGGAAATCTATTTTGAGCAGCTTAAATATGTTATTTTAGCTCCAGTCTGTCACTAATTGCTCATATATAGAGTTGGAGGATGTGCTGGCGTAACAGCATCAAAACTGGATAAACTCGACCGCGTTTGGATAAATGTCAAATCTACAAAATGACATAAAATGCTGAAGGAGACGTAAAAGAGCACAACAAAATGCGCTATCAGCCGATATGTGCCTGGCTGATTACCACTATCACAAGATTAACTGATGTTTATCTGCAAATATATTTATAATTTTATATATATTGGCTAATGTTTGATTAATTTCACCATACTGACAGTTATAATGGACAATTACAAAATCAACAAATCTAACAGTCGTCATTAAAACAATTCATTGTCAAATATGAGAACTTGTGTGAAAAATGATCTACAGCACACAAATGCTGGGTTTTATTAGTAATTTCTGTGCAGTGTAAAGAAAGCACTGGAGGCAGCTAAGACAGGGTCAGGATGGGAGAGAAAGGGCCTTTCCTTTGCATTTCTTTGTGTTGCAACTCCAAGCAAACCGTGTCCCAAAATAAAACCTAAGATACTGTATCAAGACACTGACCTTGAAGCAGCAGACACTCTCCAGTTTACACACAGCTAGAAGCAATATGAAAAGGGTTTGGTTCGGGCACTGTCAGAGGAGTGCACGGGCCTGTGAGGCAAATAACGTAATTACCAGCTCCACCTCACCTGAAAACACAACTGAAAGGCTCGTGTACGTATAGTTTTAACCAACTATACATGCATGAGTTTCAGCCAACTTGAAAAATACACATGCAATCACCAGCCAGGCTCAGGAATTCACACTGACTGTGCAGCTCTGTCAAACCACAATTATTGAGGCCACCCATTCAGCCAAGCCGAAACCGCAGAATATCACTGCCAAGTTAGTGCAACTGAATGGCCTTCTCTGGCTGCCGGAGGCATTACACAGCCTTTCACTGTAATGCATTAGAGATGGGCTTTCATTTAACAACAACCCCAAACAGGAACTCTAAGAAAAGACTGGCAGCCAGGCCCAATCAGAAATGCCCACTTTATTTTTTACAATTTCTGTATATTGAGCATTTTACACATATCATATATCTGTTGGCCATTTAACAAAACACAGCGTGACAAGTCTCCAAGTTTTCAGTGCAGACAATCACCCACGTCAGGTGATCTAACTGATATGTTCTTCCCGTCGGCGTGAAGGCATGTTTGGGAGTGACGTCACCTGGTGTAAACTGGGCTGGAATGAAAACCCGCAGGCAGCAGGCACACCTCACCTTTTTCCTGCTCTGTAAACATTTCTGAACACCTATTGAAGTTGTCATTTTAAACACTCCAGAGAAATCTCGAGATGTTGACGATTTGCATGGGGCTGTCACCTTCTCGATCCACAGGCCTCATTTTAGTGGTTTCCTCTACTCTTTTTCCTCTCCACTATTATAGACACTTGCTGGTTTTTATTTGTTAACATCTATTACACTTGACCAAAATGACTGCAAATCACTTGGTGCATGCAGCGTCAGCCTGCGGTGAAGGAGGGGTGTGAGGGAGGGAGATTAGCCAACAGCGGCTCAATACAGTTCTGTCTGTGCCGTCGACAGTTTGGCAGCTAAACTGTCTGTAGCCTCCAGGCTTTACTACAGGAAATCTCTGCCATGTCAACAACACCATGTTTCCTCTGAGGCACAGACAGGTACAGACAAATAAAACCAAGCCAAAGAGTAAACTACACCAGTGCCTTAGCAAGCGCAACTTCACTAAACACCTCCGGGGTGGGGGGAGATTTTTTTTTTTTTTTTTTAAAAAGCAAATGATCTCCCTCTTCATCTGCAGGACACGTGTGCACCCACCCACCTCCCATTACCACCAGGATCTAAGCCACTATAATTTATACCTTTGTTCCCAAATGGAGGACAGCGTGCAAGAGCTGGCTAGCTGTGTGTGTAATTACGCTCAAGTGAGGGGATGCATGGCCGTGTGTTTGGGGCTGGGATTTGAGGGCCGGAAGGAAGGAAGAAAGAAGAGGAGGTGGGGGTTGACGGGGTGGCGATGAGGGGGGCCAAGAGAGCAAGGCGAAAAGAGAAAGAAGCAGTGAAGCTAAAGAAAATCTGGTTATTTTACGCACGGCTGCTTTGTTAATGGACACTGTGTGTGTTGGTTTGCGTTTGTGTGTGTGAGAGAGACTGGAGAAGGGGGTGGGTGGTGGCGGTGGGTCAGCAGGAAAGGGCTGTGTTTATCCAATCTGTTCCCTGCCTTTACCATGTGGTAGGAAAAACCACTGGCCGGCTCTCAGTCTGATCCCAGAAGACAGAGGCTGAGAGACAGACACAGGAGAGGGAGGGAGAGAAAGAAGTAGGCCACAGGGGGTAGCCAAGGAACCTGCTAAGAGAGAAAGAGTGCATGTCTCTGTGCTCACTGAGCTAAAGAACCTGTCATGTGGTTTGTGAAGCTATATGCTCCCTGAAAATCACTGGTTTAAGCAAGCCTATTTAAAAAGTGACACATATATGCCCAGAAATATTGGCCAAATAGTTTAAAGATTCTAGTGGGTTTAGTAGGTTTTCGGGCCTAAACAGGATTTTTGAGTTCTTTAAACCAAAGCTATAACTGAAGCTTCCAAATTTTTCGAGACACCAATCTGTTGCCAATACCAGGGTTTCTGCCAGCACATTACCAGGGTGGGGAACCATCACACTGATGGTCAGCTCAAAAGTTCCAACCATTGATTTAGGTAACATATCTTACACGGTTCTCCTGATTTGAGAATTAAATAATCAATAGCCAGGTTAACATTTATGAGAACTGTTTAATACTGTAATGTTGCTGAAACGAGAACTCTACCGACCTCTTTGAACTCCTTACAACGTGTTGTTATGAGTCATGAACATCAACCACTAGTAAGAGCTGAAGGGTGGAGACAAACACGGTACTGGCTTCGCAACAAATAAGTACCTAACCCTGCAACCCTTATATATCGCCCTGAAGCTCCTGTTAATCCCTTTTAAGGCATTAAAAAGACATTTTTGTAAGTTAAAAAACAGGACTGAAGAAGCAGGCAAATGCTATGACTCAGTGCCGGTTTACCTGTTCAGCTTATATCCATCCATTTGTGCTCACTGATTCGGCGAGTCTCAATCATTCATTGGTGTATGTAAATGAGGTTAAGTATGATTTGTTCTCCATCTGTTACATGCATTACTTTCTCTTCATGCTGGAGCTAGGAAATAAACTTGACAGTGTGTCGTCCCAGCTCCCTCCTCTCTGTTCCCGTGCACAGCGCTACACACAAGCTGTTCTGTCTGTGTCACTGCGGAATTAGCGATTAGCATTATCTCAGCTGATAGTGAGATAATACTCCATTACATGAGTACAAAACACTGTTTACAACAAGCATCAGTCATTGGTAATTATATGTTAACATTTCTTCTGAACAGAAACTGGCATTCCTAAATTCTGTAGATTCTAGTCATCAAAACTCAACAGCAGAGTGAAGCAAATCAAAACCAAATGTCAAATGTAGGATGTCAAAATAGACTAGACTGATTCTCAGTCTTCTTTTCTACACTTTGTGTCACTTACTACAAACAGGAAAACACAACCAAGAACAAAGGTTTAGACAAAGACTTGAATCTTTTTCAACAGACTGCTGAGAAATGCTTCCTAAGAACCTGAATGTTTCATTTGTGCTTAGCTGACGGGTTTCCTCCACTCATCTACTTAGAAGGTCACTGGATATATATGGTTGTAGAATGCATTTAGAATCTGTGGAAAGAGCTTATGCAAATCAAGAAAGACTTATGCTGGTTTAAATTGTGATAGGCCCTCACATGCAATAAGGTCATTGGAGTATCTTTTTTCCTATAAAGCAAATGTCTCAAATTTATAAATTAAGCCAGAGGGATGCATCTTTAAAAGATCTCTGCAGCTCCTAAAAGTACTCTACAGCCTGTCCTCTGCAGTACTAAAACTCTAGGGATGAATGAGTTTCCAAAACTTCTGCCATAGACTGGGACCAGATTAAGTGTCTTATCTGACCTTAATACATACAGTAGGCTGAACTAATATTTGACTTGTAGCATCTGACCCACATTGAGTTCAGATCAGGAGGCAGGTCACAATGCCCAGTCAGACGACATGTACCGACGCTTTCAGGATGAGCGCTGCAGTTAATGCTGGTATTTCCCCTACCACCCCTCAGAGTCTGTAGCTGTAGGCATTCAGAGCCGAAGGAGACAGGCGTCCCCTGTGTCTAAAACAAACCACTTCATTAATATGAATATTCCAGTGTTGTTTGAATCTTGATCAGAAAGTCAGAGCAGCAGGCATAAGCTGATATGAAGTTCGGAGATCAAACGGCTGCAGGTGAGGGGGAAATTGTAGCTTGGTAATGCAAATGACTTATCATAGTGTTACACTGCCACTATTACAGGCTTTGGGGAAAACCCTGCAAGTGTTCAAAAGCAGTAGTCTTTTCAAAAACTACAGGATTTGTCAGTAGCAGGGAGTCAGATCAGCTTGCTGAAAGAAAACCACCAGTGGTTTTGGGGCTGTTGAGAGATTTGTCATACCTGTTCAGACCAAAAAAAAAAAAACAAAAAAACAAAACAAAAAATGAAGCTTTGGAAATACTTCTGAGCAACAAGAACATCACAGGCAGTACTTTCCTGACTCTCGGTCTAGATTTTCATTTTTGTAGAAAACATGAATACACAGGCTTCCAAAGAAAGGCTTTCATGGTGAATTCCCCATGAAAGTCAAAATGCTTAGGTATCCCTTTATGCAAGAGCAAACAGGAAGGCTCACACACTGATGATAAACAGGCTCTCCAGAATGCAACCCCCACTGCTGCTCAGTCAGTCACTGCTATCGACATGTCCTTTTCAACCAATGGGACAGCCAGGTCTGAACCAAATCCCCTGAGCCTGGATAGCTACACTTCTTGCCCCACCTGCCCAGGTGCTAAGACTTCCAGAGTCTACTCCAACTCCTACTCCAACAGTAGATGGAACTAGTCAACAACAGTAATGTGTCAGGGTGGTTTATAATCTATATTTATAAAAGTTCAAGACCCTACATATAAAAGGTGAACTCCTACAATCTGATGATGTCCTACGATTAGCACTTTGCAACAGTGAAGAACTCCCTTCTAAGAAGAAGAAACCTCCAGGCTCACGGAGGATCAGTCATTTACATGTTCAGGAAATTCCAATATTATCTGCCAAAAACAAAGATCTATGTACCTCTTACGAAAGTGTCTTTACTGGTTGAAATCTCTTTCACGTGTAGTTAACATCATCCTGTTTTCATTCCATCTCCCTAACTGGATGCTGATTCCAAAAGCAAGCAGCACTTAATCTTTCATCAGCAACGTGAATCACCGAGGAGAAATGGTGATCGAAGATGAGCAAGAAGGATGCATGGATGCCACAAGAGTGCCATTAAACCACAGCAAGCGCCGGGAAACTGATGAGATTTTTGCATGGCGCTGACGGAGCTTTTCAGCAATAGGATTCATCAGCAGCTGATGACACAAAACTCCCACATATTACCAGTGGAAAGGCCTTGGATTTAGCTTTGCTTATTTTCTTCCCATGTTAGCAAAGAGCTGAAGAGGGGAAACGGGATATTCCAAAAGTATATACAGCAGCAGAGGTCAACAACAGACTAAAAGGCCCATACTTGACAGGCCGTCTCCTCCAGCACATACAGAACACACGTACAGCCCACACACAAACACTTGAGAGCTGTATTAATGCCAGCCTCTCTCCTAGGCACAGCACTTGGTCCAGAAGGCCCTCGCTGCAGGAGGAGGATGGGGGAGGCAGGCGCAGAAGAGAAGGAGGGGGCAGAGGGAGAGACAGGTGAGAGGGAAGGATGAGAGAAAGCAGTAGACACAGTGATGACACTCAGTTTTGAATGTCACCACAGTGCTAAAGACCCCCGCTAACCTTTTGGCTGGAAATGAGAGCGCTGGACGGAGGGCGGGGGAGAAAACAGACAGCCAGGCAAAGATGGAGAGTGAGAAAGAGAGATGCAAAGGGTGAGAAAGAAGACTAGAAAAAAAAGGAGGTAGGCTTATGCAGAGGGGGGCAGAAAGGGAGTGGGTGGGTGGCTGAGGGGTGGAGGTGGAGCAATAGATAGCGAAGATGAAAGAGATGGAGGCAAACAACAGCACCACTTCTCATCCCCACTAACAGAAGTGCCATCTATGACACATGATGATAGGAGACAAAATGGCCCCCCTAACAAACAACAGTAATCTGATTCAGACACCCAACAGCAACCTTTCAGCACCAGATTGTCCAGTGCGCTGCATTACCTGCTGCTAGCTAACCTGCAGACAATCCACTCAGTTCAGTTTTGGCCGGGCAATCAGTGTCATCCATCTTATGTGCGCTTGTGTGTCCAGTGAGAGAGAGTGAGTGCTTTTCATCATTACTTTCAACTACATAACTACAGCGAAACCTCCACTGACCTCAAATGGATTTCAAAAATGCCTGCAATGCATCAGCTCTTAACGCCACAGACGTTCCCATAAACAAGCAGCTGTTCTTTAATACATGAGAAAAAGTTATTTTTCTCGTAAGCTCCACTTCTACAAAGACGTTGTGAAGATAACCTATCTTCAGTTATAAATCATATCTACATCAGAAACATTGTATACATTTTTCTTTTGTTACAGTTCAACCAGAGGTTATCTGTACTACGCAGCGTGTCTATAGAGCTTAACTGGAGGCTGTTCACTGAAACTTACAGAAAGACTAGCTCCTCATGGAGCGTCTCCTGCGAGCATAGGTTAAAATCCAGAAGAAACATTTTAGAAGGTTTCAGGACCCATTGTTTACTAACTGCAAGTCAGCTCTCTTAAAATAATGTAACAATTTTCTTTTTGATTTCTCATTATTATTCCATTTAACACTACTGTCCAGAAAAACATCAGCTGGGGCATTACAACTTATCTCAGGACTAAAGGTGGCAAATGACAAATTTCTGCTTCCACTATTTACTGATTTTATTCTGAAAGTGCTGACCAACTGGAGTGACTTGCATATCTCCCACTAAAACATCTTTTATGATGCTGGTCTACTTGATACTATTCTCTGCACACCATTCCATCTTCTGTTTGAAATCTGTGTTTTTGTATCTCACTATAATTTATTTATGAAGTATTCTGTTTTTAAAGTTCAGGTGCTGCTAACCAGCTAAGCCCACGCTATCTGATGTTTCCCTACCTTCAAGCTGGCCTGGTCCTTTCTGTCATTCGGCTGCCTCTCCAGTGAGTCCCTTAAAACATTTTCAGTTCACTAGGAGCCCTTTCTCACTAGTACCTAGTCAGCTATTGTGGTTTTCCATTTGGTAGTATTACCTGGTACCAGGTACTTTTTTAGTACCTGCTTTGCTGGGGTTCCAAGTGAGCTGAGTAGATCGGAAAATGTGACAAATGGCATCTTGGAACTTTCAGCTGCATAGACCACGTTAGGTGGTACTCTACTGAAGTGGAAAACAACCAAAAACCGAGTAGAGTCGAGGCAGTACTAGTGGAAAAGAGGCTTAGATAAACCAGTTACTGGTTACAATGGGAGTCTGTGAGTGTGGGACGAGTGAGTCTGCAGAGGCAGCTTCATAGATCACCTGGCCAACCTGCAGGCAGGTGAACACAAATCAAGACAGGGAGGAACGTTCACACTAAAATGCATTTACAGAGCTTTTAAAGAGCCTAACCACTGAAGAGCACCCCACGTGCCAAATCAAGATCACCCTCCAGACAAGTCACTCTGCTTCGCACTCAGATTTAATTGCAACACAGGCAAGAATCTAGCACTTCCTTTTTGTGGTCAATACTTTATTTGCACTGTTAACCCCACTGAGTGTGTAAGATAACTTCAACACTTCGACAGACCAAGAGAGTGGGTGCTAATGCATTAAGTCAGACACAAAAATCACTTCGGGGCAGTAGGTGCAATGCTGAAAGTGAAAATGCGCCTTTGATATTAAAGTTGCTTTTTAGCATTTTGAGAAATGAGGCTGAGAAATTATGAACTTGTTACATCCAGATTTCCCATCCTCTCAATAATCATGTGTACATTAAACTGAGAGAGGAAGGCCCAACATGTTAACAAATGTCACTTTAACCAGCATAATACAAAAATGTCAGTATTCTCACACATGCCAACAAGTTTACTTCTGATTTCTCCTCTCGTTTGTCTTTAGTTTCTCCTCATCTGTCATTTTTGCGTACACTTGTGTAAGTTTAGCCATATTAATCTGAACTATTCTTCACAGCATGAAAGTAGCAAGAGCTGGTGAAAAGGTCATCAGATGACTGCACACCAAAAGTGAAATGTCCAGATAACCAACACTGACCACACTAATGATTCATAGACCACAACAACAGGGAGTAGGCTTATTCAAAATCATGACAAACTGATGGGCACCTGCTCCAAAGAAAGTGTCAAAGTTAAAATAATGGATCAGGGTAAAGTTGCACAGACAGATGTTCATTAAAAATCACTGAATATAGATAATGGGGGAGGGCATACATGGCGACAATGAGCATCAGTGTACAGCTATAAGCACGGAAATTTGATTGCATCATTCTGAGCAGAGCTATCTTAAAATTGCATTTCACTGTATGTGTGGTGTATGCCCCAATCTTAGCCCCACTGTAAGGTGGCAGGGATTTCCCTAGATGTGGCCATGCTGGGACCACCACCAAAAATAGGAAACAGAAAAACTCCTCAATCTCACAGAATCCCCATCTTTTAGAGTTAAAAATGAGACGAGGGCAGATTCTGCTTTGTGTTTTTAGTGGAACAAAGAGTTTATGACAACGCGACAAACAGATTTACCGGCAACTTGCTTCATGAAGTTTCAAATGTTAATGGTTGTATTATTTGGCTCTTTGAGTGAATAATGCACACTCACCAGCCAAAATTAAGACAACTCGAGGGTAATCAGCATGACTTCCACATACTTCAAACTTAAGTCAGAACTATTTAAACGGGGGGAAAGGGCTACTCTAAAAAAAATAACCATTGTGTCTACTTTAGTAAATCAATCTAAATATGTGCAAAATTAAAACATTCACCTCTGCACACGTTGTCAAAGGGAGGGGAATCTAACTTTATGTAAAAGTCTCAGGTTAGCCAAGACTAACTGTCTCTAGCAAACTAAGTCAGCCTTGCAGCTGGGAGGGGGGCTCAAATTTTACCACAAAAAAGGGCAGTGAGAGAGAGGGGAGAGAGACCAAATAGTGCTGAGCATCTGTTGTGTGTGTGTGTGTGTGTGTGTGGTCAGGGCCTCTTATCTCTCCCTCTGTGGCCCGCTAAACATGACTAGCTGCCATCTTGGCTCAAAGACACAAGGTGGTAGTGGTGGGGGTATAGCAGCTCCTGCCTCTATGGGAAACGGGAGGAAAAAACATAAAGACCCAGCACAAATCTACTGAAATGTGTCGCACTGACTAAAACCACAAAGTAAAAACGAATAGAAAACGAGCGCGTGTTTCTGAGGGGGGACCAAGCTCGGTTATTTTCCAGAGATTTAGTGCCAGAGTTGCGTGAGAGCGGCAGGGTGACCATTATGCAAGTTGGCCGATTACAGAACACATAATGGGGAAAGAGAACAGGATAGCGCAAGAAACACACGCAATTAAGTTAAGACTGTACAAAGAAAAAAATACGGTTTTAGTATATGGTAAAGATGTGTCAGTGGAACTACAAGGGCAGGTGTTTAGGACTGCCTTTCCCCCCTTCCACATCGAGTAACAAGTGTAATCGTAAGTGTAACCAAACTTCGGTCGCCGGATACAATGTAACACAACAAACAAGTGCTCCTAACAAAAGCCGAAAGGCGGAAAGACCTAAGGAGGATCTGTAATGTAACTTTGCATTTTTACCTCGTCAAAAAGTGAAGTGAAAAAAGAAGCAAAGTTAATTCCCTTGCCCAAGAGCTATGCACTGGTCGATAACCGTTTCGAGCAGGTTAGTAGCTAGCCCGGTGGGGCTAATAAGTGGTCTTTGCCCGTACACAATGAGGATGAGAGCTGGCTAGCAGGCTAGCTGAACTTCTGTGTCCTAGCGCTGGGCCAACCTCCAGCGGCTAGCAAAGCTAATTAGCCTATCAGCGGTATTTCGCACGTCGTTTCGGACCAGGGAACGATTCGCTCATCTCGGTTTTTTTGTTAAAGTAAAATACTTTCTCCGCCACTCCAAAGCTGTACACGAGTAGGACAATTTTTTCAGCACATTCCAAAGTGTTTTGATAACACAAGGCATGGTAAAAACAACAAGAAAAACACGGTTGTATGGAATGACCGCCTGGCCTCACAGCTTCCCCCCTCCTCTCCTCCACTGCTCTGTCCCTTTCGTCCAATAAAACTACCGACTACTACACATTCTTAACACTGTCCCCTTAACCACAAAACACTACAATTCTATTGAAATCAAACTATTATTTATACTTTCATTGTTAAATGGTGCAATTGAGCCAGTGTGCGGCGTTTTTGGAGATTTCTGCCAAGTATTCTCCGCTGGGAATCTCCCTCGGTGCTCCGCTCATTCAGTCGGCTAGTGACTCACCTCTACGCTCGAGCCACCTCGTGTCTCCTAGAAGCTTCAACACAATTAGCTAACAGGGCTAACACTCACACTTTAAAAATGAACTAAGTTCAAGTTTTATATTACACAGGACGATAAGTTGTCTGAGGAACTGACTCAGAAACTACGAGGCTCTCAGTGTTGTGCTGGACATTTTTCTTTCCACTTTTCAACTAACTAATGGGACTGTTGTGCGTCTGTGTGAGTGAGCGATGCTGCGGGTGGCAAAGCTAAACTTGCTATTGTTAGCATGTCGGCATGGCAGCTACACGGACCTTCAATGACTTTCTACTGAAAGAAAAAAATAAAACAGATGCGAAATAAACCTGCAGTCTAAAACAGAACCTTCCCCGCGAGTTTGCCCTGAAAGAAATGCTCGTCGGTCTAAAAACCACAACTCACTGGGCGGATTAAAGAGTCCGATTGTGCTGAAAAAGTATGGAAAACTTGCTATTCAGAAAGAATATAAACGATTTTAATTCAGGACCCTGTGTTATTATGGAAGCATTGCACTTGTGCCAAAATCTGTTCGAATTTTTTCTTAAATGCACTCAGTGAAAAGGGACATTTGTTAGCTTACCCAACAAGCTCGGTCACTTCGGGCTCTTTATCAAATCAACTCCTCGTTAGTAGGGTTAGTATCTCCGCTTGCTTGAAAAAAATCCACGGTGGTCCTTTTCAGTTTGAAATATAAATAAACAGAGGGAAAAAAGTTCAAGTTTCGTGTTTTTCATGAATTATTTCTCCGGCGTATCTCGCATCCGCGACCTCGCCGACTACTGTGCGTTGCTCTTCTCTCCTTTGTGTTAATTTCACTCAAATCGAGTTTAATCCGATCGATCCCTCGGCTGGTCGCGCTCCCGAGTCCTCCCCTCCAGACACTCGCTCACCTTCCTCGGCCAGGGGGGGCGCGCTCCCGAGGACCTCTCATACAGATAAACAGGCAGCGTGCGCGGTCACTGACCCGGCCGTGCCCGTAAGTTCTCATTAGGGGATGGAAAAAAATAACTGGGGCGTCATTTAGAAAAGGAGCTTCTGAATAAAACCGTAGAAATTAGGCGTATTTTTAAATATATATTTTAAATGCATTTTTATTTAAAACAAACAAACAATGGAAAGCATAAACTCGGTTAGAAACCTAAGATAAGATTCTAAAAAAATTAGAAGGTTTTGGGGTATGTGCCCTAATGTTTATCATTGTGAACAACTTTAAATTCTTCTAATAATTTATATAATATTTAGGTGAAGGTGTAGGTTAGAAAAATACCTGAATGTATATGTGTATTGCTGTAATCTTTACAGACTTATTTATATTATTTTTACACATTCACAACTTCTTCATCTCCCTGTTCTGGGTGAGGGATCTAGGCAAGCAAATGCTCCTCATATTTTACACATCAGGGACTCACAAACTATTGATTAGGGACACAATCATCCATTGGATAAGAGTGATACAGATAACTGTAGACAGGCCACAATCTATTGCATGCTTTGTTAGATACTATTCAGTCACCAGATCAAACAGACTTAATGTTCACGATTGTGCATATGTGTGAATCAGGACTGACATCCAACAGTATGAAATCATTTGAAATAGTCTTTGAGCTGCACATTATTGAACATATATCTCTATAATTGTAATGAAAAGCAAAACGTGTGTGTGTGTTTTCCTGCTGCATCTTGTTTGTCTGTCTTGAGTCAACTGCCGTACCAGAGTCTGGTGTTTAATTGGTGATAAAGCTAAAGATAGCGTCTCACAATTTCCCAAATCTGGGATAAACAAACTATAAGTTTTCTTATCTTATCTTATCTTTTCTTATGTTATTTTATTTTATCTTAGCTCTCACTGCACAATCAGACAGTCAGATTTCATGAATACACATAACCTGTTGTCCAGAGGCCATGATAGACTGAACATCTATTTGTGACTGAGCATCAGGGAGTTGTTGGTATGACACTGATTTGGAGAAAGCCTCACAAAACTGCACTTGTTGATGGGTCTCACCAAGAAGGCAGTGCAAGTTGTCTTTCTGTATTACTTCATCAAATCAGTGAAAAGGGAAAATCAGTATCTTATATGTTAGCCTTTTTGTCAGGAATTCCAAAGTGTTTCAGATATTGTGACAGTAAATAGGTTTAAAAACATCCATTTTAATGCCCAGCCCCAACACCACATGTCTTTAGGATCAGACTATTCTGTTGCCTGTATTCTGAATTGGGTATTATTTTCTTGATCATTGTTAAGTTGACATGTAGTGTGTGACAAGAGCCATCCTCAGATATGTTAGAACTACTGAAAATACTGTATTTGGTCTAGGAGTGGGTGCTGCCTGGGTACAGCACACAGTGGGCAGGACACATGACGTGCGCTCATTCAGCGTGAACTTACCAGAGAGTTACCTGTTCTGTTCTCACATGAGTGCAATCAGATATGCCAGATGCTAAATTTGTAACATGGAGCTGGCAGGTTAATGTTTAATGCCTGATGAGGCGATGTCTAGAAAGTTTAGTAATTGTAGTACATGTGGGGAAAACATTTGGGCTGCTCTTTCTACATGATAAACAAGGACTATTATATTCTTACATTTTATACAGCATCCAATCTCTTGAAACAATCATGCACATATTAGATAATAAAAACTTTGATTGCAGTAAAAGACTGCAAGTTGCAGCAGGGACATGCTAAGAGTTCAATTCAATTCAGTTTTATTCATATAGTGCCGAATCACAACAGCAGTCGCCTCGAGGTGCTTTATATTGTACGGTAAACATCCTTCAATAATACAAAGAAAACAGAGAAAACCCAACCATCAGATGACCTCTATGAGCAAGCGCTTTGGCCACAGTGGGAAGGAAAAACTCCCTTTTAACAGGAAGAAACCTCCAGCAGAACCAGGCGTAGAGTTAGGGGAGGAAGACAGGACAAAAACATGCTCTGAAGAAAGCCAGTATAACTAATAATTAAATGCAGACGTGTATGTGTTTTGGGGAAGAAGTAGTTTTAATGCTTTGTTCTGTCTTTTATTGGTTTGGTGTTATAGTATGGTTTTATACATGTTTGAATATATTTTGCATGCTTTTATCCCGAAGTATTTTTTTACTTCCAACCCACACCTTATCAAAGGAATTCTCCAGACCTGCTCACGCTGCATAAAAGTAGGGAGGTGAGAGCAGTCAGAGGAGAGGAGTCATGGAGCATGTACACAACTGGCACAAGCATGATGACTGCAGAGCTTCGGCAGACCAACGGGATCGAGAAAGACAGACTCCAAAGAGACTGGCCCTGGAATTGTCCGTAGAACCGGTTGACGGATATGGCGGAGGAGTTGTATGCAGTAAGAAGGCCTTTTTCAGCGAGACACAACCAGTGAAAAGAGGGATTTCTGTGATGGTTGGTGCTAGAACATCCATTTCAAGACTGCTGCACCTGTGCATATATTGTAACTCAATGTTATTTAATGCATCTTCTAAATGAGTTTTGAACTTCTTGGCTCCCGTACCCGTTCATTTATTTATATTTTTTTAGCTGCTCTCCACCTAATGGAAAAGGACCTCCCTATAAACACTTGGTGAATGAAAAAGGTGACTGAAGACTCAATGCATCATGAGAATCCCCCAGCAGCCAAGACCTATTGCAGAGGATTTCATGGTGTTTTAATGATGCACGGCTCTATAGGAGATTAAAAGAAACTCACCACACTCAGTCAAGTGCAGGAGACCACCCTGTTTGTATTACATGGTACTTTTATTTTAAGCCAGCAAATGACCTAAAATATGAGGAACCAGCAGTAATGTGGCAACAACTTGTAATTTGCTTATCATAACAATCTAGTCCTCAGTAGAGAAGCACACATGCTCACACACAAACACTTATTCATGTAAATGCACTTTCTTAGGTCTCCAATCTCTACAACTTCCACCTTTCTGGTTAAAAGGTCACAAAGTCCCTAACATGCTGACGTAGTTTGGAAGTCGCATTCAGCAAAACTGCAGAGAACACGCTGTACTTTGTTCACCAGAAAACACAGCTTCTAAATTAATTTCCACACATATATGCTGTTTTTTCTTCCCCTAGTCTGTCCTTCATCAACCATTTTGTATATATTCTACATGTTTTGCACTCTGCTGGCTGATTTCCAGAGATATCTGAACATACTTCACCTTCCTTTCAGGCTTCCTCTCAGTACATTTTGAAATTCAACATGCAGAGACTTGAAAGTTGCTTGAGTCACCGTGAACACGGTGTCTGTGGTTAATATAGTCACAGCCATAAATGTGGATTTCAGGGGAGAAGCAGAGCACGCCTTACACATACATTTGCCCCCCACTTAAATGACGATATAAAATAAGACGGGAATTTGATTTTGTATTTTCTTTTACATTAATAAAGATTTCCTGAACTGAACTAAGGAAAGGTAGAACATGAATGAAGTTGTTGGGATGAAAAGGACTTATTTTGGGGGTAAATTTAGGAAAGAAAGTTCAAGTTCATTTTTGCCGCAGAGATATTTTTATATTATTAGTTGATTCAGGCTTGGAGGTGAATGATGGCTGTTATAAAGCATTAAAACAAGGTATACTAGCAGCCCAGTAAATGCCAGAGTGAAGCACAGAGGAGAATCACTTTAAGGAACAAAAGTAGCATCAGAAACAAATCTGAGCTGATCTGGGTATATGAGTATAAATAGGTGTGTGGGATGAAAATAATGTAGCTCATTAGGAGGTTATGAGTGACAAATTACTTTTTTCTCTCTGTCTTCGCACCATTTACCACATGTGCAGTGTTGTGTAGGGAAGAATTATTTCTGTGTGAAATACATAATATTCTCAAAGCCTGTTTGACCTTGGACATCTACAATCCCATTTCTCAAAAAAAAAAAGCTGGGACAAAAATGCACAGCAAAACAGGAATTTTAAAATAATTTATTTGACAATAATACCAGGAAAACATCTTATCTTTTTTTTTAAAAAAAGGCCCATTCCAAATTGAATATTTTCTGAGATTGTCCTATTGATATTGGTTACATTTTAACCAAACTAGCTCAAGACTTCAAAGAGCACTTCCAAATCGGTACAGCAGAACAACTAGAAACAAATAACTAACGACCTTTTTTAAAACTAATACAAGTACCTTCAGGGTAATTTTGAGACAGTACGCAGTACACATTTTACAATTATGCTTTTTAATTATATGCTGAAAGACTATAACTTTATATGGGGTGGCTGTAGCTCAGGTGGCAGAGCAGGTCAGCCACTAATCAGAAGGTCGGTGGTTCGATCCCAGGCTGCATCCTGGCTGCATGTCAAATATCCTTGGGCAAGATACTAACCCCATGTTTGCCTACTGGTGGTGGTCAGAGGGCCTGGTGGCGCCTATGTCCGGCAGCCTCGCCTCTGTCAGTGCGCCCCAGGGCAGCTGTGGCTACAATGTAGCTTGCTATCGCCAGTGTGTGAATGGGTGAATGACTGAATGTAGTGTAAAGCGCTTTGGGGTCCTATGGACTAGAAAAGCGCTATACAAATGCAGGCCATTTACCATTTCTGAAATAATTTTTTTTTTTTTACAATTTTCTCCAAACCAACATCTTCACTGTTGCCCCTTCCAAAACTAGGAATTATCAAAGGAGATTAGGATACTTTGCAATGCAGCCCCACTCCCCCAAATACTAATGTGACCTTAATGAAGAATAAAATTTCACCTCATGTGAAAACATGCGCTGGAATGAAAAACAAAAACCGCTGAATCCTTGAACATGAGGGATGGCTCCTTTAAAGTGTGTAAGGGTGTGGACTTGAGGAGGGTTTATTCTGTGTGGTGGGTGCGTCAGAGGTATTATCCAATCAGCTGCAGCATGTAAGAAAAACCTCACTATTATAAAGGAAGAGTGATTATTGCTGACAATGGTTCAACTGCCATTGGCATAAAGCTTGGAGAACAGGATGTATGAATGTTTCACCATTTGCTTAAATAAACAATACATCACAGGTCACATAAGTGTACCATGTATAGCAATGTGGTTTGCACACACTGTTCACTGATCCTGATGTTGTAAGTTTCCCTTAGATCCCACCGTGACGTTCACACGTACTGCAGAAGCACTTACCACTCTTAAGATGAAGTCTGGTGCCTTTTGGTTAATCATGGCTTTGGATTTTACACCATCATTGGGTGAAAAGTAGACTGCATACTTTCTGACTCAGGCACTACACCTGCAGCCCAACTGGCAGTCAGGTGCCCACTTGCATGATGTATTTCCCAAGTGTCCCTTAAGATTCCAAACAGATGGACACTGAAAAGTGCTGACTGGGGCAGGCTTAATTATTAAATATCCTGTCACTACTGGAGATAATGAACATGGCACAATCCAGTTAAAATAACCGTGTTGTGACAAATGAGGAGAACAACTTTGGGTCCATCTTCTAGTTTTCTGTTGTGTTTCATGATCCCATAACTGTCACCAGTCAGCCATCATGTTACAGCTACTATCAGGTAAAGTGAATGATATGGATTATGAAACCCTGCATCCTGGAATTGCTGCAGGTTTTGCTTTGTGGCAGAAAGAGACTTCCAGGGAGCAATCTAAAAACAGCAAGGAAGTGAGGTAGAGATCCATGAGGTGGCTTTCAGGTAGAGAAAAACCCAAATTAAATGTGGATTTTTTTGATGTGCAATAGGGACTATTCTCTGAATTTTTTATTTGTTGGTTAGGATAATGAGTCTTATCAGTTGTACGTCATCATCGGCTGTCAGTGCGATGACTGCTTGCTTGCCTAACTTGTCTGAATGTTCTGTTTTCCGCTGTAGTAGACGGGTGGAGCAGATTCATCAGGTTAATTGGAGAAGCAGCGGCCCAGTATTTCCCCAATAAAACCCAACCTTTCCTCAGACCTTTGGGAGTTCTTCTTTCACGTGCATCTTTGTTTCATGTCACGCAATGCATTCAACACCATGCTATCCACTCATGCACTCACACACCCTTACGACTCATTATCCTGATGTCAGCACTTTCCCCCCCCGCCTGTGCTATTTCATGTATTTTGTTAAATATTAGCAGCTAACCTTGGTAGTTTTTTTTCTAATGAGTTAACTTACACTAATATCCCAAACATGTTCTATATTCCTGTAAATGAAGGAGTCTGACATTGGGCTCATGCACGCTGAGTGATGATTCTTGTAATAATATACTAGTAATGCTGCTGACTGAGAAAAGTGACTTGTTAGGAATCCATTACCAAAACTTGAAACCCTTTTGTAGCTGCTTTGTGCATGTTTGTTATATAGCTTACTGTACATCTACCTCCTGAGTGTAACTCAATTATAAGCTAGCCATGACTATTTCTGAATAACAGGACTAGAATCATTCTCCTTCTTGTCCTTTTCATGATCACATTGATGTGTAATAATTGTTTGAAATAATTTTGATCTTCAACGTTTTTGTTCACACTAGTTGTGTTCATGGTAACACACAGAGCAGTGTCACACTCTTCCTTGTTCCGGCCCACTTGTCAACCAATCAGCATATGCTCTCCAGTGGACGGGAGCTTGTTTGCTTAGGTTGAAAACCCGTTGATGTAGGCCTACACACAACTACAGTCCCACAAAACAAGTGTCAGCAACCTGTTTGCAGGTTTAAATCATTCAATGGTGGCGGTAACCTCCACCAATCACAGACATTGCCGTTTCAATTTAGAAGACTGCAGGCAGAACGGTTCTTCTGTGAGTGAAATGCTTCAGTTAAATAAAATAAGCTTGATATCACGCAGCCTTGTAGTTTCTACGAGAAACCAGGTTTCACATAACTACTTTGTACGGTTACATTATGACTCATAATGAAAACCCATATGGAGAATACGAATGGCATCTTTTCTTCACGAACCTGCCACCATGATCCTCTCCCTTATAGCTGAACTATGCATGCTAACTGATGCTGGTGTAAAATAGAGTAAAAATGTGAAACTTATAAAGTACCTAAATATTAAATGTGCGTGTTATTTGCTAAGATAGTCTGAGGACTCTGATATAAAAGTCACACATGTATGTAGTCTTATTTTTTAAGTGGCCCTGGATTGGACCAACCCTCCATGATGCCTCAAGGTCAAACAGCACAGATCCAAGGGTGCACACGTCCCTGCTTGCTCAGTTTAATGGATAAATCAGACACAGAGAAACAAAATGTGGACGCAGTACGACTTATCAGTGAGAAGTGGCACTCGAAAATAAAATAAAATGATAGAAAATACAACTTTTTTTTAACACTGTATTTTTCCATCTCCACATAACCATCAAAATGACATTTTTAGAGTTTAGAATGTTTTATTATAGTTTATTGTGATAGCATTTTCTTTTTTCCCCCTTCTTTTTTTCAAGGTTTTCTTTTTTCCAAAGAACAAACACAGCAAATAACGTTGAGGGGAAGGGGAGGAGAGGCAGGTAGAAGAGGGAAGAGTGAGAGGAGGGCCACATAGATAAGATAGATAGATAAGTAGGCAGATAGACGCATCAGGTAGGTTTGGCTTGATCCTCCCCCTGTAACCCCTCTGGGTCCACACACACACACACACGCACGCACGCACGCACGCACTACATGTTGCTTTACAAAGAATATTCATCATCAGAAGAAGATTAATAAATGTCTGAATATATCTAGTACTTTAAAAAAGAAAGTAAAATAAGAACACAGATTCACTCGCACTGCCGTGAAACCCAAAACAGTTGTACGGTTAGCCAGGAGAGCAAACACAGCGAGGTTAGATAGAAGGGAATATATGTATGCACCATCTACCTTTGCATACATATGAATTTGTGGGTGCGTGTGTGTGCAGGGTGGACGAGAAGCGAAGAAGAAAAACAAAAACCTAAATGTGGGTTTAGATTCATTTTAAATGCCCCGATTCAAACTGGGCTTCTCTCCAAGTCATATCACGGTCTCTAAATGTGCACGTCTCTCACTGTGTATGTGACTCTAGCTAATTAGTGGTCAAATGCCTATCTGCAGATAAAAGGGTTGCTCTTTTTAAGCAGCTGTCCAAATCTCTCAGGGGGGTGGAGTTAAGGCAGACAGCTGATTTTGGGTCAGATTTATTTTTTCTTCATCCTTTGTTTGATGAGAAACACAGGTAAACACGATCATTTGGCATTAAAAACTGGTAGAGTGGTATTGTTACCAAACAGTTTGAGAAAGAGGGGAAAGGAGTGAACGACTGAAGCAGTACAGCATGATCATAACAGTAAAACGGTGCCATTCCATCTGGGATCTTGAAGCCAAAAAACCCCCCAAAACAAAACAAAAAAAACATTGCAGCAGCCATCGATCAAGCTCTAAACAGTATACATTATATATCTGCAGGCTAACTCTGGGTGGAAATCTTAGCTCACTTTGACATTTTCAGCTGGAGTCCGTTCTCCACCAGGGACTGTGAATGCCTCTGTGCACCCCTGTTAACAGCTTGTTATCATTCATACTTGTCATTTAAAAGAAAGGACACCATCGACCCTAATATAACAGGGCAGCTCGGTACCTTTGGGTTTAAATGAGAATTGTTTAAAACGCTAAAAAGCTGCTTGAAGGCTCTTTTATTCCATTGCATGGTGTAGAAATAACTAGACCACAACAACATGCCAAGCTTCAGCTCAAAAAAAGCCACAGAAATCTAAAGATCTATATATACACACACACACAAAAAAAGCGCCTGATAAATATAGAAAAATAAGAAAAACACCCCCCCCCCCCCCCAAAAATCCTAAATTACCAATTCATTTTTCCTAAAACTTCATAACTTCATCATGGTAACCACTGCTCTCGACATCCCTTTATCATTTCAACTTTCCTGTTTTTCTTTTCTTTTTTTTACATCTCTCCCAAAGAATCCGTGTTCACGCTCAACAGTTTGGTCTTTTATTCTCTCTCCATGTGGTTTAAAACACTGTAAGCAGTTTTTAGTGTTCAGTAATACAAATCATCTGCAAATGAACAAAAAGGGCACAAGGACAGAGAGAGAACAAGGACAAAAAGCAGGGAAAAGGAAGGACAAAAAGGACATGATTTGCACATTTTTTTATGGACAAAATACAGAACGACTTGGAGCCTCCCCCACCTCACAGACTGACAGTGGAATACTTGTATCATCCCTATACACACAGGCACAGAATGAAAACTGACTCAGCGTGTTGAAACATGTCCTGCTATCAACACGGTCTTTAAAAACATGTACAGATGTGTGTATAGACAAAACACAGCGCCCGCTTTATTCCATATAACCAGCCAGTTAAGAGTGTTTCACGTCTACCCTCGGTCATGTCTCCATCTTGACAAAGTCGACTCACCGCAGAGCTTTGCAATCCTGCGGCACTGAATCATCCCAACAACACCCAAAAGAATTCAGAGGAACTGCTGGAATAACACTCCGATAGGTGTCTAACCAAAATCTACTGAGGAAAAACTACAAATTAGGTGGGCACATCTGCAGGTGAGGCGGACTCTGTCCTCGTAAACCTGCAGGATGACTGGTTGGGGTGCAGCTCCTAGACCTCATGAAAATGGTTAAGAGACTCGGGGGAGATGAGATGCAGCGAAAAAAATGCAGCAGGAGAGAGACAGAGACAGAGAGAGAGAGAGAGAGAGAGGTTAAACTGTTAAGAGAGCCTGGACATTTCTGTAGAAATGCAAGAGGGTCGGAGCAGGCGAGGAGGAGGAAGGGTCGAGGCTGGAGGTTAAGGAGGCGCGTTCTGGGGCTTCAGCAGCAGCCCCCTCCAGCCTGGTGGCCTCCCTGGGTATTGGACAGTGTGGAGTTGGTGGTGGGATGCTGGGGTCCAATCTTAATACCGTTAGCCTGGGTGGACACAAACACAAAGAGACCAAAGGTAAATAAAAAATCTCATCTGAACAAGAACAGAATAAAGCCTCCATGTCACCATTACATGCTTGTGGGAGGCCTCATTATTTCTTTGTACATTTCATACTGACACCTGTCTGTTTAGTTCAAGCTGGTCACTTATTTTCTCTCCGGTCTACATAAAACATGAGAACCATGACTCTACACCCAATTTAAATACTAGATGGACTATTTTTAGTGTTTTACTCACTACCTCTTCTCACACATAGCACAGACCTGTTCCTATACAAAAGTTGGATTCACTAAAATAATCACAAACTAATTTGCAAGCATGAATAATAAGTCATGGTTGTAAATCCACTAATGATTTAGCCAAATATTCAGTGATTCTGATAGTCATCGCTTGGGCAGGCATTGGATTTTAATTTTTGAGAATTGGGAACTCTGCTTGTTCAGCATGTGAAAACACTGTACTGTGTCTCCTTTGTCAAACCCTATTAGTGGATTTTAGCCCACAGCTAAATAAAATCCACATAAAGTTTCCTACTTCACAGTGGTATCTAGCACCACAGTGTTTGCTGTGTTTATCAGTGAGGCCTCAGAGTGAGAGCAGCAGTGTGGCAGAAGAAAGTAAAGACACCTCTGTCTTTCTTTGAGTGACCATTTAACTTGTAAATATAGTCAAAATCAGGCCACAGACATCACCTTTCAGTCAAGCACATAGTAGAGCAGGGTGAAATGACCAAAACTATTTATCACGATATACATTTGAAAATTTGTGATAACAATATAACTGACGATATAATTGACACTAGACAAAATGCTTTACAACTCCACAACTTTATTAGTGCAAAAAAACCCATCAATGTATTTTCACTTAAACAAGCAGCTGTTTTTTACGTGCATTAAAGTTATATAAAAATTTAACAGTGCAAATGCAAATTCCTTGCTGACAGTTTAACCAAAAGGCATTTCCAGTGGAAATTGGTCGACATGTCCTCAGCATAACCATGTATAATATCCACAAAACTTAAAAAGAGCTTATACACACACAGTACGGTAATATTATGCTGAAGCACAGCACGTATCACTCCGCGAGGCTGCCTACGATAGCTGTAATGCTCCGACAATCCATCAAGCGGTGCGGGTTCGTAGCTTAGCAAAGTCTTACTAAAACATTTGACAGATTTTCGAGCGCCGTGTACATAAAATCGGTTCGAGGTCAGTAAACACAACCAGAGTTCATACATAAGGCACACGGGATTATAAGGGGCGCTGTCGATTTTCAGAAAAATCAAAGGATTGATTTTAAGTGTGCCGTATTTTCCAAAAAAACACGGTAATAACGACGGCCCGCTAGCATGCGCTACCAAAAATAGTGCTTTGTTGTGTAACTGACGGACGAAAGCTAAACCAGTTCCACACCACTGAAGTTGCAGCATTTTTACAAACCAGTTCTGGTTCATCAGTTTCATCCAACGATCCGCTTTCGCCCTTCTCATTCTCCGTCACCACCATGCGAAAAAGCATGGTGGAAAAACGCCATGTGCGTACAAAAACAAAGGCACTGTGCATGCGCGTTTTACCCATATTCTATCGCGATATTTCATTTTCTTATTGTTGCCCAACGTTATACCGGTATTACTGTGAACGGTATGATATGGCCCAGCCCTAGCGCACAGTGCTTTCGTTGCAGCTATAAAAATAATCAGACACGAGTAGAACATAAAGTGTCCCACGAAAGAGGCATTGACAGCGTGAGAGACCACAGCATCAATTCATCTTTGAGTCTTTAAGTGCTCAGAGTAGAAAAGTGCTAAAGCAATTACTAACTGAACCTGGAGTCTGGAGGGGAGGGACGGAAAGCAACAGCTGATGTCCAACAAAGTAAACAGCACAGTTTGGAAGGTAAGAGCAGGTATTTCTATCGGCACTATTAGGAAATATATTTTAAAATAAGCAGGGATTTTTGTCCTTTTTTTTTGTTTGCTGTTGTTGTTACCCATTTTATTGACCTATTTGCCATTTCGGAGACATGACAGTGTTGGTCCTGGTACCACTTTACCCAGTTACCTGTGACATTTTCCAGTCTGTAAGATGTCACGTAAAACAAGGCAGACCAGTTTATATTATTCTTAAAGGTTCATGTTACTGCAACATTCAGGTGACAGCTTTAAATTCCTGTAAGAGAGTTTAAGCAAACACTCCTTCGCAGACTTTTCGATGTCTCTCACTGTGCCCATAGTGGGACCAGGCCCCTATCAAACAACAGGTGTGCTAAAGCTAGGAGAAGGCGGCGTGTGAACATGCAGCTGAGCTCAGTGAGCTATGCAAGCTGGCAACTGTCGGCAGTAACAAAGTTAACCAGAAAACTTTTTTGGGTCTGAATGTAGTCCCGTGGTGAAGTATGTTTAACAGGATAAGGCTTCAAACCAATGCCTTGATGTCCACTTTATTCATCCAACTAATAGCATCATAGCATCATTCACAGTGTAGCTAAAGTTACAGAATAGAATAGCCCTTTATTGTCATTGTACATGTACAATGAAACTGTAGGATTACTATCGGTGTCTAGACACAGTTAGATTAACAAATATCTAATTCGCATCATAGATTTCTTCTCTTTTCGTTTTTTTAAAAACACAAAAACAGTCATATACTGTATAGCTCAATGAAATGGAAAAACAGGCCCAGCTATAACAAAAAAGTGCAGTCACAGTATTGGACTAAATAAAGCCACCTCAGAATGACTGTGTTATAGCTTTCATGGTGAGATTAACACTGAACCGTGCCTGTGGGAGCTCCTATTAGATCTCATCACAGAGGAAGCAACAGGTGCTGCTGCGTAGCACAAAAGAAAAGGAAACACCAGCAGCACTCAAGGACGCTGGGGGAAAAAAGAAAAGCACTTGTAAAAGAAAAGAAACGAGGAAAAAGAGAGGCAGGTGGGTGGTAGGGAGACACTTTCATCTCTCCCTCCCTCTCTCTGTACTGTAGTGCTCACTTTCCCTCTGTGTTTCATCATGTCTCTCTCTGTGTGGCTGTAGCACAGTCTCAGCCTCCCTCGCTCTCTGCCTCTGTATATATTTATCTCCTCCTCTCACTGTAACCCCCCCTCCTACATTCAGTAGCAGTAGTGCCTCTGGGAAACCCTGTATGCCTTTAAATCACATTTATTGAGCTAAGGCCATGTGTGTGTGAGAGTGAGTGTGTGTTTTCTCATAGTGACTGCCAACATTTCTGGTGGGGCTTCCCTCTCTCTCGCAGCCAGTCAGCTGATGTGGTTTGGCCGGCCGGCCTGCCTTCGCTCCGTCTTACTGTTACTAATAACAAAAACACTCTGTGGCTGGCTTCCTCCAGCTCTGCCTGCCCACTGCCTGTACTTGAGGGCTGGCGAGCCTGACAGGCACCAAACTCTGGCACTCTGCATATGTGTGTGTGTTTGAGAACCATTACACGACTTACATCATGTGACTACAGGAAACACATTTATGTGCTTCACAATTTGGAGATAACCATCTGGACTGGATAGCCAACTTGGTGCACGTCCACAGTGAACTTGATATTAGCCTCTCGATGGAGATTCAACCTTCAGAGATTCATCATGGGGTTGCATTATTATCACAGCCAATCAGAGCATTGTAGGCAGTATTATCAACTGTGGATGTTACAAAAGCTTGTGTCATGTTTAAGTTTATAACTAAATATGTTTAATAATGTGGAAAAAGATCTTAAACCTACAATGATATTTGTGTTAACAGGTCCTGACTTTAACCACAATGAGTAACTATAACTTGCATTTTTCTGTAAAATTGAGGGATTTCTTTTATCAAGAAAAAAAATATTATGTAATTATTTAGTCTGTATATGCTGTCAGAGCTCATAGATAGAAAACGTGAATCAGAAGACACAAATCCCCTTTGGGGTTGTGTCAGGAAGGGCATCTGGTGTAAAACTCTGCCAAATCAAACATCCGGAGCTACCCGCTGTGGTGACCCCTTGTGACAAGGGAGCTTATACTTCTGGGAGAAGAAGAAGGAAAAACCCCCACAAAAAAAACCAAAAACCAAAACACAAATTGGCCAAGAAAATTGCAGTCAGTGCATTTCTATTACAGTTAGCCATTTTTATTATTTATTGTAATTGTTTATTTCATTTTCCCCCAATTTGAATCTGTATACATCCTTCTCCTTTTAAACTCACTATTCAGTGCTGTCACAGTCTATTCCGTATGTTTTTCAATACTTGGAATGTTAATCCTTTTTCCTACACTGGGAAAGCACTTTGAGTTCACTCCTGTCACGCTGTATAAATAATAGTGCTCTGAATTTTAATGAATGGATTCCGAGTGTTTGGATTTTGCACTCTTTATGTGAAATTAGCCTTTCTTACACTTAGTCTTTCACTAAGATGATGATATGAATCTCAATGTCTGGTTCACAAACTTTCTATTTGGCTGGATGGGCAGCTTCCAGTCTGACTGGCTGGCTGAGTGTTTGTTTTCTTGCCCAATGACTGAGACCTTGTGGGATGTGAGGAATTTATGAGCTGGCAAGATGCCGAGAGAGAGACAGAGAGAGTGAGACAGGGAGACTGAGACAGGGAGAGAGCGCAAACTAAGAAGTGAAGAGAGTGTGTGTGGAAAATAGAGCAGAGGAGAGGAGGAACACTGGGAGTTTTGCTTGGCTGCAGTCAAAGGAAGCTGAGTGGAGGGCTTTTTTCCCCTTCTTTTTGAAAGAGAGGGAGCATGGCAAACCACACACACTGCTGCAAAACCACACTGAGGAAGAAGAGGGGAAGGAAAGAGAAGAACAAAGAAGAGAGAAGGCGGCTCAGGGAGGAAAAAAAACCCAACACAGGAGGAACACAGTATCTCACCTCATTGTTGATATCAAACACTCCCTCCTGGATCTTCTCATAGATCTCCTTGGCTGTGTTGATGAAAGCCTGCCGTAGAGACAGGAAGTGAAACAGACAGAGAGGACAGGAAGGTTAAAACCATCTTTTTATGCTGACTCCTATAAATGAGCCTCATGTCATTAGGAATGCAAAGCAAATTCAAGTTTCAGTAACATAACCAGGCTCTGACTTTCAGCCATTTACTGTTCAGCTGCAGCCCGAGCTTCCCGTCACAGCTCAAAAACACCTCACAGAACTTTGAAACTTGACATCACAGTGAACTTACCACTCCCAGTTTTATGCCCTCTCTCACATCAGTGACACAAAGCATGAACTGATCTGTTAAATATTCCATATAGGTGTGTCAAGTGCAAGTAACAAAGTCAGACGATCTATATTTAATTATTGGCTGCTGAACACAAATAAATTCACAAGTTTGTGTGAGTGGAAAAACACACCTGGCAGGCAAATGATAACCAAAAACGGTCACCAAAAAATCTGTGTTCGATGGTGCAGTCTCCACATGATAAAGGCATAAAATGTCTGCGCAGCTGTGCTTACTCTGGAAAAAATGCTAACTGCTAGGCTAGGTCAGACGTACCTTGACTTCAGCTCTCTATTTAAAGCACAAACAAATCCTTTCAAACCTTTAAGTTACTTATTGGACAACAAACACACTAACACCAATGAATCCACAAGCAGATAATATCAGTCTTAAGTAAATGCATTTCATAAAGTGTTGTATGATTAGTCATGCTTCTAAAATAATGTTAAGTATTTGCATGCTAAGTTAACCCTAAAATTAGTAAAGAAAAAAAATGTCAACCTAAAGAAAGATTTAAAAAAAAAAAAAAAGGTGACATCATGCTGCATGCGACATAAAAGCTGCATGTAGAAAATGACAATCTAATAAAATAAACCCTCAGAAAAAGAAACAAAACTTAAGTTTAAAAGGCTTCTTCTGCAAGCTATGTTTCTAACATGTAAGCACACAGTTGTATAACTCTGCAGCCTCTAACAGCTCATTAGAAGGCATGTAGGTCCATCTTTTATATTCAGTCTATGCTTCTCACATGTAAATTCAGTGGGAGTTATGTCTGGTGTTTTTGTGTTTTGATTCTTTGAACAAATTAGCTCAAACATGTTAAAGATATCTCATATTTGACTTCAGAGCTACACATTTATCATAACTTGCAATTTACCAAATTATATAGACAGAAAGAAAGAAGAGTAAAATTGGGGCTTTTGGCACCCCTGAGCTCTTTGGAAGATGTTCTCAAAATTGTGTTTTGTTAAGGCTTAAAGAGCTTATGATGTACACTACTACTGAGAAGTATGATTGTTCTGCAAATACTATCCAAGCACTTCAAGCCAGCTTTGAGAAGTTAAGGCGATATGGCGTAAGACCTTGTTAGAAGATGCAGTTGCCCTTTTGAGCAGATCAGCAAGAGAGATCTGAGCAGAACACACAAGCAGACAATACAAAGTTTGTCTCACACACACACACACACACACACACACACACTTACTTACTTTGGGCTTACTAAGAGCACAGCAAGGATCAAAGATGATTGAATAAAGTAGAATTAATCTCCCTGAGCGACCGGCCTATGACTACGGTATCGATGCATTCGTCTCCAGGGGGAGTCTTTCTGTCTCAAGGGTCCGAGCTCAAGAGCAGCTGGGATAACTAGAAATGCGACACCAGCTCAGATGTCATAACCTTCACTCTATGTAGAAATGATCTAACAATGCCGGCTCATATAAGTAATGGCAGTCAAAACTAAGCCTCATCAGAAAAAAAGGAATGTTCAAGAACTGAAAATATGTCCTGAACTTCTATCTGACACCCTGTCGGAAATAGACTGAGCCCAAGGGTGCACTCTAGTGTACTCTGTCCTCCTCATGCTGTCCTCTTTCCCTTCTTCAACTCATCACTGCACCCTCTTTACCATCAAATGTACTTAGACTTTCTTTTTTTGAGTTAAACTAATGGACCTGCAGATATGTGTAGAAAGTGAAAACAAGAGGGAGAAAACTGAGGTGACTACAGAAGATTTATAGATGGTGATAGGGCAAAGAATAGAGAGTGAAAAACCATTACATGGCTGATAACAGAATACTGGGAAAAAATATTTTAAAAAAAATTAAATACAGTAAACAAGCAATTAATCAGTGGGCAAAAAAAAAAAAAAAAAAAAAAAAACCAGCAGAGGTGAAGAAATATAAGAAGAAAGACTGGTGAACAAGAACAGAAGCGAGCAGAGGTTAAGGTTAGGATCTTAGTGAAGGAAGGGTGGGCAGAAGAGATGATGAAAAGGTGCTTACAGCAATTTCTCTCCATCTATCTGTAAGGACCATCCTATCAGCCTCAATGTCCACCCACAGACCCTGACGACAAACCCAGCATGCTGATTGGCTGCTGAATGTCGCTGTGAGGGGAGGCGGGGTGGAGGTTATGAATATGTATGAACTATAACCGGTTGATATACTGCTCGAGAGAGGAGGGGAGGCGATGGGTTGAAGAGCAGGAGAGGAGGGAATTGGGGGAGGATAAAATGAATAAAAAAGGGCAGGAAGACACGTTGGAGGAGGGGGGAGGAAGAAAGGAATCGTGGAGCAGGATGGGGGAGGTAAAGGAGGAGAGCTAAAGAGCAAATGATGGACGTCAAGGGATGAGGAGGGATGGAGCGAGGAGAGATGAAGGGAAGGGTGGAGAGGAGTGGTATCAGGAGGATTCAGAGGACACTAATGAGACAAATTAATCATACCACACACGCGCGCATGCACGCACACGCACACCTCCCCCTTATCTTAACCCAAGAGAGGACTCGACTCATCAGTGGTGTTGGTGTATGTGTTTGCATGATATAGGCCAGGCGTAAGACGGTATGAAGGAGAGATTGGGGGGAAATAAAAGCAAAACAAGACACACACCCAAAAAACCCCAAAACCAAATCACCACTGACACCCACCCACACATGAACATACAGCGCCGTGCTCCTAGCTTGCATGCTGCACTGTGTAGGATAGGATTTATGTGATTGGATAAGTGAGAGAGGGGTCCCAGAAGACGACGCCATGCATTCATTACACACAACATCACCAGGGGTGTCTCTCTCTCAGGGGTGGAGAAGGATGCTTAGAGTGCCAACTGGAGTTTGTGATACTACTGTGAGGCTGGTAAGGTTATACACCACCATTGTGATCCTTGACACTGCTGGTTAATCAGGAGGTTTGAGTCTGATGTGGAATTTAGTCAAATGTTAAATCTGTGACACAGAACATTATAACAAGAAAAAAAATGTGTGTTGACTTTTACTACTGATCCAAAATGTGTACAGACTTGTTTATCATGGAACATGTAAAAACAAATGCCAACAGACTCAATAAACCAATCCGTAAGGCCAGTAATGTTGTGGGGATGGAGCTGGACTCCCTCAAGGTGGTGTCGGAGAGGCGGATATTGTCCAAAATAAAGACAATGTTGGATAACACCTCCCACCCACTCCATGACATGCTGGTCAGTCACAGGAGCACGTTCAGTGAGAGACAGAGTACCGAAAAGCACCACTGAACGACACAGGAAATCTTTCCTGCCTGTGGCTATCTCCCTGTACAATCCATCCACTTAACACACTGTTTGCTGCTACAACTATAGATGTTTCTTTTCAGCTATTTATTAATAAGTGAAATATATATATTGTACTATTCTTAGTTAGCCTATTGTCTGTCTTGTCAATGTTTGTTTATAATGGAGCACTGTAACAAAAAAATAAATAATTTCCCCCAGGGATCAATAAAGTATTCTGATTCTGAAATACATGTGTTGTTGGCATAGACAGGTATATGAAAGATGGATGTCACCCAATGGATTGTAAAGTGCAGGTTTGAAGCCTCGACTGAGCGTCTTCTTCACAGAGAGTGGAAAATCATTTACATGGTGTTTTTTTGGTGTTCTGAAGCCAGATGTGACGAGCCAGGGGTGTGTCTAACTGAGAAACCACGCTATTTGGGTAACAACTTTTCAATCACAATGATAACATCCTGGACAATCTTCTCTTGTCTAACTTTTAAAATACTTCACACTTACACCATGGGCTTGGATGACTGAGACTATGAAGGAAAGGGTTTGTGAAGGTCAGAGCAGAGGGTTGTTTTCTGACAGACTTCTATAAAACCACAAGTCTTATTGGAACAACAGTTATTGCTGGTCATTAAAAAAAAAAAAAAGTTATGTAGTGTTTAAGGCTATTGGCAGTAAACAAGTCGCCAAATCCAGGGCTGGTGAATTAAGCTATCGTGGAACTGCCGAAAACTTTTTATAGGCAGTTCCAGTTTTCTATTTTATAAACAATCTCGCAATCGCTAAAAAGTATCTTACATGTTTTTTAAGCTTTAAAGTTAGAGTTGTGGCAACACAGCCACCTGATTGTGGTCTATTAGTCATGACCTCTGGTGGCGAATTATCAGACAAATCCTCAGGCCTGCCGCTTGAGACATTCAAACATCTTGTACTCCAGTTTCTGTACATTTTGTTGATCAGGTTTCTGTGTCTACATGTTGCATCCATACAGTTTTTGTATGCAGTTCTCTAACCAAGATTGCCATTGTTAGCTGATAACTTTGCATTTGGCCCTACTGTCAAAATATGGTCTTTTCTGGCTGCAGACGATGAATGTGGCAACATTACAAATGTTGAGGCTTTTCAGGCCAGAAACCAACTGACGAGGAAGACTGTGAGTGTGAGTTTGCAAGTTAGACACAAAGTTGATTTTGTGTTACTGTGTTTCTGAGCCCCAATAAAACTTTTTACAGGTAATTTGTTAAAGCTAATGCACTGAATGGTAAATACAGGAATATCAGGGGCGTGTAAGAAAATGAAGGGGTACCGTTATATTTTTAGACATATTTGCACATCTTTTAAAAATAACAAGCATTTAAAATTCAGTTTGTGTAAGAATGGAAAAACTAACTTAACTAGAAGATTTACGTTAGAAACTTACAATGTACTTTGGACCTATAAAAGGACAAAGATGAATTGTGCTTGATTAATGTGTTCCACAAACAGCATGAAGTCTATGAATTCTTTATAGGTTGGTTTTCAGCATTTATCTGACCTGAATAGTAATTTTGAATACAAATTAAACCTGAAGGAAAATTTGTTTTGTCTGTATGTTTGCTTCAGAAACACAGCTGCAACTTGGCTAATAAATTACAAATCTTACTAATTCAATGGACAAAATATTTTTCCATCCATATTGTTACTTTGGAGATTTTATATATCTGAGAAAGGAATATATGATTATGCATGAAAATTCCCAAACTGGGCTGAATGCATAGACTGTATATACAAGATGGCTGTAGCTATTCGTTGCAATCCTGTAGCTAGTCCTGTTGCAGTGCTGCAATGTGAGTGTTTTGGCAGTTAAAGTCTTGGTGTCTGGACACTGAGCAAAGGGTGGGTTCTGACTCAGAAATTGAGGGACACAGCACACCCAAGAATCAGTAACAAGGTAGGTCCACCCTAAATCATATCCTTCCTCTCCCTTTTAACTAAATGTGATACAAAACAACAAGTATGGTGTACACAAAAAGATCAGAATCTAGACCAGACTGAGGAAGCTGAGGGCCATTTTTTAAAAATATATTTCTATAAAACTAAACTCCTTTAAAAAAAAAAAAAAAAAAAGGAAAGAAAGAACTCTCCCCCTGCTGGCGATTAAAAAGAAAGCAAGTTAAAGACCCTCCATGTTGGCCTCACCAGCAAGTTATGCTGATTTTTTATATACAGTCCATGTGTTTCGTCTATGAGCCTATGGCAGCGCTTATGTGATAACATACTCACAATAAGCAGATATTTAGCAGGGCTATCACCATCTTCAGATGAACTACCATCACAACCAGCTGACTGTGATTATAAAGACTTCCTAAAATATATTCAAATATAATGCTGACCTCCAAGGCAAATTCCTAATTCAGATAAATAGGTGGTGAAAGCTGGTAGGGTTGCGTGTATGGAATTACCTCCTCTACATTAGAGGCAGTCTTAGCTGAGGTCTCCATGAATATGAGTCCATGTTCTCTGGCAAATGCTTCACCTTCCTCTTTCTTCACCTCTCTCCTTGACTCCAGGTCACTAAAACAATAGATACAATCAATTATAAAATGATGTAGCAAGCCATGAATTACAAACTAAATTGCTAGGCAGTTCAGTGTTGGTCACGTGTATCCTTATTTGCTACAGGATTACTGATTTTACAAAAGCAGTTTTGGTAGAAATTGCAGAAGATCACTTTAAACTATGTTTTTTAAAAATGAAGCACCCTTGTAGCCAAACTCATTACAACTATAGCGTGCAACTGAATTTTCTCTGGGTCCATTCTTGTCAGGGGCTTGTATTTTGTGTACTTCTGGTAACTACTCATTTAAGAAAAATTAAAGCCATTATTTCCATTCTGCATCAAAATGATGAGAAATATAAATTAAACAAAAACAAATTAAACATTTTATGCTCTCTTTGTAAATCCCAAGAAATCTGTACCTACATTTGGCTTGTCTGTTTACTAGTGGGATTATTTAGAACGTCATGGATGGATTTACACAAACATTTTACCAGACACTGGGATTAGCCCAACAACTCAGAAGTGATTAGATTTTGGAGTTGATCTGGATAAAGATCCAAGACATTTTGGAAGGATTTTATTTTATTTTATTTTTAAACACACGGCAAAACCGGACATATAACATATATCAAATTAACATTTTCTTGTTTGAAAACTTATCCTCAAGCTCGTTGAGGTGACTGATGTTGTGGTTTGGGACTATATAAATAAAATTGAATTGAATTGCTACTTCATGATATCATGAAGCTACTTTAAGGTCTTGACTGGGAAATGTCTAGCAGCAGAGAGTAAGAGAGTAATGCCTTCTGCTTTTAGGTGGCTAACTTACTGCTAGCTTAGTGTAGATTGCCGTTTTCTAAATTCAACAATTCCACCTCAGATCACACAAAGTAAATGTCTTTTTAAACGGCAGAGTTAATGCCAATGTGTCTGTAATTGTATCAAAAGCTACATTTTTTGGAAACTGTCATTTTACAGAATATGAGTGAGCAAGCAGTTTGTTCAATACCAGCTGAAGAGAACTGTGGAAAGAAACTTCCTCATGTAAGTTGTAAATATTAAAGCACATTTAGCAATGGACGTCACTTGTTGTGACAAGTTTCTTACATGGTGGTGTGTTATGTAAGCTTGAGCACAGAGTGTGTCTGGGGGAGAAAAGCAGAAGTGACTGAATTACACACTTAGTGACAGTGTAAAATTATGACCAGCCTCAGCCATAAAAAACAAAGTCAGACAAGTCATCGTTACACAGCAACATGTTGTAAAACACACTATTAATGGTACAGCGTTATGTAGGGCAGTGGGCAGCCATCACCGTAGAAGGGGGGAGGGGGGCAAACTAACAAACTAAAAAACATGTTACCTCTTGTTGCCAATGAGCATGATGACCATATTGGAGTTGGAATGTTGGCGGGCATCCTCTAACCAGGTCGTCAAGTGGTTGAAAGTGTCCCTTCTGTTCAAACGAGCACAGATTGATGGTTTCACTATGACTGCATTGAGATCAAACTGAAAGCATGCCAGATAAAGCAGCTGTTGTCACGCAGACGCATAAACATAACTGATTTTACAGATCTGCCGTTTCCTTTTAAATTGGTGACTGATGTGTGTGCCACTTCCTCTTGCAATTATGCCAACTATTTAAACAGAAAACTCCCTCATCCTGAAAAATATACATCTACCTCTGTAACTCCTTTATGCACATTAATCGCAATAATTATTGCTTCAGTTTAATTTCTTACAGGTGACAAATGTGATGGGAATACATCTCCAGACAGTTTTCAACTCTTCATATACCTGAGCACTAACGGATGAATTGTCATTCACTAGGATTGCTGCTTTTATTAGAGTATCTACAGCAAACACATGAAAGGAAACAAGAGACGAAAGAGAGACAGATCATCAAAGCTCGATTCGCCAGCTGGTTTCAAACACAATGCAGTTAATGGTCAGGGCCTTTAAAACACACCAGTGCACCTAATAAATGAATTTTCTTTTCTTAATTTCAGAAAATTTCATTCATGCAATCAACAGGGTTGGAATTAAAACTTAATATATAATAAAAATGTTCTGATTTAAAAAAACAAAAAAACAAAAACACTTCGAGACAGTACAACTGGCACTAAGACTGTGAGCTATAAACTACTGCTATAATGAATCTTTATCACCGTATCACAGTTGACAGGATGTCATTACATATCTGACCCCACACTGGCCTTTTTTCCCCAGCTCATCCTATAATTTCCAGGGCTCGCGATTTTGCGAGCTCTGATGTCTGAAGTCTCTTCAGTGGACTCCAGTTTCCCAGTTCTTAATAATACTTGAATGAAAAACAAAATCTGTTCTGCTCATTTCCAGCATTTTATTTTTCACTCTACTATAGCAACTCTGTGAGACTCAACATTCAAAATTATCCTTATTCAGCTTGTAGTAGACCTTGGTGCATTCTTTGTCTAAAACAAGCATTGAACCCTTCCCCCTTTACAGCCACCCTCCCTTAAAGCCAACTGTTTTCTGACTGACCCTTGTAAACATTAGGTTTGGACAGCAGGTGGACATATGCCTGAGATGAGTGTATTAGGGATATTGTCACAAACATTACTCAAAACTTTTGCCAGTTTAATGTGAGCGTCTACCATTGCAAATGTGTTTATGTAACAGAAAATTCAAGACTACAAAAGGGCTGACTCCATAGTCAACTGACTGCAACTGCATATAGAATGTCAGAGCTATGAAGGGTAGGATTCTTCCACTGGGGATCATAAATATTCCAAAGAAAACGGATTATCATGAGTTGGTGGAGTGGAAATCCTGAATGAATTACCCTGGACAAAAAGTCATGGGACAGAAAACATTTAACCCCTTAAGAATATGAAACTCAATCATCACAATTAAAGGTAATTAAACTAGTAAATGACAATATATATGTTTCTATGGCTCACAGTGTTGAACTGCCGGTGGGTTTTAAACAGCTCGGCTAAAATGCGCTACTGACTTTGGCCATCCTTTCTTTTTCAACAGCAGCATGATGATTTTTACACTAGTATCTTTATAACTTTTGGATAAATTAAGTATTAGGGATACCTCTTTCAACAACATCTGATCTAGCCTCATTGCTAGTTTCTTAGCTCGCTAAGGTCACTTCCATTTATCAGTGCTGTAATTTAACTTTCAGGGATAGCTGGTAAGCCAGCAGATGACAATGGTTAGCATTCAACACTAGCAACTAATGGGTGACGCCAGACATTTATATAGAGTCTACGATGATATCACAACATGCTCATAACATACAAGTGGAGATTATCCATAGTGAGGAAAGGATGCTTGTAACATGACTGTAGTTCTACTGCGGTTCATCTCTATTGCATTGTGTCTTATAAACACTCAGCTAGCATGTGTATGATTGACTGACTGATTGTTACCTTGTGATGTCATAGACTAGGAGTGCTCCTGCCGCTCCTCTGTAGTAAGACCTGGTGATGGACCGGAACGACTCCTGACCAGCCTGGAGAAACACATGCATATATTAATAAACAGAAATTGAAAGCTGAATAATTGAAATGTCTGCAGACACCTGCAGAGTTGTCGGTTTTTCAAGGGCCCCAACAAAGACTTTGGCTTCACAGGTCTGCTTTTTTAGCTCTGCAATTCATTCAAACAGCTGAGCTCTTCTGCAAGCTCCCATGTTGTCTAGTCCTAATACATGTTATACATCAGTCCTGATTCTCTAGCAGAGTCCAGCTCTGGGTTTTCAGTCAGCTGGGGAGAGGACAGGACAGAGCACAGCCTGTAATCGGATACAATAGAGTTCTCTTTCATTCTCCATCTATCTTTCACAATCCCTTTCTTTCTCTCTGCTTGTATGTCTAACCTTGCTGTTTCTCCATATTTATGATGAACAGAAGGACTAGCTCTGCTAGTCAAGCTGGCTCTCTGGGTCACCTTGTTCAGTGAACCCCACTACATTATTATCATCCCCTCGTTATCTCACTTTTTCGATGTCTTTCTTCGATCACTCATCTTTTAAGTGATCGAAGAAAGACATCTTTCCTTCATTATTTTCATCATCCGGTATTCTTACAACCCCCCCCCCAGTGCAATATCTATTCATGTTCTCTTGCTATTCAATGTACAGTAACAATGTCGCCTGTGTTCGTCCAAGCCCGAGCAGAAAACAAAACGACACTCTATCCTAGCAGCTGCAAGTCCCATGCTGCTCTGACCTCATCTGAACACCAGACAGTCAGAAAGACAGGGAGGTGAATCATTCAGCCAGTCAGGGGACCAGGCTGTCAACGTCTCACCCAGCGAAGCAGTTGGTTTGTGAGTCAGAAAACTAGTGAGGACAGCCAACAAGCTGGGTAAGTTAGCCAGATAGAAAGCCATTCAGAAGTTTGGTCAGCCAGTGCAGCAAACACCAAGTTAGCTGGTCACTAGAGCAGTCTGCGAGATGTTCAAGGAGCAGTCAACCAGCCAGTAATGCTATTAGTGAATAAATGATAAATAAGGGTGAAAGAGAGGGAACGCTGTGCCTGTCTGCCATCTGGCACACAGGCGTGCATAAAGAAACACACAAGCATACATGTGGCAAGTGCAGCCTGCACAATAA
This sequence comes from Rhamphochromis sp. 'chilingali', assembly GCF_963969265.1. Taxonomy (NCBI): domain Eukaryota; kingdom Metazoa; phylum Chordata; class Actinopteri; order Cichliformes; family Cichlidae; genus Rhamphochromis; species Rhamphochromis sp. 'chilingali'. Next base: position 5,390,146 of record NC_137943.1, on the reverse strand, counting down.
CCCAAGTGGCTTCTCTAACTATTCGGAGATTATGTACTATACAAATCCAAATTTGTTGCTGAGATTTTCACTTTGGCCAAACCCAGAAAACCAGGTAAAGACAATAATCTCACTGGTGGGCCCCCCAAAATGCACTATCCTGGGACCAGAGAACCAGGACTGAAATGCTGGTCCCTTTTCTCACACTGCTTCCTTAAGATCAGAGAACAGGTATTCAAAGAGCTCTAACGCCATCTGTTGGTTAAAGCTGTAAGTGCAAGCTGTGAAAAATCACAGTCCACCAATCCAAAAGTCACAATGTTACATCATTTTCTGGGACTGTCCCATAATGCAGGCATGCATTTTAGATAAACAAACGAAAAGGGTCCTTGCTCTGCAGTGCTGCACATAAGTTAAATAATAATAAAAGAATAATAATGTTGCAGTTTTTGGAAAAAATAAAAGCCAAACAAAATTCAATACATTCCTGCCACATTATACTAACAAGCTTGAAACCTTCATTTATAAGACTTAAATACACTTACAGTTGAGGAAACAAATTCAAGTTATATTTTCTGTTTGAAAAAGAAAAAGGTAGAAAAACAGTATATGTATTACCGTATCCCAGATTTGCAATTTGATCTGTTTGCCATCTATAGTGATCATCCTCGCGCCGAATTCCACACCTGCATAGACACAATCACAGAAGATGGGTGAATAACCCTTTCTAAATAAAAGCTACACAGATCTTACACAGAAGACTTTTTTCTTAACTGTTAATTATCTGTTGATGGATTCTGATAGCAATCAAATGCTTTTAAAAAGACATGCGTCTGTATTCAAGCTAGAGGTCGATTCTATATAATATCCATTATCATCTGCCTGCAGGCAATGTGCAGGATATGGATAATGTCCTTAACATAATCGCAGTTTGACAAGTAAGCACTTGAAACACCTCAAAAGCTTTGCAGATCGGCCATTTGTTGATTTTAACCGAGATGATGAAAATCCATTTATAATTTCTGTTGGAGAAGTCAAACCCAGCTATGCTTTTCTTTCTGCACAAGCGTATAGATCCCTCAGCCTAGTTCACAGGAAGAGAGATTTGTGGAGAGGTCTGATGCCAGACATTTTATTTTAAATATGAGCAAAGCTGAGGAGATGGACCCACTTGGACTTATCTCATACTCTCCAGATCCACCTTTATACAGACCATGAAGAGTACCACAATGTAAACACAACCTTAATCAATCTTATCTACAATCTTAAATAATGCTGATGGAGGCTGTGGGGCTTGTGTGATGGCTTCATGCTGTTCTTGTCACACAACCAGTGATCGCAAGTGGTATGCATAATGTGTGTAATCTGAGGTTTGAATTTCTACATGACATAACACTTGATAAGGATTATAGCTGCTATAATTACTGGGTCATCTGTGTTTTGAGCCCAACATAAATTGCCCCACAGACACAAAAAAGTATACATTGCATTGTGCTTAAGATCAAATTTGAAGTTGAAATCACATATCTGCTCTTAGGCCAAAGGCTAAAATTGGATGTAAATATTGGCTTTATATTTTATTTATTTATTTATCAGTGGCTCCTCCCCTGTAGCAGGGGTGGTGTTGCGGCTGAAGCTGCTTTACAAAGCATGTGATTTCCAACTCATTCTTTCATTGTACATAGATCACACGAGCTGGCAAGAGATCCAGTATATGGCTTAGGCCGCTGACCCACTCAGATTTAAACAGCACTATGGAACTCAGCACTGCTGAGAATCCATACAGGGCAGGGGTGGGTTTTTATTTTGATGGGCACACCGTGCAGCCAATCACATGCAAAGAAGGGCTGTGTGAAAGAAGGAAGGGGGCAGACGTTTTGTGGTGGTACAGACCAGGTACACAAGTGTGTCGAGGAAAAATGAAGAAGCGAGCGAAAACGTAAAATGAGCAGCATCTGCATTTCAATAATACTGGAGGCTGCAAAGCTGAGAGCTGGCTTTATGGCCATTCATACTGCACAAAGTAATTAAGCAATTTTCTGTAACGGATGCAATTGTAAGAGGTTACTCCTCTCTGTCAAATCTACTGGAGTTGTACACAGTAAAATCTGAATTATCTGAATATCAGAAGGGTTTTGGTTAACTCAGCATCTAATTACTTTTTACTTAGTTTTTTATGTTGTTAACATAGCATCAGCTATATTGCTTTTACTTTACTTTAGTCTGACCTAGTCTATCAAGTTTAATTAGTAAAAGTCATCTAATTATGCTTTATGTTTTTATTATAAATGATGCAGGTGGTCTTACCGATGGTGAGGTCGTGAACTGGCTGAAACCTCTTGTCTGTGAACTGTAGTAATAGACATGACTTTCCCACACCTGAAAAGAAAAAGTACACAAACAGAATTAAAGGGGATTCATTCATATGCTGACAATAAAATACTACAAGTCAGAGCCACTGCTGTTTGTAGGTTGGCAAAACACCAAGTTACAACTCTTATATTTTTAATATAAGACAACTGGAGTCAACATCATGTTCAAATGACCCAGCAGGGAGCACACCATTTCATCAGCTTTGCTCCAGTTAACTAACTATTAGCAAGCTAACTGAGCTATAAAAGGTGGCTAATTTTTATGTAGCCAAAAGGGCACTAATGAGCGTGCCTATTTTCAATGGCAATCCACACATACCTTCAGCTCTGAATGTGGCAAACTCCCACAGATACACAAACACTTACAAAAGCAACACTTTCATTGTTCATAATTCTGTTTTAGGTAATTTATTCTCAACTGGAAAAAAACCCCCAAAGCGAAACAGCGAGTTAGGAAGTCAGATGACAGGTGTTTGCAAATGCAATCATTAAATCAAAGACACATTGACTTAACTGCATTACAAACTACAGATGGAAATGGTGAGCAGATTCTCAGAGAGAGTGCGAGCTGTTATTTCCTCAACACAAATATCTAGAAGCATGACAAACACACTCAACAGGTTTGGTGCCACAGTACTTCTACAACATTTAAAAAAAGTTAGTCACTTGTCACTGAGATGTGTGTGTGTAAGTGTGTAAGTGTGTAGTAAAAAGAAAATTTCCTTTAGTGAAGAGCAGTTACGAAAGCAAGGAAACAAAAGAAAAAAATAAATAAATACAGCCGTAATTCCTGCCACCTTGAACCCATTGCCACCTCCAAGGCTAATATGCTACGGTGAGGAATCCCTTAAGAATATCGATGCCTATTGGTGAAGAGATAGAATAGAATAGAATAGAATTCAACTTTATTGTCATTGCACATGCACAGGTACAGGGCAACGAAATGCAGTTTGCATCCATCCAGAAGTGCTTTAGTGATATAGATATATTACAATATATATTAGCAATAATATAGATATGTGAGTATATTACAGAAATGGGTCTATTATGGTATGTTATAATGTACACGGTATGAAGTATGTTGTGAATATTCTATAACTATAAGTATGTACAGGCTGTAGTGAGTACAAGCTATGTACAGGATATGAACAGGATATAAATATGAAAAACTATACAGAATATGAAATAAATAACTTTACAGAATCTGGGATATACAGCTATACAGAGATGGGAACTATGCAAGTTGTAAACAGTTGTAGGATTAAAGATTATCGAATGTACAGAATGATTATTTACACAGAGCTATACAGTAGTGCAGTTAAGATAAGTGAGGGTGTAGATAGTTTCTACAGAGGCTGTATAAAGTGCTAGTGGTTGTGAGTGGTGGTTCAGTCCATGTTATTATTGTGTTTGAGGGTACAGTTGTCCATTGTGGGTGTGTGTATGTTCAGTCCATGAGTTTAACGTGGGTCAGATGTCAGGAGGCAGAGTTCAGGAGTCTGACAGCTGTGGGGAAGAAGCTGTTCCGGTACCTGGTGGTCTTAGTCCGGAGGCTCCTGTGGCGCCTCCCAGAGGGCAGGAGGGTGAAGAGTCCATGTGATGGGTGACTGGGGTCTTTGATGATTTTCCCAGCCCTTTTCAGACACCGCTTCCTGTAGATGTCTTTTATGGCAGGAAGTGGTGCTCCGGCGATGCGCTGGGCAGTTTTCACGACCCTCTGCAACGCCTTCCGGTCCGAGGCAGAGCAGTTCCCGTACCAGACTGTTATACAGTTGGTCAGGATGCTCTCGATGGTGCAGCGATAGAAGTTCACCAGGATGTCTGAGGACAGGTGGTTCTTCCTCAGAGTCCTCAAGAAGAAGAGGCGCTGGTGAGCCTTCTTGACCAGCTTGGAGCAGTTGGTCGTCCAGGTGAGATCCTCGGAGATGTGGACTCCCAGGAACTTGAAGCTGCTCACACGCTCCACAGCCGTCCCCTTAATGTGGATGGGTGGATGTGGGTCAGCATTCCTCCTGTAGTCCACGATGAGCTCCTTGGTCTTCTCGGTGTTAAGCAGCAGGTTGTTTCTGTCGCACCACTCAGCCAGACGATCCACCTCCTCCCTGTAGGCGGCCTCATCGTTGTCACTGATGAGGCCAATCACCGTGGTGTCATCTGCAAACTTAATGATGGTGTTGGAACCATCAGCAGGTCTGCAGTCGTGGGTGAAGAGGGAGTAGAGGAAAGGGCTCATCACACAGCCTTGTGGTACACCGGTGTTCATTGTGATGGTAGATGAGCAGCGGTTATCCAGCCGGACATGTTGGGGGCGGTTGGTCAGGAAGTCCAGTAACCATTTGCAGATGAGGGAACTGATACCCAGGTCTGTCAGTTTCCTGATGAGTTGTGAGGGGTGGATTGTATTGAATGCTGAACTGAAGTCTATAAACAGCATTCTGGCGTAGGTGTTGTTGTTGTCCAGGTGTGAGAGGACAGAGTGCACTGCGATGGAGACTGCATCCTCTGTGCTCCTGTTCCGGCGGTATGCGAATTGGTGGGGGTCCAGGGTGGGGGGGAGACAGGATTTGAAGTGTGCTAGGACCAGTCGCTCTAAGCACTTAGTGATGATGGGGGTGAGTGCTACTGGGCGGTAATCATTGAGGCAAGATGGGTTGGAGTTTTTGGGTATCGGGACGATGGAGGTGGATTTGAAGCAGGCCGGTACCACAGCGTGGGCCAAGGACAGATTGAATATGTCTGTGAGCACTCCTGCAAGCTCCCCAGAACACGCTCTGAGAACACGCCCGGGGATGCCATCAGGGCCTGCAGCCTTGTGGACATTGATCCTGCTCAGCACCGCTCCTACATCGGTGGGGGAGAGAGTCATAGGTTGGTGGTCTGGCGTCATGTCTGCTTTGGTTGTGGTTGTGGGGTTCCCTCGCTCAAAACGAGCATAAAAGTTGTTGAGCTCGTTGAGGAAGGAGACATCAGAGGATGCGGGGGAGGGTTTGGTGGTCCTGTAGTCTGTGATGGTCTGGAGTCCTTGCCACATGCGTCGGGGGTTGGAGTTGGAGAAGTGTTCTTCTACCTTCTTTTTGTAATGGTGTTTGGCTTTTTTGATGCCCTTCTTTAGATTAGCCCTGGCTGTACTGTAGGCGTGTGCATCTCCTGACCTAAAGGCAGTGTTGCGGGCCTTCAGGAGGAGACGAACATCCCGGTTCATGCATTTGATGCATTTGAAAGCAAAGAAACTTTAACTCAACCTGATACCATTTTAACCCTTTTATAAAAAGACCAAGAGTGTCAGGAACATTCAAGAAAATGGAGAATGCTGGTATAGAATGATTTACTCAGCAAATATGGTAAGTAAGGCTTTGGAGTCAAAGGGTTTGGGAGTGTGTGAACATATGTGTGTGTAAGAAGAAAAACAGGAGGAGGAAGTGGGGGAGGGATGACCACAGGAGAATAAAAGAGAACGTTAAGGAGACAGTAGCTGGCAGAAACTCAAGGAGGTGCGACATGGTCTTCCTCTTCCATGGTTTCCACGGGTCACAAGTTGCTAAGCAGGGCCTGTGCGATGACGCTGTTGCTAGTAAGGGATGGAGGGATCTCGAGAAAGTTAAATAAAGGTGTAACAGTGAAGTCATTGTTACCTCCGTCAGTCAACAGACACCTGCTCATAGCCACTCTTGCACTACTAAAGCAACAAAACAGTAATAGCAATCTTTCTAATTAGCCACAATGCAATTAACATACATTTTAACATAGCAGAACCTTTCATTTCTGACAAGAGGTAACAGCTTGATGGCTGTGACACAGAGCAAAAGCAACCTGTCTACAGGGGCCTAGAATCAAAGCATGCTGTGTCTTTAAATGCAGAGCATGGCTACAATTGGAGTCATAATTAGTGACTGTGATAGGTTTCTGTGAATGTGCTTTCAAACAGTCTAGCTCTCACCAGATCTCGTCACACAGAGGAAAATTTGGACATACATGCTGGGTTGTCAGACAACAAAAGGAACATGTTGACTGGATTACTGACAGGTGGAATAATTAAATTGCGCTTTTTGAGCAAACACCAGTATGACTCAACAAATGTGATCCACTAACAAGTAAAAATATCCACCTCCCATAGTTGTGGCAAATAACAAAATCTTTAATGATGGTAAATGGTAAATGGCCTGTATTTGTATAGCGCTTTTCTAGTCCCTAAGGACCCCAAAGCGCTTTACACAACCTGTCGTCCACCCATCCACCCATTCACACACTGATGGGAAATCTCTCACAAAAGCCTGAACAGTGGAGCTTTGACCTTTAGCAACATTAAAAAAAAAAAAAAAAAAAAAAATAGGATGCATTCGACAAAATGATTCATAAACCACGGCCCTGTTCTTTAGACAAGGATACCTTGTAAAAAAGTATCCTTTTCCAGCTCACTTCAACAGTTGTCATAGTAACAGGTCCATCATGGCCGAGCACCTCACAAGTTGTCTCATACCATGGGGCAATTTCCCAGACTGAACTAGTTCTTACCTTTATTTGATACCTATTTCAAATTGTTTTTAATTACAATAAATCACAGCTAACACACTTCAACCAAAATCGATTGAAAACCAGACAGTACAAAAGACTGACATCGCTTTAGGGTTTGAAAAGTGAGGATAATGCAACATACTTTTTTTTAATGGCCATCAGGGGTGACAACTGCAAAAGGACTTTTGGTTCCTACAGATGTTTGTGTGAAAACTGCCTTTGAACTCCATCTCTGTAGATACTTTCCTAATGGGATTATGGGTTTATGGGCTCAGTCATTCATTTTGGGTATGAATAGCACATTTGTAAATTCTGTTCATTTTAACTGTAAAAAGAGGGAAAAAACAGTGCTGGCTAAAAAGATGGTCACTGACTAACAACTTGTGACTGACAAGTCTGCTAGTATGAACCACGCTGTGGTGTGGTTTCAGCCAGTCACGCACCACTCAATTTTTGTAAACCCAGCCAGTTGGTGAGGCCAGGTTGAAAACAAGAGTGTACGATTGTGTCCATTTTTACCACCAGTTAAAGTGCAGAGGTCTTGGACTGTACAGAAGGAGATATTGGACGGCTTGAAGAGTAAGACGTTCTGGAGAAAACGTTGAAAAAGACAAAAACAAAAATACTGCAATCACTGTGCTTCCTCTTTCAACTTCTAGTCCTATATCAGTATTGATGTTGAAGTTGACGTTTTGCTTCAGTGGTGACACCTATTGTCCACGGGAGGACTGCATGGCCTCAGTGCCAGTATAAACGGTGAGGAGGCATTGATGACGTCAGGTCTTCTGACACAACCAACACAAAACCATAACAGACATTAACAGGGCACAAATCAGCGAGTGACGTCATGATGTCTGTGTTCATGTTTTATACTGAGGATGCAGAAAGTGATCTGATTTGTGAGCACCACAAACAATATTATAGTGAGAGCAGAGAAATGTCAAATGTAATGACTTTTCCCTTTTATTTTGCTCACAGCTTATCAATAATCACAACTGAAGTTTTCTGTGTGACTGTTCATGTAAAAACATTGGATGCTGTTGTGCTGCTGTACATGTAGTATGACTGCAGTCTTTGCTTACCCATTCCAGACAAAAACCGTTGAAACTGTTAATCCGGCAGGACAAATTGAGCATTACATCCCTTTCCAGGCCTCATCTGCTGAAAAATAAGTCGAGGCTCTAACACATGAAAATGTGTAAATATGCTCACTTATAGAGCAGGGCGATATGACCAAAACTATTTATCACGATATACATTTGAAAATTTGCAATAACGATATAACTGACGATATAATTGACACTAGACAAAATACTTTACAACTCCACAACTTTATTAGTGCAAAAAAACCCATCAATGTATTTTCACTTAAACAAGCAGCTGTTTTTTTATGTGCATTAAAGTTATATAAAAATTTAACAGTGCAAATTCCTTGCTGACAGTTTAACCAAAAGGCATTTCCAGTGGAAATTGGCCGACATGTCCTCAGCATAACCATGTATAATACCCACAAAACTTAAAAAGAGCTTATACACACACAATATGGTAATATTATGCTGAAGCACAGTACGTATCACTCCGCGAGGCTCCTGCCTACGATAGCCGTAATGCTCCGACAATCCATCAAGCGGTGCGGCTTCGTAGCTTAGCAAAGACGTCTGACAGATTTTCGAGCGCTGTGTACCACATAAAATCGTTTCGAGGTCAGTAAACACAACCAGAGTTCATACATAAGGCACACGGGATTATAAAGGGCGCTGTTGATTTTCAGAAAAATCAAAGGATTGATTTTAAGCGCGCCGTATTTTCCAAAAAACACAGTAATAACGACGGCCCGCTAGCATGCGCTACCAAAAATAGTGCTTTGTTGTGTATCTGATGGACAAAAGCTAAACCAGTTCCACACCACTGAAGTTGCAGCATTTTTACAAACCAGTTCTGGTTCATCCGTTTCATTCTTTCGCCCTTCTCATTCTCTGTCGCCGGCACGCTTTTTCCTCCATGTGCATATGAAAACAAAGGCACTGCGCATGCGCGTTTTACCCATATTCTATTGCAATATTTCATTTTCTTATCATTGCCCAACATTATACCGGTATTACCGTGAACGGTATGATATGGCCCAGCCCTACTCACTTATTCCTGATACTGTTATTCTGGTCACTAAAAACGTCAAATGTTGATACCATTTCATCTCTAGCACTCAGAAATGTAGCAATTACGTTTTATGAAGAGATGATGTGGGCTGAGAATTAAAGTATAACACAAGCGAAAAAATTACTATTTCGTCTGAAATGAGACAAGAAAACGCTGACATTAAGCAGGCACAATACACAACCTTGTTGCACATGGTTGGTGCCGATGTGTTAGGAGTGTCCAGCAAGCCAGTGAGATGTTGCTCTGCTCATTTACAGCAGTAACTTGAAGCTTGGCTAGGTCAGCAGACTGCACCACAATCCCTGCTGAGGAATTTGACAGGAACTGTCCACGGGAACAGTTTTTTGCACATTAAGTATTACTCAAGTGCATTCAAGTGTGATCTGAAGCTGTCATCCCCATAGGCTGTCGGCAGGGGATTTCAGAAGTTGAGAACAATATAAAATAGCTGAAGTTATAGTTTTAGAGATCCTTAAAACTTAAACTCAATCAGCATTCTATTCTGAATGACGGACCCTATATACAACAATAATTATTAGATCCCAAGTTGTGGGACTATTTGTTAATCAAACCTGGTCAAATTGCAGTCCCACAATCCTGACAAGGCAGATTTCACACAGTTAATATTTACTGTTATAGGTCCCCCATTAACCCAGTTTAATCACACATGAACGCAATGTTATCCCTCAAACACTACTGTCATCAGAAAACCACCTCAACTATGAATAACACACTTTTTAGCTCAGTTCACACTCCAGTCTGGTCATTACTGCGAAGAGGTCTTTTAAATTAGGGCTTATGGGACACCGTACTCTGTATACCGCAAAAAGATTAATGATAAAACAAGTCAAGGACAGGTAGTTTCTGTTTAAGTTATGTTTCTGCCTGGTTACAGTTTTAGGTGGTTGTATGACCTAACATAGATGTTACTAATGTTTGCTTGAGCAATTTTCTTTGGTATCAAAGGTTTCATAGACCAAATATTTGAAGCAAAACACTCAGGTGATTAATAACTAATGAAAATGTGTTAGTTGCAGCCTTTCTCATGAACACATCTAAAGAGTTTTAAAAAATGACGTCATTTGTTGGGGGGGTGAATTGTGGAAAGCTAATAATCATAATTATTAGACAGGAAAACTACACACAAACATTTACCACAACTCCACTGTAAGTTCCCAAGGATACCTGTAAAAAAAAAACTTTAGTCAAAGCAGATACACATGCAGGACTTAACAAAAGGTCCATGAATGAAGGATTTGTTCATTTTAGCCAAAGACCGGATATTATTGCATAAAAAATCCCAACGAACTATAGCTGTGCATATTGAAATCTGTCTGTGCTTTTCATAATGAAAACTGCTGTGAAACAATGAACCTCAAATTCTCTGAATGGGGTCAAACTCTAAAATTTGAAAAGCTGGAGATCTACAGGCTGTGTTCAGTAGGACAGAGCCTATTTTTGGACATTCAATCTGTACTGAAGCTATAATTTCTGTTCAGATGCAGTTTGTCTTCTGCAAGCTATATCTGAGGACAGCCTGGCCATGGGTCAGAGAGACAGTCAACACTGAATTAACCTTTTCCTATGTCTCAGAATAGTCAATCCAATTTATCATTATTCGCCTGTGCAAGTCCCTGCTACTCCTTTAAGTCATAAAGCAAAGCATCTCCTCTCAAACACTCCACGAAGGGTTGAGAGAAAATAAGAGGAGAGAGAGGTGATGACACCTGGAATGATATCAGAATCAGAATCAGAATACTTTATTCATCCCGAGGGAAATTAGGGGTTACAGCAGGCAGCACGCTAATGGCGCATGCGCACTCACAAAGGAACCTTCTGACCAACTTTACACAAACATCACATTGGGCAGACATGTCAGAAGGTAGGCTGATAGGAAAAAAACAACGAAAATACACTACATGAGGTAAGAGGAGGAGAAAAAAAAACTCCACTCAGACTGAGCTCCTAGTGGGAGAACAGTTTGATAAAAGAAAAAACACCTCGGTAAGTTTTGACAAATGTCACATTTCAGAAAGCATCAGCAACACAGCAAGGATGCAGGCATTAGAGCAACAATGGGTAGACGCCAAATTAAAATGACACATGGACAAGTTAGATAAAGGTCAAGAAAATTAATAGCAGGCCATGAATCTACACCTAAGGTGAACAACTACCAAAACACATACTACATGCCAAAAAAGGTAGGATGCCACTGGACAAAGTGACTTGTCTCTGTGTGTTTTTCCCCCTAGAAAGTCATACACTGCAGCTGTATTTCTGTATTAATTATAGTTAATATTTTAAAGAAAAATCTCTGTGAGAAACTAGTTGAACTATTGAGTTCAACCAAAGGAAAAAAGTGTCAACTCTGAATACATGTCTGGCAGGTGGGGTTAAGAGCACCAGCTGCATGAGTGTATTAGCTGGGAATCAAAGGAGCTTGCAAAGAAAAGCGTCTGGACTTCTTTAAGTTGCTTGAAGACGTTTCACCTCTCATCCGAGAAGCTTCTTCAGTTCTAAGCTCCTTTGACTACGATGACCTGGATGACTGAGAACCTTCACAGACATTAGCTGGGAATGTTTCCTCAGACTAAAATGATGTCTACGCATCACACCTTAAAACCCAACTAAAACTCACTGACTGGAAATACATCTTCCTCAGTCTTCATGTGTAGATGAATGATTACAGCACTAAAAGACTGCCAATCTTACTGGTACTGACCATCATACTAGGCACATGGGGAAGATGGAAGCCTTAATGATTACTTTTCACAATAAAAGCCTCACTGAACATTGATTAACCTGGAGATCGGAGGTTTTTCTGGTGTTTAAACTTGTGGATTTGCTTTGACTCAGCAAAGCAGTTACAAGGTAACAAGATGACACACCCAAGTTAAACTTGTCCAACTACTAGTCTATGACTGGTTTTAGATTTTAATAACCATCATATCTCCTTTAGGGTGAAGATAAGACCAAGATAAGATGTGTTATATTCTATAAAATTAAACATAGAAGAAACAAATAATTCCAAAATAAAATTATTAAATACAGTCATACAAAAGTGTAAAAACTGACCGCCTAATGAAAATACAAAAACCGATCACAGTCAAAAAGAGTTCTTCCAGAAAACAGAAGAGTTCTTCCAGAAGATGTCCCTTTCTCTTTCGGACACACTTTTCACATTCAAAGGCAGGCAAATCGCCCCACACTTTGTCCACAAAGTTGCCACAAGCCAAGCTGATGTTGTCTAACTAGTTAGTTAAGTAGTTAGGTGGTGGCAAAAATTAGCAAGTTCTACTCATACCAGTGATTCACCCACTGAATTACATGCCTTGCACTGGGCTTTTTGTTGTTTTTTGCCTAAGCTATAGCCTGGTATTAACATTGTTTACAGATAAAATATAGCTCTAGAAATTTTCAATTTTAGCAAGGGAATAAAGAACCAGACAAATATTTCATACTGTTATACCTGTTCAGCTAACATCTATTGACTTATGTTCACTAATAAAGGTAGGCTAAATCATTTATTTCTGTATTGAATAAATATGATTGGGTGCCATCCTGCTGGTATGCTGGTAAGCAAGAGATAAACTCCCCACTGTCTCCTTCCCCTCTCTCCCTGCATCTACATGCAGCAACTCGTAAGCAGCTTCGCTGTTCCCAGTCACTGCTACATAATTAGCAATAAGCATTGTAGCTTATGAACAGTGCTACATACATTGTTTGCAAGATTAAATCCCTTCTCCCCAACCCACCTTAGTTTAAGATGATCTGATCAGTCTGACTTGCATCATAGTATGATAACAACATTGCAGGCTAGTTTCTTACTTAAAATGACCTGTCTCCTATACATAAGTGTAACTGCTGACCTTTCTGTTGACAGAAATCACATGACCTAGTATAAGTAAACATCATGACTCCTGCACCTTTGAGTCTCATCATTGACAATGCTGGAAAATATTTTTTACTCAAGCAATCGCTGGATAGGTTTTTACTTCTGAAAATCACTCTTGATGTATCTCTCAGCCCCAGATGAATTGAGCCAGACAGAACAGTCAGATATATTGGGATTATGTAACGTTGTATTAAAATGACATATTACATGCAGAAAATGATGTTTTTACAATTATTTACTGTTGTATACAGTTACTACTACTCTGCCCCTAAACCTATTTAGAAGCCTTTCTACTGATCACAACAACAACAAATCAGTGAGCCAATTAGATTTTCACCTGGCAGACTAATGTTAGGTTTCTTTCCAGGGATTCCTGAAAGTGATCCCAAACACCCCACGCTAAATTTGTAATGTCATATGATGAGAAGATGATAGCTATGGAACATTTCGCCCAGCAGCTTTTTTGACACTAATATTAATTACATGTTATGTCCTGGACACCAGATATTTTAGTTAAAAAATAAATACTATTTCCCCCTGGAAATATGCTTGAAAAACAAAACGAGGCTAGCACTGCAATGCCCGCGTGTGTGCTTAAAAAAGCCTCTTGAGGCAAAAGTAAGTGGCGCACAGATGGAGTATTTCTGGTGTAGACATCTGTGTAATCAAGCTGGGACCTTTTCAACATTCACTACTGAAGATAAACAACATACTTGTACGAAATCATAACAGCAGCAGGCAGAACGTGACCCTGCTTGGCAATAACAGTGTAGTAAACATGAAACCCACCACAGTGTACATCATCTAAGACAAAACTACATATCCGCACAATGGGAGTCTTTCCCCAATATCTATTTACTCTGAAAATTTTCTAGCTGCCTCTTACTATCGCTGGCAGTTTATCTTACTAAAGCTCTCGTTGTACCTCACAGTAAGACCTGCCGCCTTTTCTAAAACTGGTGCTGTAACAGTATAATATAGAAATGTACCTGCAACTACACAGCGGTACCCCTCATCAGTACAGCCTGCTAAAAGTAAACAGATGACAACACCGCCGGCTAATTGAGCCGTTTCCAGCACAAGATATACAAACCTACATTTTGGTAAATGAAGCGCAAAACATGGAACCATGCAACGACTCCAAATCGCATGGATATATGTAGCCAGAAATTAGATCTGCTCTACGCCATTTCAGGGAATATTAGAGGTGCAGCTTGGCGTCTTGGCCTTCTCTGACAAGAAGCTAAGCTAATGTTTAGTAATTATAAGACATGAACAACAACAGAAATTGGTAGTGTGGTTGTCTGTCGTATGTAGCTGCAGTGAGTGAAGCATTATTTGGATGTCGTGACAGTCGGTTGCTAAATATTTGGTGGAAAAGCTACTTAGCTGGGCTGGCAAGCTGTGGCTAACACCCCCACCCTCGACGCAAAGGGACAAAAGGCCCAAACATTTATCAGCCGCTATCAACCTTGACACAAGCTACTCCAAGGCAGCTTGTGTAAAGATTCCTCTGTAGATTTTTAACACTGCCAGGGGTCGCTTATTGTTATCTAAATATGTTAATAGAGAAGGATTGGAGCTGTCATCCCACCCCTTCTGTCTCTGCTTTTACCACGTCATTGAACTATCCAACACTGCGGAAATACGCCGCTAGCTAGCGGCTAAGAGCTAGGTAAATGCTAACTGGCAGTCTAACTGGCACTTGTTGTAACTTACCCGTGTCTCCGATAATGATGTATTTGAAGAGGTACGCATACGCCATGACCCCTGGTTTGTGCAGTTAGCTGTCTAGCCCGTTACACCTTCGTAAAATCGAACGTTACCGTGTGAAGAAAGTGGCTGACAGACTGTTAGCCCGTTTCTCTCTGTCCGTGCTGAGGAAGGAACAATAAACAGCCAGAGCCTCGGCTCGACGTCACACGGTCCGCCCTCGCCACGCTACACAATGAGGTCTTCAGGGTCTGCTCGGAAATTTACGATGCATTTCACTAATTCCACTCTTAGTGGAAATGATGGGGGGAAAAAATCACCTTTTTTAAAAAAAAAAAAAAAAGTCAAACAAATTTTTCAGGAGGTATTAGAATCACTTCACTTTGTTATTAAATGAATAAAAAATGAAATAAAAAGGGAGCAGAGATCACTGCTGCCACCTTCACAACATATAAAACAAATTCAAGGATAAACAATGTAAATGAAACAACACCGTGAAGCGGTATGCATAATACCATAAACAGTACCACATAGCAATGGCGATTCTAGGCTCAAACCTTTAGGGGGACTCAGCTCCCAATCATGTCATGCATGCAGTGTAATTAGTATTAATGGAATATGGTGTTTGCAACAAATATAATAATCCCCTTTTACAGTTGCAAACCTCTATTCGACTGGATAAACATTACAATTTTACCTTCAAAAGCAGCCTAATAATTGGATGATCAATTGTAGTGTCAAAGAATAATTCAGAGTAGTGATGGGATTTCCGGCTCTTTTTAGAGAACCGGCTCTTTCGGCTCGGCTCATTAAAAAGAGCCGGTTCTTTTGGCTCCGAACCGGCTCTTCAGGTTGTTTTGTTGCTTTAATTAATTTAATTTAATTAACATCCATCCATCCATCCATCCATCTTCATCCGCTTTGTCCAGGGCCGGGTCGCGGGGGCAGCAGCCTAAGCAAAGAGGCCCAGACCTCCCTCTCCCCAGCCACCTCCTCCAGCTTATCCGGGGGAATACCAAGGCGTTCCCAGGCCAGCCGAGAGATATAATCTCTCCAGCGTGTCCTGGGTCTGCCCCGGGACCTCCTCCCGGTGGGACATGCCTGGAACACCTCACCCAGGAGGCGCCCAGGGGGCATCCTTGTCAGATGCCCGAACCACCTCAGCTGGCTCCTTTCGATGTGGAGCAGCAGCTGCTCTACTCTGAGCCCCTCCCGGATGGCCGAACTTCTCACCCTATCTCTAAGGGAGAGGCCAGCCACCCTTCGGAGGAAGCTCATTTCTGCCGCTTGTATCCGCGATCTCGTTCTTTCGGTCACTACCCACAGCTCGTGGCCATAGGTGAGGGTAGGGACGTAGATCGACCGGTAAATTGAGAGCTTCGCTTTTACACTCAGCTCCCTCTTCACCACGACGGACCGGTGCAGCGTCCGCATTACTGCAGCTGCAGCCCCAATCCGTCTGTCGATCTCCGGCTCCCTTCTCCCATCACTCGCGAACAAGACCCCGAGATACTTGAACTCCTCCACTTGGGGCAGGAACTCATCCCCGACCCAGAGTGGGCACTCCACCCTTTTCCGGCTGAGAACCATGGCCTCAGATTTGGAGGTGCTGATCCTCATTCCCGCTGCTAATTTAATTAACAATAATATAAAATTATGCACAAAAGGAATGTAAAAAATGTAAAAAAAAAAGTGTTTTATTTATATATGTTTATATATAAATATTTACGGTGGCCCCTAGAGGCAAAGCACGTACAAACTCCAAAACACAGCTACCTAGATCACTTAAATTACACAATTGAAAGCATACTTGTATGGTTTGTGTATTTATACACAAGCACTCATATATATACAAATAATTTAAAAAGTTCATTTACCTGTTACTACACCAAATCCAGTCGTTGGTACTTGCTGGCTTGTGTAGCCACTAGGTAACAAAAGCTCAACACTGTGCCTAGAATTCTGGAGCACTTCTTGTTGTCTTTTGTAGGTGTTTTGGAGTTTTTACGTGCTTCTGAGTTTTTACGTGTTTTGCAGTTTTTACGTATTTTGGAGTTTGTACGTGCTTCAGGGTAGTTAGCAATGCTACACACCTGTTACTCTAGTCTGTATTATGTAATGATTCAGCACTCCTTAGGTTTTGTTATACATTTTTAGACAGCGATAAGATCAGCTACACACTCCACAGAGGCCCAGAGTTACTGTTAATATAAAAAAATGTAATGCTGTCCTTTGAGATTTTAGCATTTAAGACTATGAGTGTAATGGATCTAAAACTGTTTAAATCTTCAGAACCGTCTACAGTCAGGTGACATTGAAACTAAAAACAGCAGCAGAAGGTTTCAGTAATTTCAGTAACTAATTTGTTCTTTTCATTTAATAATAGAGTCTATATTATATCAACAGCTACATTCACCCTGGAGAGAAACTAGTGAGGCAGACCATGAGGACTAAGCTGGGTTTCTGGGACCAGAGGTTTGGAGAAAGGTCTTTCCTTTCTTTCATCATCACAGCTGTCCTGTGCCAGATATTCTGTTGACCAACTGAGAGTCTTCATTTAAGAAACACCAGGAAGACCGAAGCTCATGGCATTGATCAAGCGGGACTCATCATCTTCACCAGCAGCTCCCTCACAGGGAAATCGTCAGCACTCCTCTGTAGGCCCGCCCCAGGGGATGGGTAAACCCAGCATTTCATGAACACTGTGATGGAGACCTTTGGTTTGTGTAACGTTATAAATACTCGGATACTCTCCAGAGTCTCCGGACTTTTACATAAAGATATTATATTCAGTCCTGTAGAAAGTTATATATTTAAAAATATATTATCCTCTCTGATTACTCTGGTATGAATAACTCTGAATCACTTTATGGTAAATAACACATTATCTGCAAAAAACTGAAAGAATTCCAGATGACAAGTTTATAGTTAAACATACAAGTGACGACCTTTGACCTTCATCAGGTTTTATTTAATCGTGTCAGAGAAACTCAAACGTGCTCTTCATGCAGCTGAGTACATAAAGTGTTTAAAATGGAAGCTGTGCAGGTCTGAGATCAGCAGCTCTCTGAAACACCAAACAGGTCCTGTTAATGCTGATATACAGTGACACAGCTACATGGGTGATTAATCCTGTTGACTTTTTGTCTTTAAATGTATCAATAAAACAGCTGCAGCTTTCACTACAGCACATGTGGTACTTTAACCTTTGCACTGTTTTCATCAGTTAATTTTGCAGTTAACATGTGAACATGTTGGATGATCTGTCTGCTGTCATTGGGTGGTGCTGAGGTCTGAATCTGAGGGCAGCTCCTGTAATCACAAATAGAACAGAATCATCACAAACTGAATTATAAAATTTATCTCTTAAATCTGAAATAAAGCTGATCCTTCTGTCCTCACACACTCAGGATCTTTAGCTCTTCTCTTACATGTTTTTTCAGTTCTACAGTTTAATCCACAGTTACAGATTAATGAGGAGTTACTGAGGTACAATCTTAAAAATTTTTTAAAAAATGGTGTTACTGTCTTTACACATGTGGAGACTGAAAACATGCTGTTGTTTGCACATATTTAATAATCAGCTCTGCACAGGAGCTGAAGCAGAGTGCAGCCTGTTGCTTTTACAGTATAACACTTGTAATGGAAGTACAGTAACGATAATTAGTTACTGACGTTTCTCTTGATTTCTTTAGTCAGGGTAAATTCATTCACCTGCACGGGTTAGCTAAACGAACTTTACAAAACAAGTTTCCCCGACAGCCGAGTGCTCATCTTAGCTAGCGAGGTCCTGAGACCTAGCTAAGGACGGTAGTTACGGATTAGCTTACAAACACGTTTAACTTACCGAAAAAGTGCAGCGGGGCCTCGGGTCCTTATGTCGGTCGGGTAGTCCAGTTTACTGAAAAACACCTCAGGCTGTCAGGTTAAAACAATCAGGCGTGTTTTCGTAACGTAAACGCTGGCAGTCCTCTCAGAGCCTAAGCTCTATCTGCTATTCCCGAACAGAGATACGCAAGTTTCTCCGTAACTGCAGCTGTCAGTCAAAGCTGTTATGATGACGTTACACCCCAATTTAACATCACCGCGGTAGGAATTAGAATCAAACTTATGGGAAAGGAGACCCCTTGGACATAAATCAGCGTGGTGAGAACTATTGATAACAAAAGAAAGAATCTTTGGAAAAAGTTTATCTTAGGAGAATTAATTTATTTTAGTCTGACCCTAGTCCCATCCGCTAACATAGAGGAGGCGGGGTTTATGACATATACTGCAGTCAGACACCAGGGGGCGATAGAGACGTTTTGGCTTCATTTTTGGGGTGCTGTCGCATCGACCATCTTTTATACAGTCATTGGTTTATACGTGCTTCAGAGTTCGTACCTGTTTTGAAGTTTGTATGTGCTTTGTCTCTAGGGACCACCGTAAATATACTTTTATTTATTCACTCCACATAAAATGTAATAAATAACTCATATAATACAAAAACAAACTATTCACGTTCCACTTTTAACTATTTCAATTTCCAGCTTCTTCTTTTAAATAAATTTAAAGTGAAACAACACAAAACACTGCAAACCACAACACAATTAAATATAAATTAAAATATGAAAACAAAAAGAAATGGTAAATGGCCTGTATTTATATAGCGCTTTACTAGTCCCCAAGGACCCCAAAGCGCTTTACATATCCAGTCATCCACCCATTCACAGACACATTCACACACTGGTGATGGCAAGCTACATTGTAGCCACAGCTGCCCTGGGGCGCACTGACAGAGGCGAGGCTGCCGGACACTGGCGCCACCGGGCCCTCTGACCACCACCAGTAGGCAACGGGTGAAGTGTCTTGCCCAAGGACACAACGACCGAGACTGTCCAAGCCTTGTAACCTTCCGATTACAAGGCGAACTCCCAACTCTTGAGCCACGATCGTCCCCAAGAAGATGCACCTTCTCTGTCACATGCATGAATAAACTTTCTGAGTCCTTTATCATCCACAACTGAAAATAGTTGTGGATGATTACTATACCTTTCTAATGTGACATTGTTGTCCCTGGCTCTCTTTCTCTGTCTCTCCCTCCCACTCTGTTCCTGTGCAACTACCGCCCCTCCCCCCTCTTCCCAGCGCAAAGCACAAGGCTGGCATGCGGAGTGAAGCGAAAAAAAAGTGCGAGAGAGAGAGGGTGAGAGAAAGAAAAAAAACCCCCACAGCTCGCGATAAGGAGCCGGCTGGCGTCGGCTCTAAAGAGCCATTTCGTTCCCAACCGACACATCACTAATTCAGAGTAAGTAATCAGAGGTTTCAATCTAATACACCATTTTAGTGTGAAGCCTTTAGTTATTAAACTCAAGCCAAAGGCTCAGTCATTAAAGACGTTTCTGAATTATTTGTGGCAAAGCAGAGAAGACGAGAAACATGCACAACATTATTCCAGTCTCTCAATCACAGGCAGTCCATCAAATCATCAAGCACTTATAGTAGCATTAATCAGTACAGAAAACCAACCTGCCACTATAGAGTGGCAGGATGGGTTTCTGTACACAAAGCAAACTGTAATAGAGCTGTTTTATATTAAAGCTTTTGAATCCTGTAAAATGCTACCATTCATATCAATATGCCCTGTTTAGAATTTCCATTGGCATTTTTAAGTATGCTACTGCAAGCATGCAAAGCATCTACGAATTACATGAAAAACTACTTTATGAAAAATAACTTTTATTTTTCCAGCTAACTTCACTATGTGCTCCCTGACCTTCCTGTTCTTCTACAACCCCTCTGTCCTCTCTCTCTCTCCATCCTCTTCACTCAGC
This sequence comes from Rhamphochromis sp. 'chilingali', assembly GCF_963969265.1. Lineage (NCBI taxonomy): Eukaryota > Metazoa > Chordata > Actinopteri > Cichliformes > Cichlidae > Rhamphochromis > Rhamphochromis sp. 'chilingali'. Next base: position 5,369,705 of record NC_137943.1, on the reverse strand, counting down.
TAGAAGCTAGAAAATGACAACAAATATAATCTCATAATAGTTATTATAGAACAGTAATAAGTATAAGAGGGGTATCCACAACTGACAACAGGACAGCAGACTGCTTACATGCGCAAACTCATCGTCAATTATTATTAACCTTTATTTAACCAGGAAGATCCCATTGAGATTAAAAACCTCTTTTTCAAGGGAGACCTGGCCAAGATAGGCAGCAGCAGATGTCTCACAGTTACAGAAATTACTCAAACACAGGCAGCAACAACACACATGCAACAATAAGTGAAAGAATACAAATAAAATAAAATAAAATTCAATAAAATTCAAATAAAAATAAAAAAGTCAGTTAAAATGACAATCAATCTAATTGAAACAGTTGCATGTTATGGACTTGGCCTCAAGGATTCGTAGTTTAGATTTAAAAACACTTAATGAAATGAATTCAGTCATTTTCCATTCCTTCTGCGGTTTGTTCCAAGCCAAGGGTGCTAAATGGACAAAAGCTCTTTTACCAAGTTCAGTTCGGGCAAATGGAAGAGAAAGCAACAAGTAACCATGCGGACGAAGAGAATACCGACCAGCATGTTTCATTACAAGCAGGGAACATAGATAAGAAGGCAGCAACCCAAGTATCACCTTATATATAAAACTGTATAAATGAGAGTTCCTCCGACTTACCAAAGCAGGCCATCCTACCTGAGAGTATAACTCACAGTGGTGAGCCTGAAATTTACGGTTAGTGATGAACCTCAGAGAAGCACGACACACAGAATCAACCATTCGAAGACATTGAGCAGAAGCATTCATATATAGAATATCACCATAATCCAGCACAGGCAAGAATGTTGCAGCAACAAGCCGCTTCTTTGTATTAAAAGAGAAACACAACTTATTTTGAAAATAAAATCTCAGTTTTAACTTCAGGTTTTTCACAAGATTCTCTACATGTGGTTTGAAGGTAAGCGAGTCATCAATTAAGATTCCTAGATATTTATAGGTGTGAACCAACTCTATTTTATTACCTTCAAGAGTAGTTACTGATGGGATTGTTTGGGCTCGTCTCCTTGATTTAGAAAACAACATGATCTTTGCTTTGTTTGCGTTGAGAACAAGTTTAAGCTGAAATAATGAGTGCTGGACAGCAAAAAAGGCTTTCTGCAAGGAGTCAATGGCTTGGACAAGAGTTGAACCACAGCTGTAAATAACTGTATCGTCAGCATAGAAGTGCAAGTTTGCATCTGGCACATGTAGACTAAGATTGTTTACGTAAATGATAAATAGAAGGGGACCTAATACAGAACCCTGTGGCACTCCGTTGTGCACTGTAACAAAGTCAGAACATAGACTGTCAGATTTATTGCACCGAGTCCTGTTACTGAGGTAGTTTGAGAACCATGCCACTGCTCTCTCAGAAAGTCCTGACTGGAAGAGTCTAAGTTTTAAAATACAATGATCAACAGTGTCAAATGCTTTTGACAAATCAATAAAAAGGGATGCACAGTATTGTTTTTTATCAAGTGCAATAGTAATATCATTTACCACTCTAATTGCAGCTGTGATAGTACTGTGATTCTTCCTAAAGCCTGATTGATATTCAGATAAAATGGCATTGGTGTGTAAAAACTCCTTTAACTGCTCACACACAAGAGCTTCAAGAACTTTGGTCAGCACAGATAGATTAGATATTGGTCTGTAATTAGTTAACACTGCTGGGTCGCCCCCTTTTAATAGTGGAATAACAAAAGCTGATTTCCATACTGAGGGAATTTTATTCGTATCCAGTGTGAGGTTGAAAAGTGTTGCGACAGTCAATAAATGTGGTAAAGCTACAGCTACATAATCTTTGGTGAATTTGACTACATGTCCACTCTCACCAGTTTCTTTTTGCTCTCTCTCTTTGCTGTCTTCACCCTGCGCTCTCTCTTTCTCTCCCTCTCTGTCCTCTCTCAGTCTTAAAACTTAAATGTTACAGTGAATAAAAGGCATATGGATTTGGAGCTGTACTGTAAACAAACACTGAAGCCCAATTGCTTGAGCAGCCCCAAAAAACAGTTTTAATTCACCTATGCCCCATAGCAAATGCCTTTCAAGTTTCAAGTGAGACCATGCTTCATGAGCTTTTTTTTAGTTTCAAAAAGACATATATATGAATTTACAGACTCCCCAAGGTCCATGTCAGCTGAAAGGACAGGGTAACCTGGGCCTGGACCCCTGGGAGCCATTCATCACACAAGTATTGACTTGGGACGACAACGTTTATGAGTAAGTCAAATATGTTAATATCTCTATAGTTAGAAATAAAGCATGAAACAGACAATGTCATGACATTAAACAAAAAAAATGGCAATAAGATGTGGACAGCCACTTTGAGGCCCACAGTGGTTGAAATGTTATGACTGAGGCCACGATTGTGTTTTGATGCTCTAACAGTCTCCTGCTGGCAGGTCAGCAGTCACGGCTTGGATCCAACCTCCACCATTTCTAACTTCCTCTGTTCCTCCTCCAGGTTTCTTATCTCAGTTCTTCTCTGTCCACTGTGAGACTTCATATATTATGATGAGTCACATCTACCTCGGGAGCAGGCTGTGTTGGTACAGTCATGCCTTAAGCCTCCCCGGTAGTCAGATTTATCAGTGTCCTTCAATGGTCCCTCTGCTTGTGCTGCTTCTTGTGTTGTGGATGTTGTTTCTGTCGCTTGGTGAATTGTCATACCACTTTCTCAGATTGCACTTGTCAGCGATGTTAACCTAGAACCTAGAAATCATCTTGGCTGCATGTTGGAAGATGTTGTGACTGTAAGGTATGAAGCCCCTTATTGCCAGTTGTCTTACGTTTTCCACTGCTCCAATGATAGTGACGTTACGTTGAAGTTAATGCTCATAGCGAACAGGAATGGTGACCATCTCTTTCTGTAGGTAGTCTTTGGCCTTGAAGTGACGCTTGAACCCTCTCAGGTAACTGCTGATTATTCCCTTGATATGGTTTGGGATGTGATAGTGCTTCAGTGCTGTTCTGAGAAGATTGTGAGGAATTAGGCGAGTCCAGCCAGACTGCTGTCAGATTTCTTTGACCTGGCTTTCATGTATAATCTTGCTCAGGACCAGGGCCATTTTTTTTGACATTTATGAGGCAGCAGACTAAGAAAAGATGCTTAGACCCACTTCTTACCTGGCTATAGCCTCTAGGTTATCCAGCAGAAATGTTTTTCACCAATGCTTTCCCAAGGCAAGTGAGAGTCGTCATCTCTCCAGCATGTTCTCTCCCAGTTACACATGCAGGATCCATCCTCGTCAGATGTTCTACTCTGAGTCATCCTAGATGAACAAGCTCCTCACTCGTCTCTATGTTCCTGAAGTCAACTTGGGCAGCTGGGGATGTGGCTGCCAAAGCCACTGACTGCTACTTGATCTACAAAGCACCAGACCATTATAGCTCTCTCTGCCCACACAGGAGGGTGGACGCATGAATCTTGTTCTGGGTAGGCCCGACCTGGCCCAGTGGGCTAAGGCTCGGCCACTCAGTGCTCATTTGAATGACACTTAATCTAACCCACCGCTGAAGACCATTTTGTGTTGGGAGGTCCACCAGAAAAAGTTTCTGTCGACAACACAGGTCTTGGGAACATGATTAGATGGTGATGGATGGAGGGGTTATTACAGTAAATCAGTGCAAAATATTAGACCGTACAAAAATAAATCTAAAGAAAGCAAAACAACATAAATCTGTGCAGACAGAATTATCAATATGTTCAGAAAACCAGCCTGAAAGGCTTGGAAATAATATGACAGTAAGTAAGTTTAACACCCCCCCAAACAAACCCAAAACATCCATTTGTAAGAAAACCATTTACTTTGCCATTACTCCTTGAATAGTTTTACAATGCTTTAACATCAGTTTAAATGGGATTTTTCTGATTTAACATTATCTTGAAATAAAGTGTTATCTCTTTTTAATTCAAATGTGAATTTTTCACATTTGTAAAAAGCAACCGCTGGAAAATAAAAAGCATCATCTTATGCAGCTATTCTTTCAATAAATTCAAAAAGCCACAATTTTCCACAAAATAGACCCAGCCTTATTTCAATTGCAGACTCTCAAAATTGTGCACCATTCTGCTGACAGCTGTTATGTTTTAGGACATTCATTTTCTGGATAGACCTGTCTTTATCTACTTGTAATCCCAAAATGTAACAATTTATGTTCAGAGTTACTTTTGCCCTCATGACATTTTGTATGTCCTCACAGTGGGACACAGAAAATAAATTTGACTCAAACAAAAAACTAAAGTCACACAATGAAAACAATGTTACCTTTGATTCCAGCCCACATCTAAGTTCCAAGCTCAACAGACAGCTGTGTTTACACCATGTATTCAAGAGTTAAACCAACCGGTTACAGGTGGACATTTTAAAAGCAGTGATGTCCTAGTCGTTGAACTTTAAATGGATCATTGTATTGTAGAAAACAAATTTTCAACCATGTAAAAGCCTGAAAGGAAACTCTGTGACCATTATTCACTGCACAGAAGAGCAGTGGCTCTTTGTAGTGCCTTAAACCTGGATTCTTTTTAGCACCGGGCCAGCAGAGGGCGACTCCTCTAATTGTAGATAAGTGTAAGGAAAATGGCCTTTCGCTTTTTTAATCTGTAACCTCAGTTATACTTAAGATTGTAAGTAAAGCTTTAATAAATAGAACACAGTGCTCATTTATGATATTATTATGCCCCCAGTCAGAGTAAAAAAGAAACATAGAATAGGATCTACCTTCAGTTCTAGCCAGTAAGCCCTGACGTGCAGGGGTGGATCTAGAGAAATAGTCCTAGGGATGATGTGAGGGTGGAAATCCCATGGGGTGGCAAAATCAATGTGCAGGTGTTACATTCTGTAATATTTATTAGATATGCTTAAAATACACCAAATGCAGTAAGTATACACGTTTCATATAAACATGGTCAGTAACCTTCTTATTGGCTTTAGGCCAAATAATAAAACATTTCCGTTACATAAAAAATGTGCATTTTGATTAAATAAAGATGTAGCTCAATAAATATAAAATCCAGAATACTACACAACATGAGGTGGATCAGTTGGAAATACAGTTTTTCTAATTTCAGTTTCACATTCTTGCGTTAGAAAATAATCAAACTGTTACATGCTTACAAAATGTCAGGAATCTGCACTGTCATGACCAAGTTTTTCACCAAAAGGTAGTTGTTTTTTTTTATGATTTATTGGGTTATGACACTCACCTTCATTCAATTTCCAGAGTGTAACAATCAGCCACCTGTGCTGAATCTGAAATGCCCATGATGGTGATTCAAAATATGTTCTGGCACAATCACAGATTGTTGCTACTGACGACAAGAAATACATTTTTAATTTTTTGAATCTATATTGAATTTTAACTGTCGCTAGGCTCAAAGTGTTAATGTTAGCTTATTTTAATAAAAAAAACAAAACAAACATTGTCATATGTCAGAGGATTTGCTTTTTTTGATACAGCTATGATGACACTTGCAAAACTGAGAAAAGAAAAAGAAAAAAGATCCAAGGCTCTCTATCTTCTTTGCTGTGTGGGTAAATATAACACAATACCACTTGGTGGCAGCAAGCAAGCAGGTAAATGCAAAGCATGAAAAGATTTTTCCAAAAAGCTAATTAAATACTCATTATTGACATACTGAGCTGTAGTAACTAATTGTTTCTTACAGAGCAAAGTAATCTGACAGAATGTGATGTGTTTGATGGCAGAAAACAACAGGAGGAAATCACTCTGGACAGGAGAAGACATTGGCATTGATAAAGAACATACAATAAAGATGTGAATAGGTGTCACTAGGTAAGTCCATCAGGTTGATTGAAATGCCAGTATTAAATAGAATAATTATAGGCTAAATTCTGCTGGTTTTGAGTAATATCTCAGCAGTTTCATTGTATTTGAGTATCACCACAAGAAAGTGACTGTGAATTCTTTTGGTAAAACTTTGTAAAGCACAACAAGATCAAAGTTTTGTTATAACCTTTAGCAGCACAAAGGTGAATAGAGATTAAAACTTGTTCGGTAATCACATAGATTATAATCTATGAAATTTCTACATTCGATTAGTTTGTCGTCATTTCTTTACATCTGAAGTAGAATATATCAGAGGGGTTCTTCATCTTCCGACTTACAAGGCGGTGGAAGGCATGCAGCCACTGACTGCTTTAATTATTAATAAAAGGTAAAGGAAACAAAACTCAAAGTAGTATGCAACAGTGTTCCTACCTAAAGAAAAACCTCCGCTCATAGCTTAAGGTCTTGTGTTTGATTACACAACCACCACACGTTCCGTCTCCAAACAGGGATTCAGTTGCTCTTCCTGGGTGATACTATTACAGTTTAAGAACGCTCATATGTCATTTCAGCATGAACTCCTATAAGGTTTTTGGGAGTCAGAGGGTAACAACCTGTTCTGTTACTTAAGTAAAATGATATGTTGTGTAATTTAAAAATTTGAGTGCAAATTAGACTTCTGCACTTCCTCTTGGCTCTTGGAAAATCTAGCAAATCCCATGATTTGGTAACTTTGGGAATTTCAGATCGGGAGGACACTCCTGTTGGCTGTTCTTTAAATGCTGATGCTCCTGCATATCAAGGGAGCTCTTCTTCATTTAGCTTGCTCTGAGGACAGTTTCCAAGGACAGTTTCCTGATAAAGAATGTAGGGTAATTAACGAGAGCAGCCTGGAGGATATGGATTAGGAAAGCAGGGAATGAACAAAGGAAAAAATGTCAATACTATGAATTATTTGTCCCATTTGAGACTCCACCTCCCAAAATACAGTAAAATTGAAAAATATATAGTTAACTTACAAATGACAACAACTGGTAATTAAAGAATGTATAACAGGGTGAAATATAAAGCACTGTTCAGTGTTCAAACTCATTTGTGATAGGCCATGAAGTTGTAGCCAAAGGTTTCTGTGGGTGTTTGAGAGCCATTTTCTTTGTCCATCTTGAAGTCATCAAGTCTGAAGTAGAGTTGGCCTTTCACTTTCACCCTCATGCTACTTTTTGCATGTTTTCTCAACCACTGCTGTTTCCTTCACCCAAGGGTGGATCTGTGACCTCCAACAGAAACGCCAGCTCGACCTTCCTGCCAGCATTCCAGCACACACACATACACACAACCACTGTGGTTCCGAAAACAGCAGAAAGGGTAAACGATCATAACAAATAAATCAAGAAAGAAAAAATAATTAAAGCCGATATGCTTTATAGTTTATTTTCACCTCTGAACACAGGGAGCATACAGGGCAGGGAGATGAAAAAGAGACACTGTTCTGACATTTTATGGCAGGGTGAGCAAGCACACCTGCAGAGACACAGAAAGGAAGAGAGAGAGAGGGGAAGAGAGAGAGATAAGAGTAGAGCAAAGTAGCGAGAGAAAAGAGGTGGAGCAACACAGAGTAAAGAGCTGCTCAGAGAGGCAGAGCAGTCTGCACACATCATCAGCTTGTCTCTTTAGGAGGACGAGAGCAAGAGAGAGTAAGAAAGTGGGTTAAGAAGAGACAGACGGAAAAAAGGAAGAAAAGAGAAACTGCATCAAAGAAAAGAGAGAGTTGTTGTTGAGCTGGGAATCCATCCAGCAGACTTCAGTTTGTGTCCAAAACCAGTTAAAACCAGAGTGACGGGGAGCCGTGAGTGGGAGGACAGACTGGTTTCTAGCCACAGGGAGTAGACTGCAAAGCACCATGGCTGACAATGTGAATGAGGAGTCGGATTATACTCCGGGGAAAGATGAGCTGGACTGGGGCTATGAGGAAGGTAGGCTGGGCTCTCTCAGCATGTGAAGGGATGCTGGAGATGTGTGAAAAGCTAAGGATCAGGAGGAGTTTTAAGGGGGACAACCCAAAACTTTACACTTTTTCAAAACATTTAAAAAAAATGCAATTTGATTCTTTAGTTGGATTTGGGTTATACACTGTACAACATCTGTCAGACCAATATGTTTTTAAAACACCACTAATGGTTTTACTCTCTCATCTCCTATGCTGTAGGTTGCTCGAACGGCATGATTTACAGTCAGTCATATAGAAAAATATCACAAGAACAATATCACTTTTTGCTGGCAACAATATCAAGTTGCCAGCAAACAGCTGTTTATCACTGCACTGCTAAAAGTATAGGAGACTTGCAACAGACAGTTGTTGGTCAGAGACTTACAGCAGAGCAAAGATTTCCTTGGACTCTACAATTCATACAATAAAACTCAAAAATGACTTGGCATTAAGAGCTGTCACTCATATATCACTCATATATCTTTGTCTACAGAGAAACTGAATAAAGCACATAAACACTTGAACATAGGTTACAAACATTACTGTCATACTTTCAGTATGTCATGTAGTTATGTGTTCACTTTGTCTTTCTGCTAATGCTGCTTTTACTGAGCATCGAGGGATATACTGTCACACTGAACTGTGAAATTCTTACTGTAAGTATACTAAATTATATGGAATACCATGTATATCTAAGACACTAATATTTGACATGCAAATACCTGGTTAGCTAAGAGGAGATGAGAGGTTCCCACAGGAAATTCTTCATCTTAATTTATAAGCACAAGTACAGAACTTCCTTGCCATGAGCTGACAGAACTCACTGCTGTGTAATAAGCAAAAGTTTCCTTTCTTAGGACTTAGCTAAGGTGTCAGTCACATAGACCTAGAGGTTGGTTGACCCCCTGACAACCTCTGGTCACCAGGGAAAAATGTTGCTGGCAAATTGTTGCTGCTATTGCCAGGTGAAATCAGCTACACCAAGAATCTGCTTGTGATAGCTTTGGTCACCTGCAGTTTGCATTGAAGACAGACTTTTCTACAACGAGTTGTCATTTACGCCACAAGCTTTAGTCAAAGTGGAACAAGTGCAGTATAAATTGGGTTAGGGTTAGGGCTAACCCTAACTTTTACTCTGACTGCTCTCAATTTCTCATTTTCGTCACTCTTAGTTTCACTAACAGTTGGTGAGTAGTTTGCAAGTGTTTACAGAAATTTCAGCATCTTCCATATAAACTGCTGCAAAGGTGGCAGCCTGCTATCAAGTAAAGCAAAGGGGGTTTCTCAAAGAAGGGTTTTGGTGTACCACTTTACATCTGCTTGCAAACACTTTCTTGATAACAACAGCCAGCAACTTCCAGCAACCACCCACAACCAGTTAAAGAAAGCACATCTTTCTGCTGCAACCAGTGAATTACAAGGTCACTGACTAACTGGTCTGCGATTTGATCAGTTGGTTTCACAGAGACTGCCAGAACCTCCAACAACCACTGAAGGTGCACATTTTCCCTGCTGAGTGGTGGCTATCAGATGGCCACCAACTAACGCCTGTGTGGCTAACAAGCTGGCACAGTCATTTCTTGATTAGCTTACACATAAGAATGATATCATCTAACACTAAAGTTAACAACACCAAATTCTTTTCCAATGGCTGAAGCAAAAAAACCGTAATTACTCACAAAGCTAAGTCCTTAATTTGAGGTCATTAAAGCAACAATCCGCAATTTAGTAGTGCCACTGAAATTCTCACTGCCTTTAGTAAACTGTTGTTAAGGCTTTAGTTGCTGAGGAAAGCGAGAATGTGACCACTGCCCCATGCTTCTTTGCTATGGTGTGAGTAGTCAGCCAGTGAGGACCGTCTATCTGCAGTCCCAACAGAAAGGCACACTGTGAGGCCTGAGCTCCTTGTCTTGGAGGCAGATGGGTGTACTGGACTTTCCATGAACACGATACTGCCAGTGTGTATTTCCTTTTTCTAAAAACACAGCAGGTTGTGCACATTGTACACATCTCTTACTGTTGCAGTCAGCTGAAAAGTGAAGCAAATTCTGTCTTTCAGTGGGATCACTTTCTCTACACTTGTTTATCTTCACACTCTATTAAACTGATAGCAAAGGCCTTACTAGTGTTGTGCTGTGAACAGGTGATCTGTCTCATTTAGGACAGACTTGCCCTGTTTTTACAACTGCAGTCTGCTTAATTTTGTTTTTATGAACAGTAATCTCATTGTCACACTCACTGCAAGAAGTCCTGTTTACTAGACACTGAGAGGAAGCAGAAAGAAACTCAGGACCAGAATGAGGACAAGGCAAAGAGGAAGAGGGACTTAAGACCAGTTTTAGCCAGTCTCGTGTCCCCACACGTTCTTTTGAAACCACCGTTTTCCTCTCAAGCACACACCCAGATCTGTTTATATCACTTCAGGGGATATTATTTGACTTTGATTTTGTGGCGACAAACCCCAATTTAAACCACAACTACTATTTAAACTGTTTGATTAGTATGAAGATGGATGGATAGTTATTTATTGGAGTTTGGATATATATATATATATATATATATATATATATATATATATATATATATATATATATATATATATGTATATATATATATATACACATATATATATATACACATATATATATATATATATATATATATATATATATATATATATATACACATATATATATATACACATATATATATATATATATATATATATATATATATATATATATATATATATATATATATATATATATATATATATTAGGGGTGCAACGATACACAATATTCACGGTTCGGTTCGGTTCGATACTTTGGTGTCACGGTTCGATATTTTTTCGATACAAAAAAATGTTCATGCCTTTTTAATTTGTCATTTATTAAAATTATAAATATATATTTTAACTCAAAAGTACAGTTTTTAAATTTAACCCTAACCCTTGTGCGCGTTTTTTATTTTGACAGCGAATGCGCACCTGTGGACCACTTATGTGCAGCCCTGGTTATTTAGCTCGTCATATTGCAGCCACAGAAATTCTTTTGTCCATGAAACCATGAAGCTGCACTTTCTTTTTGCCTTATAGTCTGATTTGTCATAACTTCTCCGTTTTGTGGTAAGCTTTTCTTTGGCTGTCACTTCTTCACCCTGACCTGTCTTATTTGGCTCAGAAGAAATGAAATATATATCCTCAACCTCTCACATGTTTAAGCTTGCTGCGGGAGATTTCACTTGTCATGTTTGCATAGTAAGCTAACAATTAATAAGACGATGTCAGAGGAATTGGTGCACAAATTATCATCACTCACAGATCAGTGCTGTCGCTCTCTATACACAGTTCGCACGATTGCAAAGTGAAAGCAAAAAAACAAGCGCAAATTCAAACGCGATTTCAATATGTCACATATTGACAGTGGCTCACCGATGCCAATGACATAATTACCCAGCTACATTTCTGAAAGAATGCAAAAGCATTGACATATATTTTTCTTCCTACAATAGCCCGACGGGCAGGGAAGAGATAGATTTTGGTAGCCCGACTGAAAAAAATCGCTAGCCCCAGGACGTCGGGCTAGCGATATTGCAAGCCCTGTATCTGATTGAGGAATCACTCATCTTTGGAAAAGAGAGTTTATTACAGAGAAATGTCTCTTTCCAAAATAAAAGCTATACTATCCGCTTCTTCTGGGCTATATTCTCAGCAGCATAAGGAGAATCATGTGCTAACAGCTGTCTAAATGACTCGGCTAAAGTTAGTAGCATGCTTGTTGTTTTTGTCTTTGCACTAGGATGATGTCGGCGTAAATGTGCAGTCATATTCGTTGTGTTCCCACTAGTGATTTCAGGTTAATCTCGTTGAAATGACCTTAACGCCACAACACGGCAAATCTCCGTTAACGAGCTACCGCCGATCGCCCCGTGCATGGGGCTAGACGGCCAACACGTTAACGAGCTAACTGCGCTAACACACTAGCTCCCACCCATGTAATTGAGCATTGCATGGCACATCCAACATACTGTTTTACTTTAGTCCATGACTCGCTTACCTTCAGGGTCATACGTCACATGAAAACCAAAATAATTCCAAACGCCAGATCTGGAGAGCTTAACTTCTGTCTTGCTAGCTTGCCCTGCGCTCTTCCTTCTGACTATGCTGTCTGTGTTGAGCACTCAGTGGATCTGCGCTCGACAGTGCAGCCTAGGCGGAGTAGTCTCAACACAGACAGCATCGTCAGAAGGAAAGTTGATAAAATAAATTACAAATGTTGTATTGTTCGATACATATGCGTACCGAACCGAAAGCACTGTATCGAACAGTTCAATATCGATACGAATATCGTTGCACCCCTAATATATATATATATATATATATATATATATATATATATATATATATATATATATATATATATATATATATATATATGAGAGAGAGAGAGCAGCAAACTCCAGTAAATAACTATCCATCCATCTTCATACTAATCAAACAGTTGTCTGTGTTGTGCCACTTATGGTACCATAAAATGTGCTTTCATTGTTACTAGGCTACCATTGCCATATTTATTATAATAATTACAGGTTATGACTTTACTGCTTGTAGACTTGCTAATAAAAAAACATTTCTGACTCCCCTCTTATATAAAACAGCCCCCCCACGTTCCTCCAGTAGGAAGAGCAAATGACCAGTCAAGTTGGATGACTTGTTGAAATCTTAACTGGTAACTGTACTCTAAACATACAATTCCCTGTCTAGTACATGTTTGCTCACTTGCGAGGCTAGTGAGCAAGCACTAGCCATGCAAGTGAGCTTTGTTAGCATGGCTAACAACATGAAGGGGATTTTTTCTGGTATGGGAAAAAGACCAAAGTGAATGACAGCTGAATTGATGGTTAAGTTTCAGGGTCAGTGATTGGGTTGGACCAGCTGTTGGTAAAATAAATCTCTAAAGGTGTATCTTAATTTGGATACTTGTGTTACTGGCACACAACATTAAGTACACAACATATTTCCTTCCTACATGAATTTAGACTGATTGCATGTTCACCAATTAAAACTTGAGTTGTGAGTATGGCATTTGAAACCTTTGACTGTGATTGGATTTCTGCCTGCTGTCAGCATCTGATCACAGATTGTACAAACTTTCACCAAAAATCCAGAAGCGAAACTGCAGAAAGTTAGAAACTGATGTCATTGAGCGAAGAAGAAAAATAGTGTTGCTATTTTTATGACCGATTCCATGAACTCATTTGGGAAGTTTTTACAGATTTTCCCTCTAGACTTCACCGGAAGTCTTTTTGTAACCATAGATATCTATCCAATCCATCCATCCATTCATCTGAGAGGCAGGGTACACCCTGGACGCCAGTCTGTTGCAGGGCTTATTGCAACCTCGTACCCTTCATATGGCATGCAGATTAAGCCACTTCCATGCTGCTTTCATTTTTTTGACCCTTAAACAATATTTGATGCTGCTTATGACTGCTCTGAATAAAGCTGTCAGTGAAAGCCATTATTTACCTCAAATGGTACTTAGGGAAGTACTTGATTTGAGGCACAGGATGGACGCCTATTTAGCAATGACCAAGCCCTTCATAAGAGCTGTTTTATGTGGTGTATATTGTTTAAATTAAGTGTAGATGATGACTTTGGTAACATATTACAGCTAGTCAAAGTTTGAACTTTGAAACAGCTGGTGCAACAGTTCCCTTTACTTTTAAGTGTGACTTGGCAGAACACTTAAAACTGTGCAACCATTTTTAATGGTCATGTTCTTAGTAAGCCTATATGTTACAACAATAATCTGAATGTATGCTCTATTTCATGTGCATTTTTATGCCTATTTTTGCTCATAAAGGTGTAGAATGGGGACTTCATTTCCCAGCAGCCAATGGCGAGTACCAGTCTCCCATTAATCTAAACTCCAGGGAGGCTCACTACGATCCGTCACTCCTGGATGTTGGATTGTCACCAAACTACGTGGTGTGTCGAGACTGCGAGGTCATCAATGATGGACACACTGTCCGTATTATTCTCAGGTCCAAGTCAGGTAACTCCCAGCAGCCATGACATCATATCAGCAAACACAAATTGTTGACTAAACTGCTTTGAAACAGGATGTATGAATAGTTTTTGAGATTTGGTAGGAGGTGATTAATGTATATTTTTCTCACAAGGGAAAAGCAAAAAAGTTGCATCGCATAACAAATGACCCCTTTCTCTCACACCGACTATTATTCTGACCTATTTAGCCTTCTTCCTGTACGTGCTTGATCATAAACCCTCTGGTTTCCTGTGACAGTGGTTACTGGAGGTCCACTGCCAAGCGATCACGAGTATGAGCTTCATGAGGTTCGATTCCACTGGGGCAAAGAGAACCAAAGAGGATCGGAGCACACGGTCAACTTCAAGGCTTTCCCTATGGAGGTAAACCAAGGAGAAAAAAGAGAAAAAAGCAAGGCCATAACCATGAAGCACACCCCAAACACCAAAGAAATGCACTGATTTGTTTAGACTTGTCTTCAGCTAACACTGTAGTTTGATGAGTCCTTGAAGACAAAATCTTTTTTTTCTTTGAAAAGTATCTGCTTTGATATCAATAGCATTGTTCCACAGTCATAATCAAACATTCTGTGACTCCGTGTGTCTGTGAAATCTTTACGGTGCGTTCTCTGACAGTTCATCAAGAAACTGTACCACTCCATCCAAAAACCTACATTTATATTTTCATTTTTTTTTTGTTTACAAATGTGTGAGCTGTTTCTACTTTGGTTTTTACTCCACGTTAGGTCAATCCCATTTTTATCTTGTCATCTACAACAACTTTGCATTTCCCAAAACTGGACTCCATCTTCAAACACTAATGTTATAAATTCTGGTGAACTTTCTTAGATAACGTTCCTGCACAATATAATATCTGGCATTTTACTGGACCTCAAGGTAAATACCTAATAAATTCCTAATTATTAGGACACCAAAAATATATGAATCTGACAACAGAACATTGGACTTGCTGGTCTACAAATGTCCCATTTTCCCATTTTTAGTGTTTGTCCGTAGTCAACAAGGGAAAATTGTGTGAAGAGAGCTTGGCTTATTTGAAGACAGTGGTAAATACAGTTTACTGTGCCGATTGTACTGAGCTCAATCTACTGCAGATATTATTCTCAGTATAGCTCAGTGTCTCTTTCCATTCCTGTTTGTAGCAGCAGAACTACCCTTTTACGATAGCTTATGTTTCCTTTTACAAAACACATTATCAGTTCTCAGTGCAGAAGGCTATTGATAATGAAACAGGCAGCTCAGAGATCACAAAGATATTATACATTAATGTTTTTTCCACTGTGTCTGTTATAATAAGACACATAGCATGGCAGCTGTAAGTCTTATCATGTATGTAACTTCAGTCTGGTCTTGTATTTACTGCTTTCAGGGTCGAAGCTTTGTACACGTCCCTTTGTTTATGTGAAAGCCCTTACAAAAAGCCTTCAGTCACCACAAGCTGATGGTTTCTCACTCACTCACAACTTGTCCTCTCTACAGCAAATGCCACTCAATCACAGATTGTAATGTGTTGTTTCTTTGTGTGCAGCTTCATCTGATTCACTGGAACAGCACTCTGTTTAACACATTGGAGGATGCTCTAGGGAAGAAGAATGGAGTACTTATCATAGCTCTTTTTGTGCAGGTAAGCATCCAGAGCCAGAAGGCTGGCAAAGTGACCTGATAAAGGATTGATTTACAATGTCTGTTTATTCATAGCCAAGAAACTATTTTCTATGTCAGTCAGAAACATCGTTAAAGTCAGTGTCTTTTCAGTCCTGGAAGTTAGGAGGTGGAGCATTCATGGAATGAAGTTGTTTTTCCTGCACATTCCACATACACTTGTTATTGTGAACTGGGAAATCTGGGGGCCCAATACTTTGAACTCTTTGTCAAGTGTTGTGTGTATTATCCTACTGAAAAAGACCAGTGGCATTAATGAATACTTTCTCCACAGAGAAATACGTGTTCTGCAGTAATGTTTAGGCAGGTCAAAGCAACATCTACATGAATGCAACTGAGGCTTACCAGCAGAAAATCATCACACTGTCCCCAGTGTGACAGACATTGTCAAAACTAGTTATTGCTTGATATATTGCATTTTTTAAATGTTTGAAAATGTCTGTAAAGCTTCCACTGAAGAACTTTAAAAGAAAGAAAGAAATACAGATACCCCCCCCCCCCAAAAAAAAAACAAACAAAACAAAACATAAATTTAAATACATTTCTTCATAAAACAGATGCATTTTTTTCTCCATGCTTAAAAAAAGACACTTAAACACACCATTTCTCCCTGTTAAGTGCAGCTCAGGGGAAGTGCCATTTAAAAAGGCTGTCCCATTTTCCATGTATATGATCCAGCTACAGAGTGTTTGGTGACATCTTATGCAGCCTGTGAATGCTCAGTTAAACACAAAGTAAAAGGTGCTGTCTTTCTGTGGAGTTCTAAGTTATATGCTGGCTCCCTAAACTGGGACTGAGCCACAATGCCCGTTTTAAGTCTAGTCTTGACATGCATTTTTATAAACATTTGCTTTTATCAGCCCTAATGTACTTTCCTTCCTAGCATTGTAAAAGCTGTTTTCCTAAATGACTGATCAGATAAATTCTAGATATGCTTGGTGTGACCTGAGAATGAGTCAGTTTGGAATGTATTGTTTGCCACGTTCCTGTGAAATTCCCCTGATTTACATGCTTAATGCACTCCATAAGGAATAATCCTCAGCTCATGAAATGAGACCGGGTTTTCAAGAACTCTCAGTAGACCTCTTGAAAAGCTAGTCTGCTGAGAAACCTGCTCAAAAACCTTGACAAAAAACAGTGGCTATCTCACTCTTTCTTCAACCCAAAACATTCCTGACCTCAGACCTAACACTACACACATCCTGTTCTCAACAGAATTCTTACTTCATTCCCTGTTTACTTCCTGCAGACATAAAAGTATAAAAGTCCTGCTTAAACACAATCACTGGTAGCATTATCGTTATCAACTAGTTCAAGCTGAAATAAGGACTACTTTGTCAGTTGTGAAACCAAACATGCTTACTTTTTTATCAGATTGGTAAAGAGCATCTGGGACTGAAGGCCATCACTGAAGTTCTCCAGGACCTGCAGTACAAGGTGTGACTGAATTAAAAAAAAATCTGAGCAGATGAAAGCATTTTAAAATGCTGGATTTGTAGGATGCATGTACAATGAGAATAATTACCTTTGTGTTAATGCCACCAGGGGAAGAGCAAGATAATCCCCTGCTTTAATCCCAACACTCTGTTACCGGGTAAGCAAGGATGTCTTGAGCACCGATGCAGATTTGTAGCTATTGCCTCCTGATAACACCCATACGATTTTTGTGTGGGTGTGAGATAAAGTTGAAAAAAAAATGCAGATCATGTCCTCATTTCAGAAAGTCAACTGCATGATGGGATGAAGAAATTGTTTTTTGTTCAGCCTTGAGAGCTGAAACAATATCATCAAAGTATAATTGATGTTTGCTTTTTCCACAAAACCTGCCCACAGATCCATTACTGAGAGACTACTGGGTGTATGAAGGATCTCTGACTACACCACCTTGTAGTGAGAATGTGACCTGGATTCTCTATCGTTACCCTCTCACCATCTCACAGTTACAGGTAAAACAAATAAAGCAGGTAAAGTAAAGCATCCTCTGCCTTTTTAAGGTTTTTTTTGTTTTATTTATTTTTCTTCTTCTGTTTAATCCCAGAATTATTATCTCAGCCTTAAAGGCCCTTTCAGCTCAGTGTTTTGGGTTCCTGACAGGCAAAGTCCTCAGGCAGCTGTTTTCTCAGAAGAAGCTACAGCATCAGCTGCTGATGGTAGTGGAGTGTTTAGCTGCTGATGAGACGGATATATTTTGCCAGAAATCAGTGGAGAATATAATGGTGAATACAGTAAAGGGTTAATGTATAATTGTCAATCTTTCATAATAAGAAGAAAAGAAAAAAAAACCTAGATGCAGAAAGCTGCAAAACCGCAAAACCCTGCTGCTATTTCACAATAAAA
Organism: Rhamphochromis sp. 'chilingali'; assembly: GCF_963969265.1. Classification (NCBI taxonomy): domain Eukaryota; kingdom Metazoa; phylum Chordata; class Actinopteri; order Cichliformes; family Cichlidae; genus Rhamphochromis; species Rhamphochromis sp. 'chilingali'. The sequence continues at coordinate 5,351,819 of NC_137943.1, read as the reverse complement.
GCATTTCAGGAACTTTATAAAGTGGTCCCAAAAAGTTGATTCTGGTCATCTGGATGTAGCGTTTTCAGTGAGAGAAATGTTTCGCCACTGATCCAAGTGACTTCTTCAGTCTCAGCTGACTGCAGGTTTCCAACCTTATATACAGTAGATTTGCATAATGACTTAAACTAGCACCACTGAATGAACAATGGGCTGTGAGGTCTGTTTCTTGATCATTAGTAAGCAAATTGTCATGACCATTGATCAACAACCACTGATCAATGACCTTGCCTGACGAGTTACTTATTCTGTGTTGTGCCATCTTAGCCAGAGGTTGTTTGGCTTCTCCAATGTATAAATCCTGGCAATCCTCCTTAACAGCGTACAGTATATTACTCTGTTTGTGTCAGGGGACCTGATCCTTGGGGTGGACCAATTTTTGGCTCAGCGTGTTTTGGGGTTTAAAAGCCACGGATGCAGTGTTTAGAGAAAATGCGTCTCAGCTGTTCCGATACTCCTGACACATACAGGATGACCACAGGTTTTCGCTTAAGCAGCGGTTGCCCTTCTCTCCTGGATCAGCTGGAGCTTTCTTTAGGTGCTCTAACAAATGTCCAGCTGGGATAACCACATTTACTCAGGGCCTTCTTGAAGCGCTGTTCTTCTGCTTCGCTGGCTGCTGAGTCTGTTGGGATGGTGTCCCCTCTATGTTGCAGCGTCCTGATGACACCCAGTTTGTGCAGCAGTGGATGATGAAACCTTAAATACTGATCTGTATTCGTAGGTTTACGGTACACACCAACTTTTAAATGTCCCCCATTACTGATGGAAATCTCACAGTCTAAATCTAACAAGGCTAACCTGTCTTTTTTTTTTTTTTTTTTTTCACTGAAAATTTCACATCTAGATAAACAGAATCAACTTGTTAGTATTTCCTTACCTGGATGGCTGAACATGCATTAAGATCTATTAAGTGGTGAATATTAAGAATATTAGCCTAACACTGATATACAAAATTTCTGTTACTAGTGAATAGTCTGTTTATCGGCAAAACACATTTTATTTCTCTTATGAAACAACTTGTAGATATCTGCTGCAGCAGTAAAATAAAGTAGACATCAGCAAAATTATAGGCCATGAATCATACATGGTAACGGCTACCCATGGCAAGTGTAAGCCAATCAGTTACATTGCTTTTACTGGCGTGGCTCTTCTACTGCGTTCAGTGTCTGTATTGTTCATGTTTGAGGGGGTTTCTCATTTTCTACATCCTGTCTTATATGATCAATATGTCAGCCCTGTATGTATTTTTAAATTGCACAGTAATGCTAGTCCACAGCTCTCTAGCAGTTACTCACAGTACAGGAAACCTTTACACTCACTACCAATCAATAAGTCTGTCGAGTTTCTTTTGATACATTTTTATTTGAATTTAGCCTTTGGGTCTCTCATGCTTTACTCCAGCAGCCTGATGTAAAGGATGATGACAGTAACCATCTGACATTTAATTCAGGCTTTCATGTTCCCTGCTTTCTGCTCCATTGAACCTGCAGAAATGCCAACAGAAAGGATGACTTCAGGCTCCCTCAGGCCATGCCCTATTGTGAATAATAAAAGCTGGAAAGTATCAATGGGTTAAAGATGATAAATTTTCTTATTTTTAGATGATAACAAAGCCAATCCTGCAAACAGGTGGTATATAGTATGTGTTTAAAGTTTTAAGTTAAGCCATTTTTATGGCTCCTTCCGCAACTTTTAGTGCTTCTTGTTTGCAGCGTACAAATAGAAGTCCTAAAAGCAAACACTAAAACAGAAAAATCTTCAGTGGGGTTCTGGTTTTATGAGGGGCGTAAGTATAAAACCTGCCAAGTGTTAGGCAGTTCAGACAGCAGCTCTAGTTTCTCACCAGTTGATAAGCAGGCCCAAGCAGTGGGTTACACTAGAATAATATAGTCCTTTAACTATGCTATACATGCGACCTTCTGCCTGCCACCCTTTCCATTACACTTCTCTCTACATCCCTTTAAAGTAAAAAAGCAAAGTGTAAAAAAACACAGTTAACTCCAGCACACTGACCTGTATGCTGTTTTTTATGCCTACTCATGTACTGTGCTGCACTTTACTGTTCTTCTTTCTGTAACATGTTCTGTAACCACAGCAAGTATTTTAAAACAGCAGGTCCTTCTTACCTAGAATACACACCTCAAACATCCGGCTATTATTGACTCTGTGTGTGTGTGTGTGTGTGTGTGTGTGTGTGTGTGTGCGTGCGTGCGTGCGTGCGTGCGTGCGTGTGTGTGTGTGTGCTCAGTGAATGTGTATACATATCAGGCAGTTACTATGCCTACTATGTTGTTAGTATGTTGTAATGCACTTTGACAGCGTGCTATAAAGCTTTCCTCTGTGACACAGCTGCACGGCTGCATAAAAAGCCTCATATTTGTTTTGCCTGATATTGCTACCCCCTGCACAGTATGTGTGTGTAGATCATATCTGCACTTGCAGCATTTTCTCATGAACAGGAAGTCAGGTGAAAGATTATTCTGATCTGAGAATTATAAAAAGCCCAGAATGCTCTTTTTTGTAGATGACCTGTCGAGCTTTTATATTCAGAGATGAGTAAAAATGGTTCGTTTGTCCATCTGACATGCTAAACCAAAGCAAATAGTGAAATCACCAGAAATAACCCCTCCACTTTCTCTGTTATGAGGAATCACACATAACTTTAGTCCTTCCTTTTTATACCCACAAGCTTGTTTTTAGGAAGGTGAAAGTGAGGCTCTGAAGACTTTATACAGCTGACAGTTTGTCAGATTCTTTTCCTTAGACATGAATAAATACCTGCAGCGACACAATGCAATATAAAGTGAAGGCACAGTGGAACCTAAACCCACAATCACCACAGTGCTCCTCTTGTTGTGGTAAAAAGAAGGAAAAAAAAGAAGATTGCTATTCTACTACAGGGTAAGACATCAGAACATTTTAAATTAAATTAAAGTAAATAATGATAATTCTAAAATTCAGAAAGGAGGATTTTCTGGTGAAAAAGTAGCCCTGCGTCTCCAAGACCTCAACAGACTCCCTCAGTTTCTGTGTAAACATCTTTGTCATTGCAGATTGAGGAGTTTCGGAGACTACGGTCCCACGTCAAAGGTGCGGAGCTGCCAGAAGGGAATGATGGGATGCTGGGGGACAACTTCCGTCCCACCCAGCCGCTCAGTGACCGGACAGTTCGCGCTGCCTTCCAGTGACTCCCACTTTCCACCGCCATCTCAGACAAACTGTGGGATCTACAGATACAATCAAAGAAGGTAGCATTGTCACAGTGAGTTACAGTGTTCTGAGGTGGTCACGTCCTACTTTGAGGAAAAGGGTTTGTCTTTTCATATAAGGTCAAACCTATTAATGGAACGCATGCCTGGTATCGTACACCTTTCTTGCAGAGGGTTCAAGACAGATAATAGCAGTTTGTTAGGAAACAGTGACAGTACAATAGCAAATACAAAGTATTATTAGGAATTTTTTTTAATCAAGATGGTTTAAGATGATATTTACGCTCATTGTAACTCTGAGCCTCTGAGCGTGTTGTTGTACAGTGAATTTTTCTGACAACTCCCTACTGCTGTAAAAAAACCCTGACAAACAGCTGTTGATGCCCTCAGTGAGATCAAACTACAACAGCAAATCTGATGTAACTAAACTCAGAAACAGTGAGCTGAACAGCTCTAAAATGCTGTTTAGCTCACTGTAGATGGGGAATCAATAATTATCTGTAGATGTGATGACTGATATTTGAAAAAGTAATTATCACTTGCTCTACTTACCACCAAACACTTTGTATTTTTAGTCAGTTCAGCACATTTCCTCATGAGGGACAGAATTTTAATGAACTAGGCATACTGTCCCTGAGGTATTTGGGCCCTCAGAATCCATGGCACATAATAGATCAGGCCCTGGAAGAACTAACCCAGTTTAGTTACTAATGTGGGACCAACCTATATACAGCACAAAGTGCATGGAGAGATCCCAGATTTAGCTCAGCAGCACTGCAGGAGGAAGGCAGGGCAGAACTTTAGGACATCAGAACAGAGCAGGACGCTTAAAAATGCGACGACTGTAAAAGTGTAAGGCTAAAACAAACAACCTTGTTTACTATTTTTTATGTGCTGATGTGAAATAAACACGAATATTAAGCAGGTACGTCACTTTCCCCAAACATTGCATAATTACAGATGAGGTCACCTAGTACTGTTTAGATCAAAACAAATGCTTCACTTTCGAAGATAAACATTTTTGCGTTATTGGTTATGAGTCTGCATTCCTTCATTCTTATGGTGTTTCTACGCTGTTTTGAAGTTGTGAAGAAGAAGAAAGAGGAATATTTGTAGCTTTTCAGACCTCATTCTGGCTCAGTGTTAAAGGTAAGAGCACAAGTGCCTCGTGTTAAATACAAATGAGCGACGGTGGGCAGAAGCAGTAACCTTTTCTCACATCTCTACACTATCAGTTAGCCTTTTGCAACATAATGTCAGGGACAGGAACACAGTGTCTGCCTTGCAGTAAATTATCTCATCTGACATCGATGTAGCGTCTGTAACTTTTTAAATCAGAAAGTAAAACATGCTGAATTTGAGTTCATAGTCTGGGTAATGCTTTGCCACATGCGTGGGATCTTACATTATAATGCCGCTAAATAGCTTCCAACTTTTGTTAGTCCTACATGAATGGATAAGACTCATGCCCACGTCCCGGGCTTGGCTCAGCTTACAGAAAGCCTGTAAGCCGAGCCAAGAAATGCCAGAAAAACCTTCTGCAGAACCACATGGAATGATACTACAGAGAGTTCTACATGAGCTAACCTGTAAAATCAGTGGTGTGTCACGTTAAATGTCCAGAGGAAAACTGAGTGTTTCCATGTAGTCATGGTGTTTTGGGAATTGTGATCACATAATGAGTAAAACTGTCAGTTTACTGGCTTCATTTGAACTGAGTCATTTTGCCCAAAACAGCTATTTTTGCAGATGTAACAGCTTAACAGTGAACTCCCAGCTAGTGTTTACGCTCTGAAGGCTACACGGTAGAGCTCTTCAGGGTCATATAACTCTTATAGCCCTGTGATACCATAGAATGCTGTGGAAGATCTGAACTGACGTCCACTTAGGCCAAAGTCAAAGGACACAGACGAGAGTAACAGACGGAGTAAAAACTGAAGCAGAGGACAAAAAAGTGAGGGCTTGTTGAGAGCGAGGAAGTAGAGGGGTAACTTGGTGAAAGGAGGTAAAAATGCCAGAGGGATGAAAGAGGAGTGAGCGAGCAGAGGGAAGAAAATGGAAAGAAACAACAGAGGACTATTGTCTATGGTGTAAACAGATACTGATCTGGTCCCACCAGCAAAACACACCTAAGACAAGAGTTCAGACTATGGGAAAGACAACCCCTGGGGGAAATAGAGCCCCAGAGGTGGAGTTAAAAAAATATTTGTATGAAGTGTTATACGTAAGTAGGATTTTCAGGTATCTGTACTTGGGTTTTTATTTTTTTGATGACTTTTTGCTTTTAATCTATGCATTTTTACTACACAAATATCTGTACTCAAAACAGGCTTCTTTCTTCAAGTTCATTGTGTTTCATGTCACTATGTGTCTTTAAGCATCGACAAGCAAAGAGAGGAAAGAGGCTAAAACATATGCATATGCATGCATAATTCATAGGAGTATGCGTTGAGGTTAGAGTTGGTCTGAACCATCTGGAACAGCATTTTTGGTGCAGAAGCTGTGGTCATTGTGCTTCTGTTATCACCATGACAGCTGTAAGCATGAAACAGACTCCAAAGAAGCTCACGGGATACAACGGCTCAAAGTTGACAGGTTTTATTGTTACAAAGGGAGGTTTCTCCAAGGGAATTTAGTATGGGTGCATGGATGAGTGGCGCAGTGGTGATTTGAGTTTTTGATTTACAATTGAGTTGTAATTTCTTCAGCTGTGAGTTGACGAGCAAACTGTGGGGGAGCCAATGGTCAGAGCTGTTCAAATTTGATCAATGGGAGGCTGAGCAGGCAGGTAGGTCCGGAGGGTGAAAATTTGAATCAGCCAGACCAGCTTGACAGAGACAGGTAAAGGTAAAATAAACACAAGGGAGTGGATACTTGGACAGGTCTGAGAGTCATATAGGAGCCTAAAAAGGAAGGTTTTGGAATTCTGCGGTCAAGTTCAGACTCACACCAGGTTGAGATACTTTGGCATGACTTTAAGCAGGCCTTCAATGCTAAAAACGCTCCAAGGTGGCAGAATCAAAACAATTCTGCAAAAACGAGTGGGCCAGAATTCCTCCTCTTCTTTGTGTTTGTGTTATTTTTGTTCAGTTGTGTGATCAAAGAGCTACGCAAACAGAGACCAATGCTGAACCAGCATGGGAGTAAGTATTTAATAGATTTAGTTGAGCAAATAAAGATCCTGCCTTGCAGCCTGTCTATCTTAGGAAAATAGTAGGGGATCAGACTAAATAATAACAGTACAGTCGTTACCTTGAAATATGAAGCGCCTTGAGGCAGCTGTTGTTGTGATTTGGTGCTATGTAGATAAAATTTAATTGAACTGATTTTGGGGCGACATGAACAATATTATTTTCAAACTTCTGAGTTGACTTCATTTGTCAGAACAGTGAAAACAAAGCAACCCTGGAGCTGAGTTAAGACAATAGTACATATCCGCTACCAAACAACCGATTTCATATCATTCTGAAACTGATGTTCGACTACCAAGAGATGATTTTGTTTGTTTGTTCTCTTTTAGCAGCCAGATTTCTTTCTTTTTTGACCAACACTATGAAGTTGTTCTGAATTCTCTTTGGCAATGTACTTTCTTCCCACCCTGCTGCAACATGTGCCTCTTTTTGGCTCACTAGCTCAGCTCACATATATGTGACTTTATGTGGTACCTTCGAAGGAAAAAATAATGAACTTTTACAGAGGCTTTTTAACACCTCCTTCTAAAACACCTCAGTTTTGCTGGAGTTTCTTTCTCCAGTTTAAAGTAATTGGTTGTAAAAGTACAAACCTAGCATTTCCATCTGTGTGTTACAGTTTAGCTGCTGGACACATCTGGTTTTTCTCATTCTCCTAATCACATCCATATTTGTCTTTTCTTACAGGAGAGAAGAAAGAAGAGGCGTGAAGAGAGTAGCAGCAGTGCAAGGATGTGGTTCTAGATCAGCCGCAGATTAAGAGTGAAGGTGGACAAAGAAGCTATTGATTACACCCCTTTACAGTGTGTGTGTGTGTGTGTGTGCTTAAGTGTAGTCTCTACACCCTCCTGCCCCTCCCTTTTAACATATGTAAAATCCCCCTCTGTTTGTGTACTGTAGTGTGGTATTGTGTTAATCTGCTGTGTCTGTCCTGGTGACAGGAGGCTTATAATCAGCCAATCTCTGCTGTCAAAACAAAAGGAAGCTTGAACCACAGATGTGGTACCTAGACACATCCGTGCGCGTACACACACACACACACACACACACACACACACACACACACACACACACACACACACACACGCACACACACACACATCCTTTGTACATTACGTGAATACAGGACGTTAATTATGCAAGACTGTACACATTTTACACAAAGTTTATGAGCTTATTTGAAGCTAAATTTCAAATGAAGTCACACAAAGAAAATATACACGTGTATTAAATCAAGCATCCAGCAAGATCTTAAAAGAAATCATGTTTCTATACAGCCTCTGTTTGAATCTTTTTAGCAAATCTCCATTGTTAGTATTTCTTTATTAAATGTCCCCCAAAGGGCTGGAGAGAGACAGGTGAAGGCAGGTGTACTGGCTGAATATTATTGGAAATTAAGCACTGAAGGAATCTTTGAACTGAATAATTTTCCATTATTTCCATCAGCTTCCTGTACCTGATGCATTTTCACATCCGCACTCTGGAGGTTGGGCTCATTTTGTAGGTTAACCCTTCAATCCAGTGTATTTTGCTTATTTTCCAACTCAATATTTGAATTCTGGGACTAACATTGTTTAAAGGTTCAAAATAATCCATATTTACAAGGTGTTGCTCTCCATGCCACTACCACACTGCTGCACCAGTTAGTGAAACAACTATGTTTAAGGGTAAAACATCAATTTTTACATGCATCCTGAAAATTCTCAATATTTCTGAGGCTAACAAATAATATCCAGAACATCCTAATAACAAGGGAAAAAATTAATTTGCGCAAATTTATATTCTTGTGCATTTTTACATGACAAGTAAAGTAAGTAAAATAAAATAAAAAAGAGTTGATTAACTTTTTGAGCATCAAAACGGCACCATCAACTTTTTATTTTGGCAAAGCAATTTATGTTAATGTCATTGAGCCTATAGTCAAGTCATCTTCGCTTATGACCTGGATTACTCCCTGCAAAGCATAAACATGATGCAACGATGCTGTGTGCACAGATGTGGGCGGTGAGCCAACGCACTGCAAGGCGAGCATCTCAGCTTGTATTTTGTTTTGTATTTTTGACCACCTCTCTCGACAAACAGGTTTGAACAGCAGGCGGGTGAAACTAGGTGCCTGAGATGACCATATTAGGGATATTCTCTCTCTCTGACATCATAAAAAGTTTAGAGTTAAAAAAATGTTTGATGCCTGAACTCACAGGGGTTACTTGTACATACACTGACCTCATTATTTGAACCTTAATATGAATGTCCAGCATTGAGACTATGTTCCTGAAAACCAGGGCAAAGCACAGTCAGTCCACCTTATCGTTTAGATACATTTCTGACCAAACTAACACAAACTAAAAAACTATACAGCCCATCATGAACCAGCAATTCTGAATAAAACAGTATTATGCTGGATGTCTTCACACAATCAACAGCTTTAATACTGGATATCAGTGTTCCTACTGAACTTTCAAATCCCATTCATCAGTGGGACACTGCAGCCACTACCACAACTTATGTGTTACTAGCACTGTTTTTTTTTTTAAATTTGTGTATGTGTCAGTGTATTTGTGTGTTTGAATGCCTGGCCTCACTGTATGTGACTAACTGATCTGGCATAAACTGTGAGAACTGATGACTATTACTGTAAAGCAACAATAAACCTGACACGCTGACTTACTAAAACTCTGAAATGGAAACTGTGTTTTTCTTGACAATGAGCCATATCTAACCAAGCGTCATGAAAAAAAGACAAATCAAACAAGGAAAATAAACACGGTTTGTGTATCCAGTATGATATAAAGATTAATTAATTATTTTAGGAAAGAACCTTAAGAAATACGGAGACAATTATTGCAACTGTGTACTATGAACCTGTTGCTTCTGGAATGGTTGCTTTGCAGACTGGAACTGATCGTGCACTCAGTTGTCACCGCCATAGCAACTTTGGCACGCCATGATAGTGATAAGGTGGCAATAAGAGTAAGTCTGCTATAAGCTTGCTATCAGTTTGCAGTTAAATAGGGTCAAGCTGGCAATTACATATAATCTGTTTGTGATAATACAACAATTAACTGTGTTAATCTTTTGCAAACATTTACAGAAATGTAAATGTGCACAGAAAATATGATGTAGGCTTTAAGAAACTGTGCTCTGATATAGGAATACAACCAGAACCACTGTGAACCAGTTGAGTCCCTTATCGTAAAGAGACACAGATGAGTTGCGCCCATCAGCATATACCCACTCGGAAATTTCAGTCTGCTTGAATCTGTCTGTCTCTATAAATTAGATAGCAGTCATTTGCAAACTCCTGCCTGGAGACAGGTCACGTTGTGCAATCAAAAAAAAAAGCCAAGCAAAGGTTGAAGGTGTCGGATGCTTAACCTCTGGGCCAACAGTTGGTTGATGTGACTGGTTACAATCAGTTGGTGGATGCAAAAATATTTCCTGCAGTCAAAAGACAACCACCAATTTTTGTGATCATCAGATTTCATGATTCTGATGCTGAGCATGTTGTGATCATTCAGGTGGCTAAGAGTGCTAATTAAAACTATTCAGAATGACCGCCTTAATCCCACAATGAGGAATCTCTGTCCTGACATGACTGGTTTTATTTAAGATTACAATAGTCCCATGCATATAGCACTCATCGATCGATGAGTATGAATATGATACGAATCATCTGTTTTTAACTTCACATCCCATCAGCTATGGGAGAGTTTATACAGACGTGTTAGGTCACCAACATCAAAACACTAAATTAGGGAATACCTTTTAAATGAATGGTGTTCTATTCAGAGCTCCAGACACCGAAGCTGCTCTTAAGTGTTTTGTGTAGTTTTCCCTTTAATTCATTATCCAGTGGTATCTATAATGTCAATTTTTGTCTTTTTTTCTTCCTTTGTTGTCCAAAAACACATCAAAGAGCCACACTATTTCTCTGGGCAGTGCATTTCTTTTCACCCTAAATACACATTGTATAGCTAGCACCAACCATCCTGCTTAAATCACAAATGGTCCAAAAGCAAATCAAATTTCATGATAGTGAAGTTTGCAAGCATTGACACGTGGATTAGCACACGGTTGACTTGGTCCTTTCATGGTGTGCTTAAAAGAACAAGCAAAACTAAATCAGCCATACCTTATCCTTTGAGTAAATATACTGTAGAGCATTAACAGATTTGAATATGCATTCTGTTCAGCCAGCTGTGTCTGCTCAGTTAAGTGCAAGATGGTCACACCATGGAGAGGCACAGCTTACAGGGCTATTTTAGAAAGAAGGAAGAGCAGCAAGAAGAGGAACCATCAAGGTAGGATAGGCCCCTGCATGATAGAAGTGGCTGACATCAAAAAATCCTACCAGTGGCTGGACAAAGCTGGACTCAAAGAAAAGGCACTAATCATGGCAGCAAAGGAACAAGCTCTAAGTATAAGATCAGTAGAGGCTGGGGTCTATCACACCAGGCAAGACCCCAGGTGCAGGCTGTGTAAAGATGCCCCTGAGACAATCCATCACGTAACAGCAGGGTGCAAGATGCTAGCAGGCAGGGTATACATGGAGCGACATAACCAAGTGGCATCCATAGTATACAGGAACATCTGTGCCGAATATGGCCTAGAAGTCCCGAGGTCAAAGGGCAGTTGAGAATGACCGAGCTAAGATCCTTTGGGACTTCCAGATACAGACGGACAAACTGGTGATGGCTAACCAACCAGACATTGTAGTGGTGGACAAGCAGATAGATGTAGCTATACCAACTGATAGCAACATCAGGCTCGAGAAATACCAAGGGCTGAGAAAAGAGCTGGAGAAGATGTGGAGTTTGAAGACAACAATGGCCCCAGTGTTAATCGGAACACTCGAGGCAGTGACCCTCGAGCTGGGCAAGTGGCAAGATCCCAGGAACCTAATCTGAGAAGATCAGAAGTTCAGAAGGGTGCAGTCCTAAGAACAAGAACAATACTACACAGGACCTTCAAGCTTCCAGGATTCTGGTAGAGGACCCAAGCTTTTGTTACAATACTACAATTTTTTAATACTTGTTAAAAAAAAATCCACTCATTTTGAATTTGACTACACAACAGATTTGGAACCTCTGTATCCTTTATTTTTGGTTTCACATTGGAAAATATTTTCCGCTGATGACAAGTATGAACTGCAGGCAGACAATATTAGTATCTGGACTCTTTACCTGTGGAGCCATGTCGTCAGAATATGAGTAGAATGTGATCTGGTGTTGTTTCACAGAAATACAATCCTCTTTAGCCCAGAAGACACAGTGACACCACATGTTAAATGAGAAACCAACACCATTTCTGAATCTCATTTATATTTATAGCATGCTAAAATGTAAATTTGGATTTGTGTATTGTTCCTGAGCCCACGCTGTGATTTTGTCATGTTGTTTTTAGTGCAGTGTTGACTGGAGGCCATCCAACATTAGTTGTGACCATGTAGTTTAAATACATATATTTCTCTGAAACTTAAACTGATGCAAACTCAGTTGATATCACTTTGGGAAATTCATCAGACTTCAGTAGCAGCTACTAGTGTTGCTACACCTACTCCTGAGTGTAGCAACACTAGTAGTTGTTAATCCTCAAGGCTTAATCATCTTCCATAAAAATGTTTAAAACTGATTAAGTTCCTGTTTATCTTGTACAGCGTTTTCATGCAATTTGGGTGAAAAGTTTTGGCCCGGCTTGTGTCCAGTGTAACATGGTTACAAATGTAAGGAACTACCTGAACAAGTAAGAAACCAAACTGAAGGTCTTTAGCAAAAAATGAAGTGCTACTGTGTGTAAGCTGAAACATGGCTGCAGCTGCAGTTAGGACTTCGTGGAAGAGTCAGACCATCAACAACGTGAAACATCAATAACGGATGCCCTTGATAAATGATAAGACCCTAACCCTATGTTACTGTTTACACAACCTTGCATTGAAAAAAAAACATACAGTACTCTTCCTCTGACTTTTCACGAGGGTTATCTATCAAGACTTGGGCACTGTGAAAGATAGTGTCCAAGAAAAGAGTGCACTGGACAAAAACTGTAAAACTTTTTTTTTTTAAAGTTTGCAGTATAACAGGAGAAAAACCTTGAACAATGTTGGCAGTACGTTCTTTGTTCATTTGGGGATTCAGGGATTATTTATTTATTTATTTTAAAATCATATATACTGGAATAGTTTTCCCCCCTACATAAATAGACTTTGACTTGAATTGACTTTCTTTTAAAACCTTGAAAATCTCATAAAAGTGAAATAATTGATTTTCTTCTATCTGTAGTATTAACATTCAATTAAAACGTAACATAAATTCATTATATAACAATGTCATTTTAAATGCCTGTGAGTGATTTTAAACGGGGTGTCAAAGCTGAACAGGTTTTTAATGAACAGTCTTGAGGCTTGAGAGTTGACTTAAAGGATCAATATGAAACTCTCCTGCCCCCTCCTGTTAGAAAGAGGCATCACAACCCACCGTGGGTGGGTTGTTTCTTAATCAAGAAACATTTGTCTTCAAATGTTTCTTGATTAAATAAAGCTCGCGTTGTTTTCACATCACTGCCATTCGAGGTTCACTTTTAAAGACCCACACTGTGAATTTATCAGTTTATATGTTATATGTCATTTTTAGAGTCTATCGTTGATTTTGGAGATGATGGCATATTTTTATGTTTATTTTCAGACCAAAATATATTCAAGCATATATTCACTAATTTCACACATAATTACTCTTTCTTTTCATTCTTCTTTGGTTAGCAGACTTTATGAATTGCGATACCACACGAGGTAACCATTTAAAGCACTATAATGTGAGTGAATAGTCTCCTGTCAGTGTGTGCAGCCAGTAGCAGTTCCCGTGGTGGACAGCAGGGGGCTCTGTAATGACGTAAGAGAATTGCGTAGAGCTGCAGGGTTGTGAGGAGAGAAACGTCTCTGCATTTTGAAAGGGTTTGAAAACTGAAGACAAAGTTCAGCTAACAAAAATTGCTGAGGAGTCAGTTTCCTGTCCTCTGATTTGTCAGAGTGAGACCTTCTTCTGCTCCTGGACAGTATTGTTTAGATTTATGATTGGGGTTGAATTTGGATGGAAAACATGCTGTTCAGCGTAGTGTGTGGAACAAACCCTGCTTGTAATGTCAGAAAATGACATAACTTTTGTTGAGTCATTTGTCATTTCTTTTGCTGTTAATGTCCTCAAACTGATTCTAGGTTATTTGATGAAAGTCTCTTATACCACTGCTTTGGCTTTCATGAATAGGAGTATAAAAATACAATACAATACAGTCCTATTTATATAGCACATATAAAAACCAGAGGCATGCCAAAGTCCTTCACAGAACCAATTAAGAGTAATAATAAATACAAATAAATAAAATAATCTTATATAGCTCTCTTCTACTCTGTCTGAGCACTTAAAGCGCTTACCCATTCACTTCTTCTAAGCTCTTAAGTGCTCCATCTAGCATTCATACACATTGGAGAGCAACATGGGGTTAGTATCTTGCCCAAGAAAATTTGGCATGCAGACTGGGATCAAACCACCAACCTTCTGGTTAGCAGCTGACCTGCTCTACCACCTGAGCTACAGCCACCCATCAAAGCGCAAAGAACAATGCATAAAATCGTCCACTTCACAGTGTTCTGGAGCTGACATGATCTCAAGTGATAAAATGATAACGTGATTTGAATGATGAAAGCGCAAACTCTATCAGTGAAGACTACTTGCAATACTGTAAAAAGATTCCAGGAAGAAGACAGTGGATTAAAATTGTGGTAAAATACTCAAGGATGCCAAAGAATGACATTTATTGTACAAGAAATACAATAGGAACACTGTGAGAGATATTCATTAATCATCTCAGTGTAATGTGCATATTGTGTGTATGGCATTTACACATTGTTGTTCCCCTGCTGTTTGTTAGCTTGACCATCTGTCTGACCTTTGCACTACTGATACTATCCGTGCGTGTGTTTATCTGTGTGTCTGTGTGTGTGTTGTTGTTGTTACTATGGCCTAGATCACATTAGAACAAACCATTACACCAAAGCATAACAGATAAGGATGGATGCGGAGGGAGAGGAACTGGAGATGTGTTGGAATAGACAAGAGGGGAGGGACTTTTAGAAACAAGAGACACACCATGTAATCACATGGAGTGATAATGATCATAATTTGATCTTATTTTTAAAACTTTTAACAAGTTTTGTCCTAGAGATGGATCCAGTCCAAATGTACAGGCAGGTTTCTGAGCCACCGGTAGGATGCTTTTGCAGGAAAACAGTAGAAAACAAACTGATATGTGATGTTATAGGTTTATCAGTTTCAAACTGTTTTTTGTGCTTGAAACGGCATAAATTACAAAAGTAATGAAAAATATGAAGTAATTTAACAGTCAACTCTCAGTTATGCAGTTATTATTATTGTTAGAGTTCCATGTTTCTGTTTATTTGGGTTTAAGATTTGTGCCCTCATGTTTTGTGTGGGTTTAGTTTCATGTGTCATTTTCTGTCATTCTCTCTATGTCGAGTCTGCGTCTTAGTGTGATGGTTTCTTGTTCCTGTTTTATTGTGAAGGTCTGTGTCTCATGTGAGTGTGTTCAGTTTTACCTCTGTCTCGTCTTGTTGATTATTCCCAGCTGTGTCCACCACCTGTGTGTAATTCCCCTGTGTTTCTCTGTGTGTATTTAAGTCATGTCCTCTGTCATTGTAGTTGCTGGTCCGTCTGCGTATCCACCATGTTTCATCCGTGTGTTCCCTGCCGTCATCATCATGTACCATCGTCTTCCTTCCTTTATGTTCAGGTTCGTGTTCGGGCTCAGTAGTTTAGTTGTCCCAGTATAGTTTAGTTCTCCGTTTTGCTGTTTGCCTCTCTTTTTGTGTTCAATAAATCACCTTTACACCTTCACGACTGCCTGCGTTTGGATCCTCCTTTTCCTTTTCTACACGGCTCTTTTCACTCGCCGTGACAATAACTATAGGTATGTACAGGCTGTAGTGAGTACAAGCTATGTACAGGATATGAACAGGATATAAATATGAAAAACTATACAGAATATGAAATAAATAACTTTACAGAAATCTGAGATATACAGCTATACAGAAATGGGAACTATGCAAGTTGTAAACAGTTGTGGGGTTAAAAATTATCGTATGTACAGAATGATTATTTACAGAGCTATACAGTAGTGCAGTTAAGATAAGTGAGATATGTGGATAATTTCTACAGAGGCTATATAAAGTGCTAGTGGTTGTGAGTGGTGGTTCAGTCCATGTTATTATTGTGTGTTTGAGGGTACAGTTGTCCATTGTGGGTGTGTGTATGTTCAGTCCATGTGTTAACGTGGGTCAGATATCAGGAGGCAGAGTTCAGGAGTCTGACAGCTGTGGGGAAGAAGCTGTTCCGGTACCTGGTGGTCTTAGTCCGGAGGCTCCTGTAGCGCCTCCCAGAGGGCAGGAGGGTGAAGAGTCCATGTGATGGGTGACTGGGGTTTCTGATGATTTTCCCAGCCCTTTTCAGACACCGCTTCCTGTAGATGTCTTTTATGGCAGGAAGTGGTGCTCCGGCGATGCGCTGGGCAGTTTTCACGACCCTCTGCAACGCCTTCCGGTCCGAGGCAGAGCAGTTCCCGTACCAGACTGTTGTACAGTTGGTCCGGATGCTCTCGATGGTGCAACGATAGAAGTTCACCAGGATGTCTGAGGACAGGTGGTTCTTCCTCAGAGTCCTCAAGAAGAAGAGGCGCTGGTGAGCCTTCTTGACCAGCTTGGAGCAGTTGGTCGTCCAGGTGAGATCCTCGGAGATGTGGACTCCCAGGAACTTGAAGCTGCTCACACGCTCCACAGCCGTCCCCTTAATGTGGATGGGTGGATGTGGGTCAGCATTCCTCCTGTAGTCCACGATGAGCTCCTTGGTCTTCTCGGTGTTAAGCAGCAGGTTGTTTGTGTCGCACCACTCAGCCAGACGATCCACCTCCTCCCTGTAGGCGGCCTCATCGTTGTCACTGATGAGGCCAATCACCGTGGTGTCATCTGCAAACTTAATGATGGTGTTGGAACCATCAGCAGGTCTGCAGTCGTGGGTGAAGAGGGAGTAGAGGAAAGGGCTCATCACACAGCCTTGTGGTACACCGGTGTTCATTGTGATGGTAGATGAGCAGCGGTTATCCAGCCGGACATGTTGGGGGCGGTTGGTCAGGAAGTCCAGTAACCATTTGCAGATGAGGGAACTGATGCCCAGGTCTGTCAGTTTCCTGATGAGTTGTGAGGGGTGGATTGTATTGAATGCTGAACTGAAGTCTATAAACAGCATTCTGGCGTAGGTGGTGTTGTTGTCCAGGTGTGAGAGGACAGAGTGCATTGCGATGGAGACCGCATCCTCTGTGCTCCTGTTCTGGCGGTATGCGAATTGGTGGGGGTCCAGGGTGGGGGGGAGACAGGATTTGAAGTGTGCTAGGACCAGCTGCTCTAAGCACTTAGTGATAATGGGGGTGAGTGCTACTGGGCGGTAGTCATTGAGGCAAGATGGGTTGGAGTTTTGGAGTATCGGGACGATGGAGGTGGATTTGAAGCAGGCCGGTACCACAGCGTGGGCCAAGGACAGGTTGAATATGTCTGTCAGCACTCCTGCAAGCTCCCCAGAACACGCTCTGAGAACACGCCCGGGGATGCCATCAGGACCTGCAGCCTTGTGGACATTGATCCTGCTCAGCACCGCTCCTACATCGGTGGGGGAGAGAGTCAGAGGTTGGTGGTCTGGCGTCACGTCTGCTTTGGTTGTGGTTGTGGGGTTCCCTCGCTCAAAACGAGCATAAAAGTTGTTGAGCTCGTTGAGGAAGGAGACATCAGAGGATGCGAGGGAGGGTTTGGTGGTCCTGTAGTCTGTGATGGTCTGGAGTCCTTGCCATCATCATCAGTGGGGTAAAACTAACCTTTCTCACAATGGTTTAAACCCAGGTCACATTCCCTATTTAAGTGCACAGAAGTAGAATGACAAATTAATTGCTTTTAGGACTCTTGTCCTCTATACTAATACATGACAGATTCAGCCAGTGTAGCACAGGCTTAGATCTGGCCCGTTTATTATTGTTTATATTGTTTCATAATCAGTGAAATTGTTTAAGGGGAAGCAAGGTAGTGATTGCATAAATAAAAACAGACATCAATTAAAATATACAAAGTAAAGTCATCTCTCACCTTTCATCTCAAACACCAGTCTGTCATAAAAACGATCTGTCTTGCATCCATCCTTCACTGCCATCTAGTGGTTGCAGTTAGCTATTGTCTCTGGAAGCAGAATTAACGCAGCTTGACAGTGGAGCCACTGGATCTGTATGAGCAAGCATTTTCATGGCCGTGTCACTATCCTGTTAACAATGGCTTGTCATGCCCAGAGGGCAGCAGCTGTTGTGGTCCTCACAGGACATCCACTATTCACTCTATGCAAGGCCACCTGGGTTGGCTGGTAGACTGTTTACTTAGCCTGATAGGGACACCGTCTCAGCTGAACTATGGACACGCACACACATACACTTACACTGATAAGCACTCACACATCCCCCCTCCCCTTCCAATGCCTTCGATGCTTGTTGCCTCCTGGGAACACGAGGCGGGTCTCGGCCCGCGCTGGAGAGTCGGCGCAGTGGCAGGATGGCTGCTGTGTTGCCTGGGATTACTCCTCATCCCCTACCCAACCCTGGTCACGTGCTGTATAATGTTGTACTGTGGACATTTATGTGCTTTCTGTGCAGAGGAGTTTTTTTGTTTCCTGTTCTCATGCTGTCCTCCTATAGCCCAGCATGAGTAGAGGTCTCTTTTTTTCCTCTTGTACTTTCCCATTGTAGTGTACATTTCAGTGTTTTTTCTGTAATGCAACTGTTCTCTGACTTGTATCCCCATGCGATGTCTGTGTTGTGTGTGTATGGGGGGCGGGTTCATTCCACTGCAGGGCAACCTGCCACTGCATGTGGCAAATAAAATTTGAACTTGAACTTGAACTACAAAGATATGATTTTATAGACTATGATAAATCACTGTAAATTACACAAGATATAAAGTGTTTAAAATAAGCTCAACATTATCCATCAATGTTAGTACTACTTTGAACCACATAACACTATTGAGGAATATTTCTCTAAAGAATAAATACTTTATTTTAGAAGTTTAAGCTCGTCTTTTTTGGAGGTTGCTGGGTGGGGGAGCTATAGTCTCAGCTATCCTTTCTGTACAAGTACCTGCATGCCACGCTTTTAATGTATATGGGGAAAACAGGGAAATGAAAGTTCAACTGGAATTGCACATTTGAACTTGAAATTCCAAATGCTTTCATCCAACATTTTATTACTGAAAAAGTTTCATAGGCTACACATTTTGGGTTGCGGGTCTAGGTTATCATTAGCAATGCTACTAGCTGGTGTTTTTTACTTGAACTGTTATCTGAATCAGCCAGCTTACATATAGATACATATATATGTGCAAGAACAAGTTCTTTATAAAAATGGGTATTTGAACAGCATTTTCACTGGTTTCATTTGGCTCTTTCATCATGAGAGCTTTTCAGATCTGCTGCAGTTAGAGGACTGGTTAGGTAAAGGCAACTAATGGTATTATAAGAAGTTGCTAGCACTGAAAGTTGGAAAAAGAAAACAAGCACCCATTTATATTTATATGGGTGCTATTTGGTTATTGGGTCTAAATACCATACTCATGAACCCGATGTGTCTTGTCTTGAAGACAGCAGCCTGGGGTATAAATTTAAATGCTGAAGGTAGTTATTCAGAAAGGATTCATTGCTTCGTACGTATTTGACAAATACTATAAAAATAGATTTTTTAAATGATTTAAGCTTTCCTACGTTTATTTTATGTCATTTTCAGGCTTAAGAATATAATGTTTAAAAAATCAACTGTAAATTGCACCCTAGTATGTCTAGCAAAAAGAGTGTGTGTGCGTGTCCATCCATTCCTGCAGTGCAGTGGTGCATCCAGGGAGTTGATAGGAGCTGAACTGTAATTGTGTCAGAGCAAAGACCCAGAAAATGCAGAGAGACAGCCAGATAGATAGAGACAGTAAGAGAAAGACAGAGTCCCCCCATCGTCCTAAACTTAGCTAAATGTCATCCATCAAGGCATTTTAGTATTTTGTAGTTCAGTCTGCTGCACATGGAATGCTGCGGAATTTGTTTGATTCACCAGCTTTCCACTTGCTTTACATGTTCTGTTATCAAGGCTCCAGCTGGTGCTGATCACAGTCTAATATCATGTAACCTTGAATATATTATTTTGATTAAATTAGTAATAATAATCTGTGTAGGATACAATGCAGCTCCACTGAACAGGAGGTTTAGAACAAAGCAATCCTGTTTCTATGCCATTAATACCAGGCAAATTAAAATGATGTATTTAAATGGCCTGTATTTGTATAGCACTTTACACTACATTCAGTCATCCACCCATCCACAGACTGGTGATGGCATGCTACATTGCAGCCACAGCTGCACTGACAGAGGCGAGGCTGCCGGACACTGACGCTACCGGGCCCTCTGACCACCACCAGTAGGCAATGGGTGAAGTGTCTTGCCCAAGGACACAACAACCGAGACTGTCGGAGCTGGGGCTCGAACTGGCAACCTTCTAAATACAAGACAAACTGCCAACTCTTGAGCCACGATCGCTTTGTATAGTCAAAACTGCAAAAAAAAAAAAAAATACTGACTGTTTTTTAAACAGAAGTTCATTTTGGTGACATTTGAATATTTTTTTGTTTTAAAATGCACATACTTCATGTTTATAAGGGCAAAGAAATGTGTTTTGGAGAGTATCACGATGCATGCTCTGTCATGGTCCTGACAGACTCAGTTTGTGAGTTTTGTTTTGGACTTGTTATTAACTTCTTAGAAAGTATAAGTTAATTATATTCTAGTTCCTGAGCATGTTACTTTCCACACCCTCTGTGTTTGTAATTATAGTTTTTGGTATGTTCATGCCTGTCCTAGTCTCCTCTCCGTATTTTTTTTCTTCAGTCTCCCTGGTCATGTCTCCATGTCTGTTTATCCCCAGTCCAGGTATCAAGCCCAGGTGTCTTAATCTGAATCTCATTATGTGCATGTTACTTCCTGTTTTATTTTGACAGTCTGATTCTGTTCAGCTGTGTGCCCAGGTATGTCCACTCTGCCCTAATCTCTAATCTCTCTTGTGTGTGTATATATTGTCTGCATCTCCTCTGTTCTCTGTCATGTTGACAATTCAAGCTTTGTGTTTCTGTGTTTCTTGTGAGTTCTGTGTCATCCTTTTTTTGTGTGTGTGTGTGTGGCTAAACTTAAACCTGATGTTTAGCCGTGTCTGCAAGTCCTGAATTTGTGTCCTTACCTTGCCTGCCATACCAAACCCTGACAGAATGACATGACCAGAAATGGACTGAGCGGACTTTGGAAGACCTCAAAACCCCACTGCGGGTTCTAGGAGGGGGGAATTCTGGCGGGCCCTGGAGCATGGGTTATCTTTCAATTGTCCCTAGGGGTTCCCCAAAGTTGCTTTGCCGCTCACTCTCCAGCCTTACCGCTTACCAGCTCCTGTTCCCTGCTGCTGGACAGCTACAGGTGCCTTGGTGTTCACCTGAACAACAAACTGGACTGGACTCATAACTCAGACGCCCTCTACAGGAAAGGGCAGAGCAGACTGTACCTGCTGTGGAGACTCAGGTCGTTTGGAGTAGAGGGCCCACTCCTGAAGATCTTCTATGACTCTGTGGTGGCCTCAGCCATCTTCTATGGTGTGGTCTGCTGGGGCGGCAGCATCTCTGCTGGGGACAGGGAGAGACTGAACAGGCTGATCCGAAGGGCCAGCTCTGTTCTAGGATGCCGTCTGGACCCAGTGGAGGTGGTGAGTGACAGGAGAATGGCGGCTAAGCTATCATCCCTGTTGGACAACATCTCCCACCCCATGCAAGAGACTCTGACAGCACTGAGCAGCTCCTTCAGTGGGAGACTGCGGCATCAACAGTGTGGGACGGAGAGATTTCGCAGGTCTTTCCTCCCCACTGCTGTCAGACTCCACAACAAAGACTTTTGCAGCTGATCAAACCCTCACACGTGCAATAAGACTGCTATATGTGCAATTCTTGTACAATTCTTCTTCTGACAAAGTTGTACTTTTGTATTTTCTTACTCAGTTGTATATAGCATTTGTATTTCTATTTTATTCTATTGTATATATTATTCTATTGTATTCTATTTTATTCTATTGTATATAGTATTTTATTTTATTTTATTTTATTGCATTCCAGTGTTTTCTCATTTCTGCTACATAACTTTGCACGTTTGCTGTAACAAAACAAATTTCCCACCTGTGGGACTAATAAAGGTCATCTTATCTTATCTTATCTTATCTTATCTTATCTTATCTGCTTCACACTTGGGAAGGCGTGGCTTATGTTGGCGGGGGAGTTTGTTTGGGTGACCTGCAGCCTCACTCCGCTGCAATCCTTCATCCTGTTTATTGGGGCTTCCTCATTCCGAGTTGCACAAGCTCTATGACTCACTGCTGCAGCCGAAGATCAGCACTTTTTCACCACTTACCCATTTGTCTGTCAGCTTTCCATTGCCTCGCCTTCCACCCGACTCCTCTGGACAGCAAGCTCCTCAGAGGAGGAACTGCTGTTTCCAGTGGAAGAATGGGCAGCCCCTGTCTGTTTGGAGGGAAGCGGTGAATGAAGTTGTGTGGAGTTTGTGTGCAAGTTCAGCAGTGCCCTAGCTTCTAACTTTTTCCCTTGCCTGAGTTTTTGAATTTTTGTATTTTGTTGAGTTTTCTGAATATTACAGCAATAAAGCTGCCTGTTTCAGTTTACCCATTTGTTACAGAGCCTTACGTCAGCTTACACCTTTTTAAAAAAAATAAATATTAGCTGCTCCTTCTTGTTTAAGTTCCTTGATGTTATTGTTATTTTGAAGTTTTTAGTTTCATTCAGGGTCATAACCATGTGTCCAGTGATGTAGTGTTTAACAGAATACATTGGGAAGTGAAAGGCCACTTTAGCTTTTATTCAGAGCCATGATCAGGATTTATAAATCAGTAAGGTTCCTAAAGGTATTGTATTTAATGTGTAGTAGCTGTGTTTACAGAATACACTTCTGTAGAGACTACGTCTTAGAGTAGCAATACAGGGAGTGCAGAATTATTAGGCAAGTTGTATTTTTGAGGAATAATTTTATTATTGAACAACAACCATGTTCTCAATGAACCCAAAAAACTCATTAATATCAAAGCTGAATGTTTTTGGAAGTAGTTTTTAGTTTGTTTTTAGTTTTAGCTATTTTAGGGGGATATCTGTGTGTGCAGGTGACTATTACTGTGCATAATTATTAGGCAACTTAACAAAAAACAAATATATACCCATTTCAATTATTTATTTTTACCAGTGAAACCAATATAACATCTCCACATTCACAAATATACATTTCTGACATTCAAAAACAAAACAAAAACAAATCAGTGACCAATATAGCCACCTTTCTTTGCAAGGACACTCAAAAGCCTGCCATCCATGGATTCTGTCAGTGTTTTGATCTGTTCACCATCAACATTGCGTGCAGCAGCAACCACAGCCTCCCAGACACTGTTCAGAGAGGTGTACTGTTTTCCCTCCTTGTAAATCTCACATTTGATGATGGACCACAGGTTCTCAACGGGGTTCAGATCAGGTGAACAAGGTGGCCATGTCATTAGTTTTTCTTCTTTTATACCCTTTCTTGCCAGCCACGCTGTGGAGTACTTGGACGCGTGTGATGGAGCATTGTCCTGCATGAAAATCATGTTTTTCTTGAAGGATGCAGACTTCTTCCTGTACCACTGCTTGAAGAAGGTGTCTTCCAGAAACTGGCAGTAGGACTGGGAGTTGAGCTTGACTCCATCCTCAACCCGAAAAGGCCCCACAAGCTCATCTTTGATGATACCAGCCCAAACCAGTACTCCACCTCCACCTTGCTGGCGTCTGAGTCGGACTGGAGCTCTCTGCCCTTTACCAATCCAGCCACGGGCCCATCCATCTGGCCACATCAGTGGTGGTCGTCTTTCAGCCTTTCTTACCTTGGCCATGTCTCTGAGTATTACACACCTTGTGCTTTTGGGCACTCCAGTGATGTTGCAGCTCTGAAATATGGCCAAACTGGTGGCAAGTGGCATCTTGGCAGCTGCACGCTTGACTTTTCTCAGTTCATGGGCAGTTATTTTGCGCCTTGGTTTTTCCACACGCTTCTTGCGACCCTGTTGACTATTTTGAATGAAACGCTTGATTGTTCGATGATCACGCTTCAGAAGCTTTGCAATTTTGAGACTGCTGCATCCCTCTGCAAGATATCTCACTATTTTTGACTTTTCTGAGCCTGTCAAGTCCTTCTTTTGACCCATTTTGCCAAAGGAAAGGAAGTTGCCTAATACTTATGCACACCTGATATAGGGTGTTGATGTCATTAGACCACACCCCTTCTCATTACAGAGATGCACATCACCTAATATGCTTAATTGGTAGTAGGCTTTCGAGCCTATACAGCTTGGAGTAAGACAACATGCATGAAGAGGATGATGTGGACAAAATACTCATTTGCCTAATAATTCTGCACTCCCTGTACAATCAAAATCAGAAAGGACTTTATTTTATACAGCTTACAACTTTAGCAGTCGCAGCTGGGTATTTACAAAAATGGAAGAGTTTTGTGTGCATAAAATAATGCAATAAAAGAAAATAACAATAGAGAACTTGAAATTAAAATAGAGTAAGGGAAAAACAACCTCATGTGTCAACCTAACCTCGTAAACACAACCAAATCACACGCAGGGCAGATTGTAGGGTGGGTTATAACTTTGTAGAATTATTTTCAATGTTAAAGCCATCTAGTGCATCACCCATTAACTCATTCCAATTGTTGTTTTGTAAAAAAACAAAACAAAAAACAGCTTAATAGCTGGTTATGCCATGGTTCATGTGTAAATAGGTTGACACAAAGTAATTTAATATGTTATGGATAGAGAGGGGACAGCAGATCTTACCATGTCCAGTCTAATATAACAGATAAGCTGACCAGGTGTAGGCTCAGCTATAGCACAAATCCATTAATACAGTTTTGCTGTCGTTGTCAACTAATAGTAAATACATTTTGTTAATTTTACCTCCTAGGACCTGGCATCCACATATGTGGACATCACATTTTGGGATGTCTAGACCAAAATACAAAATTTTGCTCTACAAGGAGCTGAATTTCCACTTATGAGGACATTATACTGCCCCTGTTCTATCGAAATGTAAAGCAAATATCCTCATATGTGGATCTCATTTCTCTCAGAAACAAAAATCAGGTAAAAATAATAATTCTGGTAATTCTTTGTTTTTACATTAATCAGTTCCCAAACAGCCCAAATAGCAAAGAGAAATTAAAAATGCATGCCATGAAAGAGTTCGGGTCTTAGGAGGATAATAGATATTTATTTAAGTATCGAGATAAAAATATTTTACAATTCAAAACAATGTTTGCTTGTAATTGGTGGGGGCATCTGCCAAGGGGCAAAAACACAAACTATCAGAGAGTTAAGAAAATCAAATAGACAGTGAATAGATGTCAGTGGCGAAGAAATGCTTAGTGAATTATGTAGCCTGATCCTAGAGCAGCATAACAAAGGGATGTTTGAGGATCAACAGATGCCTATATGCTTTATTAAAAAGGAAATTTGAAGCCTAATCCTGTAAGTTCTTCTCAATATTGTAATATCAGCTTTTTTTATATGACTCTGGCAGTGTATTTTTGCTGTTTTTAGAGGTTTTGTGTTTTAAGTATAGATGCTTGGCCTTGACAACATTGTATATTCTTTCAGACTTAATACAAATTCCCCAGTTTTATATAACTCTCTCTCTCTCTCTCTCTCTCTCTCTCACACACACACACACACACACACACACACACACACACACACACACACACACACACACACACACACACACACACACACACACACACATTCTTTTACACATTGTGCCAATAGAGGGCATTAATTGTGCCTGACTGTACACATTTAACACATAGTTTACAAGCTAAATTTGAGCTGAATTCAGAAGAATTTGAAATGAAGCCAACACAAATAAACAATTAAGTATAAAATTTGCTATTTCATGATTGTGTCTTTTCAGGCTCTAATTAATCTGCGTCTATCATTTTGTATATGAGGAAATCTGCAAAAATTCATTAAAAATGGCTGCAGGTCAATAAAGCAAAGCCAGCAGATTTATTAAGTCGGAGCCCATTTCACAGAGACAGAAAGGGATCTGAGATCAAACCAGTAAGAATTCAGGTAGACGTCTAAACTGCACAAAACTGTCTACCTCTTTATCTGTCTGAAGGAGGGTTGACTGACTCACCCAGCATTGGTGACTCCCCTCACTTCATGAAAAAATACTTGTCTTTAGGTGGAATTCAACAGTTAAAAGAATATTTTCCTGGGAATATCCAGGAGAGGACAGCAGACCCTATCATAACATCTCAGTGCAGTTGGGTCTGCTAACTTGTCAGTCAGTCAAGCCCAAGATAGTTTATTTTTTGCTTCCATCACTAATTACCACCAGTCAATGTCAGTGACTTTGTATTTTGGTCATATTGGGGAGCTTCTCGGATGAGAGGTGAAACCATTTGACCTTAGAACTGAAGAAGCTTCTCGGATGAGAGGTGAAACGTCTTCAAGCAACTTAAAGAAGTCCAGACGCTTTTCTTTGCAAGCTCCTTTGACTACAATGACCTGGATGACTGAGAACCTTCACAGACATTGGGGATATGATATTGATGCTGATCTGTTGATCTTCAACATGAAGCAATCATTTTGAGGAAAATGCAACTGAAATATATAAAATCAAAGGTTTACTTATTCAAATAATTAATCATCAGAGAAAATCTGCTCGTATAAATTGAATGTAGACCAGTCAAGGAAATCCCATTTGAATGTTCCTACTAATGTAGCAAACTAACATAGAAAAATGACATGTAATGAAATTACTTAAAGTCAGCATTTTGGGAAGATTTTTATTATTATTATTATTATTATTATTATTATTATTATTATTATTATTAATTTATTTTTTTGAATGCAGGACAGCCACTACAAACATATGACTTTATAGAATATGATTAAACTGCCAGTAAGATTAAATTGTCATGCCAAATCTAATAGAACAGGTAAGTGGAACAAGTGCTAGCTCCACCAGAGCTTTCATATTAGCACCTCTGAGAAATCACTTGATTAACCAAAAAACACTGATGGGAAATTTCTCAGCAGAAAAACCCTTTAATTTCATTTTACTTTCATTGCGAGGTTTTCAAAAGCAGTGGTTCTAAAAAATTCCACGACCATTTGGCAGCTACAGTAGATAGTGAGATAACTAAGGTAGTAATAAAATATATACAGGGAGTGCAGAATTATTAGGAAAACGAGTATTTTGTCCACATCATCCTCTTCATGCATGTTGTCTTACTCCAAGCTGTCTAGGCTCGAAAGCCTGCTACCAATTAAGCATATTAGGTGATGTGCATCTCTGTAATGAGAAGGGGTGTGGTCTAATGACATCAACACCCTATATCAGGTGTGCATAATTATTAGGCAACGTCCTTTCCTTTGGCAAAATGGGTCAAAAGAAGGACTTGACAGGCACAGAAAAGTCAAAAATAGTGAGATATCTTGCAGAGGGATGCAGCAGTCTCAAAATTGCAAAGCTTCTGAAGCGTGATCATCGAACAATCAAGCGTTTCATTCAAAATAGTCAACAGGGTCGCAAGAAGCGTGTGGAAAAACCAAGGCGCAAAATAACTGCCCATGAACTGAGAAAAGTCAAGCGTGCAGCTGCCAAGATGCCACTTGCCACCAGTTTGGCCATATTTCAGAGCTGCAACATCACTGGAGTGCCCAAAAGCACAAGGTGTGCAATACTCAGAGACATGGCCAAGGTAAGAAAGGCTGAAAGACGACCACCACTGAACAAGACACACAAGCTGAAACGTCAAGACTGGGCCAAGAAATATCTCAAGACTGGTTTTTCTAAGGTTTTATGGACTGATGAAATGAGAGTGAGTCTTGATGGGCCAGATGGATGGGCCCGTGGCTGGATTGGTAAAGGGCAGAGAGCTCCAGTCCGACTCAGACGCCAGCAAGGTGGAGGTGGAGTACTGGTTTGGGCTGGTATCATCAAAGATGAGCTTGTGGGGCCTTTTCGGGTTGCGGATGGAGTCAAGCTCAACTCCCAGTCCTACTGCCAGTTTCTGGAAGACACCTTCTTCAAGCAGTGGTACAGGAAGAAGTCTGCATCCTTCAAGAAAAACATGATTTTCATGCAGGACAATGCTCCATCACACGCGTCCAAGTACTCCACAGTGTGGCTGGCAAGAAAGGGTATAAAAGAAGAAAAACTAATGACATGGCCTCCTTGTTCACCTGATCTGAACCCCGTTGAGAACCTGTGGTCCATCATCAAATGTGAGATTTACAAGGAGGGAAAACAGTACACCTCTCTGAACAGTGTCTGGGAGGCTGTGGTTGCTGCTGCACGCAATGTTGATGTTGAACAGATCAAAACACTGACAGGATCCATGGATGGCAGGCTTTTGAGTGTCCTTGCAAAGAAAGGTGGCTATATTGGTCGCTGATTTGGTTTTGGTTTGTTTTTGAATGTCAGAAACGTATATTTGTGAATGTGGAGATGTTATATTGGTGTCACTGGTAAAAATAAATAATTGAAATGGGTATATATTTGTTTTTTGTTGAGTTGCCTAATAATTATGCACAGTAATAGTCACCTGCACACACAGATATCCCCCTAAAATAGCTAAAAC